>NC_070607.1:7210000-7810000 GCF_027172205.1 Podarcis raffonei | reverse complement strand
TTTGGAACCGTTTGGCACCATTTTTGAGTGAATTGCCAAAAGTCAGATTTTTTATGAAATTGTGACCCCGGGGTTTAGGATTTTTTCAAAAAAATCTTTTTCTGCCGGTTAAGTTGTCGAGGGCTGATTTCTTCTATTTCCATTTCCAAACCTTTCAGGGCAGCATTTGGAACCGTTTGGCACTATTTTTGAGTGAATTGCCGAAAGTCAGACTTTTTATGAAATTGTGACCCCGGGGCTTAGGGATTTTTTTAAAAAAATCTTTTTCTGCCGGTTAAGTTGTCGAGGGCTGATTTCTTTTCCTGTGATAAAAAGCCTTCTGTTTCAACCGCCAAACCTTTCATGGGAGAATTTGGAACCTTTTGGCACAATTTTTGAGTGAATTGCCAAAAGTCAGATTTTTTATGAAATTGTGACCCCAGGGCTTAGGATTTTTTCAAAAAAATCTTTTTCTGCCGGTTAAGTTCTTGAGGGCTGATTTCTTTTCCTGTGATAAAAAGCCTTCTGCTTCAACCGCCAAACCTTTCAGGGGATCATTTGGAACTGTTTGGCACCATTTTTGAGTGAATTGCCGAAAGTTAGATTTTTTATGAAATTGTGACCCCGGGGCTTAGGATTTTTTCAAAAAAATCTTTTTCTGCTAGTTAAGTTATTGCGGGCTGATTTCTTTTCCTGTGATAAAAAGCCTTCTGTTTCAACCGCCAAACCTTTCAGGGGAGATTTTCGAACCGTTTGGCACCATTTTTGAGTGAATTGCCGGAAGTCAGATTTTTAATGAATTTGTGACCCCGGGGCTTAGGGATTATTTCAAAAAAATCTTTTTCTGCCGGTTAAATTGTCGAGGGCTGATTTCTTCTATTTCCATTCCCAAAACTTTCAGAGGATCATTTGCAACCGCCTGGCACCATATTTGAGTGAATTGCCGGAAGTCAGATTTTTTATGCATTTGTGACCCCGGGGCTTAGGATTTTTTCAAAAAAATCTTTTTCTGCCGGTTAAGTTGTCGAGGGCTGATTTCTTCTATTTCCATTCCCAAACCTTTCAGAGGATCATTTGCAACCGTCTGGCACCATTTTTGAGTGTATTGCCGAAAGTCAGATTTTTTATGAAATTGTGACCTCGGGGCTTAGGTTTTTTCAAAAAAATCTTTTTCTGCCGGTTAAGTTGTTGAGGGCTGATTTATTTCCTGTGATAAAAAGCCTTCTGTTTCAACCGCCAAACCTTTCAGGGGAGAATTTCGAACCGTTTGGAACAATTTTTGAATGAATTGCCGAAAGTCAGTTTTTTATGAAATTGTGACCCCGGAGCTTAGGATTTTTTCAAAAAAATCTTTTTCTGCCGGTTAAGTTGTTGAGTGCTGATTTCTTTTCCTGTGATAAAAAGCCTTCTGTTTCAACCGCCAAACCTTTCAGTGGATCATTTGGAACCATTTGGCACCATTTTTGAGTGAATTGCCGAAAATTAGATTTTTTATGAAATTGTGACACCGGGGCTTAGGATTTTTTCAAAAAAAACTTTTTCTGCCGGTTAAGTTGTCGAGGGCTGATTTCTTCTATTTCCATTCCCAAACCTTTCAGAGGATCATTTGCAACCGTCTGGCACCATTTTTGAGTGAATTGCCGAAAGTCAAATTTTTTATGAAATTGTGACCCCGGGGCTTAGGATTTTTTCAAAAAAATCTTTTTCTGCCTGTTAAGTTGGTTAGGGCTGAATTATTTTCCTGTGATAAAAAGCCTTCTGTTTCAACCGCCAAACCTTTCAGGGCAGCATATGGAACCGTTTGGCACCATTTTTGAGTGAATTGCCGAAAGTCAGACTTTTTATGAAATTGTGACCCCGGGGCTTAGGGATTTTTTTAAAAAAATCTTTTTCTGCCGGTTAAGTTGTCGAGGGCTGATTTCGTGTCCTGCGATAAAAAGCCATCCGTTGCGACCGCCAAGCCTTTCAGGGGAGAATTTGGAACCTTTTGGCACAATTTTTGAGTGAATTGCCAAAAGTCAGATTTTTTATGAAATTGTGACCCCGGGGCTTAGGATTTTTTCCTGAATATCTTTTTCGTCCGGTTAAGTTGTCGAGGGCTGATTTCTTCTATTTCCATTCCCAAACCTTTCAGAGGATCATTTGCAACCGTCTGGCACCATTTTTGAGTGAATTGCCGAAAGTCAGATTTTTTATGAATTTGTGACCCCGGGGCTTAGGATTTTTTCAAAAAAATCTATTTCTGCCGTTTAAGTTGTTGAGGGCTGATTTCTTTTCCTGTGATAAAAAGCCTTCTGTTTCAACCGCCAAACCTTTCAGGGGATCATTTGGAACCTTTTGGCACCATTTTTGAGTGAATTGCCAAAAGTCAGATTTTTTATGAAATTGTGACTCAGGATTTTTTCAAAAAAATCTTTTTCTGCCGGTTAAGTTGGTGAGGGCTGATTTCTTTTCCTGTGATAAAAAGCCTTCTGTTTCAACCGCTAAACCTTTCAGGGGAGAATTTGGAACCGTTTGGCACCATTTTTGAGTGAATTGCCGAAAGTCAGATTTTTTATGAATTTGTGACCCCGGGGCTTCGGATTTTTTCAAAAAAATCTTTTTCTGCCGGTTAAGTTGTCGAGGGCTGATTTCTTCTATTTCCATTCCCAAACCTTTCAGAGGATCATTTGCAATCGTCTGGCACCATTTTTGAGTGAATTGCCGAAAGTTGGATTTTTTATGAAATTGTGACCCCGGGGCTTAGGATTTTTTTCAAAAAAAATCTTTTTCTGCCGGTTAAGTTGGCGAGGGCTGATTTCTTCTATTTCCATTCCCAAACCTTTCAGAGGATCATTTGCAACCGTCTGGCACCATTTTTGAGTGAATTGCCGAAAGTCAGATTTTTTATGAAATTTTGACCCCGGGGCTTAGGTTTTTTTCAAAAAAATCTTTTTCTGCCGGTTATGTTGTTGAGGGCTGATTTCTTTTCCTGTGATAAAAAGCCTTCTGTTTCAACCGCCAAACCTTTCAGGGGAGAATTTGGAACCGTTTGGCTCCATTTTTAAGTGAATTGCCGCAAGTCAGATTTTTTATGAAATTGTGACCCCGGGGCTTAGGATTTTTTCAAAAAAATCTTTTTCTGCCAGTTAAGTTGTCGAGGGCTGATTTCTTCTATTTCCATTCCCAAACCTTTCAGAGGATCATTTTGAACCGTCTGGCACCATTTTTGTTTTTTTTTTTTTTAATAAATATTTATTAAGATTTTACAACACAAAACATTCATCATTTCAAAATGTATCCTTTCCATACATAAAGTTCACATTTAAAAAAGAAACAAATACAACAGAAAAACAAAAATATATAACAGAAAAAAAGAAAGATAGAAAGAAAAACAAGAAAAATGAAAAACCCTTTTTCTTAAAGTTATATAGTTCCATACCCCTCTGTCTTGACCTCCTCACATCCCCCTTTTTTGTGTTCCTCCTTATTCTAATCCAATTCAGCAAATTCAAAACCTTATTGGACCATACTTAATTTTACATTCTTCTAAATATTATGTCCCGATTTTCCATTATTTTAATCCATATCTCATCTTGTGTACTATGACATAATAATGTTCTGTTCATAACCCCTTGTCCTTTTTAACATTCTTCTTTTAATTCACCTTTAACCAAGTCACACAAACCCTGTTTCCTTCACTTCCCACAACATATTAACACTCCAAGATTTTACAATATTTCTGTAAATAGTCCTTAAACTTTTTCCAGTCCTGTTCGATCAAATCTTCTCCCTGGTCACGGATTCTGCCAGTCATTTCAGCCATCTCCATGTAGTCGATCATTTGCGTCTGCCATTCCTCCACGGTGGGTAGATCTTGTGTCTTCCAATACTTGGCAAGGAGTATTCTTGCTGCTGTTGTTGCGTACATAAAAAATGTTCTCTCTTTCTTTGGCACCCATTGGCCAACTATGCCCAAAAGAAAGGCCTCTGGTTTCTTAGGAAAGGTACTTTTAAATACCTTCTTGAGTTCATTATATATCATTTCCCAGTAAGCCTTGACCCTTGGGCATGTCCACCAAAGGTGAAAGAATGTTCCCTCAGCTTCTTTACATTTCCAACACTTGTTGTCAGGCAGGTGATAAATTTTTGCAAGCTTGACTGGGGTCATGTACCACCTGTAAATCATTTTCATAATATTCTCCTTTAAGGCAATACATGCCGTAAACTTCATACCGGTGGTCCACAACTGCCCCCAGTCAGCAAACATAATGTTATGACCTAAATCCTGCGCCCATTTAATCATTGCTGATTTGACCGTTTCATCCTGCGTGTTCCATTTCAACAGCAAGTTATACATCTTTGACAAAATCTTAGTTTTTGGTTCTAACAGTTCTGTTTCCAATTTTGATTTCTCCACCTGGAAGCCAATTTTTCTGTCCATATTATAGGCCTCTCTTATTTGATAATAATGAAGCCAATCTCGCACTTTGTCTTTTAGTTTTTCAAAACTCTGCAGTTTCAATCTGTCACCTTCTTGTTCCAAAATTTCCCAATATTTTGGCCATTTGGCCTCCATATTGAGCTTTTTCTGAGCCTTAGCTTCCATAGGTGACAACCACCTTGGGGTTTTGCTTTCCAGCAAATCTTTATATCTTATCCAGACATTGAACAGAGATTTCCTAACAATATGGTTTTTAAATGCCTTATGCGCTTTAACCTTGTCGTACCACAATTATGCATGCCACCCAAAAACATTATTGAAACCTTCTAAATCCAAAATGTCCGTGTTCTCAAGAAGCAGCCAGTCTTTTAACCAGCAGAATGCTGCTGATTCATAGTACAATTTAAGGTCTGGCAGGGCAAATCCACCTCTTTCTTTTACATCAGTTAGAATTTTAAACTTTATTCTAGGTTTCTTGCCCTGCCAGACAAATCTAGAGATATCTCTCTGCCACTTCTTGAAACAATCCATCTTGTCCAGAATTTGCAAAGATTGAAACAAAAATAACATTTTTGGCAGTACATTCATTTTTATAGCTGCAATTCGACCCAACAAGGAAAGCTTCAAATTAGACCAAATTTCTAAGTCTTTTTTAACTTCTGACCAACATTTCTCATAGTTCTCTTTAAATAAGTTCAAATTTTTCGCGGTCATATTAATCCCTAGGTATTTCACTTTCTTAACCACCGTTAAACCTGTTTCATTCTGAAACCTATCCTTTTCCATTGGAGTTAAATTCTTCTCTAATACTTTAGTTTTTACCTTGTTTAATCTAAATCCCGCCACATGACCAAATTCTTTAATCAATTCCAAAGCTCTTTTCATACTAGATTCCGGCTCCTGTAGAGTTAAAACCAGATCATCTGCAAAAGCTTTCAATTTATATTGTTTGGCTCCGACCTCGTCTGGCACCATTTTTGAATGAATTGCCGAAAGTCAGATTTTTAATGAAATTGTGACACCGGGGCTTAGGATTTTTTCAAAAAAAATCTTTTTCGGCCGGTTAAGTTGTCGAGGGCTGATTTCTTTTCCTGTGATAAAAAGACTTCTGTTTCAACCGCCAAACCTTTCAGGGGATCATTTGGAACCGTTTGGCACAATTTTTGAGTGAATTGCCAAAAGTCAATTTTTTTCTGAAATTGTGACCCCGGGGCTTAGGATTTTTTCAAAAAAATCTTTTTCTGCCAGTTAAGTTGTTGAGGGCAGATTACTTTTCCTGTGATAAAAAGCCTTCTGTTTCAACCGCGAAACCTTTCAGAGGATCATTTGGAACCGTCTGGCACGATTTTTGAGTGAATTGCCGGAAGTCAGATTTTTTATGAATTTGTGACCCCGGGGCTTAGGGATTTTTTTTTTAAAAAAATCTTTTTCTGCAGGTTAAGTTGTCGAGGGCTGATTTCTTCTATTTCCATTCCCAATCCTTTTAGAGGATCATTTGCAACCGTCTGGCACCATTTTTGAGTGAATTGCCGAAAGTCAGATATTTTATGAAATTGTGACCCCGGGGCTTAGGGATTTTTTCAAAAAAATCTTTTTCTGCCGGTTAAGTTGTCGAGGGCTGATTTCTTCTATTTCCATTCCCAAACCTTTCAGAGGATCATTTGCAACCGTCTGGCACCATTTTTGAGTGAATTGCCGAAAGTCAGATTTTTTATGAAATTTTGACCCCGGGGCTTAGGATTTTTTCAAAAAAATCTTTTTCTGCCTGTTAAGTTGGTGAGGGCTGATTTCTTTTCCTGTGATAAAATGCCTTCTGTTTCAACCGCCAAACCTTTCAGGGCAGCATTTGGAACCGTTTTACACCATTTTTGAGTGAATTGCCGAAAGTCAGATTTTTTATGAAATTGTGACCCCGGGGTTTAGGATTTTTTCAAAAAAATCTTTTTCTGCCGGTTAAGTTGTCGATGGCTGATTTCTTCTATTTCCATTCCCAAACCTTTCAGAGGATCATTTGCAACCGTCTGGCACCATTTTTGAGTGAATTGCCGAAAGTCAGATTTTTTATGAAATTGTGACCCCGGGGCTTAGGATTTTTTCAAAAAAATCTTTTTCTGCCAGTTAAGTTGTCGAGGGCTGATTTCTTCTATTTCCATTCCCAAACCTTTCAGAGGATCATTTTGAACCGTCTGGCACCATTTTTTTTTTTAATAAATATTTATTAAGATTTTACAACACAAAACATTCATCATTTCAAAATGTATCCTTTCCATACATAAAGTTCACATTTAAAAAAGAAACAAATACAACAGAAAAACAAAAATATATAACAGAAAAAAAGAAAGATAGAAAGAAAAACAAGAAAAATGAAAAACCCTTTTTCTTAAAGTTATATAGTTCCATACCCCTCTGTCTTGACCTCCTCACATCCCCCTTTTTTGTGTTCCTCCTTATTCTAATCCAATTCAGCAAATTCAAAACCTTATTGGACCATACTTAATTTTACATTCTTCTAAATATTATGTCCCGATTTTCCATTATTTTAATCCATATCTCATCTTGTGTACTATGACATAATAATGTTCTGTTCATAACCCCTTGTCCTTTTTAACATTCTTCTTTTAATTCACCTTTAACCAAGTCACACAAACCCTGTTTCCTTCACTTCCCACAACATATTAACACTCCAAGATTTTACAATATTTCTGTAAATAGTCCTTAAACTTTTTCCAGTCCTGTTCGATCAAATCTTCTCCCTGGTCACGGATTCTGCCAGTCATTTCAGCCATCTCCATGTAGTCGATCATTTGCGTCTGCCATTCCTCCACGGTGGGTAGATCTTGTGTCTTCCAATACTTGGCAAGGAGTATTCTTGCTGCTGTTGTTGCGTACATAAAAAATGTTCTCTCTTTCTTTGGCACCCATTGGCCAACTATGCCCAAAAGAAAGGCCTCTGGTTTCTTAGGAAAGGTACTTTTAAATACCTTCTTGAGTTCATTATATATCATTTCCCAGTAAGCCTTGACCCTTGGGCATGTCCACCAAAGGTGAAAGAATGTTCCCTCAGCTTCTTTACATTTCCAACACTTGTTGTCAGGCAGGTGATAAATTTTTGCAAGCTTGACTGGGGTCATGTACCACCTGTAAATCATTTTCATAATATTCTCCTTTAAGGCAATACATGCCGTAAACTTCATACCGGTGGTCCACAACTGCCCCCAGTCAGCAAACATAATGTTATGACCTAAATCCTGCGCCCATTTAATCATTGCTGATTTGACCGTTTCATCCTGCGTGTTCCATTTCAACAGCAAGTTATACATCTTTGACAAAAATCTTAGTTTTTGGTTCTAACAGTTCTGTTTCCAATTTTGATTTCTCCACCTGGAAGCCAATTTTTCTGTCCATATTATAGGCCTCTCTTATTTGATAATAATGAAGCCAATCTCGCACTTTGTCTTTTAGTTTTTCAAAACTCTGCAGTTTCAATCTGTCACCTTCTTGTTCCAAAATTTCCCAATATTTTGGCCATTTGGCCTCCATATTGAGCTTTTTCTGAGCCTTAGCTTCCATAGGTGACAACCACCTTGGGGTTTTGCTTTCCAGCAAATCTTTATATCTTATCCAGACATTGAACAGAGATTTCCTAACAATATGGTTTTTAAATGCCTTATGCGCTTTAACCTTGTCGTACCACAATTATGCATGCCACCCAAAAACATTATTGAAACCTTCTAAATCCAAAATGTCCGTGTTCTCAAGAAGCAGCCAGTCTTTTAACCAGCAGAATGCTGCTGATTCATAGTACAATTTAAGGTCTGGCAGGGCAAATCCACCTCTTTCTTTTACATCAGTTAGAATTTTAAACTTTATTCTAGGTTTCTTGCCCTGCCAGACAAATCTAGAGATATCTCTCTGCCACTTCTTGAAACAATCCATCTTGTCCAGAATTTGCAAAGATTGAAACAAAAATAACATTTTTGGCAGTACATTCATTTTTATAGCTGCAATTCGACCCAACAAGGAAAGCTTCAAATTAGACCAAATTTCTAAGTCTTTTTTAACTTCTGACCAACATTTCTCATAGTTCTCTTTAAATAAGTTCAAATTTTTCGCGGTCATATTAATCCCTAGGTATTTCACTTTCTTAACCACCGTTAAACCTGTTTCATTCTGAAACCTATCCTTTTCCATTGGAGTTAAATTCTTCTCTAATACTTTAGTTTTTACCTTGTTTAATCTAAATCCCGCCACATGACCAAATTCTTTAATCAATTCCAAAGCTCTTTTCATACTAGATTCCGGCTCCTGTAGAGTTAAAACCAGATCATCTGCAAAAGCTTTCAATTTATATTGTTTGGCTCCGACCTCGTCTGGCACCATTTTTGAATGAATTGCCGAAAGTCAGATTTTTAATGAAATTGTGACACCGGGGCTTAGGATTTTTTCAAAAAAAATCTTTTTCGGCCGGTTAAGTTGTCGAGGGCTGATTTCTTTTCCTGTGATAAAAAGACTTCTGTTTCAACCGCCAAACCTTTCAGGGGATCATTTGGAACCGTTTGGCACAATTTTTGAGTGAATTGCCAAAAGTCAGGTTTTTTATGAAATTGTGACCCCGGGGCTTAGGGATTTTTCAAAAAAATCTTTTTCTGCCGGTTAAGTTGTCGAGGGCTGATTTCTTCTATTTCCATTCCCAAACCTTTCAGAGGATCATTTGCAACCGTCTGGCACCATTTTTGAGTGAATTGCCGAAAGTCAGATTTTTTATGAATTTGTAACCCCGGGGTTTAGGATTTTTTCAAAAAAATCTTTTTCTGCCGGTTAAGTTGTTGAGGGCTGATTTCTTTTCCTGTGATAAAAATCCTTCTGTTTCAACCGCCAAACCTTTCAGGGGAGAATTTGGAACCTTTTGGCACAATTTTTGAGTGAATTGCCAAAAGTCAGATTTTTTATGAAATTGTGACCCCGGGGCTTAGGATTTTTTCAAAAAAATCTTTTTCTGCCGGTTAAGTTGTCGAGGGCTGATTTCTTCTATTTCCATTCCCAAACCTTTCAGAGGATCATTTCCAACCGTCTGGCACCATTTTTGAGTGAATTGCCGAAAGTCAGATTTTTTATGAATTTGTAACCCCGGGGCTTAGGATTTTTTCAAAAAAATCTTTTTCTGCCAGTTAAGTTGTTGAGGGCTGATTTCTTGTCCTGTGATAAAAAGCCTTCTGTTTCAACCGCCAAACCTTTAAGGGAAGCATTTGGAACCGTTTGGCACCATTTTTGAGTGAATTGCCGAAAATTAGATTTTTATGAAATTGTGACACCGGGGCTTAGGATTTTTTCAAAAAAATGTTTTTCTGCCTGTTAAGTTGGTGAGGGCTGATTTTTTTTCCTGTGATAAAAAGCCTTCTGTTTCAACCGCCAAACCTTTCAGGGGAGAATTTGGAACGTTTTGGCACAATTTTTGAGTGAATTGCCAAAAGTCAGATTTTTTATGAAATTGTGACCCCAGGGCTTAGTGATTTTTTCAAAAAAATCTTTTTCTGCCGGTTACGTTGTCGAGGGCTGATTTCTTCTATTTCCATTCCCAAAACTTTCAAAGGATCATTTGCAACCGTCTGGCACCATTTTTGAGTGAATTGCCGAAAGTCAGATTTTTTATGAATTTGTAACCCCAGGGCTTAGGATTTTTTCAAAAAAATCTTTTTCTGCCGGTTAAGTTGTTGAGGGCTGATTTCTTGTCCTGTGATAAAAAGCCTTCTGTTTCAACCGCCAAACCTTTCCGGGGATCATTTGGAACCGTTTGGCACCATTTTTGAATGAATTGCCGAAAGTCAGACTTTTTATGAAATTGTGACCCCGGGGCTTAGGGATTTTTTCAAAAAAATCTTTTTCTGCCGGCTAAGTTGTCGAGGGCTGATTTCGTGTCCTGTGATAAAAAGCCATCTGTATCGACCGCCAAACCTTTCAGGGGAGAATTTGGAACGTTTGGCACAATTTTTGAGTGAATTGCCAAAAGTCAGATTTTTTATGAAATTGTGACCCCAGGGCTTAGTGATTTTTTCAAAAAAATCTTTTTCTGCCGCTTAAGTTGTCAAGGGCTGATTTCTTCTATTTCCATTCCCAAACCTTTCAGAGGATCATTTGCAACCGTCTGGCACAATTTTTGAGTGAATTGCCAAAAGTCAGATTTTTTATGAAATTGTGACCCCGGGGCTTAGGATTTTTTCAAAAAACTCTTTTTCTGCCGGTTAAGTTGGTGAGGGCTGATTTCCTTTCCTGTGATAAAAAGCCTTCTGTTTCAACCGCCAAACCTTTCAGGGCAGCATTTGGAACCGTTTGGCACCATTTTTGAGTGAATTGCCGAAAGTCAGATTTTTTATGAAATTGTGACCCCGGGGCTTAGAGATTTTTTCATAAAAATCTTTTTCTGCCGGTTAAGTTGTCGAGGGCTTATTTCTTCTATTTCCATTCCCAAAACTTTCAGAGGATCATTTGCAACCGTCTGGCACCATATTTGAGTGAATTGCCGAAAGTCAGACTTTTTATGAAATTGTGACCCCGGGGCTTAGGATTTTTTCAAAAAAATCTTTTTCTGCCTGTTAAGTTGGTAAGGGCTGATTTCTTTTCCTGTGATAAAAAGCCTTCTGTTTCAACCGCTAAACCTTTCAGGGCAGCATTTGGAACCGTTTGGCACTATTTTTGAATGAATTGCCGAAAGTCAGATTTTTTATGAAATTGTGACCCCGGGGTTTAGGATTTTTTCAAAAAAAACTTTTTCTGCTGGTTAAGTTGTCGAAGGCTGATTTTGTGTCCTGTGATAAAAAGCCATCTTTTTCGACCGCCAAGCCTTTCAGGGGAGAATTTGGAACCTTTTGGCACAATTTTTGAGTGAATTGCCAAAAGACAGATTTTTTATGAAATTGTGACCCCGGGGCTTATGATTTTTTCAAAAAAATCTTTTTCTGCCGGTTATGTTGTCGAGGGCTGATTTCTTCTATTTCCATTCCCAAAACTTTCAGAGGATCATTTGCAACCGTCTGGCACCATTTTTGAGTGAATTGCCAAAAGTCAGATTTTTTATGAAATTGTGACCCCGGGGCTTAGGATTTTTTCAAAAAAATCTTTTTCTGCCGGTTAATTTTTCGAGGGCTGATTTCTTCTATCTCCATTCCCAAACCCTTCAGAGGATCATTTGCAACCGTCTGGCACCATTTTTGAGTGAATTGCCAAAAGTCAGATTTTTTATGCATTTGTGACCCCGGGGCTTAGGATTTTTTCAAAAAAATCTTTTTCTGCCGGTTCTGTTGTTCAGGGCTGATTTCTTTTCCTGTGATAAAAAGCCTTCTGTTTCAACCGCCAAACCTTTCCGGATATCATTTGGAACCGTTTGGCACCATTTTTGAGTGAATTGCCGAAAATCAGACTTTTTATGAAATTGTGACCCCGGGGCTTAGGATTTTTTCAAAAAAATCTTTTTCTGCCTGTTAAGTTGGTAAGGGCTGATTTCTTTTCCTGTGATAAAAAGCCTTCTGTTTCAACCGCTAAACCTTTCAGGGCAGCATCTGGAACCGTTTGGCACTATTTTTGAGTGAATTGCCGAAAGTCAGATTTTTTATGAAATTGTGACCCCGGGGTTTAGGATTTTTTCAAAAAAAACTTTTTCTGCTGGTTAAGTTGTCGAGGGCTGATTTTGTGTCCTGTGATAAAAAGCCATCTTTTTCGACCGCCAAGCCTTTCAGGGGAGAATTTGGAACCTTTTGGCACAATTTTTGAGTGAATTGCCAAAAGACAGATTTTTAATGAAATTGTGACCCCGGGGCTTAGGATTTTTTCAAAAAAATCTTTTTCTGCCGGTTATGTTGTCGAGGGCTGATTTCTTCTATTTCCATTCCCAAAACTTTCAGAGGATCATTTGCAACCGTCTGGCACCATTTTTGAGTGAATTGCCAAAAGTCAGATTTTTTATGAAATTGTGACACCGGGGCTTAGGATTTTTTCAAAAAAATCTTTTTCTGCCGGTTAAGTTGTTGAGGGTTGATTTCTTTTCCTGTGATAAAAAGCCTTCTGTTTCAACCGCCAAACCTTTCAGGGGATCATTTTGAACCGTTTGGCACCATTTTTGAGTGAATTGCCGAAAGTCAGATTTTTTATGAAATTGTGACCCCGGGCCTTAGGATTTTTTCAAAAAAATCTTTTTCTGCCGGTTAATTTTTCGAGGGCTGATTTCTTCTATCTCCATTCCCAAACCCTTCAGAGGATCATTTGCAACCGTCTGGCACCATTTTTGAGTGAATTGCCGAAAGTCAGATTTTTTATGCATTTGTGACCCCGGGGCTTAGGATTTTTTCAAAAAAATCTTTTTCTGCCGGTTCTGTTGTTGAGGGCTGATTTCTTTTCCTGTGATAAAAAGCCTTCTGTTTCAACCGCCAAACCTTTCCGGGGATCATTTGGAACCGTTTGGCACCATTTTTGAGTGAATTGCCGAAAGTCAGATTTTTTATGCATTTGTGACCCCGGGGCTTAGGATTTTTTCAAAAAAATCTTTTTCTGCCGGTTAAGTTGTTGAGGGTTGATTTCTTTTCCTGTGATAAAAAGCCTTCTGTTTCAACCGCCAAACCTTTCCGGGGATCATTTGGAACCGTTTGGCACCATTTTTGAGTGAATTGCCGAAAGTCAGATTTTTTATGCATTTGTGACCCCGGGGCTTAGGATTTTTTCAAAAAAATCTTTTTCTGCCGGTTAAGTTGTTGAGGGTTGATTTCTTTTCCTGTGTTAAAAAGCCTTCTGTTTTGACAGCCAAACCTCTCAGGGGGGCATTTGCAACCGTTTGGCACTTTTTTTGAGTGAATTGCCTATGCAGTGATTTATTCGTAGCTTTACCGCCCCCCCGGGGGTCCACACGCTTCCTCTGCGCGACTCTCTTCTCCCGGGGCTCCTCCGATTTCAGCAGAGTGTAAACACAGCCGGAACAGAAGCACAGTTGCCGTGTGTGCGTAATAAATCAGGCTTAACGCACGGTGTCTCCTTTATCTTACTTTAAGTCTTTATTCTCGTAGCAAAACAAATATCATAACACTCCTGGTGACAAAGCACACATCCTTGCTCCTCTCTCGCAACGAAGCCAAAAACACACACTGAGAGAGACACAGTAAAACACTCCCCTCAGTATACTAAACCACGCCTCAGAATGTGAGACGTCACTCAGAACTTCTTAACCCTGTGAGTTCTGATTCTCTCCACATTGCCGAAAGTCAGATTTTTTATGAAATTGTGACCCCGGGGCTTAGCGATTTTTTTTTTAAAAAAAATTTTCCCGATTAAGTTGTGGGGGGCTGATTTCTTGTCCTGTGATAAAAAACCTTCTGTTTTGACTGAAAAACCTCTCAGGCGAGCATTTGCAAGAGTTTGGAACCATTTGTGAGTGAATTGCAGAACATCAGATTTTTGCTGAAATTGTGACCGCGCCCTAATATAAATTAGTCAACTACATTTTGTATAAATTCATTCGAAATACTGTCGTATTTATCCAAGCAGTCTATGTTTGTAAGCAGTCCGTTCACAGGTTGCAAGTGTTACCATATTATCAATCCACCGATTAAAGGAGATCATCTCTTTGCTCTTCCAGTTTATCAATATCAGCCTCTCAGCAACCATTAGAGTGTGTACAATCCATTTCTGTTGTCCAGTTGTTAACTTCCATATAGTAGGCATATAGTTAAAAAAAGTTTCATGTTTTATTGTATATTATTTTATCCTGCAAGCTGCTGATCGTGGCTGGCACGACCCAGTCAGATGGGTGGGGTATAAATAATAAAACTATTATTATTATTTATTTATTATTGAATAGGACATCCCTTTTTTCATCAGAGAAGTGTTGGAGGGTTTGAGAATGAAATATACTCTGAGTCGAGAGTGGATTTCATGCTCTTTATTCAGCTCATAGTGGTGAGGAGGAATGGATGTTCCCTCAAGGTATCTGCTTTATATACATTATTTACACAATGGGCTGCATGTGATTGGCTAGTTTACACCAACTTTACTCCTAGTTTACACCTAGTTTACACCTAGTTTACACCAACTTTACTCCTAGTTTACTCCTAGTTTACTCCTGGTTTACTCCTAGTTTACTCCTGGTTTACACCTAGTTTACTCCTAGTTTACTCCTGGTTTACTCCTAGTTTACACCTAGTTTACACCTAGTTTACTCCTAGTTGCTTTGCGATATTTCAAAAAAATCTTTTTCTGCCAGTTAAGTTGTTGAGGGCTGATTTCTTGTCCTGTGATAAAAAGCCTTCTGTTTCAACCGCCAAACCTTTCCGGGGAGCATTTGCAACCGTTTGGCACCATTTTTGAGTGAATTGCCGAAAGTAAGATTTTTAATGAAATTGTGACCCCGGGGCTTAGCGATTTTTTCAAAAAAATCTTTTTCTGCCGGTTAAGTTGTCGAGGTCTGATTTCTTTTGCTCTGATAAAAAGCCTTCTGTTTCGAGCGCCAAACCTTTCAGGGGAGCATTTGCAACCGTTTGGCACCATTTTTGAGTGAATTGCCGAAAGTCAGATTTTTTTATGAAATTGTGACCCCGAGGCTTTGCGATTTTTTCAAAAAAATCTTTTTCTGCCGGTTAAGTTGTCGAGGTCTGATTTCTTCTGATGAAAACCCTTCTGTTTCGAGCGCCAAACCTTTCAGGGGATCATTTTGAACCGTTTGGCACCATTGTTGAGTGAATTGCCGGAAGTCAGATTTTTTATAAATTTGTGACCCCGGGGCTAAGGGATTTTTTCAAAAAAATCTTTTTCTGCCGGTTAAGTCTTCGAGGTCTGATTTCTTGTCCTATGATGAAAACCCTTCTGTTTCCACTGCCAAAATTCTCAGGGGAGCATTTGCAACCGTTTGGCACCATTTTTGAGTGAATTGCCGAAAGTTAGATTTTTAATGAAATTGTCACCCCGGGGCTTTGCGTTTTTTTGAAAAAAATCTTTTTCTGCCGGTTAAGTTGTCGAGGTCTGATTTCTTGTCCTATGATGAAAACCCTTCTGTTTCCACTGCCAAAACTCTCAGGGGAGCATTTGCAACCGTTTGGCCCCATTTTTGAGTGAATTCCCGAAAGTCAGATTTTTGATGAAATCTTCTTCTGCCGGTGAAGTTGTCGAGGGCTGATTTCTTTTCCTGCAATAAAAAGCCTTCTGTTTTGACAGCCAAACCTCTCAGGGGGGCATTTGCAACCGTTTGGCACGTTTTTGGAGTGAATTGCAGAACGGCAGATTTTTGCTGAAATTGTGACCGCGCGGCTTAGGGATTATTTCAAAAAAACTGGTTTTCCGCACCTTAAATTATGGAGGGCATATTTCTGGTCCTGTGTTAAAAAACCTTCTGTTTCCACCAAAAAACATTTCAGGGGAGCATTTGCAACAGCTGGGCACCACATTTGAGGGAATTGCAGAACGGCAGATTTTTGCTGAAATTGTGACCGTGCGGCTTAGGGATTATTTTAAAAAAACAGGTTTTCCGCAGGTTAAATTATGGATGGCATATTTCTGGTCCTGTGTTAAAAAACCTTATGTTTCCACTTGAAAACATTTCAGGGGAGCATTTGCTATAGCTGGGCACCACTTTTGAGTGAATTGCAGAACGGCAGATTTTTGCTGAAAGTGTGACCGCGCGGCTTACGGATTATTTCAAAAAAACTCGTTTTCCGCAGGTTAAATTATGGAGGGCATATTTCTGGTCCTGTGTTAAAAAACCTTCTTTTTCCACCGAAAAACATTTCAGGGGAGCATTTGCTATAGCTGGGCACCACTTTTGAGTGAATTGCAGAACGTCAGATTTTTGCTGAAATTGTGACCGCGCGGCTTAGGGATTTTTTCAAAAAAAAGTTTTTCCACAAGTTCAGTCGTCAAGGGTTTATTCCTTTTTCCCATGATAAAAACCCTTCTGTTTCCACCAAAAAATCTTTCAGGGGAGCATTTGCAAAAGCTGGGCATCACTTTTGAGTGAATTGCAGAACGTCAGATTTTTGCTTTAATTGTGACCGCGCGGCTTAGGGATTTGTTCAAAAAAAAGTTTTTCCGCAAGTTCTGTCGTCGAGGGCTAATTCTTTGTCCGATGATAAAAAGCCTTCTGTTTACACCAGAAAACCTTTCAGGGGAGCATTTGCAATAGCTGAGCACCACTTTTGTGTGAAATTGTGACCGCGCGGTCACATCTGGGTACCATTTTTCACGCCAGATTTTTGCTAAAATTGTCAGATTTTTGCTAAAATTGTGACCGCGCGGCTTAGGGATTTTTTTAAAAAAAGTTTTTCCACAAGTTCAGTCGTCGAGGGCTAATTCTTTGTCCGATGATAAAAAGCCTTCTGTTACCACCGTAAAACCTTTCAGGGGAGCATTTGCAACACCTGGGCAACATTTTTGAGTGAATTGCAGAACGTCAATTTTTGCTAAAATTGTGACCGCGCGGCTTAGGGATTTTTTTTTAAAAAAACGTTTTTCCGCAGGTTAAATTCTGGAGGGCATATTTCTGGTCCTGTGATAAAAAGCCTTCTGTATCCACCGAAAAACATTTCAGGGGAGCATTTGCAACAGCTGGGCACCACTTTTGAGGAATTGCAGAACGTCAGATTTTTGCTGAATTTGTGACCGCGCGGCTTAGGGATTTTTTCAAAAAAAAGTTTTTCCACAAGTTCAGTTGTCGAGGGCTAATTCATTTTCCGATGATAAAAAGCCTTCTGTTTCCACCGAAAAACATTTCAGGGGAACATTTGCAACAGCTGGGCACCATTTTTTGTGAATTGCAGAACGGCAGATTTTTGCTGAAAGTGTGACCGCGCGGCTTAGGGATTATTTCAAAAAAACTGGTTTTCCGCAGGTTAAATTATGGAGGGCATATTTCTGGTCCTGTGATAAAAAGCCTTCTGTATCCACCGAAAAACATTTCAGGGGAGCATTTGCAACAGCTGGGCACCACTTTTGAGGAATTGCAGAACGTCAGATTTTTGCTGAATTTGTGACCGCGCGGCTTAGGGATTTTTTCCAAAAAAAGTTTTTCCACAAGTTCAGTTGTCGAGGGCTAATTCATTTTCCGATGATAAAAAGCCTTCTGTTTCCACCGAGAAACATTTCAGGGGAACATTTGCAACAGCTGGGCACCATTTTTTAGTGAATTGCAGAACGGCAGATTTTTGCTGAAAGTGTGACCGCGCGGCTTAGGGATTATTTCAAAAAAACTGGTTTTCCGCAGGTTAAATTATGGAGGGCATATTTCTGGTCCTGTGTTAAAAAACCTTCTGTTTCCACCGAGAAACATTTCAGGGGAGCATTTGCTATAGCTGGGCACCACTTTTGAGTGAATTGCAGAACGTCAGATTTTTGCTGAAATTGTGACCGCGCGGCTTAGGGATTTTTTAAAAAAAAAGTTTTTCCACACGTTCAGTCGTCGAGGGTTTATTCTTTTTCCGATGATAAAGACCCTTCTGTTTCCACCGAAAAACCTTTCAGGGGAGCATTTGCAATAGCTTGGCACCTCTTTTGAGTGAATTGCAGAACGTCAGATTTTTGCTGAAATTGTGATTGTGCAGCTTAGGGATTTTTTCCAAAAAAAGTTTTTCCACAAGTTCAGTTGTTGAGGGCAAATTCTTTTTCCGATGATAAAAAGCTTTCTGTTTCCAATGAAAAACCTTTCAGGGCAACATTTGCAACAGCTGGGCACCATTTTTGAGTGAATTGCAGAATGTCAGATTTTTCTGAAATTGTGACCGCGCGGCTTAGGGATTTTTTCAAAACAAAGTTTTCCCGCAGGTTAAATTGTGGAGGGCAGATTTCTTGTCCTGTGATAAAAAGCCATCAGTTTTCACCGAAAAACCTCTCTGGGGAGCATTTGGAACAGCTGGGCACCATTTTTAAGTGAATTGCAGAACGTCAGATTTTTGCTGAAATTGTGACCGCGCGGCTTAGGGATTTTTTTCAAAAAAATGTTTTTCCACACGTTCAGTCGTCGAGGGCTAATTCTTTTCCCGCTGTTAAACCTTCTGTTTCCATCGAAAAACCTTTCAGGGGAGCATTTGTAACAGCTGGGCACCATTTTTCACTGAATTGCAGAACTTCAGATTTTTGCTGAAATTGTGACCGCACGGCTTAGGGATTTTTTCAAAAAAAAGTTTTCCCACAAGTTCAGTTGTCGAGCGTTAATTCTTTTTCCAATGATAAAACACCTTCTGTTTCCAACGAAAAACCTTTCAGGGGAGCATTTGCAACAGCTGGGCACCTCTTTTGAGTGAATTGCAGAACGTCAGTTTTTTGCTGAAATTGTGACCGTGCGGCTTAGGGATTTTTTCAAAACAAAGTTTTCCTGCAGGTTAAATTGTGGAGGGCAGATTTCTTGTCCTGTGATAAAAAGCCGTCAGTTTTCACTGAAAAACCTCTCTGGGGAGCATTTGGAACAGCTGGGCACCATTTTTAAGTGAATTGCAGAACGTCAGATTTTTGCTGAAATTGTGACCGCGCGGCTTAGGGATTTTTTCAAAAAAATGTTTTTCCACACGTTCAGTCGTCGAGGGCTAATTCTTTTCCCGCTGTTAAAAACCCTTTTGTTTCCACCGGAAAACCTTCCAGGGGAGCATTTGCAATAGCTGGACACCATTTTTAAGTGAATTGGAGAATGTCAAATTTTTGATGAAATTGTTTTTCCGCAAGTTCAGTCGTCGAGGGCGAGACGTCAGATTTTTGGTGAAATTGTGACCACGCGGCTTAGGGTTTTTTTTAAAAAAAAGTTTTTACATGAGTAGAATGAGGTTAAGAACGGACCTCCGGAACGAATTAAGTACTTAACCCGAGGTACCACTCTACTGGATTATGTAATGCCAGGAAGTTTGAGGGAAAGCTATCTTTTATGTCATATTAAATATCTGTGTACCTATGTGCTTTGTCACATATTTTGTTGACTGAGTTCACACCTTTTTCAGTTACTTAGCTGAGTCAGACTCTAACCCAGGGGTCAGTAAACTTTTTCAGCAGGGTGTCGGTCCACTGTCCCTCAGATCGTGTGGGGGGCCGGACTATATTTTGGGGCGGAAATGATGCAAGAGCACCACCAGCCCCGGTAGCTGCTTACCTGTGTCCTGCGAGCGGCAGGGGCTGGTGGCGGCGGGACGATGAGGGGTGCACAAAAGGGCATTGGAGAGGGGCTGCTTAAAATGGAGGCCGCTCGAGCGCTGCTGCTGCTGGCACCAACAAAGCCCAGCCCCCTTCCTCCTCTAGGCAGGGTTGGGAGAAGCCAGGAGGAGGGAGGGAGGAGGCGCCGCTGGTGCTGTCGTGTGAGAGGGAAAGAACGCACGCGCTGGCGATCCACGTGGTGATTCCCGGACTGTTCACGGGCCGGATCCAGAAGGCAATTGGGCCTGATCCAGCCCACGGGCCTTAGTCTGCTGACCCATGCTCTAACCCAAGCCAGTCCTGGGAAAGAAATCTCTCCAAGTGCCCGTGAGTCCCCAGCAATCACGCCAAAAGATGTTCCCCAGAATCCTTTGCAACACCACAGAGGATGCTGGGAAATACCTGCCATGTTGTGTAGTGGATTTACTTGGGATAGTCAAACGTGGACTGGAGCTGAGTCAAGCCTGACGTTTCCCCAGATGAAGTTATGAAGAACTTAGCTTACAAGGCTGTTTGCAAGGACAAGTGAGATTTAAAAGGGACGTTGCATATATTTTGTGCTACACGAACAAACAGCAGTTGCCAAGTGATTTTGCACAGGTGAAGAAATAAATGGTTTGATGCCTACAAGAATTAGTTTATGGTTTCACACATTACACAGAGGAAAACCTAGGCTTTCCACCAAGTGAGCTGCACTCAGTGGCGATTCCCTGACAAGCACACCTGTACAAGACACATTTGTTACAGTTACAGGTAGGTAGCCATGTTGGTCTGTCGTAGTCGAAAGAAAATTAAAAAATTGAAAGAATTTTTTTAAAAATTCCTTCCAGTAGCACCTTAGAGACCAACTAAGTTGGTTATTGGTATCAGCTTTCGTGTGCATGCATACCAATAACTAACTTAGTTGGTCTCTAAGGTGCTACTGGAAGGAATTTATTTATTTTTTAAAAAATTATCTTATGTTTGTTACATTCATACTTTATGCTTCAAGGTGTACACATGGGACCTCTTAAGCGTACAGCTGCACACACACACACACACATCCCGCATCCACAAATGCAATATGTGCCATGGCCCTATGAAGTTTTCATTTGGTGAATGCGCTCATGCCTCCTCAAGGAGCCTGACTCTGTGAAGTCCTGAGCACAGTACGTGCAGGAGTAGGGCTTCTCTCCGGTATGGATCCGCTGGTGACGATGCAGCGAAGTCAGGCGTGTGAATGCCCCACCACACTCTTCACAACGGAAGGGGCGCTCCCCAGTATGAATTTTCTGGTGCCTTTTCAAGCGGAGCAGCTGGACAAAGGTTTTCCCGCACTCTTGGCACTCGTATGGTTTATCCTGCTGGTGAATCACCTTGTGCTTGGACAGCAAGTTGGACGTACGGAAACCTTTGCCACAAGTAGGGCATACGTACGGTTTAGGCTGTTCTCTCTCTGGCTCTCCTGGATCTACCCGGGAAGAGGCCAAACCCTCGCTGCTTTGGCTCTGAGCCTTCGAAGACACTACGATTAAAGGCCCGTCCCTCAGCGTCTTCGAATGTTCTATCTTATGCACGTTCCGCAGGTGTCTCCAGAGGTCGACTTTGTGAAGGAACCCTTTGTCGCATTCTGGGCACTTGTTCGGCCTGTCACTCGAATGGATGAGCTTGTGCGTTCTCAGGTTGGCCGTACGGAAGAACCCTTTGCCGCAGACAGGGCACTGGTATGGACACTCATCTCCGTGGTACCGCTGGCGTTCCTGCAACCTGCCAAGATGGCGGAAGGCCTCTCCACATTCCTTGTGGCCGTAAGGTAAAACATCGCCAGATGTTGGCACTGGTTCCTCCCCATCTAAAGAACTGATGATGACAATGTCCTCACAAACCTTGCTTCCGGCGTGC
The DNA here is from genome assembly GCF_027172205.1 of Podarcis raffonei. NCBI lineage: Eukaryota > Metazoa > Chordata > Lepidosauria > Squamata > Lacertidae > Podarcis > Podarcis raffonei. The sequence continues at coordinate 7,788,579 of NC_070607.1, read as the reverse complement.
GCAGAAGAACGAGGCTCTGGGTCCTCACCTTCACACTGCAGGTCAAAGTTGGTGCTAGAGGTGATGAAACCCCTGGCTGTGGTTGAATCGCTCCACTGACCGTATACACCATTGCTTTCGTCTTCTTCGCAGTGCAGGTCTATAGGGATATCCTGATGGTTTGAAGGTCCATCAAGGCTGCCCTCAGGGCTGGGAGGCAGAGAGTAGTCTTCATCTACATCTAGCCGGAGGCCACCTTTCTGACCCACCCACTCAGGAACACAGTCATCCGAGCGATCTTCCCCTGCGCCACAAGTGTCATTGTCGGACTCCCAGCTCCCTTCCACATCCATCCTTCAACATTTTAGGGACAGCTCACATACGACAAAGTGCAGAGGTCTCCTCTGTTTGAGCTCTGATCACAGCCAAGCCTGCAAAAGGGGAGATAACAATAATAATAAATAATAATACATTTTCATTCATACCCTGCCCTTCCCGGTTCAGGAAACGGGCTCAGGGTGGCTAACAACAAATTTAAAACACTTAATTGATGCTACAAAAAACAGCATAAAATATGGTATTAAGCGTAAATAACAATAAAATCAAAAATCAATTTAGGGGGGGAATCCATCCAATAAACATTAGATGATCACCAGGGCTAGCTGGCTAAATTAGTCCCACTTGGACCGGCAAGGAGACCAGGGAAGAACCAGCTGTGGGATCCCAGAGCGGGCAATCTTCACAAAAAGGGGAGGGGGAGAGAAAGAAGGGGAACAAAAGATCAGGCCAGGTTCAAACTGAAAGCCAGGCGGAATAGTTCTGTCTTACAGGCCCTGCGGAAGGAGGTCAAATCCTGCAGGGCCCTGGTCTCATGGGACAGAGCATTCCACCAGGTCGGAGCCATCACTGAGAAGGCCCTGGCCCTGGTGGAGGATAATCTAACTTCCTTAGGGCCCAGAACCTCTAAACTATGATTATTCATGGACCTTAAGGTCCTCTGCAGGGCAGACCAGGAGAGGCGGTCCCATAAGTACGAGGGCCCTAAGATGGACATTGTTTCCAAGCAATCCAAAATCCTGCACACTATAGGGGTAGCCAACATGGTGCCAAATGTTTCTGGGAGTTGTAGTATAGCAACATCTGATGGGTACCACACTGGCTACCTGCTGCCATGGCGACAGCTACTTTTCACTATCCATTGTGGGAACTAAGCCTGCACACTATATCCAAATGGCGAGGGCACAGGCTGCAGCAAAGCACCGCTAGGTTTTTTTTGAAAACAGGATTGGGTAGCAGTCAGAACACTGGATTAGCGGGAAGAGTAGTCTCATCTGGTGTAAGGCAACTTCCCACAGGTAATCAGGCCACAGGGCTTCATGATGTATCTGTGTTGCCCTCTTACAGCTCAGAATCTGTATTCAGCGGGGCTTACTCCCAGTTAACTGGGGAGACGGGTAAAGGTAAAGGGACCCCTGACCATTAGGTCCAGTCGTGACCGACTCTGGGGTTGCGGCGCTCATCTCGCTTTATTGGCTTCTGGCGAACCAGAGCATCGCACAGAAACGCCGTTTACTGGAGCAGTACCTATTTATCTACTTGCACTGGCGTGCTTTCGAACTGCTAGGTTGGCAGGAGCTGGGACCGAGCAACGGGAGCTCACCCTGTCGCGGGGATTTGAACTGCCGACCTTCTGATCGGCAAGTCCTAGGCTCTGTGGTTTAACCCACAGCACCACCCGCGTCCCAGGGGAGAGGGGTACACAGTCTTAATTATTCCATACTGGGGCAGGGAGGGAGAGAAAGAAAGGCCACAGTAGGAACGATTAAATCACCATTTCTATAAAGGTGTTTTAGATGCATTTTGCACCCAGATAGGACTCCTTATTCCCTCACCACAGTTATCAGGTGAGAGCAGCGAAAGGAGTTGCAAAAAATGAACTCCTGAAATGGGAAGCAAGCACTGCGAAGCAGCATTCCTGTTTAGCTTTACATTTTAAAATAATGTTTACGCACGAAACAGATACATGGAACAGGTGGGGAGTTGTTGTATTTTTTTGGGGGGGAGGGAACAAAACACATTGCAGAGCCTCTCCCCTTCAATCCCTCTCTCCAAATAGACGCAAGACTTGACAAGCCGGAAGTCACAAATATATAAATATGTCATGCACCCAACCCAGCTTTGGCGCAAAGTGATGGATGGAAGAAGCGGCGCCCGGGCGGGGGCTGTGTTAGCCTGCGGTACTGACCGCTGCAAGTTCTTATTTACCCGCTGTTCGTCTCGGCGGCTCCCCGTTCATCCCGGGAAAGGTTTCCTCTCCGGCTTCAAACCTTTCTTTCCCCCGCTCCATGCAGAAGTCAAGAGCGCGCCGTGCGCAACGAGGCACACCTTGCCCCGTTTTGCAAGGATGGTTTGCGTCCTTCCACCCCCCCACCAGCAAGAAAAAGAGCCTCGGCAACAACAACACGCCCCCCCCCCCGTTTTCTCTCCCAACCCTTTCTTGATTGACAAAGTCAGGATCCAATCCCGTTGCTCGCCCTGCCCACATCCTGCTCCTCCTTTCCCCCCAGGGCAGCCTGGCGAGAGCGGCTCCTCCTGCTCCCTCCCTCCCTTTAAAGACCGCTCTCGCCTGTGCCACCTACCGAGACCTGTGTATTAAAATAAAATAAAAAATATTGTGGGAAACAATTTGCTACTGTTGCTCAGCAAGAACAAGATGCTTTCCTTTGCTCGACGGTGCAGTGCCATCTGGCGCTATGATGGGAACTTCTTTGGCGATCCCTGGTAGCCGAGTAAGATTGTCTTCCATGAGCAGGGTTTTAACAGCGAATCCACAAGTGATGGGACGCGGGTGGTGCTGTGAGTTAAACCACAGAGCCTAGGACTTGCTGATCAGAAGGTCGACGGTTCGAATCCCGCGACAGGGTGAGCTCCCATTGCTCGGTCCCTGCTCCTGCCAACCTAGCAGTTCGAAAGCATGTCAAAGTGCAAGTAGATAAATGGGTACCGCTCCGGCAGGAAGGTAAACAGCATTTCTGTGCGCTGCTCTGGTTTGCCAGAAGCGGCTTAGTCATGCTGGCCACATGACCCGGAAGCTGTACATCGGCTCCCTTGGCCAATAAAGCGAGATGAGCGCTGCATCCCCAGAGTCATCCGCGACTGGACCTAATGGTCAGGGGTCCCTTTACCTTTACCACAAGTGATTGTAGCTGATTGGCCAGTGACTGGTAAAAGAGAAAAGGTGACTGTCATGCACATGTAATTGTGAGCCGAGGTAGATTCAAAATCAACAGGGATTTAGCATCCTTTTTTATAATTGCCATCCACACGTCCTTCAACGGTGGAGAGAGAGCCGTTTACCTTCCCGCCGGAGTGGTACCTATTTATCTACTTGCACTGTGGTTTAACCCACAGTGCCACCCACGTTCCTAGGTATATTCTACTGCTAGGCAAATTAGAGGTGACATTTTGCCCTGGGAACTAAATAGTAGTCTTTTGGCTCTCAATGTCTGCCTTCGTCTTACCCTCTCTGAGCAGGCAGGTATCTGGTCTGCTGACAACATGATAATATGGACTTTGAAGTCCACTTGGGATTCCGACCCATGTGGTTGAAGCCCGGGAAAGTGCCCTTATTAACCCATCAAAGTTGAGGGTCTGAAAGATGCATGGTGAGCAATCTCAGTGCAGACAGCAAGAGCCAATTGTTCCCCTGTTTGTCTGGAAGGGCCTGAACTCACAGCCTTATGTTTGCAGGGAGTTTTTGTACCTTCTTCGGTTGCTATGGAGATAGTTGCGGAAGAGCTGAACTTTTGCCTTGAAAACCTCTCGGTGTTTTTTCGCGCAGTTCTGCTGGTTGTTCATTTGCTGGACCAGCCTGAGAAGAGGGACTGCACGTCAGAAAGCGGTGTGCTTCTTGAAGAACATTTGACGCCAAAGTGGTCCATAAAACAAAATAGCTGCAGTAAGTAGAGTTAAGGTGAATGAGAAGCTGGCTGTAAAATCATGCTCAAAATTCTTTTGGTGAATTGATGTTCAGCCAGCATTTGCTCCCTTTGCTGAACAACAACAAAATAATAATAATAATAATAATAATAATAATAATAATAATAATACAGTGGTACCTTGGTTCTCAAATGCCTTGTTACTCAAAAAAACTTGGAACCCAAACACTGCAAACCTGGAAGTAAGTGTTCCGGTTTGAGAACTTTTATCGAAAGCTGAATGTGCTCTGTTTTGAGTGTTACACTGAGGTCTGTCTGTTTTTGCTATTTATTTTGCATTTTTGTTTTAGTGGCTTTTTTGTTTTGTTTTTGTGGCTGTGTGGAACCCAGTTCAGCTACTGATTGATTGATTGATTGATTGAATGAATGAATGATTGATTGTGTGACTGCAGTACACTGTTTATTGCTTTCATTTTATGGACCAGTGGTCTCGTTAGATAGCAAAATTCAGGTTAAATTGCTGTTTTAGGGGTTGTTTTTAAAAGTCTGGAATGGATTAATCCATTTTGCATAACGTTCTATGGGAAAGCACGCCTTGGTTTTGGAACGCTTTGGTTTTGGAACGGACTTCCGGAACAGATTAAGTTTGAGAATCAAGGTACCACTGTATTTCAACTGGTGCAATTTCAGCTGGTGCAGTGAAGGCAGAGGATGTTGCAAATACCCAAATTCTAAGATAAGGACAAGTAAATGATGGACCTTGCAGGTGGAGAATACTTTTATTTTTAAATATCTTTAATATCAAGAGAATCTATTTACAGAAAGGTAGCCGTGTTGGTCTGCCATAGTCAAAACAAAAAATTTTTTTCCTTCCAGTAGCACCTTAAAGACCAACTAAGTTAGTTCTTGGTATGAGCTTTCGTGTGCATGCACACTTCTTCAGATACACTGAAACAGAAGTTGCCAGATCCTTCTATATAGTGAGAAGGTGGGGAGGGGTATTACTCAGAAGGGTGGTGGGAATGGGTGATTGGCAGATAGCTGTGGTGAGCCTGTTGAGGACTCTTAACGACTGCAATAGGTCTTATAGGAAAAAGCAAGGGGTGAGAAGGTGAAAAATGGCTTTGTCATGTATAATGAGTTAAGAATCCAATGTCTTTGTTCAGACCAGGTCTCTCTATGGTTTTAAGTTTGGTAATGAGTTGCAATTCAGCAGCTTCCCTTTCCAGTCTATTTCTGAAATTCCTTTGTAGTAAAACAGCTACTTTGAGATCTTGTATAGAATGTCCTGGGAGATTGAAGTGTTCTCCTACTGGTTTCTCTGTCTTGTGATTCTTGATGTCTGATTTATGTCCGTTTATTCTTTGGCGTAAGGTTTGGCCTGTTTGTCCAAGAGAATCTATGTATGAGTTATTAATACTTTATTATCTCTTTGCAGCTGTGCTGTATCTTTGTACTGTAATTGCTGTAATTAAAATCTGCTTTGAGAGCAGCTTGTGTGGAAAGCACAAGGATGGACGGATGACCACGGCCATCGAAGCCCATTACCCCATGCACAAATCCACGCAACGTTAATCAGAAAAAAACTAGCACTCCGAAGGCTCTGCGTTCACTGTTAACATTGATTTGCGTTCCCATTTCACTGTGAAGGATAAATGGAAAGGATGGCAAATGGCCCACTTTTGACTGCTGTTATTGCAAGGTAATTAAAAGGGAGTTAAGGTGTTAAATGGTTTGTATTAAGTGATGCTCAGCAAGCAGTGGGCAGGGGAGGGGATGGGGGATGGAAGGGTAATTTTTTGTAAAAAAATACAGTATATATTTTTTATTAAAGATTTCTTAGTTTACAAAAATACATGTGTTTTCTCTTTTTTCAAGTTGTGTTTTCTACAGATCAGTTTCATTTGTTGCGAGACATTAGCATTGCATACAGTGTTAGGAAGAAAAGAGGGGGAAAGAGGGGAGGGGGGAATGGTATATGTATGTGTGGGGGTTTTGTGTCAGTGTCACTTATGTGGGTTCTCTTACTATTCGCTTGTTGTATTTCCTTGGTGGTGAGAGAGGTTGGGGGTGGCCTAGGGTGTGGTTGGTTGTCTTTGGTTGGCTGTAGTGAGAATTGTTTTCATGTGTGAGTGGGGTGGGTGGGTGTTTATGAGTCAGGTTAGCCAGATTGATTCGTAGGCCGCTGGTGGATTCTTGTTCTTGTCTTGTTGAGCTGTGTATGTGATAAAGGGGAGCCATACTGGGGTGAAGGCATCTTCTTCTATTTGTCCCCGTAACTAAGCAAGTATTAGAAGTCACCACAGAACTGGACCTACTAAACATCTTCCAAGACAATAATGTGGGATGTAATCCACTGGGAGCAGTCAAATACAACATTCCTAGTTTTCCTAGAGTGGACATGCGAGGGAATGTTTGGTCCAGCCAGTCGAAACTTCCTGGTCCAGCCAATCGAAACTTCCTGTTCCTCCTGGCCTGGAACACCCTTCCTCTTGCATGTGACTAGAGGTGGGTGTGACCTTACCGGTCCAGGTAACAAAAGGACAAGGCATGCTGCCGCTCTCTCTCTTTTCCATCTTCCTTTCATCGTGTGAACTGCAGGACTGCTAGCCTGCAGTCACTGGGATTATCCTTCCCATATGGGGTAGATCCACATGTATATATTTGTAACTAAGTCTGCCTTCAGGAATCCAACTGTGAACTGATGTGAGTAAACTTCTTTTATTGACTTTAAATAAGTGTCTTAATTCTTTTAAGAGGGATAAATGGGAACTTACCAGGTATATAACATATTGTATAACAGTGAGAGGCTTACACAAGCCTGCAACAAGCTATCTGCTGTGCATGTATGAAAGGGGAATGTAAACTCTGCTACATAAAGAAATTTGCTTGCACAAGTTAGGAAGGATATTAATAAATATCCTCTCCTGCCACCCTGAACATTCCCACAAATAATGCCCACTCACATCATAAAGAGTTTATAACCCACCTACTCTCAGCAGCCAGAAACATCACAGCCAGACACTGGAGAGACCTGTCAGGAGTAAGCATGGACCAATGGTATCAAACAGTATGGGAAACAGCCCTATTAGGGGGGGAAACATAACCAATAATCTGAAACTGACATGGGTGGAAGGGTAATTATGAGTTACATGCAAGTATCTGGAACTGAACCCCCGATGCAGTTTTAAGATCAAGAGCCGCTTCAGGAGAGAACAACAGAGAAGGGGAGTCTAGCCTTAGCCCAAAGGCAGCTTCCCTGAGTTAAGCATGCGGTGGAAACTCTGCAGGGGCAGTGTGAAGTGCAGAAATTGTGGGTGGGGAAAGGCTTAAGCACCTCTGCTGATTCTTTGTCCTAAAATCGCTCCCCTTTTCCTAAAACTGCTCTTCTTTTCTCTCTTTTTAAAGTTGCTTTTTAGGCTCGACAGCACGGAACATGTACTTGGGCCAGGAAGGCAAAGCTAGGAGGTGATGCTGGGCAAGACATATCTTATTTATTTCATAAATTTTATATGCCTCTGTATTGTTCAAACACACACAAACACACACACATCGTCAAAGTGGCTTACGAAAAGATAAAACCCTAAAATCAGAAAAAAAGATGACCCGACTTTTTTAAAAAAATACAAAAGTTAAAATACTAAAACAGATTAAAATGGCTTCATCCCTCTAGGCATCTGGGTTGACTAGTCTAAAGAAGGGTGTTTTCAGCAGGCGCCAAAATTGAAATTGAAATAAATTGAAATTGAGATACTTGATTGTCACTTGTACAATTTGTATACAGTGAGATTACACGAGCACCCCCCACTCAGCTCTCTTAGTCTTAATTCCCCTCATTTACTGACGCACACCCACCAAACCCAAAAAGTCAGTTGCCCTGTTGTTATCTTTTCATTCAGCAGCCTAACAGCCCACGGATAGAAGCTGTTCTTTACCCTGTTGGTGCGACTAATCATGCTTCTCTATCTTCTGCCCCAGGGCAGGAGATCAAGAAAGTGCCGGCCAGGGTGTGAATCATCCCTGAGAATTTTCCTCACTCTTCTGAGGCAATGTTCTTCCGCTGTTTCATCCAGCGGATTCACGGGACAGCCCATAATATCTTGTGCTGTATTCACCACCCTCTGTAGGCACTTCCTATCAGATGATGTCAAACCAGCGTACCACACCGTGATGCAGTATGAAAGGACACTTTCTGTTGTGGACTGGTAGAAGGAGATCATCAAATGTTGATTGTTCTTCTGCAATACTCTGAGGAGATGGAGTCTCTGTTGGGATTTCTTAACCACCTGGGTTGTATTTATTTTCCAAGTAAGGTCTTCACTGAGATAAACTCCTAGGAATTTAAAGGAAGAGACTCTCTCCACACAGCCCTCCCCGATGTATAGCTGGGCTAGTTCTCCTCTCTTCCTCCGAAAGTCCAACACCATCTCCTTTGTCTTGCTGATATTAAGGTGCAAGTTGTTCCCTAGGCACCATGTACCTGTAGATATTTTTTGGACTTCCCCTCTATACACTGATTCATCTCCACATGTTATTTAAAAGAGCGCAGGGAAGACACCTGCTTGTTCTCAATAGGCAGGGAGTTCCAAAGTGAAGCTGTTGCCACACTAAATTATTGAGTTCTTACAAATGCGGAACAGGTATTATGTGGCACTTGCAGTAGTGCCAATGCCACTGATCGAAGCAGCTAAGTGGGTACGTGTGGGGCGAACTGCTCTTTGCAGGCACACTGGTTCCAAGCTGCTAAGAGCTTTCTATACTAATAGTAACACCTTGAACTTGGCCCAGTAAGCAGATTGGCAGCAGGTGCAGCCCTGAACCCTCTGGGATAAACTCCATCCTAGGTGAAGAGCAGAAAGGATGAAACAGAGGAAGACAAAAGAAAAGGTGCAGAAGGACAACTCATTTTAAAAGCACTTAATGGTGAAGAGTCTGTAAGCCGAGGTGTTGCTGTTGTGATGTGTTGTTGCTATTGGTGATAAAAATTCAGATGAGAGGGAAACGAGGAGAAGGCAGAACAGCTCCCGAAACCATTATGAGACATTTAAACCCTCTGGCAAAGCTCTTGTTCATTTTAATGGTCTGCATAGCATCACCTCATGGTGACTGAAGTGGTCAGATGTGTCCATCTCTCTCTCTGAAGACCCTTAAAAGAGTCTCAAACCCACCACCATCTCAAGCGGCCGCTTCTGGGTAGAAAGAACATCTGTGTTTTAGAGCGGACAAACCCAGCTGCCTCACAACTGGCCATTTTCACCACCTGGCTTCTACACCCATTGATGGGACGGTGAAACAAACTCCATTAACGGCCGATTGTCCAATTTGGCCTTTATTGTACTCTGCCGTGATTTACAGTTATTTTACAAAGAAGCTGATGGGCTTTGGCAGGCTGAGTCGCTTGGCTCGAAAACCTATGAGATGAACACTGAGTCATAAATAAAACTTTTAACGAAATTATTTGTGCAACAATATACATTGGCTCACATCTTGGTGCCCTTTAACGCTTCCTATTTTTGCATTATTGATTAAACCCAGCTGCCACTTTCATTCTTCCCCCATGTAAAAATATCTAGTGAAAATCACCCTTCAGTTGAGCAAGCCATCTATTAACGTCACAATTAACAGCTCCCATCCCTGCTTGTCTTATTTAGCACAAGGTGGGAGTGGAGGAGGAACTTTCTGTGTGTGTCAACGAAGGCAGGTGTGCACAACTGAACCAATTGCATCCCACCATTACTGCATGTTTCAGAGGCTAGAAAAATCTCCCGGGACCACAAAACAAGTGGGTTTGACATATACCTCGCAAGCCACAAAGCATGATACCCCAGAATTGGTCATGACTGAACCTAATGATCAGGGGTCCCTTTACCTTTTTAATCTTGGAGTTGGGCCAAAAGGGAGAGGAGGAAGGTTATAAATGCCCTGTTGAAAGCAAACATATTCACAAGATGGTGCTGTTACTCCATCTGTGAATTAGCGTTTTGTGCCCTGGAAAGCTAGCAGAGGGATCATTTGTTTTCGTTTGCAATTGAAAATCATTCGCAACGCACTCTTAAGAGCGCCAGACAGCACTGCCATTTATGACAGGGAGAATAGCTTTCATGTTTATAATTTTGCTCCTCTTCACAAGTAATTATTTTATCTGCCGAAAAAGCCTCACATTATAATTACCGTGTTTTTCCGTGTATAAGACGCCCCCTATTTTGGGGAACTCCTCAAAATTAAGAAAATGCACTATGCACTGTCCGTTTATAAGATGACCCCTTATTTTAAACTTCAGAAATGTAGGAAAATATAGTCTTATACACGGAAAAATACGCTAAGTGGATTCAAATGCTCGTGTATTTATTTTAGGGCTGCCAAATTTCTGGATTTCCCTGGACATGCCTGGGATTCCAAAGGTGAAATCACCAGCTGGGCAGATTTTTTAAATTTTGGGGAAAAAAATTCCTGGTTTTTCCCCCTTTTGCATGCGCTCAGGGAGTGGTCGAGCAGTCGGTCAGTCGGGCGGGCGGCTGGCTGAATGCAGCCAGCATCTCTCCCTCCCCAAGTTAAGAGCCGTTTCAGGCCTCCCTCCCTCCTCCTCCTCCTCCTCCCCTCAGCGGCCCCCAGGCCTGGCCACAGCCACACACCTCCGCCAACCTGCTGCCTCTGCTCTTATTTGCTCTCTCGAATATGGCAACCCTATGAAACTTTCGAACAAAACCCCACGCGCATGAGAGGCATGGAGGTGGCAAAGGGCAAGAGTGCTTGCCTATCTCTCTCCCGCCATTGTCTACCGATACCGGAAAAGCAGTGTTGCCTAGTGGCAAGAGCTAGGGGCATCCGATGTGACAAGCTGCCTCATATGGAGCAAGTTATCTCTCATTGGCCAGGCATCCGGCTGCATGCAACTTTGCAATGCCTAAGCAGTTGGAGAAGTTCCAGCTTCTCCCTTTGGCTTCCGTCTAGAGCAGGAGTCAGCAAACTTTTTCGGCAGGGGGCCGGTCCACTGTCCCTCAGACCTTGTGGGGGGCCAGACTATATTTTTCTGGGGGGAAATGAACGAATTCTGATGCCCCGCAAATAACCCAGAGATGCATTTTAAATAAAAGGAAACATTCTACTCATGTAAATAAATGCTGATTCCCTGACCATCCACAGGCTGAATTTAGAAGGCGATTGGGTCAGATCTGGCCCCCGGGCCTTAGTTTACCTACCCATGATCTAGAGTTGCCCCTCTCTCTCTTCTCCTGACATGTCGAAAGGAAGCTCACAAAACTGTTCTTGGCATACAGGTAAGTGCATCAGATGGTGGAGGGCAGATAAAATTGACACCCCTTGGCCATTCTCTGCGCACTCAAACACAGTTCAAACACATTCAAAGGTTTTAATAAAAAGTAATCTTTATTAAATCGTTTTCCAGATGAAATACATTGTTTCCGAGAGATTTGCATGGGGAAATCTTTGATTCCTCAATAATAAGCGGCAGTGGGGTGAGGGAGGCCAGGGCCACATCCACACCATGTCATGTGCTATGAAGCCGCTTTAAACACTCATGGCTTCTTCCCCCAAAGAATCTGGGAGCTATAGTTTGAAAAGGGTCAGAGAGTTGTTAGGAGACCCCCTGTTCCCCACCAAGAGCTACAATTCCCAGAGTTCCCTGGCAAAAAGGGAACTCTACCCCTACCCCTGACGCTGACCCTAACTCTAACCCTAACACTAACCCTTAACCTTTAACTAGAGCCACAATTTCCAGAGTTCCCTGACAAGAAGGGAACCCTAAACCTACACATTAACCCTTAACTAGAGCTACAATTCCCAGAGTCCCCTGACAAGAAAGGAACCCTAAACCTACACCTTAACCCAAGCTACATTTCCCAAAGTTCCCTGACAAGAAGGGAACCCTAACCCTAACACTACCCCAACTCAGCCCTACCCCTACCCCTACCCCTACCCCAAGCCTAACCCTAACCCTAGCCCCAAGCCTAAACCTAAGCCTAACCCGCCTAACAACTCTCTGTCCCCTTAACCACCTACAGTTCCCAGAATCCCCGAGGAGAAGCCATTCCTGTTCAAAGCGTCTTCATAGCACTTCCAATGGACAGTGCGCCTAATGTGGCCTAATGTTTCCTCCCTCATTTTCTTCTCTCTCCCCACTGCCCCATCACTTGCAATGCAGCAGATGTCCGCCTGCTGTCTTCCTTCAAAGTTCCTTCTCTCAGGTACGGCCACGGCCTTGTCCATTGCTCACTGCCAGTACTTCGCATTCATTTCTCCAATGTAAATAGGGATGTCCTGCAGTTCTCTTCATGACTTTGGACTTGGGGAAAACCTCACCAGCTCCGGACATCCCTGTAAGGCAATGGCAAACAGGTGAGTGGGATGGCCCCATCCAACAGCGTCCCCCCAGACACCTCCTCTGTTTGGCTGCCTGTTAACAAACAAGGTTTCCAAACCACTTTGCATCCATCTCAGCCACCGTAGCCTCATGGCACCCCTAGCCTGAATGCAAACTCTTCCAGCAACCACCCACCAGCTGCAGCCTCGCCAGGTCCATTGCCAGACATCAACCAGCTTCAGAGCTGAATATCAGTCGCCTTCAAGTAGCGATCCCACTAGCAAGTAAACTTTGTGCTTGCCTTCTCCTTGCTCCACAGCATCCCAGCACCGGGCGATTGCCTCCTTCCGCTTGCCAGCTTGCCACCACAGGGCAGGAGACTACCAGGGCTGAGTGCCACCAAGCTGCCCATTTCTCTCTGGGGAGGGCAACTGCCGAGGCTTGCACCTTGGCCCACATTGATACCCGCTCAGCTGCCAAATGCTTTTGTGGCATCTCAGTCAACCCACAGACAATGGCAGCAGCTGGGGAGGCATCACCATGACACCCTCAGCCCTCACAATGGGGGCGGGGGGCGCAGCTCAGCAGCCAAAACACCCTCCCCCAAGTTGTGTCTATATCTGTGGAGGCCACACCGGACACCCAAGGGGGCAGGAGGGGGACATTTTTCAGCCCAGGGGCTGCATTTCCCTCCACATAACACTTGTCAAATGCACAAATGAACAGAGCAATGAAAGCAAGCCTTATCTTTGCTGTTCAAGGAATGGCATGCAGAGAGAAAGTTAGCATCTCAGTAAAAAAGCACTTTTTCACCAATCAGCCAATCAATCAATCAATCAATCAATCAGTCAATCAATCATTTATTGTATTTGACTAATAGCCATTACAGAGCCAGTTACAAAAGCATCAAACCCAAAGACCCAAACTATAGCTCCCAGATTCATTTGCTCTTCAGATATCTGGGCGCTCCTTTTTTCAGCTTGTCATAGTCTGCATTCACCGCATAGAACTGAAAGAGGGCACCACGGTTAAGTGTTATCTCCATCTTGGACTACTACCATGCGCTCTACGTGGGGCTACCATTGAAGGTGACTCGGAAGTGGAAGGAAAGGATCTCTAATCATTCAACTTTAATGGGCTTAAAAGCAATTTTGCAGGAAGAACCACAAGTCAGTGGCAGAAACTCAGGGATCTATCCTGCTTATTCATTCAGAGTTTAGAAGATTGAACTGGAGAGGAGAATGAAGAATCATAGAAGGAACCCAAGGGTCATCTAGTCCAACCCCAAAAGCTGTGATCACACACATCAAGCCTTCCAAAGCTGAAGCTTATTATTCCTCCCACCAAATGGCCATTGTTATTTTTTGTTGTTGTTTAGTCGTTTAGTCGTGTCCGACTCTTCGTGACCCCATGGACCAGAGAACGCCAGGCACCTCTGTCCTCCACTGCCTCCCGCAGTTTGGTCAAACTGTTCAAATATATAAAAGGATGTCACATAAGCAGGGAGAAAGGTTGTTTTCTGCTGCTCCAGAGAAGCGGACACGGAGCAATGGATCCAAACTGCAGGAAAGAAGATTCCACCTAAACATTAGGAAGAACTTCCTGACAGTAAGAGCTGTTCGACAGTGGAATTTGCTGCCAAGGAGTGTGGTGGAGTCTCCTTCTTTGGAGGTCTTTAAGCAGAGGCTTGACAACCATATGTCAGGAGTGCTCTGATGGTGTTTCCTGCTTGGCAGGGGGTTGGACTCGATGGCCCTTGTGGTCTCTTCCAACTCTATGATTCTATGAAACTCATGCTGGTAACTTCAAAAACACTATCCAACCATCTCGTCCTCTGTCGCCCCCTTCTCCTTGTGCCCTCCATCTTTCCCAACATCAGGGTCTTCTCCAGGGACCTTGTACTGGTCGTCGGGTCACAGCTTGTTCCAAGGTTCTGGGTTGCTCTTTTTCTCCCAGCCAGGCAGAGACACGTGACAAGAGGCAGACAGCAAGGAGTACATCTTTGTAAGAAGAAGAAAAACATACAGCATAAAGCGTAAGGCTCTGCCCAACTGTTGGCACATGGTTTCCACCAAATTTAACAATCATGGCCTCCTCAGTGCCACCGGAAGTGCACACTTCTTTTATAATGTGGGATGTAAAAAAAGGCCACCGTACCACAAGTATTTGTAAAAGCCCTTTAAAGCCAGTTAACACACAGTTACCTAAATGCAAGGGCAGCTTCTCCCTGCCTTGCACCAGAGACAGCGGCAAGTTTGTGAGGCAGTGCTGGACAGAACTCGATGCTGGCAACCCAATCCTACACTTTCTCCATGAAAGGTTCCTGATAGACTTTGTGGTTTCTGCTCAGACAGTTCATTGGCTTTACTCTCTTCCCAAATACCCTTTTAGCTATGCTGTATCACTCATTGCAATGCCTTGGATACAATTCGGCTGAGGAATGGCAATGCTTATATGGTTGGTTTTCTTACTCTAAAGCTAAGAAGCTGGTGCTCATGTTTTACTGTAGTAATTTGTTTTATAACTATTATTGTGGATCGAGGGCCCGACCCCCGCTATGTGAAATAAACACACAAGGACACGTGATATAAGGTTAATGGGCAAGAAAAGGCCACAACTTTATTGATGACAGCAGTGAAAAGGTATTGGCTTAGGCATTGGATGACTATAGGAGGTGGGTTTATTCAACAGTAGGTGGAGCCTGTTGATGCTCATCCAACTATAGGCTCACCCCTGATGTCACCGAGGGTCGTGCCATGGCCTCCCGCCAAGCAGGCATCGGACGGAATACACGACCGCCAGATTCCTTTAACGGAATAACCCACGGTAGATAGCATAGGCGATGGCCACACCTAGCCCTTGACACACATGAATCCAATGCCTAACCTGCCCACCAATACCACAAAAGTTGTGACGATTGCTACGAGGTATATTTTATTCAGGTTGCGCTTTAAGATGCAACACTTAAAGAAGTGGCAAAAGCTCTGCCCCCAAGGAGCTTGGAAGGGTGCTTATCAGCCTGGCCCAGCCAGGCCACCAGTCCCTGCCACTGGGTCCCCAGATGCTCTTCAGTGGCAGTGTCGCTTCTGAAAAGAAGCCAAGCTCACTCCCATCCTCTCAGGCCACGGATCCCTGGGATTAATTCTGAGTTGCGTAAATTAGTGGGCAGCTGCCATGGATGGGAGTCCAGTTGAGGTCCCATTCAAAAGCGCTGCCTCGCATCCATCAGTCAAGGACACCGAGGGGCCACTGGGAGGCGGGGAGCACGTGACGTGGTTTTGCGGGGATGGCAGTTGTCAGCACCATGCCAAGGGCTGATCCTGCCCTGAGGGGTGGCACTTCCCTGACATCAGGGTTGTGAAGAGCAAGGGTGCACAGGCTGGTCCCTCCGATTCCAATAAAGACGAACAGAGGAATCAGCTGTGATAAACAGAACGTTTTGAGAGCCAAAGCTGAAGTTGAAAACCGGAATAAGTCGCCTATGACAGTGTGCGTGGGAGAGGTCAACTATGAATGACACCAGATTCAGGTGGAAGGCCATGTTGATCTGTCATAGGCATAATAAATAACAAGATGAAAAAATCTTTTTTAATAATTCCAGTGGCACCTTAAAGATCAACTCAGTATAAGTTTTCAAGGTATGAGCTTTTGTGTGTAATACACACTTTGTCAGATACTTCAGCCTTATAACTGTTGAAGACTGTTATGACCAGTTGGTTCCACAGGGAAGGGCAAGGGATTCTTAAAGGGATAGATGACCAAAATTAGCTTCTAATTGCATTCTATACAAGATCTTAAAGTAGCTGTCTTATCGCAGAAGAATTTTAGAAATAGACTTGAAAGAGAAGTTGCTGAATTACAGCTCATTACCAAACTAAAAACTATGGAGAGACCTGATCTGAATGGAGATATTGGATTCATGTCCCATTATACATACTAAAGCTAAATTACTGGAATTATTAAAAAAGATCTTTTCCTATTTCATTCATTTCCTATTTATTCCGAATGACACCTGCACACAAACAAGCAACTTCCTTGGGCAGACAACATCTGCTCCCAGGTTGCTAACTAATGCTTTTTAAGTCTCCCGCTGCAATTTTTATTTATGAGAGAATTTCTAACCTGCCTTTCTTCCAAGGATTCCAGGGGAGCTTACATTATAATAAAACACAAGAATAAAACCGATCCAACATGGCTTATACAAAACAGATAAAAGCAGAGCACGCTCCATGAACCACCTGGACTTTCATCTGCAGCAGCAGCAACAAAATTCCCTTCACCTTCCTGCCCACCCAAAAATCCCAGGCAAACAGGTTTGTTTGCACAGGATAGCAATGCAGATGCTGTTGGAATCCAACTCCCATCGGCATAGCTGACGGTCAGAGGTGATGGGAGTTGGGCCAACAACATCTGGAAGGCACCAGGTTGGGGACGGCTGCTACAAGCACAGGCATTTTAAGAGCTCAAAGGAGTCAACATGGCAGAGGCCAAGAGATGGAGGGGAAACAGCTCCTAGGCTCTGCAAGGCCCAGAAAGCTAAATAATCCATCTCTGACGGAGAGGAATCCAGTCTTTTCTAAACCACCTGTGGAGAGGGGAGGGGACATTGCCCTAAAAAAAAGCTGCATCCTAACCCCTTAAAGCCTGTTTGCTCATTTATCTGTGCCTATTATTTATTGACAAGTTTTATATGACTTATTGTATGTTAGGGTTATCATTCCAGCTGCTGCAGAGAGGGAGGGCGATTCAGGAGTGTTGCTGCTACTTAAAAAATAAAACGAAATTCTTTGCAACCTGCTTTGGTCTTTCTAGCATAGCTAAAAAATAAAACAGAATTTTGTTGGCACCTTGGTCCCCCCCCCCTTTGCTTAACAAGCTCAGATTACAGCTGCTCTCCCCCTCCTCTCTGCCTTCCGCTGCTAACGCTTCTCTCCCTATGCCTGCTTCTTCTCCTCCTGTCAGCATCTGAATGCCGCGGCATTCCCTCACAGGATGGCATGGGCAGGGTAAGGGTTTATATACTGGGTAATCTTGCTCTTATGTGATTGTAATTGTGGGGCACCGGAATCGTTGCATCACATAATTCTTGATTGTGCTTTTCACTCATCGGCCAGGAGCAAGTTTCTTGCTCAATATTTAAAGGGAATTGCCGATGATACGAATGAAGCCAAACTGAGATATCTATTAAATGATGATGACCCCCTAAGATCACTCATGGTTGCCAGATTCTTGATCAGCGTCCTATCCCTAAAGAAGAGAAACGGACTCCTGTGCGGCTCGGATAATCCCTTTAAACTATGATCTATGTTTTAGGATGTAATTAGGTGATATCACCATTGATGTCTTCTACTAATTTATGAGTAGAGGGCGATGTTTATGTTACAAATTTATTGTAATGTATGATGTTGGTCTTTTGTTTTTGTTTTGCTTTGGTTCTTGTCTGTTTTTTGTAAGTTTTGGCGGTTTTAAATTCGGAGGTTTAAGTACATTATGTTGGTATGGGAAACTGTCGTGTGATGGGCCAATGGCCGTAATAAAGATCAATACAATACAATATACTGGGTAATAGATTGCAGCCTGGTCTATTGCTGTCATTTTATGAATCAAAGGTCTCGTTAAACAGTAAAATTTATGTAAAATTGCTGTTTTAGGGGTTGTTTTTCATCGTCTGGAACGGATTAATCCATTTTCCATTACTTTCTATGGGAAAGCATGTCTTGGTTTAAGACTACTTTGGTTTAAGACCAGACTCCAGAATGGATTAAGTTCAAAAACAAAGGTACTACAAGACCCTTAATCTCAGGGCCGTCCTTTGAGCCCCGCATAGAGCAAAAGATTCCTGCAGGGGCTGGACTTGAAGACCCTCGTGGTCCCGTCTAACTCTTCCATGATTCTGTAATCTAAGGGCATTGCTTTCAAGTGAAATCATTCTCTGTGCACTCAAACACAGTTCAAACACATTCAAAGGTTTTAATAAAAAGTAATTTTTATTAGATGAAGACAGGAGTGCCTGGGATGCTCTGGTCCATGGGGTCACGAAGAATCAGACACGACTAAACGACTAAACAACAACAAATCTTTATTAAATAGTTTTCCAGATGAAATACATTGTTTCCGAGAGATTTGCATGGGGAAATCTTTTCGATTCCTCAATAATAAGGGGCAGTGGGGTGAGGGAGGCCAGGGCCACATCCACACCATGTCATGTGCTATGAAGCCGCTTTAAACACTGTTCTGAAGAATAGCCCTCAGTCCACAAAGCAATGCACAAATATTTGGGTATAGGTAAAGGCAGGGCCGGATTTTGGTTTGATGAGGCCCTGAGCTACTGAAGATAATGGTGCCCTTTATATGTCCATCTGTCCTTTGTCAACAACAAATTGTCACTGTTTTTTGTGCTGAATACATGCTATATGGTAATTGATGGACCTAATAGGTATCTAAAGCAATTTGCACATAACAAAATATGTATTTTATCAAAGTAATTGTTGAACTGATATACAATTAAGAAGTATATTAATAGTGAATTTTTTTGGGGGGGGCAAGAGAGTGGCGCCCTAAGCTATAGCTTGTTTAAAGGTAAAGGGACCCCTGACCATTAGTCCCAGTCGTGACCGACTCTGGGGTTGCAGCGCTCATCTCGCTTTATTGGCCGAGGGAGCCAGCGTACATGGTACATGTGGCCAGCATGACTAAGTCTCTTCTGGCGAACCAGAGCAGCACACAGAAACGATGTTTACCTTCCCACTGGTGTGGTACCTATTTATCTACTTGCACATTGAAGTGCTTTTGAACTGCTAGGTTGGCAGGAGCTGGGACCGAGCAACGGGAGCTCACCCCATCGTGGGGATTCTAACCGCCAACCTTCTGATTGGCAAGTCCTAGGCTCTGTGGTTTAACCCACAGCACCACCAGCTTGTTTAGCTTATATGTAAATCTGGCACTGGGTAAAGGTAAAAGGTAAGGACCCCTGGTGGTTGAGTCCAATCAAAGTCGACTATGGGGTTGTGGCGCTCATTTTGCTTTCAAGCCGAGGGAGCTGGCGTTTGTCCACAGACAGCTTTCTGGGTCATGTGGCCAGCAGGACTAAACCGCTTCTAGTGGAATGGGAAACCGTGATGGAAACCAGAGCGCACGGAAACGCTGTTTACCTCCCTGCCGCAGCGGTACCTATTTATCTACTTGCACTGGTGTGCTTTTGAACTGCTGGGTTGGCAGGAGCTGGGACAGAGCAACAGGAACTCAGTTCGTCGGTGGGATTCAAACCACCAACCTTCCAATGGGCAAACCCAAGAGGCTCAGTGGTTTAGACCACAGCCGAACATGTCCAGCAAATTTGGCGCATAGAGTTGAAAAACCCACTTTCCTTCCCCTTTTGTATGATCTAGTCAACTTATTAACTATGAGAGAGGAAAGCCTTATGGAAGAATGGATAGCACGGTTCATTCCAATATAAGCTGCTATCAGTCAGCATTATCTACCAATTATACCATAAACGTCAACGCTATTGTTGCCTTAGTAACATACGTAGCATTTCAACAAAATCATAAAAGAGAGCTTGCAACGTACATGGAGTTAAAGTGAATAGGGTTCATCGGTATCAGCATATAAAAGCTGCCTTCTTTCTTTTTTTGTCAAAATGATTTTTATTAGTTTTACATATAATCACAATATGTAACATCATATCCTCTTATTAAATCTCTTGGCTCAACGGAGCCTAAATGACTTCCCTCCCTCCCCCCTAACGGTTTACAATATTAAATTTTACTTTTTTGCATTTCCTTTCCTATTCTTGTTATATCATTACTTGAAATATTAAATTACTTAACCTGAATAGGTAATTAATTCATCTTAAAAAGGTAATGGTAAAGGACCCCTGACAGTTAAGTCCAGTCGCGAACGACCCTGGGGTTGCGGTGCTCATCTCGCTTTACTGCCCGAGGGAGCCGATATTTGTCTGCAGACAGTTTTTCCGGGTCATGTGACCAGCATGACTAAGCCGCTTCTGGCGAACCAGAGCAGCGCACGGAAACGCCGTTTACCTTCCCACCGGAACGGTACCTATTTATCTACTTGCACTTTGACGTGCTTTTGATCTGCTAGGTGGGCAGGAGCTGGGACTGAACAACGGGAGCTCACCCCATTGCGGGGATTCGAACTGCTGACCTTCCGATTGGCAAGTCCTAGGCTCAGTGGTTTAGACCATAGCGCCACCAGTGTCCCTAATTCATTCATTCATTCATTCATTCATTCATAATTAATTAATTCATCTTACAAATCTTCAAATAACCCTGCTAATGATGTTAATTGCTTACAGTTGTCTTTCAAATATAATATAAATTTATTCCAGTCTTTTTGGAATACTTTATCTCACTGGTTCTGTTTTGACGGTTCTGCAAAGTCCATCATTTTCATCTGCCACTCTCCTTTTGTTGGTAAAAGCTGCTTTCTTTCAAGCAGCCTCTCAGTATTTCCTTGGATGACTGCCAGCAGCTTTTTAAAATATATATATATATATATATTATTCTTTTTCCATAACAAATTATACATCCAAAACATCTTTTTTACATCCAAATTCCTCCTTATTGACTTCCCTCCTCCCGCCTGAAAAACCTTCCTAGTACTTACTTTCTCCACATTTCTTAAATTTAAATTCCACCACCATATTATTAATTAATTTTTTTACAATCTAACAATATTCCTACCTTTTCTCTTCACAGAGCTTCCTTAAAACTTACAAACGTTATCTGATTATCACTTAATTTTTGCATACATTCAGTAAATTTCATCCAATCTTCTGTAAATCTTTGATCACGTCTGTCAGCGCTGCCCAAGGTCCCAGCTCACACAAGACCAACGCTGCTTCTTGCTCAAGTTAAAAAGTCTTTATTGAAGTTCAGTCTCATTTCCAGACGCGCAGCGCGCAACGCTACGTCTATCCATCAGACCGTAGAAGTCCCATCTGAATCTCCTCCCCCCTGACACCAGCTTAAGATTCTAGCCTTACTCCACCTCTTCCTCTGTTCTTTCTTTCTCTGGGTCCTTCTGCTAGTCGGAGTCTCAGCCCTCCGAGATTCTTCTGACGCTGATTCTCCCGACTCCTCCCCCCCTCTCTTTCGGGCTTTAGGACCTGGCTCCCAATCCGGGTTTTCTGCTGTCCCGCGCTCCTCCACATTTGAACTTGGCGCGCGCGCGCAGCCTCCCACTTTCCTTCTGACCGTTACACTTGTGTCACTGCTCCCCCTTTCGGGGAGGCTAGCTGGACCTGGCCTTCCCTCCGTCTCCCCACTCCCCGATGGAGGAGAAGCTGGTCCTGACTCACGTGACTCTTCCCCCCCACTGTGCTCTGGCGGGGGAACTGGCCCTACTCCTCCGCTACTCCTTTGGGACTCCCCTCTGGTTCCTTGTTTATGGATCGTCCCTCCTGGGATTCGCCTCGCCCTTACCATAGGCGCCCCCTCCTGGGAATCTTCTGATTCGCTGGAGAAGCTCATGGAATCTCTCGGTCCACTGTCATATTCTCCTACGCTCCCCTCTGATTCCTCTCCTCCGCTCTCTATTTGCTCTCTCCCCTGCTCTTCTGCTCCTGAGCCTCTGACAACGTCTGTTCCGGATCCTTCCTGGTAGTCTATTGAGTTCCGCATAATCCATCATTTTCATTCTCCATTCTTCAATCGTAGGTAACTCTTCTTGTTTCCACTTCTGGATCATCAAAGTTCTTGCTGCTGACACTGCATATAAAAATATCTTCCTATCTTTCTTATCTATCTCATTACCTATTATTCCTAGTAAAAACGCTTCTGGTTTGTTTACAAATGTATATTTCAATACTTTCTTTAATTCATTATAAATCATTTCCCAAAAGTTTTTAACTTTTTTACAGTCCCACCACATATGGTAAAACGTTCCTTCTTTTTCTCTACATTTCCAACATTTATTACTTACCTTATACATCTTTGCCAGTTTTACAGGTGTCATATACCATCGATACATCATCTTCATTACATTTTCTTTTATAGCAGTGCACGCCGTAAATCTTATTCCAGCAGCTTAGACCCTGTTTAAAACTAGTAAGACCAGTGGCATAGCGTGGGTTGTCAGCACCCGGGGCAAGGCAAGTAATTTGCGCCCCCTAACCCATGGATTTGCGCCCCCTAACCCATGGATTTGCGCCCCCTAACCCTAACCCCAGATGTTGCGCCCGGTGCGGCCGGCCCCCCTGCACCCCCCACACTACGCCACTGAGTAAGACAAAAACTTAAAATGTGCCAAGCCAGACCCTCCAAGTGTCCCTATTTTCCAAGGACAGTCCCTGATTTACAGAACTTAAAAATGGAAAGCTTAATGCTGGTGGTCAACAAAAGAGATTTAAAGACTCTCAGAAGGCAAATAAAAAAATATATAGTATAAACACTGACAACTGGGAAACACTGGCCTGTGATCACTCCAGTTGAAGAACACCAAAGATGTCATGGACTTTGAACCTGGTACCCAAGCCAACCAGGGCCTTTGATGTTTGCTCCTAAGGATGTGTGGGTGGGTGAATCATGGAGCAGCCCCCTAAAATCTGTGTGTGCTTTTTTAGGGGGGGAGGTATTAGACAAGTGGCTTGGTGGGCCCCTCCCTCCATAACTGGAAAGCTGTAAGAGTTGCCAGGGGTCCTCTGGCAGAGATGTGGGCCTCTGCAGGTGGCTTTTGACACCAACCCCCCGATACTAGATCCTGAGCTTACGATTCACTGCTCTACTTAAAATGGTGTTTAGTCCCTATCGTAAAACCCATTTAATTTGTCTTATTTAGTGACTCCCTGAGGCGTTAAAGTTGTAGGCGAGGACTGTAGGCAAAAATTCAGGTTGGAAGACAGCCACTCAGCGGCGTAGCGTGGGGGGTGCAGGGGGCCCCGGCCGCACCGGGCGCAACATCTGGGGGGCGCGCGCTCGCACGCGCAGCTCTCTGCCCCTACCTGGCTCACTCTCTCTCTCTCAGCGCTGTCACAGATTTCGCAAAAAATTCGCTATTGTCACACGGATCCACGGGTTAGGTGGCGCAAATTACTTGCCTTGCCCCGGGTGCTGACAACCCACGCTACGCCACTGCAGCCACTACTTGAAGGCTTGGATTGAACTTGCTGCCTATAGATAATTCACTTAGCAGAGGAAAACAGATGTATTGAGGAACAATTTAACTCAGCGATTAGTCACTCATGATCCCAGAACTAGGACTGGCAACATTCCCAGAGAGGCGAGAGGAAACCTATGCCACATTCCTAATGTGTGTATCTGTGTTTAAATATAGGGGCATACTGAATGTTTTGCTAGTTTTGCCCCCTCCGTTCCAAAATAATACAAACATTTACCTTGTTTGTTGTACTGTTTCCTTGACCCAGGGCTGCTTTGGTGCCATGATGATGTCTTGTGTCCCTAGCCAATTCCAACCTTGCATGTAGGCAGGGCCAGCGCAAGACATTTTGCTGCCAGAAGTGAAAGCCACATGGCAATCACAGCTCTGGCCACTCCCCGCCCCTCAGCCCCTGCTCCTTGAGGCAGCTGCCGCATTCTGCCTCATATTAGGGCCAGGCACTGCCAAAAAACCAAAGGAAAGCATGTTCAATTGAAATACACTCAGAGTCGAGAGTGGATTTCATGCTCTTTATTCAGCTCTTAGTGGTGAGGAGGGATGGAAGTTCCCCCAGAATGTCTGCTTTATATACATTATTTACACAATGGGCCCCACGTGATTGGCTAATTCCGGGATTCTCCTGTAGGCCAATCAGGTTGTGGATTCGCTTCCACCTGGAGTTGGATTGAGTGGCTCCTGTGGACCAATCAGGCTGCTGCATTCTGGATCCTATTGTTCTAGGACCAATCAAACTGCTGCATTCTGAATCCTATTGTTCTAGGACCAATCAGACTGCTGCATTCTGGATCCTATTGTTCTAGGACCAATGAAACTGCTGCATTCTGAATCCTATCATTCTAGGACCAATCAGACTGCTGCATTCTGAATCCTATTGTTCTAGGACCAATCAGACTGCTGCATTTTGGATCCTATTCAACTCAGTACATAACACCAATCCTGCTGGCCATTTGCTCCCACCCCTACAGCCAACAAAGTTGGGCCATGGGTTGGTGAGGAGGTAAAGGTCTGGCCCACCTGGCTTTAAAAGGTTCCCCACCAACAAGGACTAAGCATATTCCGTGGGCACAGAATGCTATCTGGCAGTTGGGTGCATTTGTGGTGGACTGGGTGGGCTGTAAAATGAAGTGGAGCTTTGTGGCAGAGGGCATGGCTGGCTGGCTGATATCTTGAACAGCAGGAGGGAAGAGTGCGGCTGCACTCAGGTCTTGCTTCCCAGATGGGCCACTGCCTGATTCAGAAAACATGATGGAGATGGCCCTGATTTGTGGTTTGTCTCCAGCATCCAGGGTTTGGAGAGACAGACTCCCAACTGGAAACATAGGAAGCTGCCTTGTATTGGCTCAGACCATCCTAGGCCAGTATTGTTTTCACTGGCAGGCAGCAGCTCTCCAGAGTTTCACACAGATGCCTTTCCAAGTCCTACCAGGAGATGCTGGGGGCTGAATCTAAAGCCTTCTAAGCATGCAAAGCATCTAAAGCATGCAAACGAAGGGTTTTTAGTTCCTGAGCTATGGCCCATTCCCCAAGCTCCTGTGGTTCCACCCAGTTCTCATGGATATTAGGCAGTGAATGCGGTCCTGGATTGTCATCCAGGGACTCAAGAGTTGATCACAAGTGGGGAAATGGCTAGAAAGGAGATTGAGTAAACCAATACGACTATGAGCTGTTCCTGGACTCACTTCTCTCTCTCCAGAGAAAGTTGTTCGTTGGAGAAGCCAAAGGAAGTTTGTACAGCAAGCAGATGAACTGCCAGAACTTTCTATGATATGGTACATTACAGGTACAGTGGTATTTCGGGTTAAGTACTTAATTCGTTCCGGATGTCCGTTCTTAACCTGAAACTGTTCTTAACCTGAGGTACCACTTTAGCTAATGGGGCCTACCACTGCCGCTGCACCACCGCTGCACGATTTCTGTTCTCATCCTGAAGGAAAGTTCTTAACCCGAGGTATTATTTCTGGGTTAGTGGAGTCTGTAACCTGAAGCATATGTAACCTGAAGCGTATGTAACCCGAGGTACCACTGTAAAGGTAAAGG
Organism: Podarcis raffonei; assembly: GCF_027172205.1. Taxonomy (NCBI): domain Eukaryota; kingdom Metazoa; phylum Chordata; class Lepidosauria; order Squamata; family Lacertidae; genus Podarcis; species Podarcis raffonei. The sequence continues at coordinate 7,763,166 of NC_070607.1, read as the reverse complement.
GACCCCTGACCATTAGGTCCAGTCGTGGCCGACTCTGGGGTTGCGGTGCTCATCTGGCTTTATTGGCCGAGGGAGCCGGAGTACAGCTTCCAGGTCATGTGGCCAGCATGACTAAGCCGCTTCTGGGGAACCAGAGCAGTGCACGGAAACGCCGTTTACCTTCCCGCCGGAGCAGTACCTATTTATCTACTTGCACTTTGACATGCTTTTGAACTGCTAGGTTGGCAGGAGCTGGGACCGAGCAAAAGGAGCTCACCCCGTCGCGGGGATTCGAACCGCCAACCTTCTGATTGGCAAGTCCTAGGCTCTGTGGTTTAACCCACAGCGCCACCCGCGTCCCAACATCTGCCCTATTAGACGTCACTCCTGCGTTGACTAATCTGAGCTTTCTGCTTCAGAGCTCTCTGTTCTAATACCCTCAAGGCCCGCCTGGTCCTGGGAGGGGGGGAGTCAGGAATGCTTTCCAAGGACACTGATTCTCTCAGCTGTCTCTCCCCTGGTGCTTCTTCATCTTCTTGCTGTTCCTTTTCCAATATTTCCCAGCTTCTGCCCTCTGCAGCCTCTGAACTATGCCCTTCTGCAAACCACTCTTCTAAATCTATACTGTCCTTGTTATGTACTGAAGTTCTCACCCTGTGCCAGCAGGGGGATACTGTAGATAGTTTTCACTCAGGTCTGCATATGCAAATAAGGAATTGAAAGTGGCGTTCAGTGATTGGATAGTTACAGAAAGTTGTTACTGTTCCATTGTAGTTGAGCTCTATATAAGCAGGTTGGCTGAACCCTTCAGCTCAGTTCTGTTCTGGCCTGTGAATAAACAAGAGCTGTCTGAAGAATTGCTGTGTCATCTGATATGTTCACCCACAACTTAACAGTCTTCCTCTTCTCAGGAAGGTTCCGGAGAAGGGCGTGGCTGGCCACCACCATTCCTCCTCAGTGCAGCCCCTGACAGTGTGTGTTATGTGCAACCTACTAGCCCTTCAGAGAAGCTTCAAGTATGGGTTACCTTTGGAATCTATTCCATGACTCCCTGTGAATCTGCATTACCTTGGGGGCCATGTGTCAGCAGTATCCCCGGGGACGGATCCGGCCTGCCAGCGCAGCTTTCAGGCCCAGCCTGCAATGGAGAAAATACTGCATTCTTTCCCTTCCACCCTCTTTGCTTCTGTGGCACAAAGCCCGCCGGGCCTGCCCACATCACTGCATTGTTAAAATGACTAGAATAGAACGAAACTTCAGATTATATAAGTGCTCTGTATAAATTCTTGCACAAAGCACAGTATATAGAGGAACGGCAGCCTGCATTCAGTGTGTGGGCAAGCGCTGTGGCAACGACTGCCTCCCCACAGCCTTGGCCAGCAATGCCTGTTTGGTTGACAGAAGCTTGGCCACCAATCTTATATAGCAGGATTTCTTGTATATATTAACAATATCCAAATGTGCCCCCTTTGAGCAAGAGCTGAGGTTGCTTCGTGGGCAGAGGAGCCCTGCCTCAGTGATAGAGCATATTCTTTAACAAGCAGGGGGAAATCCAGTTCCCAGGACTTAAGATGCTCTTGTCGTGCAGCTGGGATCAGGACAACTTGAGGGCTGGTGGCCAAGGCTCTGCTCCTCACCTGCAGAGGCTGGGTGGAAAGCCAGCAGTTCCCCATAACCGGCAGAAATTCACCTAACCCTGTTGCTTCCTCAAATGTGCCTTAAATTATCTCGCACCTGCCCCTTTAAGCACCTGGGATGCACCAAGGCATAGCAGAACAGCTCTAAGTGTTTAATGGGTTATTGTGATCTGAAAAGTCTAACTTGGCATAAGGGATGTTCGTACGGGCAGCAGCAAAATTGTACCTGCATGTACCATTCTCAGAGAGAAAGCAGGTGTTATAAGAATTTTAAGGTCTCATCTACCCACTCTGGAAGAATGGCAGATGAAATTGATCGATTGTATGGGACTGGCAGAATTGACGAGCAGAATCCGTGACCAGGGAGAAGAGTCGGCTGAAGAAGATTGGAAAAAATTTAAGGACTATTTACAGAAATATTGTAAAATTTAAGAAAGTTAGATGGTGTTGGATTGAAATTGAGAGGTTTCTAGCTGAAATGATATATAAGAACATAGATGGGGGAAAAAAAAGGGGTTTGAAAAATAAGGTAATGCTACAAGCTGTAATGCTTTAAATGAAGGATTTGCTGAACAAATAATTTTAATTGGGATACAAGAAGGAGAAGTATGAGGAGGTCTGAGAAATTTGTTATTTAAAAGTATGGTTTATGAAATTTATGTTTTTGTTTAATGTTTCTGTTTGTTTTGTTTGTTTGTTTTGTTTAAAAATTGGAAAACTTAATAAATATTCTTTTAAAAAAAATATAAGAATTTTAAGGTCTCAAGTACAGAATAAATATTCAAAAGTGCACACGTATCTGAATATATAAACCATGTGTCTGAAATAGTATGGGAGAGCAATCGTGAAGCCATTTTGTCTCTCCCAATGACCTCACATATTCCTCTGCAGTAAGGGAGGCAAATGGGGAAAGCCTTCCCACTGTCTTTTCGCTTACAAATCCTGTCTTAAGGGCGTATTTGTGTATGAGTAGGGTGAGCCTGTGACCTGGATTCAGGAACTAAAGTACAGTGGTATCTCCGGTTAAAAACTTAATTCGTTCTGGAGGTCCGTTCTTAACCTGAAACTGTTCTTAACCTGAGGTACCACTTTAGCTAATGGGGCCTACCACTGCCGCTGCACGATTTCTGTTCTCATCCTGAAGCAAACTTCTTAACCTGAGGTTCTATTTCTGGGTTAGCCGAGTCTGCAACCTGAAGCGTCTATAACCCGAGTTACCACTGTATTAACCATCACCAAAGAATAGCCAGGCTGCCCAGGTAATGCAATCAGTGACCATTATCAGTTATCCTGGCAGACAGGATTTCTGCTGTGGACCCACCTTTCAGTAAGGAGCACTAGCCATTTGATGATTGAGAGACCCTCTTCATTTGTCTCATGGGAATGAGGATAAGAGTCTTTCGAAGGTTTAATATTTCCCGAGGCCAATTCCGAAATTTGTTTTAACATTAGTTCCTCCATTTTTTGATCTAACGATGGTTCGGGGGGAACTTGGGATTTGGCTTTCAGTTTCAGGGATGCCTCATCGGCTGTATCGAGGATATTTTGTGTTGCTTCCAATATATTCAGGCTTTTATCACTGCTCAGTGATGTATGTATGATGAGTTTGTGGTGGTCTTTGGCTAAGGGGGTTGGGCAATGTCCAAAGTCTTTAAAGGTTCTTGCAATTAATCCAGAATGCAGCACCTAGACTAGTGACTGGGCATGGCCACCGGGACCATATAACACCGGTCCTGAGTGACCTGCATTGGCCCCCAGTATGTTTCCAAGCACAATTCAAAGTTTTGGTGCTGACCTTTAAAGCCCTAAATGGCCTCGGCTCAGTATACCTGAAGGAGCATCTCCACCCCCATCGTTCAGCCTGGACACTGAGGTCCAGCGCCGAGGGCCTTCTGGCGGTTCCCTCACTGCGAGAAGTGAGGTTACAGGGAACCAGGCAAAGGGCCTTCTCGGTAGTGGCGCCCGCCCTGTGGAATGCCCACCCAGCAGAAGTCAAGGAAATAAGCACCTATCCTACTTTTAGAAGACATCTGAAGGCAGCCCTCTTTAGGGAAGTTTTTAATGTTTAATGCTGTATTGTGTTTTTAATATTCAATTGGGAGCCACCCAGAGTTGCTGGGGAAACCCAGCCAGATTTTTTTTTTGGGGGGGTATAAATAATAAATTGTTGTTGTTGTTGTTCAGGGTCTCGCCCTCCTTGGAAGGAGGGGAGGGAAGTCTGTTGCAACAGAAAAATAAATATCTGCCTTGCTTTCCAATGGATCCTGCCTCCATCCATTCTTCTCGGACCAATCATGGACTTAGGGGACTCAGAGTCCCATGCGGGGTTGGGCAGCAAAAGCCAAACCCCAATTTTTTACATCACGGGGAAGACAGTCCCATGCTGAAATGGTGGCACAGATCCCAGTGAAAAAGCTGGCAAGAGGAGGCCTTGAATAGGTACCCAAATGCATTCAGTATGTCCTGCTTTCAAACATACATTCTCCATCTCTGTCCTAGTCATGTCAAGTCAGTCCAGGCTGAAAATGTACATTCGTATTGAGGAGCTATTCACAGAGCCCATTCCGTTAAATGACTCCATCCTTCCTAATGGTGCTGGCTGAGGCTATTCCCTTTCATTTTAGTTTCTGAGTATGTTCCTGCCCTCAATGCACTTCCTCCACTGTGTTCCCAGGGAACAAAAGAGATGGAATGACAAGTACTCAACACAATCTTCTATTATTCTCCTTCGCCATCACAACAAGCACAAACACACAACACGCGCACGACCTCGCTCCCCTCCAACACACACATCTCTCCCCAGGAGGACAATTTAGTTGTTTTTCTTTCAGGGGTCTTGTTCAAAACCACCTCTTATAATTTGTGCACAATTTCTAGCCTACCGGTGAGAAGCAACTGCTTCTGCGAGAAGTGGCTCATTGCTGGCGCCAAGGACACAACTGCTGTGACGAAGTTTGCACGGCTGGCATCCTGGCTGACAGAAGGAAGATCAACACAGCATAGCCAGAAGAGTGAGGCTTGTGTATTTGAAACAGGGCTGGACCAAACTGACAAGGGCAATTTTTCAGCCACCTCGAAACTGGCTATCTCGTTCCGGCAATATTTAGGGGGCGAGGTGTGGTGAAGAGACTAGGAGTGGCCGCCCTTTGGTTTTCCCATGGAAACCCTATCTTGTGGTAGTTTTATTAATTTTGGGAAATTCAAAATGGCTGCCACTATTTTTAAAAAAGCAGCCTTCTTGGTTGGGGGTCGCCATGACAGTAGAAGGCAGCTGAATATCCCTCTAGAGAAACGCACACTTTTACAGAATGGGGGAAGATTGTTCTTCCGGCAGCTCATTTTATTTGTGGGATACGGTGCTAAATACCCAGTCAAGGAAATTCACTGAAAAGCAATGGGTAATACTTGCTTGACGCAACAGCATCTAACCTTGCCACAAACAGATTGGAATAAATGGCATTCAATAGCCAACCTTGTCTGACTTCTGTGCTAGCAAACCAGCTGTTTGGAAGCTGTCCGGACAGGGCCGGATTTAGGTTTGATGAGGGCCTAAGCTACTGAAGGTAATGGGGCCCTTTATATATCCAACTGTCCTTTGTCAACAACAAATGGTTGCTGTTTTTTGTGTTGAATATATGCTATATGGTAATTGATGGACCTAATAGGTATCTAAAGCCATTTGCACACAACAAAATATGTATTTTATCAAACTAATTGTTGAACTGAAATACAATTAAGAAGAAGTATATTTTTGGGGGGGCCCCACTTGGGGCCCTAAGCTATAGCTTGTTTAGCTTATATGTAAATCCAGAACTGTGTCCGGATTATGGGTAAGCACCATTGATAGTTGTAAAGCAACTTTCCCCCATCTTTATAAAACACATTGTCCTGTCATACTGTTGCTTAATCTTTGGACCAACAGAACCCACGTTGATTTTCCTGTATCATAAATAGCATTCCTGAAGTACCTGTTCTGAAGCCTTGGCTTTTCTATATTTATATGCTTCCTCCTCCCCGCAGAACTATTATTAAGAGGAATAATCTGCATTTCTATTGTCTCCAGTGCAGTTCGCATTCCCCCATCTATCATGATGAGATGATGACTCAGACTCTTGTCAGCTCCTCTGAGATATCAAACAATAGGGCTGAGGATTTGGTGCAATGGAAACCCTCTGAATGGGAGGTTCTCCCTGCTTCATCATGCCACCTTCTCTGCCAATGATTCCTGCCTCAGCTATTATATGCAAGCTTTCCAAAAGTATCTAATCTTTTGGTGGTGCTGGATGAGTGAATTGTGATAGGACAGCTTGGAATGGAGCCCCTTTCCAAAAAACACATCACCAATGCAGGTGGCCATATGCTTGTGAAACATGGACCACTCATAAACGCCATCTCCAACCCCTCGAAAGATTCTATCAATGGTGTCTCCAAAAATTTTTACACATCACTTGGGAAGACAGGCGAACTAATACTGTACTGGAAGAAGCCAAGTTGCCCAGTGTCAAAGCAATGATTCTTCAACATCAACTTTGTTGGCCTGGTCATGTTGTGCGGATGCCTGATGATCGTCTTCCAAAGCAACTACTCTATTCCAACCTTAAAAATGGAAAGCATAATGCTGGTGGTCAACAAAAGAGGTTTATTAAAGACTCTCTCAAGGCAAATCTAAAAAAAAAAAAAAAAAAAAATGTAGAGTAGACACCGACAACTGGGAACCACAATGGCCTGTGAGCCCTCCAATTGGAGAACAGCCTTTACCAAAGGTGTCATGGGCTTTGAAGACACTTGAACTCAGAACGCAAGGGAGAAACGTGCTAGGAGGAAGTCATGCTTGGCAAATCCACACCGTGAGCAACTCCCACCCAGAAACCAATGTCCCTAATGTGGAAGGATGTGTGGATCCAGAATTGGCCTCCACAGTCCAAAACTGTGTTTATGGAAGACAGTCTTACACGGCTACGAGTGATCACCAAAGAAGAAGAAGAAATGGTGGCCTCTCACTTCATTTCTCCTGTGCTATATTATAGGGACGCGGGTGGCGCTGTGGGTAAAAGCCTCAGCGCCTAGGGCTTGCCGATCAAAAGGTCGGCGGTTCGAATCCCCACGGCGGGGTGCGCTCCCGCTGCTCGGTCCCAGCGCCTGCCAACCTAGCAGTTCGAAAGCACCCCTGGGTGCAAGTAGATAAATAGGGACCGCTTACCAGCGGGAAGGTAAACGGCGTTTCCGTGTGCGGCTCTGGCTCGCCAGAGCAGCTTCGTCACGCTGGCCACGTGACCCGGAAGTGTCTGCGGACAGCGCTGGCTCCCGGCCTCTTGAGTGAGATGGGCGCACAACCCCAGAGTCTGTCAAGACAGGCCCGTACAGGCAGGGGTACCTTTACCTTTACCTTTACTATATTATTCCTGGCAAGCTCTGATCCCATTCGTTCTTTCTGCGCAATTATAAAAGAGAGAGCTAAATCCCTGTTGATTTTGAATCTACCTCGGCTCACAATTACGTGTGCATGACAGTCACCCTTTCTCTTTTACCAGTCACTGGCCGATCAACTACAAGGATGAATGTAACACCTAACAACTGGAAGCTGTCTCTAGGGTGCAGTCAGGTGATCTGTTTGCCAAGCATTCATCCTGATTTGTTTTCAGGGTGGTTAGATGATGTTTCTTCAAAGTAAGTATTGTCCCAATTTTGTCAGTGTATTTCCCCATCGTGTTCCACCAGGGTTGGATTTAGGTTTGATGAGGCCCTAAGCTACTGAAGGTAATGGGGCCCTTTAACTGCACAGCACCCAGCAGGAGAAGGGACGAAGAACTTGTTCTAGCTGACTTCTAGGGGTATTATAAAAGTAAAGGTAAAGGACCCCTGACAGTTAAGTCCAGTCGTGAATGACTCTGGGGTTGCGGCACTCATCTCACCTTACAGGCCAAGGGAGCCGGCGTTTGTCTGCAGACAGTTTTTCCGGGTCATGTGGCCCGCTGGAGTAGTACCTATTTATCTACTTGCACTTTGACGTGCTTTTGAGCTGCTAGGTTGGCAGGAGCAGAGACTGAGCAATGGGAGCTCACCCCATCGCAGGGATTCGAACCGCCGACCTTCTGATCGGCAAGCTCTAGGCTCTGTGGTTTAGACCACAACGCCACCAGTGTCCCACCTAGGGGTATTGTCAGGGAACTGCCATCGGAGCTAGAGGCGGAGGGAAGGCTCCAGAGGGATGCCGGAGAGGGTCCCAGTAGGGAGAGAGGCAGCCCATCTGCTGGGGAAGGAAATCAGCGTAACACCAGTGGAGAAGGGGGGCAGATGGGGGAATCAGAGAGGAGGCTCCAAGACTCCTCACCGGAGACCAGCGGAGAAAGTACGGGTACTCCGCTGCCCACACCCTCCCTGCGCAGAAGACTTCCGCGCAGGGAGAGTAGGAGGAGACTTGGTGTCAAAGAACTTCTTTGCTGGAAGAAGTTCAAGAAACGCCCACTGACGGATTCTGCCAGCGACTGAGACAGCCATGAAGCTAGAGGCTGTCCAGACAGAAAGGGTTCAACCAGGTAACCTAGCCAGGAGTGGCGGCAACTTACGCACGAGCAACCCCTAGAACCATTACAGGTATTATGCAGCATGGCAAAATACTAAGTTGGGAACTTCGAATCTTCACCTTGTCTCCTTCTGTTCCAGCCCATTACCACTTACCACAACCTCAATTACCGCTAATGAGATCCATATTGCCCTCATTCGCCTTCATAGGCTCACTGCCATTTGTCATGTCTCCTTCAAGCTTTTTCTAGCAGCAGCCGGACTTGAAGATCCTATCTGGTTTTTAAAATTAAAAAAACAAACAAAAAACTTCAAAGATGAGTTGAGCCATTTCCTTTATCTTGTATTGAGTTCCCTTATTGGCGCCGTTCCTGCGCAAAACCCCATTGTATTAAAAAGATTTAATTCCAACATAGACTAACAATAGACTGCTGATTGGAGAATGGTTCTCGGGGCTGTTTTCTGCATGATCTAAGGTTGCGTTGCATAGACATAAAGTAAAGGTAAAGGAACCCCTGGCCATTAGGTTCAGTCGTGGCCAACTCTGGGGTTTAACCCACAGTGCATAGACATAACTTGAGTTCAAATCATTGCTCTTCCTCCCTTCCACAGCTTGAGTCCTGCTTTCTCCTGCTTCCGCAACACATTTGTCAAACATTCTGGCAAGCAAACTGGACAGTCGATGCCGGTAACTGGGCTTGGCGGTCTTAAGGGCCCCTCTTTTAGACGGCCACGTGTAGTGTTTAACATTTTTCTTCTCTTTTTCCATGTTTTATAACTGCTTCTATATTCAGCGGCGGAGCTAGCCACACGGGCACCCGGAGCGGCGCACATCCCATGCACCCGGGGGTGGCAAGCTGCCCAGGGGGGCAGGGTGATTGGTGCCCATTGGGGGTGATCGGCCCGGCGATTGGCACCCATTGGGGCGATCGTCGCCCATTGGGGGCAATCGGCGCGGCCATCAGCATCAGGTGGCGATCAGCTCAGCTATTGGCGCCCTGGGGGGCGGCGCAGCGATCTGCCCGTGGGGGATTTTGTCAACCCGCCCCCCCCCCCAGGGATGACACCTGGGGCAACTGCCCCCACCTCCCCCCTTCCTATGCCCCTGTCTACGTTCCTGATTTGTTAGAGCAAAATGCAAAGAAAAACAGTTTGCAAACCTGAAAGGGGGGGGGGAATACTTTTGAGCATGTGCAATTCCACAACTTAACCTCATTAAAACGGCAGCATCATTATGACTGCAGGAAAAACAATGGGGTTCACTGCTTCTGCCTCGATGCTAAACACATTTACTTTCGATGAAGCACCGTTTTGTGGGAGAAAAGGATATACGCTTAAAGTAAAAATAATAAAATGAGTACCTACAGCCACTAATGTGCCTGCTGCCACCCCCCAATTATAAAATGTCTTTTAAAGTAAGAAGAAAACATGCTGTGAGGAGGAGGAGCATTAACCCCAGTGCGCCACAGCATGCCCATCCTGTCCCAGCAGCTGATGTGGGACTTTTTTGCTGTTGCCTCCAGCAGTTGCCCTTTAGAATGTCATTTGAGGGCCTCCTGAGCTGTGTGGCCCTAGATTTGGGCCCCGAGGTTAAGCCATAGCCATAGAGCTGAGTGGCACAGTAGGTTGCCTCCAGTCAAACTGTTTGCTGAGCATTCATCCCGACTTGTTTACAGATTAGATGAGTATTGTCAAGTCAAGTGTTATCCTGCACTTTTCAAAGCCTTTCCCCCTCACTTTCCTTACTGCAAAAAGCCCCACTTTTGAGAAGCTCCCTTATCCAGGGTAATTGCGCAATCTGAATTCACTGGTAGGTGAATTTGCCTTTTTGCCTTTCTTCAGCTATTGTAGCGCACAGGTTCCCTGGGAAAGCATAACTCAAAACTTCCCTGCTATTTCGGGTGTTTAGAAAATTTCCTCTCTTTTCCCTTTGTGCAAAATGAGTTGCTAAAATTGCTCTCTATCCCCCTAGGGGAAAGGAAGTTGAGCAGTTGGGGGAGTGGTGCAGGAAAAGCAACTTACTCCTTAACGTAAAGAAAACAAAAGAGATCATTGTGGACTTTAGGAAATGTAAATTGAATATTCAGCCACTTATTACTGAGGGGAAGTGCGTGGAACAGGTCTCGGTGTTTCGATTTCTGGGAATGGAGTTGAGAGATGACCTAACCTGGGGAGAAAACAGCAAGGACTTGATGAAGACAGCACAGCAGAGATTGTATTTTCTGAGAATCCTCCGGAAAAACAATCTCTCCAAGGACCTGTTGATGGCATTTTACCATTGTACTGTGGAGAGCGTATTAACTTATGGTCTGTGTGTGTGGTTTGGGAGCTGCACAGTCAGGGGAAAAACAATGCTGTCCAGGGTTGTAAAGACTGCAGAGAGAATAATTGGGTGCACTCTTCCCACCTTGGATCAAATCTATGCTTCCAGGTGCCATAAGAAAGCTGCAGAGATAGCGCAGGATAGTGTGAACCCCGGAAATTATCTCTTCCAGCTTCTGCCTTCTGGAAGAAGGTACAGGGTTATAAAGACTAGGACTAGCCGCCTGAGAAACAGTTTCTACGCAAGTGCAATTCTGGTTCTAAACGCAGCATAAGGAGTCTCTATAGTATATTGTATTTTAAAATGGGGTTTCAGAGTTTTTAGGGGGTTTTGAATGTTTTATGTAGATTTCCAATTTCATTGTTCTGTATCGGACAATGACAATAAAGAGATTTGAGAAAAGTACCTTCACACAGTGGGATATTTGAGGGGTCTGCAACCTTTCTTTCTCACACATGGGAGAATTGAGAAACATAAGGGAAAAAAGGGAGTTAGGTTAAACTGGGGGTGTAAAGAGGGTTGTAATAAAGGGTGGAGTCTGAAGCGTGAGAGTGGGGTTACAGATGAAAGCAGGGGTTCTGAAAGAATAGGATGGGATGGTTCTCATTATGAGCACTCACACTTGTGGGTGCCCTTTGCAGGATTGCGCATGGTGCCACAGTTCTCTGGGAACTTAATGGCAAACAGGGACTGGCCTGCCTCTCAAGTGTTATTATTTCCGTTTCCGAGCACAATTCAAAGTGTTGGTGCTGACCTTTAAAGCCCTAAACGGCCTCGGTCCTGTATACCTGAAGGAGCGTCTCCACCCCCATCATTCTGCCCGGACGCTGAGGTCCAGCGCCGAGGGCCTTCTGGCAGTTCCCTCATTGCGAGAAGCAAAGCTACAGGGAACCAGGCAGAGGGCCTTCTCGGTAGTGGCGCCCGCCCTGTGGAACGCCCTTCCAGCAGATGTCAAAGAGATAAACAACTACCTGACATTCAGAAGACATCTTAAGGCAGCCCTGTTCAGGGAAGTTTTTAACGTGTGATATTTTATTGTATTTTTGGTTTTTATGGAAGCCGCCCAGAGTGGCTGGGGAGGCCCAGCCAGATGGGCGGGGTATAAATAATAAATTATTATTATTATTATTATTATTATTATTATTTGGAGGATCACGCCCAGCCTCAATAGTCAAGTTTCTTGCTGGGAGGTGGGACCAGCCCCATTTATAAATAGGGTGTGGAGCCGACAATAGCCAGGCAGTCAGCTCAGGAGATTCACCCACCCTCCCCTCCCTTAGATTTCTTGTTTGCAAGTTAACTTTTTCTTCCTGTTTAGCAGTGCTGCTGTGGTCTTTGACTGGTTGCTGTTGAAGGACCGGGAAGAATTTTTCCTGCATTGGCAGGTTTTGTCTTCCCCGTAGCAATTCGTCACAACTTCGGTGGTTATGGCCTTGGGTGGAATCCTTTAGTCTTTTCTTCCCTTTAATGGTGTGTGTGTGTGTGTGTGTGGTGACTCACCCCCCTGCTGTGTCAATTCCCTCTTAAAAGGGGGTGTCACAGGGACACGGGTGGCGCTGTGGGTCAAACCACAGAGCCTAGGACTTGCCAATCAGAAAGTCAGTGGTTCAAATCCCCACGACGGGGTGAGCTCCCGTTGCTCGGTCCCTGCTCCTGCCAACCTAGCAGTTCGAAAGCACGTCAAAGTGCAAGTAGATAAATAGGTACCGCTCCAGCGGGAAGGTAAATGGCGTTTCCGTACGCTGCTCTGGTTCGCCAGAAGCGGCTTAGTCATGCTGGCCACATGACCCGGAAGCTGTACCCCGGCTCCCTCGGCCAATAAAGCGAGATGAGCGCCGCAACCCCAGAGTCGGCCACGACTGGACCTAATGGTCAGGGGTCCCTTTACCTTTACTAATGGGTGTCACTGGCCATACACCGAAAGGTTGTCAGTGAACTACCCTGCGTGTAGGGATATGGGCTGGGCTGGCTGCTACACTTAAGTCTCACAGAGCACCCCCATATCCCATTTACCCTGATGAGCCCCAGTTCCCCCCGGCTGGGGGGCTGGGAGGGATATAGGCCCAAGGCCTAAGCCAAGATCTTCCTACTTTCGGAAGTTTAATAAAGTTGTGGCCTAATTTTAATTCCATAACACATTGTCAGAGCCTTTATTCCTTTCTTACGATTGCTGGGGCTGGGGCTGCCTGGGCACAAGGCGAAAAGGGTGCTCAGTAGCAGTCGAAAGGTGTGGAGAAGCAAGATGCAGGTCACCCTGAGAGGAGTTTGTGTGCAAGTGGGAGTTGCACAGGAGGAGGAAGAGGCGGCGACATGGGGTGAAAGTGAAAACAAGGGGTGCAAAGTGGAGTTGCGGAATAGAGGAGAGATGTGACTTCAGAAATAGTGTTGGAAAGAAGAAAGGCATGGTTGGCAGTCGCATGGGGTGGGAAGGGGAAACTCTACGGCAGGGGTCAGCAACCTTTTTCAGCTGTGGGCTGGTCCACCATCCCTCAGACCACGTGGTGGGCCAGACTATATTTTGAAGAAGAAAAATGAACGAATTCCTATGGCCCACAAATAACCCAGAGATGCATTTTAAATAAAAGGACACATTCTACTCATGTAAAAACAACATGATGTTGGGAAAGATGGAGGGCACAAGGAGAAGGGGACGACAGAGGATGAGATGGTTGGACAGTGTTCTTGAAGCTACCAGCATGAGTTTGACCAAACTGCGGGAGGCAGTGGAAGACAGGAGGGCCTGGCGTGCTCTGGTCCATGGGGTCACGAAGAGTCGGACACGACTAAACGACTAAACAACAACAACAGAGGGTAGGAACAGAAATAAACGGCAGTTCAAAGAGGGGGGAAAATAGCTCCGGGCTAGAGTAATTCTTTACAACAAGGTTTTATTTTATTTTATTTTTTTTCTTTGACAAAAAGAAAAAAACATTTAAGTTTTACAGATTTGTAATTTTTTTGTGGTTTTATTTTGGATCCAAACAAGCACTTATGTTACAATATATCCACCTCATCAACATGCAGCGCTGAATGCGGTATTTGGCTTTGGGCGGGTTGCCCTGAAACCACCCCAGGGAGCTGATAGCTGGCTACTTCTAAGAAGAGCACGGACTGGCCAGAAGTTTCACACTGAGGAGAGGAAGGCAAGGCTGTAGGGTGACGCCCAGCTTAATGCGCGTCAGCACAGCATCAGTAAGGTAAATTGCAGCCTCCGTATTGTGTTTCGCTGGTCTTCCTGTGAAATTGAGATGGACGGCGGCTTCAGGCGCTTAGGGGAGACTGGGTGCAGCTACTTGCCTCAGGTCACCAAATCAGTCTTCGTTTGCCATCCACACACACTAATTGGCGCCATTTCAGTTTGGTTTTATCTCAGTTCAGAGGCAAAGCGGGTCTCCCCCTCTTCTCCTATTCCATTTCATGTAGTTTCAGCGGAAACTGTCTCCCAATCCATCTCCAAACTCACCCTCTCCCTTGGAATAAGGTATTCTCCCTCCCCTGTTGTGCACCTGCTATGTTGAAGTGGTCGTAGCGATTGTCTTTGGGCGGTTTAAAAATCCAAATCCCCTCCTTTGCAGAATGCTTTGAGGCACAAATATTCTTGGCACTTGACAGCAGACTGAGAGCTTCGTAGCAGAATATAGTTTGGTGATTTGAATGCCTTTCTTTAGAGTGGGAATAATTCTAATACCAATACTTAAAAAAAACCAACAACCAAGGATGCTCAAACAGCCCTTCTTTTTTTTGTAGGGTGCCTCCTCTCTAGTTTACAGATGCACGCACAATTTTCCTTTGCAGCCAGTCATTTAGCACATCTGGCTGTTAACCCGAAGGTTGGTGGTTGGAGCCCACTGAGGGATGGCTGAGGGAAGGATTTCTGCATTGAAGGGTGTTGGACTAGATGGCATTCAGGGTCCCTTTCCAACTCTAGAATTCTATGCAGGGGCGTCTTGACCATAGAGGCAAGTGGTGCGGGGTGCCAGGGCGCCAGGTTCTGGAGGGCGCCAGAGAAGAGGCGGAGGCTGGACGTCAGCTCGCTGCCACCACCCGCCTCCGCCATGCCATGCCAAAGCAGCGCCGCACCCGGAGCCTCTGCTTGCCATGGCCACCGCAGCACGGGCGCCAGGGAAGAGGCGAAGGTGGAGGCTGGGCATGGTGCTTCCCAGCTTCAGCTTGCCCACCTCGCTGAAGCAGTGCCCACCCGGAGCCTCCGCTTCTTCCCCACCGGAGGAGCCGCCCTCCAACCACTGCCTGCCTCCTCCAGCCCCGCAAAGCTGCCAGCAGCATCGTAAAGAGGTCGGCAACTCTGGGAAATGGGTGTGTGTGTGTCATCAGAGGGATCTTTGCACCACACCGCTGAATATACTTAAGACAGCCCTGATTCTATGGTTTCATCCTCCCAGCACCTACTGGCTCCCATCCAACGCTAGGCTGAGTGTGATGACCAGCCCTGGACTGAACGCATTGTTGTATTTGTGATGCGTGTCAGTAATGTTGCACATGCACATACCCCTTGATGGGTGCAAGTTTAAGAAATATAAGCAAAGAACCCTGTAAGAATGGAATCCATAAATGTTCACATTACCACATGAAAGCAAGAACTCCCAGCCTTGCAGTTTAGTCTAACTTTGTATAAATAGCTTATTTCGTGTTAATGACTCGGTAGTGTGGAGGGGGTGGGGAATGGTCTCCAGTGCAACATGCCACAACTTTAGTAAATCTTAGGACTTGTTGACATTTGTGGTTTACCCCTGGCCAGTTATACTGTGACCCAGCTATTCAAGGGCTACTACAATCATATATACCACTATGTTTATTAAAATAGGTTAGTCTAGTGTGAATGTCTGTAGCCTATTAAGTGACATGTTGAACTCGAGATTAGGAAGCACATTGAGCTATTTTTTAATATATAAAATTAGTTAATTGCACTTAAGTCTTGCTGATAAGCAGGCAGTGCTTGGAAAGGTCATTTAAAAATGGAACTAGTAATGGTTTACCCTATCCAAAAAGGAACTAGTTCCAGTTTGCCATTTTACAAAACAAACTAGTTCAGTTCAAGCTCATCCAAATGAACTTTTTAGCTGATAGAAAGTTCATTCTCAGCAACCTTTTTCCAGCCTTCAGAATATTATGTGCTGCTGTGCTGAAATATAGTGTCCAAAACTAAATCAGGGGCCACACACAAGTAATAAGATGTCTTACAAGAAGACTGTTAACAGGTGAAACTTCCCCTATTAAAATTTCTAGTATTTCCCTAGTAGAATTTTCAAGTATTTCCATACTAGAAAAGGCTCACCCTGGATAATTTGTGGCAGCCACACAGCTGTTAAAGGCACAAAGCATCATTTGCTTCGTTCCTGCCTGTACTTCTTGCTGCAAGGTGCTCCTGTTGGGAGAAAGCAAATTTATTTAGGGAGGATACAGGAATGTCTCACATTCCTTTCTTCTGATGGCTTAGCAGTAAAGAAGTAGTGATTAAGCGGCAAGTGTCCTTAGCTGCAGCAGTGCCTGTATATCTGCTTAAAAAGTCTTAGAACATTGCCTCCATATTTTGATGTATAACTTTCTCTAGGGATGTCTAACTTACATTTATTTTTTTAAATGAAAACAAAGACTCTGGGCCTCCTGCTTGTAGTTGAGGTGAGGGAATGAATGTGAAGGTGAACTAGAAAGCACACAAAGTTCTACACCAAATCAACTTAATTCACCTTTAGTTCAATCACCAGTTCTGGGAACTGCTTTCAGGTATAGTTCACAGATTTTAAAATTAGTTCAGCAAATTAGTTCAGCAAACTTTGTTCAACTAAACTAGTTCATTCCAATCACTGAATTCATTGACAACTAAATTATGTCCCATTGCATTCAATATGATTTAGAGATGATTAGTCCATTTCCTGGATTGAGAGCTTTCAATTTTACTGAACTCAGAGATAAGGACCTCCTCCTTTTCTTCCTTCTTTATTTTTATGGTACTTTAATTATAGTTTTTGATCATTTTTTCCCCTTCCTTGCCTGCCTTCCACACTAACATGTAAAAAGTTGAGTACCCACAGATCATGGAGCAAAGCCTTACTAGTTCATTGGCCACAATTCAGCTGCTCAAGATGGGTGCACCCTGTCTGATGAGAGAGGGGTACATCAAGCAGCCCCCTAACTCAAGCAGATGAGCTCTCACTCCTGGGAAAACCAGTTCACTCGTCAAGTGCTTTCTACTCAGAGTAAAACCAGCAAATCAAGGCTACACCCCAGCTCCAATATACAACAATGAGCCATGAAACTAGCAATTACATAGCTAACTGGAAGTTCTGAGGTCCAATATGGTTCCACTTATGTAACCACAGATTCGTCCAAACATGGCATCAAGGTTCTTGGGATAAAAGGCTGCACAAGGTCTCATCTGTAGCTCAGGAGCTGAGAGCCACCAAAGCCAAGCTTTCATACAAGAGATCTCCAGATCATAGGCTGAAGTGATACAAAACATGAAAGATAGGGTCCACTCTGCACACATACACCCTAAAAAGGTAGAAATATTTCAAAATTCTTATATAAACTTCATAGCACACTTGCTGGTCTCCAAAATCAAAAAAAGGCATAATTGAGACATTCTTCAGAGAACAAGGATCTTTTCTGCATTTCCCCCCACCCCACCCCAGTACGCACAAAGAAACTCCTTCCTTACATAAACTCAGCCCTCGTTGTATATTTACAGAAAGCTTGGCTAATTATCAGAAAACCCTTTGTAGTTAGAAGCTTGAGATGCCAACTCTTTTATTTACAGCCCATTTGGGGGGTGGGGGTGGAGCAGAGCCCCTTATGCTGGCATTTTGTGGCAAGCCAGCACCACTTCCTCCCGCAAGCTTTTATCATGGGGAAATCCATCTTGGCCAAAGGGCTCAAATCCCCACAGCTATGAAGCTCACTGGTGATCTTGACCTTGTCAAAATTGTTCAGCCTAACCTCTCTGGATCCGTAGCTTGGAGACAGACACCCGTTCCCTAGCAGAGAGATAAATGGCAGTCATGAACGACTGGGAAGGAGGTAGGAAGTGGGTTTTGGCGTGAAGGCAGTAGGGTCAAGGAAGATCCTCTTCCAGTTAAACTGGGAGCCTGCCTGGGGAGGAGGAAAGGGGGGGGGGTGTTATTTTAGTTTCCAGACTGACATCTGAGAAAGGTAGCACTCCTGGCCAAATCCTTCTGTAGCCCTCCATTTTAGCTGAAGAGGCCTTTGATTACCGTACTTTTTGCTCTATAAGACTCACTTTTTCCCTCCTAAAAAGTAAGGGGAAATGTGTGTGCGTCTTATGGAGCGAATGCAGGCTGCGCAGCTATCCCAGAAGCCAGAACAGCAAGAGGGATTGCTGCTTTCACTGCGCAGCGATCCCTCTTGCTGTTCTGGCTTCTGAGATTCAGAATATTTGTTTTCTTGTTTTCCTCCTCCAAAAACTAGGTGTGTCTTGTGGTCTGGTGCATCTTATAGAGCGAAAAATACAGTACTTCTGGGTAGAAATCTGATGTAGGTGGCATTTAGAGGCAAACCTATCTTAAGTCATGCTTTCCAACACAATACGCAGACCGAAACACAGCCATTCTTCAGAATTTCCCCTGGCATCTCCAGGAAGGGCTGTGAAAGGCTTCTGCACTGATTCGGTATAAGGCAGGCTCTTAACTTTTCTACAAAAACCTGCCCCTTTTGAAATGGAGCAGCGCTTACTGCATCTGCCATAGCAAGGGAAGTATTGGAGATCACATCCTGCGGTTGCTCTGTAAAAATGATTCCTTTCCTCATACTCCCCTCTGGAATTGGCTAATGAGTGGCAGAGGCACATTTTAACAACTATTAACGCTAGAACTGGTCCAAGTAAAGAAGCACAGCGCAGAGGAAATTTATGCCAGGCAAATGTAATTACCAGATCTATTACAAGTTGGAATGTAGCCACAAAACAGTTCCATATGCGTTTTTTTGTTTGAAACGTTACAAGTTCTGCAGAAAATCTCGCTCACACCTCTCTGCATTTACAACCAACTGTAAGAACCTTACAGCATCCACATTCCCCTAGCCTACCAGATTGGTTTTTGAGCTTGATCTTTTACTGCTGCATATTTCCATCCATTAAATATGTCTACCAGCTTTGAGAGGCCGCGGCTCTCAAGAGACTGTTAGGCTGTTCTGCAGAAGCTTATGGCTACTGGCCTGTTGTTTCATACCTTGTGAATTTGGGAGATGTCTGCCAGCATCTTTTGGGACACTGCCTTACTCTCAGGTAAAGGCCTCACCAACTTTCCTTCGCTCTCACCTTTCCTCTCTGGTGTTTTATTTTGCTTTCTGACAAAACCGTATGTGGGAACATAGGCTTACCAATCAAAATGCCACCTGCAATAAGTATTCCAGAGGAGATGATGAAGCAATGATTCAAAACTCCACCCCCCCATCAACAAGCCTACTGTCTTCCAAGCTGGCTACCAATTGGAGTTTGCGGCTGGTCCTTACTTGAAGGGCCGTTGCTAGAAACACATAAGGACTTCCTGCTGGATTGGACCAAACCTACACCTAGAACCATTCGCAAAGCCGCCAGATATAAGGTGTCGTCGGTTCAAAAGTTGTCTTATTCCAGAGCAGTAACAATCCCATAGGAAGCAAATGTCCGAGGATGGCATATCCCTCTTCGTTGCCTCATCAATTTCTAATCAAAATATGGCTCAATAAACAAGCAGCATTGCACCTCTGCATGAAGCTCTTTCTGCTAGGGTGGGCAATGCCAAAGTACAGATGATTGAGGGGAGTCAGAATTTAGTGGCTTCTGTAACTAGCATCTCTTCTATTTTACGGCTCCCTGGGACAAAATGCTCCCTATTTTTTAGGGACAGGGAACACATGGCCTCGATGCTAGTACATGCCAGCTTATTAAAATAAATCTCTGCATGTGTGCATGTTTATATATGCTGCATATAAATACACGCATATATATATATATATACTTTCCATACACTCCAAAATCAGAATATAAAGACACATCTTGTGTTCAGCTCATCAGTAGTCCTCTCCTTTCCCCATCCTTAACCCACTGGTCTTGGTACAAAACACTCAGAGTTGGTTTCACACAAGCCAAGCCCTTTTCACTACGTGGTGGCGCCCCCTTCCCCACGGAAGTACAACCCCAAAACCACAGGTACTGCAGGAGGGCCAAATGCTGTGACTTCCACTCTGGACAAATCTCTCAAACTCAACTCATCCCATTGGTTGAATGGCATAAGAGGGATCACCCAAAGGAGACAAGGTGGTCATCTCATGGGAGATGACCTTGCACTTCAAACCACCAACTTGACTTCCTTCTTGGGTCTCCTTTTCCTTTTTTTGCCAAGTGTCAAAGAGGCAAAACGATAATCTTCTTTTCAAATCCCCCCACACCCTAATATCCCTTGCTGTGCTTCTCGAGTAACTTCAGGCCTTCCTCGGCACACTCTCTTGGGATTTCTGGGGGACGGAGACCCATGTGGCTGTTGGGTTGAAGGCTGCTGTTGCCATGGTTCGCTCTCACTCAACAAACAGGTGCACCTCTGCTGTGTCCATGGTTGCAGGAGCTAATCAAATGCTTCCCTGTGCAATTAAAACAAAAGGGGAGGGGAGAGGACAAAGAATCAGAGCTTTGGGCTTTTTTTGTTGTGGTTGCACAGAGGGTCTATTTCTGCTGCATTTGATTTCTGTTTCATTCCGTTCCAAATGTGGCAAACAGCATGCGTCAGAGGAGAGCAGGGGGGGAGGGGGAGGCAGCCTCTAGCACTTGTCATCTTCTTCCGTATCACTTAGTACGTCGATGCCAGCCCCGCACATCACCCCCTGTGACGCCCCTCTCCTCCTCCTCCGGTAGTGCCCGTTTGGCATCTGCCAGCTGTGCCTCGAGCGAGGGCCTGCTGCAATCGTGTTGGAGCGGCCAAGGCTGGTGGCCACAGCAGCCTCAAAGGTGAGCGTTTCCTCCTCACCACAGTCTGAAGCATGGGAGTCATCCTGGAGCATCAGGTAAGGCTCTGAGATATAGCGCTGAGGGGTCGAGAGAAGGCTCTGCTTTCCTTGCGGGGAGCTGGAAGACTCAGTCAAGCAGGTGTTGTTTGTCTCCAGAACCCCAGAAAGCAGAGGAGAGCCACCCTCGCTATCGTCAGGCTGTGGGGAGATGTCTCCACAGTGCTGCATCATAGCAGCGTAGGAGATGAGGGGGCGTGGCTTTGGTGGAACAGGAGGGAGCTGGCGGCGGCTTCGCCTTGGCGTGCTGGTGTCAGATAGTGATGGTATGGAACTCTCGCTCAAGGAGCCAGTGCCCTGCAAAGAAGAAGAGAAGGGCCTATGAGGCAAAATACCTTTTTATAATGGTAAAGAGCTTAGGAGGGGGTCCAACTCTGCGAGGCCTGCGAGGCCACTTTCCCCAAACCACATCGGCCCACCCTTAAACTGACATCACTGATGACTGGGCATGAAGGGAGGGTTTAATCCTGCATTGGCTGTGCACCCTGTTCCATGTAGGGAACAAATCTGCACAGCCAAGGCAGCAGGATTTAACCCTGCTCATCAACTGGTGTGCAGAGGTTAAAGCCTTTTGCAAAAGCGCTCTTTGAAGCAACTCCATGCCCCTCCTTTAAGTAAGCAGGTGGTTTGTGATGGGGGGGCGAGAGAGAAGAAAACCTCCTTGCTCCCACCCTCTGCCACCCAACCCCTTAAAGAAGAAGCACGGAGCTGCTTCAAAGTGCGCTTTTGCAAAGGGGTTTAAGGCATCAGTATACAGCATACAAGATTATATTGTTTGGTGTGCTGTTGCTGTTGTTATTTGCTGTGAAGAGCTTCCTGGGTCACCATCTTAAGACTGTAGCATAACATAGGTAGCACTTCTACTGCATCTCCTAACATCTTTTCCTTTCTCTCGGTATCTTGATACTAAATGCTTGCTCCGTGTTCTGTAATTTTTTTTAGATTGGGTGGCACTGTGGTCTAAACCACAGAGCCTAGGGCTTGCCGATCAGAAGGTTGGTGGTTCAGATCCCCGCGACGGGGTGAGCTCCCGTTGCTCAGTCCCTGCTCCTGCCAATATAGCAGTTCGAAAGCACGTCAAAGTGCAAGTAGATAAATAGGTACTGCTCCAGCGGGAAGGTAAACAGCGTTTCTATGCGCTGCTCTGGTTTGCCAGAAGTGACTTAGTCATGCTGGCCACATGACCTGGAAGCCATACGCTGGCTCCCTCAGCCAGTAGAGCAAGATGAGCGCCACAACCCCAGAGTCGTCCGTGACTGGGCCTAATGGTCAGGGGTCCCTTTACCTTTAACCCTAACATTATGATAATGTTCCTGTTTGCAAGCAGTGCCAAACTACCGTTGAGTCTGTGAAAGTCTGCAAGATAACCTTCATGGTCCCTTCCAACTCTGTAATTCTATGATTCTAAGTGTTGGTTTATACATGCAAATTTATAACTGTATTCCCGAATGGTAGGAATCTGCCACTGTGGATCAAAGGACCGAGTGATCACATCACAGTCATCATCTCAAATACAAAGCTTGTAAGTGAAGTCATTTCACATATTCAAGCATGAATCACGAAGGGACGTGTGGAATGCCAGCTGTTCAGTGTTTTAGCCAGATGTGCCTTCCTCCAGGGTCTGGCATTCCTATCCTCACCCCACTGTTTGCCCCCTAAATAGTCAGCATCCCATGAGGTTTGGGGTCAGCTCCTTCCCATTTAGATTTCCCCCCTTCCCAAATACTTTTTGTACTTCTGCTGTACATTTTGCTACTTCCTCCTGCTGTTTCTCAGTGTTGCCCCATATGTTGGCATTCCCTGGCCAAGGCTGCAATTGAAACGAGGGATGAGATACTGAGTACAAGCACATGTGAACCGGCCCTAAATATTGGGAAGGGAGCAGGTGTGTTTGCTTCATTTCCCTCTTACCTACATTATTTTGCAAGCTTCCCACTCACCTGTCTGTTGGGAGTTTGCGACCTGCCTTCACTTGGAGATCTGGACTGCTGTCGTTCTGGAGAGTCACCATCTGCCTGTGGACTCCTTTCCTCTGAGTTGCAGCGGGAAATGTCTGGAGATAGTAGGTGCTTGCGTTCCTTAGATCGGCCTCGCTCTCTGCCTCCTGACCGATGTGTGTCAGATCGATGGCCTGCAGAGGACAAAGCCAGGCTTACAAGAAAGTTCCATGAAGGTCCTCATTGATTTGTATTCAGCCCCAATTGTAGGATGTCTTCTTTATCCTTCTGAATAACCTTTGGACCTAGAAACCCTTTTCCTGCTCCTCTGCAGCGTAGCCAAAACATATCCTGCACACAGCCCTATTTTTTCAGCCCTTTACTGTTTCATGGTCTCCCCTTCTGTCAGATTAGCGGTAAGGAACTCAGTTTCAAATCACAACTCAGTTACGAAGTTCAAGCGCTGACCTCAGCCTTGTTGCTATTCCTCACACTTAGCCTTTTTGTGTGAGGACAAAACATGTAGGTGGAATGGAGGTGGGAGAACAATCTTGAGCTCCTTAGCTGAAAAGCTGAATTATATGCAGTACATCAATAAGAGTATTTCTTTTTCATTGTCTAATCTCAGCTATTCAGTAAACATGAGTAAACACGAGGCCATCATGGAGCCAATTACAGTGGGTTATGTGGAAAGGCCAGTCAGGGAAAATGAGAGACTCCATCAGGCAAGGCCTCCTTCCACCTGCCTTGCCCCACCCTCTAGTCTCTGCTTCTCAATTTGTACAGTGGTACCTCAGGTTAAGTACTTAATTCATCTCAGAGGTCTGTACTTAACCTGAAACTGTTCTTAACCTGAAGCACCACTTTAGCTAATGGGGCCTCCCGCTGCTGCCACGCTGCCGCCGCGCGATTTCTGTTCTCATCCTGAAGCAAAGTTCTTAACCTGAAGCACTATTTCTGGGTTAGCAGAGTCTGTAACCTGAAGCCTATGTAACCTGAAGCGTATGTAACCCGAAGTACCACTGTATTGTATTATTTTATGTACTGTGACTTGCCATTGTTTTATTGATTATAGTTTAGAAATTATTTCTTGTAACTTTGAGTGAATTTCTCTTTAACTTTTATATGTTGATATTATTATTTTGTACTATTCTAATAATAGTTGAATGTTACTTTATTTGATGTAGATTGCTTATTTTAAAGTTTTGTTTTATTATCACATTCTTGTATTGCATTAGATTGTTATAAGATATACATTTTTTACACAATGAGTCCCGTCTGATTGGCTGATTCTGCTTCCCTCCTGGAGCCTGATTGGTCTTTTCCTGCAAGGCAATCATTTGTTGAATTCTAGGATCCTACTTGCCTATTGTTCTAGGATCCAAGCTTAGTACATAATATGCCCACTTCTGCAACAGGGTTACAAAGCTCAAAATGAAACAGCACCAAAAGTCTTATTTTCTTGCTACACCTGCTTGGTGCCAGAGTAACACAGCCTGAATAGTGGGTCATTTGCCACTTCTAAAATGGCAGATGAGGCCCATGTTCAAAGTGAGTATGGAACGGAAATTGTGAAAACCAGAAGGAAGACTTCCTAAGCATCCTTTTGTCTCGGGACCATATTTGCAAAGCTCCCAGTACAGCTTTTTGAAGGAGGTAATGCAGTTTTCATTTCCACTCCCCTCGGTGCTGGCAGATCTGCCAATTTCCCCCTCGTTCAGCATAGCCTTCGAGAGAGCAGCGCTTTAGTATTGTTACACCTTTGCCTAAACTCCTCAGCTCCCTTCTTTATGGCTGTACCAAACTGCAGCATAAGGTAAAGGTAAAGGGACCCCTGACCATTAGGTCCAGTCGTGGCCGACTCTGGGGTTGCGGTGCTCATCTCGCTTTCTTGGCCAAGGGAGCCGGCGTACAGCTTCCAGGTCATGTGGCCAGCATGGCTAAGCCGCTTCTGGCGAACCAGAGCAGCACACGGAAACGCCGTTTACCTTCCCGCCGGAGTGGTACCTATTTATCTACTTGCACTTTGACGTGCTTTCGAACAGCTAGGTTGGCAGGAGCAGGGACCGAGCAATGGGAGCTCACCCCGTCGCGGGGATTCGAACCACCGACCTTCTGATCGGCAAGTCCTAGGCTCTGTGGTTTAACCCAGGGCGCCATCCGCGTCCCTAAACTGCAGCATGCCTGCACCTAGATGTGCAGAATGCTGCAACCCACTTCTTCTCACACATACAAAGAAGCAAGTCTACAACACCCAAAATCCTACGTACAGCAACTAAGGCTCTGCATTCATTTCATGAGCACGTTCCAAATGATTCTTTGCTTGCCAAGCTCTCTTTGGGTTTACTCCAACCTGTCCTGGTCTTAAATTGGCTGCTTGCTGCTATCTTGTTTCCAAGCCCATTCTCTGCAAAATCTTTCTACTTCAACATAAGCTGAACTCATCAGTTAGGAAAACTGGGCATGCAAAATTAAAGCTGCATACCTTAAAGTCTTCCGAATTTAAGTCTTTGGCGAATGGCGGATTCCTTCCGAGCTCCGGAGGGAATCGGCTCCGCAGGATTTGGGTCTTCCCGCTGCGGCGACGTGGGGACCCTTAAAAATCACAGGCGGTGAAGCCTGTGAACCTGGTGACTCGGCGGGCACCATTTGCGCCCCCCGACCTGCGAAGGAGCCTTTTTAAAGGCTTCGGAACGGGGGACGGGGTGAGCGGCGCAGTGCTGAGAGTCGACTGCTTCTCCTGCGGAGTGAAGCCGCATTGCCATGGCCGGAGAGCGCTGACTTCTTCTTGTGAGTAATTGGACTTTAAAGCAACAACCCGTGAGTAGTACGGAAATTGGATTTGCAAAGGAATTTTTTTTTTTTTTTAATTAGGCACGATCGGGGAAGGCGCAAACAGGAAGCCCGTCTCCCTGTCTTGTAAATAATCTAAAGCAAGGACCCGCTAACTAAGGTCGAGAGAATCTTTTCTTTTTTATTGGGTAAAAGACATTAATTTCACGATTTGGCAGTATAATAAATCTTACTGGAGGATAAGAGCTATTTTTGGGAGCTGAAGTGCCACCCCCCCGGACCCGGGAGTGATCCGCGAGAGAGCCTGTTGAAGAGGTATTGAAGAGTTTGACAGCTGTCAAATTAGCTGTCAAGACTGAAAAAGAGAACTTTGTTTCTGTTGTCTCTGCTGGTTACATTTGTTACAATTTGGTTATAATTTGTTGAAAACAAGGAAGAACTGATACAAACTAACTTGACTTTTGGATTTGAACTGGAAGGAATATTAAGTAACCAAAATCCCTCTAGAGGGGGTTTTGGGACATTACAAGAATGGCTGAAGGGGGGAAAATACAAGCTAAATTGGACAGAGTTTTTGTTCTCTTGGGAAAGTTACAAGGCCAAATGTTGCAACTCTGGATTTAACAGTAAATAAACTCATTGAATTTGATAAGGACTTGACTCAGGAAGTCCATGCAGCTGGACAAGAAGAGAAACTTGAGAGCTTTGAGAGTGGAGAAAGAGACATATGTTGTTCCTGAGGAAAAGGAAGGAGGAGCTGTAATGCTGCAGATGACAAAGGAGAGCCAGAGGCCTGACATGATGGCTACAAAGGAAAATAAGAACTTGATGTCGAAAATCTGGTTTGAATTGGAGATTGAAGAATGGAGAGATCTCCTTATGTGGAGATCTGAAGATCCAAGGATTACAAATCTGATTAAGGTGGAAGTTGGAGCTTTGGGGACATTTGGACTTGAAAGGAGTAAGAAACAAGATTTGGGCTCCACTTTTAAGTATGGAGGTCTGGCTGGAAGAAACATGGATCCCACTGGGCTAGAGCTTCTCCGAGATCTGGTGTTTAATACTAAGGACTATCAAAAAAACCGGCAGAGAGGAATTGAGAGAGAATTAAGAGCCTCGGATGTGAGATCTCCAGGCTGATAGTAGATTAAGACTGATGGACATTTGTTGGGGATTGAAACCGGGAAAGGGGGTGGTGGAGTTTGGGAATCCAAAGGGTGCATAATTACAATCTGTTTTTGTTTTTACTCTGTTTTGTTATTTGTATGAAAATTGGGGAAGTCGTGGAAGGGAATTTGGGTCGACTTTAGAAAAAGGTTTTAAGAATGAGTACTGATGTATAAATATTGATGTTTATAAGGTAAAATTGGCCTTTTTAAAATGAACTAAATAGAAAAAGGTAAAAAATTAGGGATAAGAACTTGCTGAACTAACAATTGGAATTGGAATATAAGAAGGGGAGGTGTGGGGAAGTCAGGGAAATATGTTATAGAAAAATAAGGATTGTGAACTCTATGTGTTTTTAAACTTTTTTGTTTTTCTTTTTTGATTTTTTTAATGTATTAAAGTGGAAAATTTTAATAAATATCTTTTAAAAAAAACAAAAAAAACAAATTTAAGTCTTCCGAAGGCATAAACTCAAGGAAGATGAGCGATCCCTTTAAATCACAGCCAAAGCTTACCCCTGTGTGCTCAGTGGATTAATTGTAGCCAGAACTGAAATGTCTGCACAGTTGAACTGCCTGGAGGCGGTTGGAGGATGGATGGTGGCTAATGGATTGAGGTTGAATCCTGACAAGACAGAAGTACTCTTTTTGGGGGACAGAGGGCGGGCTGGTGTGGAAGACTCCCTGGTCCTGAATGGGGTAACTGTGCCCCTGAAGGACCAGGTGCGCAGCCTGGGAGTCATTTTGGACTCACAGCTGTCCATGGAGGCGCAGGTCAATTCTGTATCCAGGGCAGCTGTCTACCAGCTCCATCTGGTACGCAGGCTGAGACCCTACCTGCCCGCAGACTGTCTCGCCAAAGTGGTGCATGCTCTAGTTATCTCCCGTTTGGACTACTGCAATGCGCTCTATGTGGGGCTACCTTTGAAGGTGACCCGAAGACTACAACTAATCCAGAATGCGGCAGCTAGACTGGTGACTGGGGGCGGCTGCCGAGACCACATAACACCGGTCTTGAAAGACCTACATTGGCTCCCAGTACGTTTCCGAGCACAATTCAAAGTGTTGGTGTTGACCTTTAAAGCACTAAACAGCCTCGGTCCAGTATACCTGAAGAGGCGTCTCCACCCCCATCATTCTGCCGTGATGCTGAGGTCCAGCACTGAGGGCCTTCTGGCGGTTCCCTCATTGCGAGAAGCAAAGCTACAGGGAACCAGGCAGAGGGCCTTCTTGGTAGTGGCGCCCACCCTGTGGAACGCCCTACCACCAGATGTCAAAGAGAAAAACAACTACCTGACATTCAGAAGACATCTTAAGGCAGCCCTGTTCAGGGAAGTTTTTAATGTGTGACATCTTAGTGTATTTTTGGTCTATTGCACCTTGAACTATTATAGAACTATTATAGAACAGAATTCACAATTGGCATTTGACAGTAACAATAAGGAGAGCAACAAGAGGTTATCTTGGCGGCGCCATCCTTAAAAAATATAATTAACAACTTGGACAAAACAATAAGGTAGGCTTGCCAAAAATCTGCGGTTAATACAAAGTTTACAGGTGGCTCCCTACACTTTTGGCAACAGAATAATTCAGAAGGATTTGGCTGCAAATAATAAGATGGAATTCACCAGTGACAAATCTGCAATATCCACACACAAGAAATACGAATGTAACACTGAAATATACTCAGAGTCGCTCTTTATTCAGCTCATAGTGGTGAGGAGGAATGAATGAAAGTCCCCTCAAAGTATCTGCTTTATATACATTATTTACACAATGGGCTGCACATGATTGGCTAATTCCGGAATTCTACTGTAAGCCAATCAGGTTGTGGATTCACTTCTATCTGGAGCATGATTGGGTAGTTTCTGCCAACCAATCATACTGCTGCATTGTTCTAGGACCAATCAGACTGCTGCATTCTGAATCCTATTGTTCTAGGACCAATCAGACTGCTGCCTTTTGGATCCTATTGTTTTAGGACCAATCAGACTGCTGCAGTTTGGATCCTATTCAACTCAGTACATAACAAACACATATACACAAAAGTGGGGAAGTGAAGAAAGTCCACTTGGTACCTGCATTACAGAAAACAAGCTCTGTGAGGACATTGGAAGTAAACTAGAAGAGAGACTCAGTGATGTAGATAACCATTTCGGGATGGGCTGAGCAAATGTTGTAGACAGCCAATTGTTCCGCTTTATTTAGTGGTAGCTAGGCACCAGCTAAATTACCATGGAAAGCTGTATTTCATGGTGTGTACAACACTGTAAGATTTTGTACAAAAAGATAGTAAAAATGGATTTAGCCTGTTAGGGGAATTTTCTGAGTAAGCTTGCCAAATTTCCTTTGACTCTGCCAGCCAAGGTTAAAAATGCAGGTGCACAAAAAATGGGCATATTAGTGTCACAGTGTCCCAAAGTAATTTTTTAATGTTATATATTGATAAGCACTCTGCACCTCTATTGTCAATGCGTGTCCTTTCCCTTGGAATGTGTCAGTTCCATATATCAGGTCCTCCCTTAAAGAGGGCACGTATTGCTGTGAGACCTGGAAAACCGACACCCTGTATTGTGGGTGGGTACAATTGGTCAGCCACAACACCCGATTGGTAGGTCCCTCAAAGCTGGGTGCAATCTGGCCAATGGAACACAGTCCAAACGGTTTGAGGGACCTATTTATGCCCAGGCACGTGACCCAGAGCTTCCTCTTTCGGCGCGTGCATTCAGAACACCTGCCCACCTCTCCCTACTTTTAGGGCTTTGCGCTTGACCTTGCTATGTCGTCGTGTGTCGTCTGTCCTTGGGACAGGGGCACGGCAGGAATTTTGCCCACTTGGCTGATTGGCTGTTGCCATTTGGGTTTCGCCTGCCACGTAGCAAATTGTCACAACTTGTAAGGTTGCGGATAGGCTCTGGTTCAGGTGGGAGAACGCTCTCACCATCCCTATGTGAAGGGTATTCCGTTAAAGGAATCCAGGGACTTGATGGTTTGGTCAACCCCTGAGAGGGGGTTGTGCCTGTGCCTGAGTCCAGGGGGACATTTGGGTGGCAGAGATAGCCTGTTCCCGGCTTTCCGCTTATCCAGGTGTTCACCCTTGGCTGACCTATGCTGGTGTCCTGGGTCAGCGCTACCTGCATGGCAGGGAGCTAGTCGAACCAGAGCCTATGCAACCAGTCACTTTCTGTAATCAATAAAGTTGTGGCCTAAATTCTGCCAAAAACCAAAACCAAAATTTGAGTCAAGTGTGAATTTATTTAGGGGGGAGGTTTCTGGGTCTGAACACACAAATGTAAAACACCTCTCACTACATCCCTTGGAAATGGCTTAGTTCCCCCAAGATCCAGCTAAAAGCAATTTCCCAGTGTTGCTAACCCAGGGGTCATGGATTTTAGCAGGAGAGGAGTTTACCGTGACATTCTCATTTCAGAAGTTAGCTACACAACCTGAGCAAATGTTAATGGGCCACATTCGTTTTCTAATACAAAGATAACTCTCCTGGCCTTTACTGGGGAAGGAATTGAGACGGTGTGATCTCAGAGTCTCCAGTCTCAAGTGTTACTACAAATCAATATATGACATTTTTTTTTTAAAAAAAAAGCTCCATCTCACTCCTGTTCCCATTTACCTGAATCTGTGTTGAGGCGCCTTGAAGACAGGTGTAGTGCAGAATGGTAACTGCGCCGGCGAGACTTGTAGGTGTTTTCGCTGCTCCTTTCCATGGAGAACTCATCTAACCAGGAGGTGTTCGTCCGCTTGTCTCGAATAGTAGAAAAGGAGCGTCGCATGGAGCCTGGATCTGTAACCACCTGGAAATGGATCCCATGGGGGGTGGGTGGGGGGTGCAGGATGATTAGCAAGGGTCTGCTGCTGTTCAGGAGGCAGATTTGCTATTACTAGTTCAGGATATATAATGTCACAAGGATTTACCTAGTTTGGGAAAGTGTAAAGACACTTAACAGCAGATGGGTCTGGAGGAGCCGCTCCCACTGAATTTTGTGGCGGGCATGTACTTCTAATTATGATTATGTTAACAGAATTAACATACTGGTAGAATGACAGCAACTGCCCCCCTGATGTCCCACACTTCCTCGTAAGTAGCGACAGACTAGAATTTTAGATTTAAGGACTGAATAAGACTCTGTTCCCCCCAATTCCTGATGGCAACTACTGGAACTCATGTCCGGTGAGTCTCTGTAGATCCATCTATTACAGGATGTCCTGCTCAACTTACATGAATGGACCAGCTCCTGAAATCTGCTGTGTCAAATCACATCAGCAGATTTCAGAGTCAGGCTGAAAACTTGCACAGAATCTGGACTTGGCAGGTAGAAATGGGCGGATATGGGACATGCTATATTATCAAGCAATAGCAGAGTATATTTTATCTACTGGGTGCTGATAGTTCATTTCAAATACCCCTGAAACACTCTGGGTTCTCTCTTTTGAGGGAGGGCTGGGGTTGTTAATGGCAGAACAAAACTTAATAATTAAGGGGGGGAGGACTACATGGGAGTTTGAAAGGGGGAGCGTGAGCATCTTCACCTTCCAATAGACTCTGGCCATTCTCCTCATCTGAGAAAAGGAGTCTGGGCTCTGGATGGCTTGCTCTGATTTGCTCAAGAAGGCTGATCACTAGTTGAAATTCTGCCTTGGAATAAAAATGGTATGTCCTCCTGCAAATACTGCTTTTGCTAGCAACACCTAGTGTCTCCCAGCTTCAGATTATCTGTCTGGCTCTGTTTTGAATCTGCTTTTCACTGAAATGGTAAGTGATAGTCTGAGCCCTACTATTTCAGTCGCTGGGGGACTGAATGCTTTCCCTCACTTAAAAATTCCCTGGGTGTACAAAACTGTCCTCTTTCCCTCTGACATGCTGGTTTCTATATCCTGGCTGTTTCTTTTGTATGAAGGAACGTTTAATTCACATGAGCGCACCCTTGCAGTCTGAAGCAAGGCAGCCCAGATATAGCTTCACCTGTGAGAATGAGGCCTTGAATTTGAATAATGTCAAATTCTCCATTTAATTCCCATAGCTATCATTAAAAAAAACAAAAACAAAAAACAAAACACCTCTTCTGGCAGTTTGCTCTTTCTCATTTATAAATCCAGTCCTTAATTTTCTGCTAGCAAAAGCCTTCTTTTTTCCACTCCTAACTCATTTACTGTATTTTTCGCCCTATAGGACGCACTGGCCCATAGGATGCACCTAGGTTTTTTTTTGGGGGGGGGGATAAAGAAAAACAAATATTCCCCCCCAGCCGCGGCTTCAGTGTGCCCCGTGCTCCGGGCGGCAGGCTGCTGATAGCTTCCTGAAGCCTGGAGAGCGAGAGGGGTTGGTGCGCACCGACCCCCCTCGCTCTCCAAGCTTCAGCGAAAGCCTGCATTCGTCCCATAGGACGCACACAGATTTCCCCTTCATTTTTGGAGGGGAAAAGTGCGTCCTATAGAGCGAAAAATACGGTTCTCATCTTTTGCCTTTTCACCAAGTCCATTCTCAGCCTACTTCCTGCCCCCTTTTCCCGTTTGCTCCTAGGTTTATTTCATTACTTTTGAGATTCCCTTCCCTTCCCATTCATTCTACCCTTCCATCTGGAAGCTCCTGCCTTCCTATAAACTCTGGTTTTGCTTTCTATCGTTCTCCTTCCTGTGGGTCCAGCCAGCTGTTATCAGATGCCCCTCTCTGTGTCTAGAATCGAGGGGGGACAACGACACTTTAGGGTGCGATTTTCTGGAACTGGAAATGGTTGCGCCAAGGGAGCAACAGCAGAACTCAGCTGTCAAGTTGCCATTGTTGTCAAGCACAGATTTCTCAGCAGAATGACTGAAGGGTACAAAGTCCCCGCTTCCCTCACAATTTGCTTATGCAAGCACTGCCAGGCTGACACAACAGACGTTGACAACAACTTTTGCAAACAAGGGCCCTTCAAGCTGAGAGTGAGAGTTTAATTACCGCAAAGGAGCATAGGCTTAAGATTACAAACCTGGGAAAGTGTGTATCTCTCTGTTAATCAAAAATGATTAGGAGACGGACAGACAGGGGGAAAAACAAACCCTGGCTCAACAGACAAAGAGATGAAGTATGGCCAAGACTGATCAGGACAGAATGCTTGGTGGCAGCCATGTAGACAAGTGTCTTAGGACGATGGGAATAGATTTGAAAGAGGTGGCGGCTATGCCAAGAAAATAAATAAATACTTTCCGGGTGGGAGAAGGGCTCTTCCAAACTGTCGCCATTCTTGCTGCCACCAGCAACAGTCTTGGTTGAAGGAGAGCAGGAAGGTGGTTTTCCGCAAAGCATAAACCTGCCACGTTTCACTGCAGTCTTGGAAGAAGGTGGCAGGAAGGATTAGTGTGAAAGCTGAGCAACAGAAGGGCTGATTCCCTGCTTTGCCTCATGGTGGCCTTGGACAAGTTACTAATTCTGCATTCCAGTTCTCCATCTGCAAAGTGGGTGGTTAGAGAGTATATTCCCTGTCTTGGTGGGACACCGCAGAGCGTTCCAACTCTTTTGTCGAAGGGGATGGAGGACTGCCTCATAGGCGGCCAACTCAAATGACACCAGTGACAGATTTTAGCCTATGCACCCTAAAGCTAAGCATCAGCCTCCTGTGGGAAAGGTTCATGCATCTCATGTCATGCTAAATTCCTGTTTGTTCAGTCATTGTTTCACTTGGTTTTACCTGGGGATCCACAGTCAGGCGTGGCATGGAAGAGGCCCTCCCAGATACAGCTCGTTCCTGAGTATCCACCGGGAGGTAGCTGCCACAGTTAGAGGGCTGCACTCTTTTAAACTCTCTAACCTCTGGCTCCTGGAAATAAACACACAGCCAAGCTCATGGGGTTTTGCTTTGATCACACAGGTTGCCATCTGCTGCCAATGACTTTTTCATCAGTGCATTAGGAATGGCTTTAGAAGTGTACTTAAACACAGTGCTTTATGCTGCCAAGAAAGGGAGCAGGAGACTGAAATCCTAAGCGCGTTGGGACTCACTAGCAAGCAAGGAAGTGTGCTTAGGAATATTTAACAGTAACAGGTGCATTGGTTTCAGTCTATCTGAGTGTGGAAATCCAGCACAGCTTTTTCTTCCTATTGGATGGTGTGTGGGTTTTTTGGACATCAGTTTGGATTTAAATCAATGACATTCAAAGGGAACCACTGGGCTGGATTTCTGTGCCTTTCTGGTTTATCTCCAGCTGCAATTCTCAAAGCACTTTCACTGGCAGAAATGCTCTTGATGCCAGATCTATGCACTCTGTGGGCTCTGTTCTATGATTTTTTTAAAGCCCAGCAGATTATGTGTGTTTCTCTCTATCTGATCAATAAGTAACGACTTTTCTGGACATGCACAAAATGTTGGGATATTTTTGTTGGATGCCCATTTTCATTATTTCTCTTTTTGTTAGGGGCAATATGATAAATAATATAATTATTTTATTGGGTGGGGGGAGATCAGGGAACAGTGGCTCAGATTGCATGCAACCACTGTTTAGCCTTGTGAGGGTGAGCGACAGCGTGCCCTCAGTTCACATGTTACACCTTTCCTCCCCCCCCCCCCCCAGCATGGCTGCAGTGGGGAGACTGAAAGCTTCAGCTTCCATTTTAGATAAACCATAGTTTAACATGTCATCCAATCCTTAAACTATAGTTAATCTTAACTATAGTAAGAACAAGCCAGAATCACAAACTATGGTTTGAAGTAGGCCTGTTTCCATAAACCATGGTTAGGATTCAATAAACCATGGTTAAGATTAACCAGAGTTTGTCCAGGATTCCATAAACCATGGTTAAGATTAACCACATTTTTCCAGGTTCAGACGACACGGTGAGATCATCGAAAAGAGAAGGGACACCATCTGAATTCCTTCTTGAAGCCTAAGGTTCACCTAGCCTTATACAAACCAGCCCAGTATGTCACTACTAGGAGTGACATCACACAGAAGAGTCTGGCAAAAGATTGCCTGCAGTTTCTTGTTTCAGGCTGAAGTGGGAAAGAGCACGAGGATGCACACTGTATGTTTTGTGTGTGATACAAACTTTACACTCTGAGAAGCACACAGAGCAGACTGGAGAGGCACACTTATATAGCACTGAAGTGCAACAAGTGTCATGGGTGGCACACAGATGTGCACACACGCACAACCATATACACACACACAGACACTAGTGCTGCCGACTGAAAAGTTGAGTGTATGTTTGGGTCAGAGGCATATGTTCACATTTGTGTGATGTGACTAAACAGTTTAGTTTTGCAGCATGGACACCAGCAGTGAGACATGATGAACACAAACCCAGAAGCACTGGATACTGTTGGTTTTTTTTAACCCTGGGTAAACCACCTGATGAAATGACTTCAAAATGAGAGGAAACCAACCTGTGAAAAGACCGGCATTATCAACAGTTTCAATGAACAATGAATTTTTTTAAAACTAGCTTAAGCCAGAAGTAACCACTGATAGCATCCCAAAGATCTGACTTGATTATTAATCGGTAGTTTGCATACATTTTGCATTTCTAAACTTCTGCAAAACATGTCTGTCTGTAGCCAAAGGATTTACAGTCGCAAAAATGATTGTACCTTCCAGCAGGGCTTATCCATTCACTGATTCTCTAGTTGCTAGAATCATCACTGAACATTCATTAAGGTTAAAAGTCTCTTAGAATCTCTAAGAAACAGTTGAAAGCAACAGTTTTATGTGTTTTTATAATTGTATATTCTATTGTTGTAACCTGTGCTGAGGCCTTATGGAGAAGGGCAGGGAAATAATCCAATGAATATGAATAGGTATAAAATAGTGTTGAAGGAACTCCTGCTTTTGAAAAGAAAAACCTGTCTGATTGCACATAGTGCACAGATACAGTGCTACCTCTGGTTACGGACTTAATTCGTTCCGGAGGTCCGTTCTTAAGCTGAAACCGTTCTTATGCTGAGGTGCGCTTACACTAATGGGGCCTCCCGCTGCATGCACGCCTCTGGTGCGCAATTTCCATTCGCAACCTGGGGCAAAGTTTGCAGCCAGGAGCAGCTACTTCCAGATTAGTACGTAACCTGAAGCGTTCATAACCAGAAGCGTTTGTAACCAGAGGTACCACTGCACCATGTTTTATTTGGGTATGGAAGAGGAAGGAAAGGCAACACCTAGTGATGTTCAAGCTTTTGAATACATTTCAGATTATAAGATGGACAAAGCAATATATTTTGTGAGCATCTGTTGTTACTTTTGTATACCTCATGAGAACTGTAGTAAAGATCCCATGTAGTACCCTGATTCCTATCAAGAACAGACAAGAGGTCCTGCCTACCAGAAATCTCCTTTCTAGGTGGTTGTAGGACAGGGGCAAACTCTGATGGCTGAGTGTGTTGGTGGTACTCAGAGAGTAGTTAGGTTCCTTCATTAGGCCTATCATAGTTGTGCAGCTATGACATCAGCACCCCTTGATAGGTCTCTAAGAGGACAGACAAGGAGTGGATATTTCCCAGACGAATACCGTTGCCTGGCGTACAGAGAGGTTCACTCTTCTTCTTGTAAAACCTGCCCAATATTCAGGCCTGATCCTGGTTGTACTCTGTAGTCTAATCTTCTTCAAGTCAGCTGCTCTTGGCTTCCCAATGATCCTATCAGAGACGAATCCAGGAATGGAGGCGCATGTTCCCAACAATCATCACAGCTCTCCTCCTTTTCTCTAACTGAAACGGCACCCTTGCCGTTCAACAAGAATGGCTCAGGGTGTGACCAGACAGGATTTTGGAGAACTCGTATCTTTTTTTATCCTCTTGAGGTGAATATAAATAAACAAAGGGGAGGGAATTAAACCTGCCCCAGTTTCAATACAACACCCCACAGGATGGCTTTTGGAAAGACTGGCAGAATATTTCCTAGGAATAAAGGTCTAGAAGGAGAGAAGAGGTAAGATTAGTAAAGCTGTCTATATAGGCAAGCACACTGATGCTTGGACCCCAGACGGCACCCCAAAGTGCCAGGATTTCACATGAAGCAGTGCAAAAAGCCCTGTGGAGGAGGTGGAGTTGCGGGCTTCACGGCCCCAACTCACAATTGGGGGGATTCCCAGCTGCGTCACCTCCTGGCCAGCCAATCGGCTGGCTCTGGGGATGTGTCCTGCCCTATTTAAACCAGGACGCAACCAGGGATCTCCCTCTTTGCCGCCTGCCAGCTGCCACCCTCGCGCCCTATAAGGTTTTCTTTCTTTGACCTTGCTATGGACCTTGGTTGGTCACCGTTGAGGGGCCTGGTAGGAATTTTTCTACTTGGCAAATTGGCACCAGCCACTTGGCTTTTGCCTACCATGTAGCAAATCATCACAACTTTCTTGGTATTGGCAGTTAGGCATTGGTATTGCTCTGTAGATGGAAGAGGGGAGGTAGTGCCTCCTGCCCCGTATATTGAAGGGTAGTCCGATAAAGGATTCCAGGGGGCGTGGCCCTGTCCAAAGCCTATGGAGGTGAGGGCCTAAGGCACGTCCCCAATCGGTGACCCCGGGGGAGTTCCTAGTTGATGTGCATCAGCAGGGCTCCCCCTACTGGTGGTTAACCCTTCCTGGACTTCAAGCGGACGGGCTGAAGTCGGATATAGTCGGTTAGGACCAATGCTTAAGCCAATACCGCTCATCACCTGTAACCAATAAAGTTGTGGCCTCATTAACCTTAACAATTGTGTCATGTGTCATTATTTCCACTGGGGGTGGGAACTCTCCACGCAACAGGATAGCACAAGAAACATTCATAAATGGACTTACCAGAGATTGCTGCTCTTGATATTCCCCATGGGACGGATCCATGCAAGCCAGCTGGAATATCTCTTGGGGAGAGAGTGGGCTCAGGGAAGGGAACCCGCTCCTGCTGCTCCTGTAAAGTTAACCTAGCTTCAAATGAAAGAACACAAAACTCTGATGGTTCAACGCCTGTCGGTTATTTCTCTGACTCCCGCCAAACAGAAGATCTTGCAGCATTTCATTAAGAACCTCACTCCACGATGAACAACATGCCTTCTCTGCGGCACAGTGGATAGCTCAGCTAGTAGAGCATGAGATTATTGATCTCAAGGTCGTGAGTTTGAGCCTCACATTGGGCAAAAGATTGCAGGGGTTGGACTAGTTGATCCTCATGGTCCCGTCCAACTCTAGAATTCTACAATTCTACGAAGATCTCCAGAGGCCACTGCCATTAGAAGTAAATGTTCGTTTAGAGGAGAAACGGGGCCTTCTCTGTGTGGAGTTTGTGGAGTTCTCTTTGGGAGAAGCCGCTGGACCTTTTAAGGTGTTATGGTTTTATTACTATTGTTAAGCTAGCCATATATTAATAAACACAAGGGGCATGATCCAGCCAAAGTAAGGTCCACTTTAATCCTGTTTATTCCAAGGGGGAGAGGTCACACATGCAACTTAACTATGTCCTGTTAAACTCAATGGGCTTATGAACCTAGATTGTGCAGGAAGGATAAGAAAGCCAATTTTAATTTGCACACAGCAGCAAAAGATTAAAAAACACCGCCGTCTTCAAACCTGCCCCATCAGATGTTTTGTTTCTTTAATCAATAGTGTCACCTGTACAGCTGTACTTTCCTTCCAAATAAATATGCCCAAGTAAATGTAGTACTTATGTACAGTTGGTTGACAAGCCAAAAGTGATTTAACAAGGGCTGAATCAGAGAAAACCTTTTCCACAGTGGCCTATATGTTGCTGGAATAATGTTTTGTACATGCAGGGGGTTTCTTTGAATAACATTTTCATTTGAAGTTATTTCTAGACTGCATGTAGAGTTCGAAAAATGCTATCAATGGCTTGTTGTTGTTGTTCCACATTCAGACTTTGAATGGCAGGGAGAGAGGCTATGCCTTGACATAGCACAGGATTTGGAAAACTTTGGAGGAGGAATGGAAAAGGAACGAGGGGCCATTCTGGCCTTTTCTCTCATTCAGCCTTCATGATCAGGGCTGGTTTCTTTGCAATTTTGCATCTACTGTAGATTATATTGGGAACACGCTGAGTCTCTCTTGTCGTGGAAAACACTGCTGATAGCACTGTACACATGATTGCCTCTGTTCCCTAGAATGATGCACTTGCCATGGTAAGACCCAATTCAGATTTGTCTCCCATTTATTGGTTATTTCTGTTACGTCTTTTGGCACTTTCAGATGGAGAGCTGGTAGCATTCTTTTAATTGTTGCTTTCCCCTTTTATTTTGCAGCAGAGGATATATGCTGTTCCCCCACATGCACATTCTGTTATGTTTTGGTCACATAGCAGGTGTGAGCCTCCTCACCTTTCTCCCAACTCCTCCTCCTGATTACTTAATCATTTCTAATTTTTTTAAAATATTTTTTTATTATTATTATAAAATACAGACATATTGCGAATATACAAACATACATTTCATACAATCCTTAAAAATGTTCAAACATACCTGCATTCAGTCCCACAGATAATTCCTTTCCCCATCGCCATCCACCACCCCTCACCCCACCTTTGTGTTAGACTTCCAATCTACTCAATTGCAATTTCTTTCCACTTCTATTACTTTCTTTCACACACCTTTACCCTAATTTCATGCTTCTTTTTCTATTACACATTGTTATCCATCTTATTTAGTATTTCGGTATTTATAACGGAGCTTGTTTATTCTAATAGGAGCTCTGATTTTCCAATATAATTTTGCAAGTATCCTTTAAACACCTTCCAGTCCTTGTCTATCTTCTCTTTTGAGATCCTTCCAATTTCTCCCATAATTTTGGATATATTGTAGTACTCCAATAATTTGGCAAGCCACTCTATTTTTGTCGGCATAATACCACTTTTCCAATTTTTTGCAATCAATAGCCTTGCGGTTACTGTTGCGTACAAATATCATGTCTTGTCTTCTTCTTCCTTTAAACTTCCTGGTACTATTCCCAATAGAAAACCTTCTGGTGTTTTCCATTTCTAGAAGTTGTTCCTTCTCCACCCACCCCCCTGCCACACACACACACACACACGCGTGCGCGCCACAGAAAACAGTTCATGCAGAGTGACTTTCTCTCTGGTTGTGAATTTTCTCCGCTAAAAGAAGAGTTAACGTTCTGCCCTTTCTAAGAAACTGTAATTCCTTCCCCCTTTGCAGCAAGAGTAATTACACACACACACACACACACACACACACACACACACACACACACACGAAGCAACAGGAATTCTCTAATTGGAGGGGGGTCAGATTAGCAGCAGTGGAAAGAGGAAGCAATTAATCAGGCAGAAACCAGCAGGAGGCGCTTGAAGAAAAATAAGGGAAAATAGCAACAAGGAACAGCCACACCTGTGGAGTTTTTGCAACGGTTCCATTCTTTTCAAATCGGAATTTCCATGGTAGGGGAAAAACAGGTAACAGTCGCTGGTAAAATATCGGCTGATTCTACAAGGGGATGGCAATATTGTCTGAACTGTGTTACAAGAATTCTTAGGTCTCAAATGTAGAATAAATATTCATAAATGGACACATATCTAAATATATAAACCAGGGGTCAGCAAACTTTTTCAGCAGGGGGCCAGTCCACTGTCCCTCAGACCTTGTGGGGGGTGCAGACTATTTTTTTTTTGGGGGGGATGAACGAATTCCTATGCATTTTAAATAAAAGGACACATTCTACTCATGTAAAAACACACTGATTCCCGGTCCGTCTGGGGGCCGGATTTAGAAGGCGATCGGGCCGGATCCAGCCCCTGGGCCTTAGGATGCCAACCAATGATATAAACCATGTGTCTGAAATAGTGCAGGAGAGTAATCCTGAAGCTATTTTGACTCTCCCATTAACCTCAAAATATTCCTCTGCAGTAAGGGAGGCAAATGAGGAAAGCCTTCCCACTGTCTTTTCACCTACAAATCCGGTCTTAAGGGTGTATTCGTGTATGAATAGGGTGAGCCTGTGACCTGAATTCAGGAACTAAAATATTAACCATCACAAAAGAAAGGCCAGGCTGCCCAGGTAACGCAGTCAGTGACCATTATCAGGTATCCTGGAAGACAGGATTTCTGCTGTGGACCCACCTCCTGTGATGTATTTATGATGATTTTGGGGTGGTCTTTGGCTAAGGGGGTTGGGCAATGTCCAAAGTCTTTAAAGGTTCCTGCACACTTTTGTTCAGGGTCTCTCCCTCCTTGCAAGGAGGGGAGAGAACTCTATTGCAACAGAAAATAAATATCTGCCTTGCTTTCCACTGGATCCTGCCTCTATCCATTCTTCTCTGACCGATCATGGACTTGGGGGACACAGAGCCCCATGGAGAATTGGGCAGCAAAAGCCAAACCCCAATTTTTACACCACCTGTAAACTCAGTTGAATGGGGTATGGCCGTCATACGTCGAGTGCCTCATTTGGAATACGGAAAGATGTTTATGTCAATTCTGGTTCCTCTGCTTCTCATTTCTCCATTCTTCAGACATTTTTTGCCCCGTTAGAATCATAGAGTTGGAATAGACCACAAGGGCCATCGAGTCCAACCCCCTGCCAAGCAGGAAACACCATCAGAGCACTCCTGACATATGGTTGTCAAGCCTCTGCTTAAAGACCTCCAAAGAAGGAGACTCCACCACACTCCTTGGCAGCAAATTCCACTGTCGAACAGCTCTTACTGTCAGGAAGTTCTTCCTAATGTTTAGGTGGAATCTTCTTTCTTGTAGTTTGGATCCATTGCTCCGTGTCCGCTTCTCTGGAGCAGCAGAAAACAACCTTTCTCCCTCCTCTATACGACATCCTTTTATATACAGTGGTGCCCCGCAAGACGAATGCCTTGCAAGACGAAAAACCCGCTAGACGAAAGGGTTTTCCATTTTTCGATGCGCTTCGCAAGACGATTTTCCCTATGGGCTTGCTTTGCAAGACGGAAACGTCTTGCGAGTCTTGCGATTTTTTTCGCCCCCCCCCTTTTTCTAAGCCGCTAAGCAGCTAATAGCCTTTTAGCCGCTAAGCTGCTAATAGCCTTTTAGCCGCTAAGCCGCTAAGCCTTTAATAGCCGCTAAGCCGCTAATAGCGCTAATCCGCTAATAGGGTTGCTTCGCAAGACGAAAAAACCGCTAGACGAAGAGACTCGCGGAACGGATTATTTTCGTCTTGCGAGGCACCACTGTATTTGAACATGGCTATCATATCACCCCTCGACCTCCTCTTCTCCAGGCATTCTCCATTCCTGCATCAGTTTGCGGTACCACAAAGATCTGCACACTCCCAGCATATGCAGTTTTGCTTCATGAAGAAACACAGAATTGTAGACTTCGTAGGGACAATGAGGGTAATCAAGTCCAACCCCTTGTGATGCAGGAATCTTTCGTCCAACATGGGGCTCAAACCCACTTGAGATTAAGAGCACCACGCTCTACCAACTGAGCTATCTATGGTGACTAAAACACACACACACTTTTGAAAGCAATTTTCCAGCACATCATGCATTTTTTGTGTGTGCAGTTCCTCTTCCTCTTCACATTTTGCATGCATAAATTTGTTGGAGAGCTGCCTCACAAAACGCAAACTGTGAAGGACAGCTGAATTACGGTTCTTGCACAGTAGTACCTCAGGTTAAGTACTTAATTTGTTCTGGAGGTCCGTTCTTAACCTGAAACTGTTCTTAACCTGAAGCACCACTTTAGCTAATGGGGCCTCCTGCTGCCACTGTGCCGCCGGAGCACGATTTCTGTTCTCATCCTGAATTAAAGTTCTTAACCTGAGGTACTATTTCTGGGTTAGCGAAGTCTGTAACCTGAAGCATATGTAATCTGAAGTGTATGTAACCCGAGGTACCGCTGTATTAGTTGTGGAGTACAAATTAAGTAGGCCCATGTTAAAATGCAAACTGAATTATTTTCTTGCAGTGGAGGAGGGGAACAGTCTATCGGTTGTCCCTCTCCCTTGCTAAACTGCATCGGAGCAAGCAGGCGGGACAACTCTCCCACAGATGCTCTCCTCCCCTGCAGATCACAGAAAGTCCAAATTTATAATTCTCTCCCACCCTTAGCCTGGGAAGAGCGCTTTGTATCTTTAGTGCCATTTAAAGAAGAACACAATCGCAGCACGAATACACAGATATGCCCACATGGACATGTCATTTTACTCAAACATCTACACTTACAGTCCTGAAAGGGTATCTTGCTGGAGGTAAGGCAAAGCTTTGGCATTAGAAATGATCTCCTGAGGAAGAGAGGAAGGCTCCATGCGCTGGAACATTGGGGCATTTTTCTGAATTCAAAATAATAATAAAAAAGGGGAGGGGGGAATAGTTTCAATGCAAAATACAGATTGGTAAATAAACAACACCACGGTGTTTCTTCAGGGTGAATCTAGTTGTGATAGGGAACTGCACCTCTTCGGCATGCACATCTGAAGTCGGTTGGGTGTGTGTATCTTACAACTAAAGGTGTGAGTCAGAGCAGCTGAATCCTTTCCCCTGCCCTCCCCTCTCTTCCTCTGGCCATAGGACGCGGGTGGCGCTGTGGTCTAAACCACTGAGCCTCTTGGCCTTGCTGATCGGAAGGTTGGCAGTTCGAATCCCCGCGATGGAATGAGCTCCCGTTGCTCTGCCCCAGCTCCTGCCAACCTAGCAATTCAAAAGCACACCAGTGCAAGTAGATAAATAGGTACCACTGCAGGGGAAAGGAGGGGGGAACTGCTAGAGTTTCCCCCAATCTGATCTGGTCCTGTAAGATGAGCTGCACTGGGGGGAATTTCTAAGCCTTTGTGGTTACTTATAAGAAAAATCATGCCTTCTCCTTTGCTCATGAACTACAGTAAGGCTGTAAGCATGGTTTATATGGGCTGGAGTGGGATGTCACAATTGATGGCATTCACTTCAGGGAATGCACCCCCCCGCCCCCGGGGATGGAGGCATTAATGTGACATATGCTATGGCTTGTTCCTTCTGGAATCCAGTATGGGAGACACAGTTGACCCCCTTCTGTGATGCCCCCTGCCCATTTATTCCTAGGACCACCATTGCCTTGTAAATTGCCTGAATGGAAGGTTAGCTGGGAACTGTAAATAAGTCAAGATGAGCTCTTTGGAGAAACAGCAGAAAACAAGCCTAACAGTTAAGGCAATCATGAAAAACCGAATATGGAATGCATCAATAGGTTGGAAGTCATCTGTTAACTCCTGCACAAATAACCCCCAGCTGACCTTCCATAAACTTTCAACCCTCAACGCAGTAGGATTGCTGTTACTTGCAGTGGACCTGTACCTGTTCTTCCAGTTGCTGCCTTTGTTTTTTAGCTTTACTCTGCTTATAATAGTCCATTATCATCATGGCTGCATAGATTTTTCCAACTGTCAGGTCCGTAGCTGGAAGTAAAAGGCAGAGTTCTATGTTAACAGAAATGACGCTCTTCAAGGTGCAATGGCAGCTGTGTAGAAAGTTGAATCAGGAGTCATTGCATGGCTGTGAAGCAACCACACAAGTTCATTACACAAAGGAACGCCCTTCGCTCTGTGAATATTGAGGTGCCACTGGATATCTGTTTGCGGCACCTTCTGAAAAATGTGTCTTTCTGTTCAGGCCTAATTTCCCCCCCTAAAACTGAATTTAAAAGTGTGCAGGTGTGCGTGTGTGTGTGCAGGGGCTAACGAAGGCGTCGTGACACCTGGGGTGGGATGTCGCTATGTAGGGCGCATGTGCGACATCGCTACATACTACACATGTGCTGTACGTAGCGGCGCCCACACATGCGCTGTACACAGCGGTTTGCTGGCAGCAGCGCTCCAGCGCCGTATGTATGGTGCCGGGACGCTCTGCTCGTGGCTGCAGCTGCAAATGGAGGACCCTTCACATGCGGCTGCCCGATGGCTGCTTGTGCCACCGCAAGGTGCCTTCTTGTCACCCCCCCAGACATGGTGTCCGGGGCGCACTGCCCCCCCGCCCCCCATTGTGACACCACTGTGTGTGTGTGTTTCTCTCTGTGTGTGAATTGCTCCAAAGGTTGGCTATTTGGAGGTGAGACTTAGCAGGAAAACACTTCAGAATTTCATTCTCATGTTTATGCCTGGGACCTAAAGATGGAGGATAGACTGTCACATTGCTTTTTTTCTAAAAAAAATAATGTTTAGGGGTACTCTTGTTTTCCTACTCATATTGAAATACTGCCCCTCAATGAGGCCAAACTTATATCCACAACATGTTTAGGGGTATGTGTACCCCTGCGTACCCCCAGGAAAAAGCACTGAACGGTCATAAAATATCTGCAAAGTAAATGGCCAGGAATCAGGAGGTAAATGTGATCGTTTATCTCCCTTTCCTTTTTCACTCTTTGGCAACCAAGCATATTTCTCTTTGCATCCATCCAACCTTCCAACCATCTACAGTTTCCTACTTCTTCCAGTCTTCCACATCCCAGTCCTGTCATCATAAGGACCTGGCAGCCGCAATGCCTAAACAATAACTCACTTTTTGGCATAGGCACCAACAGGTCCAGCATCTTCTGTGAAAGGTGAGGCCAGATGGTCAAAATCTCTTTCTGGAGCTCGGAGTCCAGCTGTTGCCAGTCTGCACCGCCTAGGAGAAAGTGGGTCAAAATGAAACTGAAAAACCACTCGGAGAAAT
The DNA here is from genome assembly GCF_027172205.1 of Podarcis raffonei. Classification (NCBI taxonomy): domain Eukaryota; kingdom Metazoa; phylum Chordata; class Lepidosauria; order Squamata; family Lacertidae; genus Podarcis; species Podarcis raffonei. Next base: position 7,718,226 of record NC_070607.1, on the reverse strand, counting down.
GTTAAGCAATGGCACACATTATCGATCAGATCTGCACCCCACTCTTTCCCAAAGAAACTCAGGTGGATGTGCAGTACCTTCTATCATATGTGGTGGACTTGTCCCAAGGTGAAAGACTTCTGGGAAAAGATTTATAATGAATTGAAAAAAATGTTGAAATATACATTTATAAAGAAACCAGAGGCCTTTCTTCTTGGAATAACAGTTTTGGAATTGCCCAAGAGAGATGTTAAATTATTTTTGTATGCCACAACTGCTGCTCGAACCTTATTAGCTAAGAAGTGGAAAATGCAAGAAGTACCAACAGTGGAAGAATGGCAGATGAAGATGATGGATTTTTTGGAGCTAGCCGACCTGACCAGAAGTGTCTGTGACCAGAAGGAGGAGGAGTACCAGGAAGAATGGATGAAATTTAATGATTATTTAGTTAAATATGTTAAGTTAATTTAATTGGAAAAAGCTTGCAATTAGCAGATAGGCTTAGGATTTAAATATGCAACGTGATGAATTAATATGTCTAATGCTGAATTGGAAAGAAAGAAAGATGTTAAGTGATTAAGTTAATTTTATAAGAATACTGATTTGGAAAACCATTAAAATGATATACATTGAAATTCAACTAGGGGGATACTAGGAAGTCATTTAACAATGTTAATAAGATTAGTTTTAATAAGGTTATGATTTATGTTTGTTTGTTTATGTGTTTGTGTGTTTATAATTTTGTGAAAATCAATAAAATTTTTGAATAATAAAAAAAAACTCAGGTGGATGTGCAGTGGGTGGAGGGGTGTGTTTCATATTTTTTATCCTGACAACAACAGTGAAATATGTGAGGCTGAGAGCACGTGACTTGCCCAAAGGCCACACAGTCAACCTCATGACTGTACAAGGATTCAAAGACCAGAATACCTGGCCCAAATGTAACCTCTGGTCCACTGTATCACAGTGCCTCAGCAGGAAGAAATACAGAATTACCGAGAAGGGAAGAGTTCAGTACAGAACTGAACACAAACATCAACAGAGGCCCATCAATGCACAGGGGCAACCATATATAGTATATTTAATCTAGAGCTTCTGCTGTCAACACTGGGCCTTGGAGGCACCCAGAAGCAGCATGGCTGATTTCGGGTACCTCCAATGCTCAGAGCGTCAAAGACAAGACTCCTCCCCTCTCTTGATGGAGAGGAGGGTGGAGAGCCAGCCCAAGACATGTTGCTTCTTGAGGTACAACAGCAAATGTCCCACTCTGCAAGATAAGGTACCCAGTGTTGGCCAAGTTATTTTGGCACGAGAAGCAGAGACTCTCAGAAGCACCTCTCCCTGGAACAACAACAAATTAAATAGCTAAAAAATGTATTATCCTTTAATGACACCCAAAATGAGACGTCTCACTCGGCCCTCGTGGTACTGGGAGAGAGACAGCCACAGATTCTAACTGGGTAGCAAGGTCAGCCAAAATGAATGGACTCCTGGCATCCAGGTTTAACACAGTTACCATTTTTCTTCCCATTGTGAGACTGTGGGCCCAAGGACATGGTAACTGTTAGAATTCCTGCTCCATGATTTCAGTCATGGGATTGTTGTCTATCATATGACGGTGTATGCTTTGACTCCACAGAGTGGGAAGTGACGGAGACAGGATGTTTGTGTTACTGTGTTCCGTGAAGTGGGACTATTGTCCTTTGTTCTTTCTCTTTGCTGTCTGATGCTAGAGAGAGAGGGAGCCATGTTGCAGTGCTCCATGTGTGTTTATATGTAAATAAAGTAGATTAGCCAAAATGCTGAGTTGCTGAGGTCTGTTACGCAAGCTGCAAAGACTCTGCGGATCCCTAAATGTGCCGGTGTCTGTTGGCATCCGTCACTGTGATGTTCAGGCTAAAGAAAGCTTTTGAAGCTCCCGAACGATTGACCAGGAGGGAGAGAACATGCCAGTCAGGTATGTATCTCTGTCAGGGTCCTACCTGAGTGTAGGACGAGCTCCTGACAATAACTTGTCTTCATTTAGCAATGGTCTGGCAAGTTTAGCTGTGCAGGGGTTAAGTCCCGGCATCCCTGCCAAAACTAATTTCCACCTCCCAACCTGCAGGGCAGAAATGGTTTTCCCCCTTCCAGATTAGATCCTTTCACATACAGGAAAGCTTCAGAAAGCTACAACAGGTATCAAAACCAACAGTTCTTTCAGAGTTGCAAGTAAAATTCAAATGGTTGGGAATTAAGACACATTGGTGTCAATAATGCAGGAAATCTACTTCCCCCCCTACATAAGCCCTACATACAACTTTCAAAATTATCTTATTATACACACTGCCGGTCCCTCGTTTAAGATACCAGGCCTACTGCAACCCACACAAGCCTTCTGTTAATCCCAAAAAGCTGATCCTGGTGGCTCCATTCAGATTCTGATCCTAAAGCCATCCCACACAGACGTGCTGTCACCAGCCTCCCGCTTTCAGTGTCAGTAGTTTTTAGGTCAGATTGAGAATGGAAAAGTTGTGAAGCCCTGGGAGAAGCTAAGCAAAAGCTTTGCGGATATCCCTATACAACATGGGAAGACAGATGCGCCACTATTTCAGCGCTTGCAGGAAGCGACAAGCCAATAGGCATCCATCACATCTATAACAGAAAAAGGGCCAGTGTGTTCCTAATTTATGCTGAATATCTGGAGAACTGATTTATTGGTGCTTGTCCCAGGGCTGGGGGAAAAGGTAGGTATGTCACAGGGGCAGGGAATGTACTTTGCCGCTCTTAAAATGCCGTGCTTGGGTGTGTACATACCACACATTTAAAGCACATAAATAATTCTGGGGACTGTGGTTTGTTAAAGATGGTGGCGTAGGAACGGGGATGCGGTAGGGGTGGGTCGCCCTGGGTGCCACCGCTGAGGGGAGTGACAAACTGGAAAAAATAAGTATTTCAAAAATAAACTTATTGAAGCTCCTTTCTGAGAGGTGGGTGGGGCTTCCCGGGTCCCGGATGCCACCCTCCTTGCCTTGGGACCTTTGCTCCGCCCCAAACCCAGCTGGCCAATCGGCTGGAGGCACGCCAAAGGCAAGGCAAAGGCTGATGCTGCCGAGGCCAAATTCCTTAGCCCCCCGCCAGCAGCAGATGGTTTTTTGGGGCCGCTGAGGCGGCCTGTGGAGACCGAGGTGGCCGCCAATAGTGGCTGGGTTCCGGGGCGCACGTGGACGACCTCCTGGGCTGCTAAGCCAAAGCTGCTTATGCTCACAATGTACAGTAAATAAACCAGAAAAATACACTTGCGACTGTATCTTATTTTTCCTTCTTTTAATAATTTGAATGGGGGACGGGGGACGGGACAAGAAATTTTCCACACCGGGTACTACCTAACCTTGCTACGCCACTGGTTAAGGATGCTCAGAACTGTAGGCAAACTACACTTCCCATGATTCTTTGAGGGAGGCCATGTACTTTAAAGGTACAGCTTGTACACAGCCTTTATATTCACCCAACCATTTCTGAAGTGTGAGGGATATGGAGTAGACGGCCGAAACAGTTTCTTTTCTGCAGGATTTTCAGGCGTTGGACGATTGGCAAGATTCCCAACCACTGGCCCCTTTGGCTGTTCCATCTCGCCCCCACTGCTTTACCTTTAGCAATCTTAATGTCCAAAGCTGTTCGAATGAGCGCCATCAAGGTGGAGGAGAAATGGACGGTGTTGTCCTCGGCCACCGGCATATTCATCAGGACCAGCCTCTGCACAAGAGAGTGGGGGCGGGGAAGTGGGGGTGGGGGGGAAGCAGGCAGAAAACAATATCGAAAAACGTATCAGGGAGACACGAGAAAAGGGGGCTTAGAATGCATCAAGTAGGATAGCCAAAAAGGAGGGCAAGGATCGCCCCCTCCATCCCCCCCCAAGCTGGTATCACATCCCCACCCCCCACCCAGTGTGCCCGCTTGCTGTCTTTTGCCATTTTTATTCATCCTGTCAAGCCTACATGTCGTTTTACTGACTTGGAGCAAGAAATAGGACTTTGCAAAGGAGAGACAGCCCCAGGGGATCTGTATCTCCATCTTTTTCAGAGCCATTTTGTCTCTTGCCCCCTCCCCTGATTTTGTTGAATCTTGCATCCCAGGACACAAACTCAGGCCTCTCTGTGATAAACTTGCTACCCAGCTACATCCTGGCGCCCCCTTTTTGAGTTTGCGTTTAATTTATTTCAGAAGAAAGATTATGCTTGGCAGAACATGATTGCCCATGCAATGGCTTGAATTCATCTCAAGCCTGAAGCGGGAGGAAAGAGACAGAAAGAGCGGGTGCAAATGAAGAAAAACTGATGACCAAGGCAGGAGTGGGTAGGTCATGCTCCTTTTACCCCCAGGTGGGGAGAGTGAAATGGCCAAATCCACTTCCCAGAGTGTACAGACTGCTTTGTATATAGTTCTGCGCTTCCCCTGCCACACCTATTCACCCAGCCTCGTTCTGGTCCTTTCAGAGCCACCATCGACCCAAAACCATTAGGTGAAATTCAGGCTCAAATGTAGTAAACATGCTTCTATTTGTGCAATATGTCCCCCCCCCCCTTGTGTGCTTCTAGCAACAGGTGAGTGTGAGTGCAAGTAAGTGCTGCAGTGAACAGAAGCTAAAATCCTGGATAATGCCACAGACTGGCAAATCTGAATGGCTAAAGGATATATTTCCAGCAGTCTTCTCTTGTACAATCTGAACTCAAATGTGTTTAAGTCCTGAAGCTTTGGCTGCAACCCTGTCACAGAATGCACACAGGATGCCAGAATTTCCAGAATGATGCATTCTCTCACCGGATCATGGCCTCCAAGAACCTGGTCTGCAAATTCCTTCTGTAACTAACAAGGATTGAAGGATTGCTGCTTAATGCAGTCAACCACAGCACTCTGAACATCACAGAACCCTTTCGGGCTCAGCTTCAGAGGAGGGTGTTTCTGGCCATCTAGGCTGCATGAGTACATCATGCAATTGTTAAGTCATGAGCTCCACTGAAGACAATTCAGCTTGGTGAATATTTCATGCTCTTTCTACAGCCTTCAACCTTCCTTCCTTCTATTTCCATTAGTCAACACAGATTGAGCTGCACGTTTTTAGAGTGCTTGCCTATAATCTTTACAGTTAGTTTTCCATATGGCCCAACACAAGGGAACTAAATATATGCCATTCAGGACTGTAAAGGACGGTATATTTTATTGAGCTAGCTGGTTATCATAGAAGGGGAGAGTTGGAAGGCTCATGTTCTGGAAGGTTTCAGTTTTCAACTCTTATCAGGCAGGTAGTTGCTGCCTTGCCAGACATCTTTGGGAGAGGAAGAGGTTAAGGAGTAAACCCTGCAGAAATCTGGAGCAGAGTCCCTAAGACAGCTGGATGATGTCCTGTGCGCCTCCTTCTGGCACCTCCTGCAACCAAACTAGTGCCAAATGTATTGCTTTCCTTTCCTTTGGACAACATCAGTGAGGCCGAGAGTGGGGTCTTGTCTTTTGGGCAGCCCAGGACCTCCATACACACTGTCCAGGCTTGTACCCTAGAGAGGTCACTTCAGTGCTGCTAATGCAGCATGAGAATAATAATAATAATAATAATACCCCAGCCACTCTGGCCAGCTTCCATCAAAATATTAAAATATAATAGTCCTTCAGATATTAAAAGCTTCCCTAAACAGGGCTGCCTTCAGATGTCTTCTAAAAGTCTGGTAGTTGTTTTTTTCCTTTGGCATCTGGTGGGAGGGCGTTCCACAGGGCGGGCGCCACCACCGAGAAGGCCCTCTGCCTGGTTCCCTGTAACCTCTCTTCTCACAGTGAGGGAACCGCCAGAAGGCCCTCGGAGCTGGACCTCAGTGTCCGGGCAGAACGATGGGAGTGGAGACGCTCCTTCAGGTATACTGGGCCAAGGCCATTTAGGACTTTAAAGGTCAACACCAACACTTTGAGTTGTGCTCGGAAACGTACTGGGAGCGAGATGGGAGATGGGAGGCAGCAGTGACAAGTTACCGGTCTCTGCAGCCACAGTAGGCGCTGTGATTCTGTTGCGGTTTGACTTCACCCCTGGAGGCGCACTCCATTGTCACTCGAGACAGATGGATGCCAACAGCTATGCAATGCTGCTCACCAGAGGTGGGGAACCTGTGGCTCTCCAGATGTTGTGGGACTACAGTCCCCATCATCCCTGTTCATTGGTCAAGCTAGCTGGGGCTGATGGGAACCAATCTGGAAGGCTGCAGGTTCTCACCTTCTTGCTATTAAGTCCCAATGAGCTTGACAGGGCTTATTCCCATGCAAGCATGCTGAGGACCACAGCCCTAAATTGCTTAACGAATGTTGCATAACCAGAACTTCTTCTAATATGATGAACCATCTTGCTGCAAGCTGACTTATTTTCAGAGAGTTAGCATAAATGCCTCATAAATGTGCTGAAAAACACATCCACCCATCAGATGGCAGAAGGTGTTCTAAGTAGGTGCAGATGAAACAGGTAAGCAGGGTCCTTCCTCGCTTGGAAGATTTCTGCTCATGTATGCATATAAAATGCCTTCTGACATCTGTTAAACACAGAGATGTGGAGGGAGTGTGGCAGAAGTGGGCCTGCGTAGACCTCGTGGCCCTGTGGGCTCTTCCACACGGTCTTTCAACACACAGAAGGATTTGTGTGAACCTTTCATGGCGTCAGGCCTCCTGGCCCACTAACCCAGTAACATTCACTTTGTACGACAGTGGGTTTCTACGATCTCAGATCCCAAGGTGCTTTGAACCGGAGGGGGCAGATGGAACTGGGATCCTCTGCATACAAAACATTTGCTCTACCACTAATCCAAAGCCTCTCATACTTTATTGTGAATCTCTCTGTCCTTCGGAACCGATAGCATAATGACTACGTGTACTATCTAAAAATTACCATATTTTCCCGTCTATAAAAGGCACCCCCATGTATAAGACACCCCCTATTTTGGGGGACTCAGATTTAAGAAAATGGGGGAGATGTAGCTGTGTATAAGATGCCCCCTAATTTTTGATATTATTTTTAAGGGGGAAAACCTAGTCTTATACACGGAAAAATACGGTATTTGCAAGAGCTTAATTCCAGAGATTCCTCCTCCATTACATTAAAGCCGGCATAGGCAAACTCGGCCCTCCAGATGTTTTGGGACTACAACTCCCATCATCCCTGACTGCTGCTCCTGCTAGCTAGGGATGATGGGAGTTTTAGTCCCAAAACATCTGGAGGGCCGAGTTTGCCTATGGCTGCATTACAGTAACTACATTTTTATCTCCAGGAGTTATATTAAAGATGACCACTGTGTGTCTCCTACGCTGAAAAGGGATCACCTTAGCTTTCAGGCTCACTTTAATTACACTGACATTACATACATTCCTCTCCTATAACAGCCATGCTTCCATCGCAGAGTATCGCACCTTGTGTGGCAGGTAAGTACAGTGGTGCCTCGCAAGACGAAAATAATCCGTTCCGCGAGTCTCTTCGTCTAGCGGTTTTTTCATCTTGCGAAGCAACCCTATTAGCGGATTAGCGCTATTAGCAGTTTAGCGGCTTAGCGGCTATTAAAGGCTTAGCGGCTTAGCGGCTTAAAGGCTATTAGCGGCTTAGCGGCTTAGAAAAAGGGGGGGAAGCGGAAAAAAATTGCAAGACTCGCAAGACGTTTTCGTCTTGCGAAGCAAGCCCATAGGGAAAATCGTCTTGCGAAGCAACTCAAAAACGGAAAACCCTTTCGTCTAGCGGGTTTTTCGTCTTGCGAGGCATTTGTCTTGCGGGGCACCACTGTATTTCATAGTGTGCAAGCAGACCAGTACTTAATGGTTTGTGAGCATTCGGTAGCCATAAAAAACCAAATAGTCCTTCCTTCCCCCGCCCCCCAATACGGTCAGCCACCCGCAGTCCCATCCCATGCTAATGCGTCCCCCATTTCTCACTGACCAGCAGCCCGTAAAGGAAAGAAGGGTTTGTTCTACCTTATAAGCAACTTTGGAGGGACATCTCTTCCCGAGGCCTAGTGGTGGGGACATGAGAGTCAGCATTTCATACATCTCAGTGTAATGGATGCGGCCACTGGTCATGGAGGGGAAAGAGGACGACGGGAAGTGGAGGAAGATGCAGAGGAACGAAAGGAAGAAAAACAAGGCATTCCCAGAGACCCCAAAAATGCCCCCAAACCAAAACAGAACACAAGGGAACAGAAGAGAGAAAAGAACAGACAAAACAGGAAAAGAACAGGAAACCCATTAATCAATGCAAATCATACATGACAGCCTGTGCTGATGTGGATTTATATCGCCCCTCACACAGACCCAAGAATGGCACCGGTGTGTTTTGCCAGCCTTCCCATACACATTGGTTGGCGTTGGTGTCTTACGGCCGGTTTCCCCTTGCAGGTGTCGTGCCATCGCCCCACCTCGTCCCAGGGCTGTGTGCAAGTGGTATATAAATCAAGATACACAACACTCCAACAAAGGGTTATTCAGGATATGGTGGTGCAGACGTCAGAGAATGGGCAGGACCTGAGCTGTTGGCAGAGCCTGCCTTCTTCCCCACCAAGTCCTGCCCTGAGATTCACGTTGTGGCATAACCCGTGGCTGAAGTGGCATGTACCGCCCACCTCTGGCGGTGCCTATGCAACCGGAAAGCATCACCTTGCATAGGAGGGTAGTGAACCAAGCTCAAAGGAATGTGTTTCTTTTGCTTCCATCCAGCCCTGGGGATGGAGAACTTTCCCACCATGCGCTGGTGCAAAGGCATGCTAAGTGGCTAAGAAAAGAAAAGCAGGAAGAAAATACTACATGCCATGCTCTTCCCGCCCCCCGGTTCTTTCTCACATGCGGCTTCAAGTTTCACCTGGTTGGAGTTTAAAGAGTCTCAGCAGAGGCAGCTGTTTTGGCCTTCTGAGGTTCAGGGTTCATTTGCGCTCCCCGCATTCTAAAGTAACCGTAAAGGACACCCCCTGGCTATCTGAAGAAGTGTGCGTGCACACAAAAGCTTATACCAAGAAGAAGAAGAAGAGTTTGGATTTGATATCCCACTTTATCACTACCCTAAGGAGTCTCCAAGCGGCTAACAATCTCTTTTCCCTTTCTCCCCCACAACAAACACTCTGTGAGGTGAGTGGGGCTGAGAGACTTCAGAGAAGTGTGACTAGCCCAAGGTCACCCAGCAGCTGCATGTGGAGGAGCAGAGACGCGAACCTGGTTCACCAGATTACGAGTCTACTGCTCTTAACCACTACACCACACTGGCTCTCAAGTTTGCTCCAAGAACAAACTTAGTTGGTCTCTAAGGTGCTACTGGACAATTTTTGATTTTTTCATATATTTTGACTGTGCCAGACCAACAAGGCTACCTACTTGAATCTACTCCCTGGCTAGTACTCCCTATTTTGTAACTTTCTCATTGCAGTTTCTCACCAGCCTATGCATAAGAGTTTCATGGAGAACAGCTACGTGGGCTTAGAATCCAGTAGAAAAGGCACAACTACGGACTTGGGGGCTTCGTTTGGAATCTTTAAGCTCCTCCTCATCTTCCTGGGGAAAAGTGTCACGTGCCCTGGGCTAGTTGTTGTTCAACATCTCTATAAATGACTTGGATGAAAGAATTGAGAAGATGCTCAACAAATTTGCGGATGACACCACAAATGGGAGGTGCATCTAATACCACAGAAGACAGAATCAGGACACGATATGTACTCAACAGATTGGAGGACTGAGCCCAACCTAACAATAGGGGCAAATGTAAGGTTCTGCACTTAGACAGGAAAAAACAGGTGCACAAATATAGGATGGGGACACCTGGCTTACTAGTAGTACATGTGTAAAGGATCTAGGGGTCTTGGTGGACCACAAGCTTAACATGAGGCAACAGTGTGATGCAGCAGCAAAAAAACCCTAATGCTATTCTAGGTTGTATCAACAGAAGTCTAGTGTCCAGATCAAGAGAAGTAATAGTACCATGCTATTCTGCCTTGGTCAGAGCACACCTGGAGTATGGTGTTCAGTTCTGGGCACCACAATTTAAGAAGGATATTGTGCAGAGGAAGGCAACCAAGATGATCAAAGGCCTAGAAACCAAGCCTTGTACAGAATGGTTGAGGCAGTTGGGTATGGTTTTTCCCCAGGAGACTGAGAGAAGATGTGATAGCCCTGGAAAAATTAGATATCTTAAAGACCAAAAATTTATCGAGGATTGGGGGAAATTTGTTGAATATCTGAAAAGAACATGTGATGTGCAAACAACGCTGGCGGGGTTTCAAGAAGCACTGTAAAAGTTGAGATATATTGTTAAAAAGCAATAGAGGTGGGAGGGAAGATTAATGGCAATATAAACAGAGAAATGCGTATCTGAGATGTAAATACGGATGATTATCAGAGAAGTTGAAGGAAGTCAAAAAGGAATCAAATGTATAGAAATTTGTACAATTAGTATTATTGTTTTGGAAAATGAATAAAAATATATTCAAAAAAAAAAAAAAGAGAGAAGATGTGATAGCCATCTTCAAATATCTAAATGGCTGTCACATGGAAGAGGGAACATGATTGGTTTTTTCCTGCTCTGGAGAGTAGGACCTGAACCAATGGCTTCAAGTTACAAGAAAGGAGATTCTGACTAAGCGTCAGGAAGAACTTTCTGACTGTAAAAGCTGTTTGACAGTACAACAGACTTCCTTGGAAGGTGGTATACTCTCCTTCCATGGATGTTTAAAGCAGAGGTTGGATGGCCATCTGTCATGGATGCTTCAGTTGATATTCTTGCATTGCAGGGGGTTGAATTGATGACTCTCAGGGTCCCTTGAAACTCTACAATGCTGTGGTTCTGTGGTTCTGTGGTTCTAAGTATGGGGATCAGTGGAGAAGAAGAATAAAGACCACTTCTCCATATTCTCATCATGGATGCTCTTACTAGCTTGCAGATGAGACAGACAGACAGATAGAGAAAGAAAGAATAATACAGGAGAAAACTATCCCAAGGTGCTTAGAAAGGGCTTCTCAAAGTGGAAAGCTAGGCATTTCTCCTTTGTTCCCAGAAAGAGACACGGGGAACTTCTGCTACTGGGAACTTGCCTCCTACTTCCTAAGTCCAGTCTTTGAACTTGCTCCAAAGGCCTTCCTTTTATCTTTGAACTAAACAAATATGAGCACATTAAGAGCTACATCTACATTAATTGTATTATTTGTAGAGGTCATTCGTTGTTGTTTAGTCATGTCCGACTCTTCATGACCCCATGGACCAGAGCACGCCAGGCACTCCTGTCTTCCACTGCCTCCCGCAGTTTGGTCAAACTCATGTTCGTAGCTTCGAGAACACTGTCCAACCATCTCGTCCTCTGTCATCCCCTTCTCCTTGTGCCCTCCATCTTTCCCAACATCAGGGTCTTTTCCAGGGAGTCTTCTCTTCTCATGAGGTGGCCAAAGTCTTGGAGCCTCAGCTTCAGGATCTGTCCTTCCAGTGAGCACTCAGGGCTGACTTCCTTCAGAATGGATAGGTTTGATCTTCTTAATTTCTTGTTTGTTTTTTGTTTGTCTTGTACTTGATCATTTGTATGCTGTTCTCTCAGTTTCCTCATATTGTCCACTTTCGCCCACTTTAAACATGGGCCCTTTATTTAACATGTCTAGGCTGTCCTTCTGGTGGCTTGTGCATCATGAAAACAGTTTTTACGGGAACTTCTACATTCGAGGGGGGCTTCGCTTGTTGATGTTTTTTATCCAAGGACAGGCCTTGAAATGCTCTCCCTCCCTAAAAACTGCTAGTTTCAAAGTAAGACAGATACTTTCGAATCTGATTTACTTCTCCCTCCCCCAGATATCAGGTCTGCAGCCCTGAGCGAAACATTTCAAACTGGGAATTATATATAATTTTGTGGTGAGCAATGAACTAAATCATAGCTCTGAGACCTTGCAGTAAAATCTTGTGAGAAACAGAAGGACAGGACATTGTGGGGACTGAGATGGCAAACGACCGTGGAACAAGTGAAGTTGAAAACTAAGGGCAATTGGATTTTCATGACTATAGAAAAACAGGAAGTATTTGGATAAAAGCCTTTTTCTTCCAAAATGGTAGAATGACTGCTCCCCGCTTAAAACTGGGGGGCGCCCTTTGTGTGGACGCGCGCAGCCCTAGATCTGGAGCGGCCCCATCAGCATAGGCTTGGCTTTGCCTTCCCTCAGGTGGGATACCTGAAGGTCCCCGCTTACCTCAGTCAGTTGTCCAATCCCACCTGGGGGAAGCGTTGCCAAGGAGACCAGGCCAGGTAGGGGGAGGGATTACCTGCCCACACAATAGAATCCTCACTTGGCTCCAGAGCTTCTCCCACCCTACCCACCCTCAGTTAATGTCTTCTTTTACAGGTTAACTTTTCTTCATAGGTTTTGCAGGTTAACTTTTCTTCACAGGTATGCAGGCGCTGCTACGATAAGGTCGCTGTTAAAGGGCCGGAAAGGAATTTCGCCTTTCCCGTAGCAAAACGTCACAACTTTGGCGGTATCAGGCCTTGGGCAGAAACCTTTAGTCCATCTTCCTCTTTGCGGCGGCGATACCAGGGTTCCCCGTTAAAGGGGTTTCTGAAGGGAGGCTTTGACCGTACGCCGAAAGGTCGTCATTGCTCTCCCCTGCGGCGGCGGCATAACGGGGGCGGCTATCTCTGCTTGAACATATGTTCTCCAAAGCCGCCCCCCCCCCACTGGATAACCCTGAAGCTCCCTAGGTCCCCGGCTGGGGACTGGGGAGGGAGAACGCCCAATGCCTGAGCCAAGGTCTACCCACATTTGAAATTTAATAAAGTTGTGGCCAATTTAATCCCATAGCACGTTGTCTTGAGTCGTTATTCCGCATGACGGGGGGGACCGCTCGGGATCTGGGGACTCCGCCTGTCCACGCAAAAGCCAAATGCCAGTGAAAATCTGGCCAAGCCTTGGTCCTGTACACAGTAAATGCTACACAGGTAACTGTCAACTTGCCCAATGATCTTTTGATGGCTGTAACTGATTGTTCTTGCTGTTGCTGCCAAGTTGGGAGAAAACCTACATGATTTCTATTATCTCTCCATGATCAAAAGGCAGTTCTGTAAACTCACTATGGGTTGTGAGTGTCAACCATGGAATGCAGTAAGTTCTAATGCTTTCTGAAACTGAACTGCATGAGTACAGAAAGGCAACAAAAGATTTGATTTAGCTATGAAAGATGCGTTTTAAGACCCAGGCATCTGGTGCAAGAAGAGAATACGGGCTGGTACCACATGTTCTTTCCTCGCCGAGGGAAGCAGTGCAAGAACCATGAAGGACGATCCTAAACATTAATGTATTGCAAAGATGCATTGCTGTAATTTGTGAAGCATATTGCCCCATGAGCGGCGATTCCTGTGCTTTCTCAAAGGCAAGGTTTCTCATAACCATATCTCTTGAAACAGCTCTTTATTAAAAGGGACACACTGAAGTAGAAGCCTATTTGTTCCGAATGTGATGGAACGATTGTACTGTACCTGTGGCAGATTTCAGACCAAGGAAAGAGTGAAATATGTCTCGGACAAGGGCTTCCTAAACAAACCTCAACATTACTGGGTGATGTGTCAAGTGAACGGAAGATGCTGTTTCTTAGACATCTTTAGCCCTAGAATGCAATGGTGAGGAGGACTTAAAAGCAAAAGGAAACAAAGAATGACTGGTTTGTTTACTTTTTAGGGCTGCGAAGAGGCTCCATTTCACTGCTCAACAGTATTACAACCGGCTGTTTATACCAGACAAAATTTGGTAACCATTTGCCATTGATACCAGTGCCAAAAGTTGTTGCTTTAGCTTATACACTACAGCTTATGTCTTATTTTAGACAAAATGATTCACCCTAGCACATGTGTAATAAGAGTATATTACACCATAATGTCACCAGGAAAATAATCAGTGACGTATTTATGTGGAGGCTGAACACTTGCTAAACTTACAGCGTTAATTATTCTGTAAGGTTAACCCATCTTGGTTGTCATTTGTTAAATCACAATAGAAATCATTGGGAGCGGGTTTCAAGAATGAGTTTTGGAACTGGCAAAGGAATAACGCACAAATCTGAGGTTCTTTTGCAGCTTCTCTTATGGAGATGACAACTTAGATTGCGTTTTTATTTATTTATTTTGAAGCTTACTCAAATACAAGTGATGGAACAAACTTTAATCCTAGTCCTCATCAAGAAATACAAGTGATCAGAGCTTGTAATTTGCAAAAATATAAGAACAGTCTAAATGCTTTCAAACAATCTGTCAGGTAAAAAAAATAAGAACTTGGTGTGTGTGTGTGTGTGTGTGTGTGTGTAGGGAAAATAGAGATAAGCACAATGGGAAATGCTTTCAAATAAACATTCATTAGGGCCTAGGTCATACTGAGATGGCAATCTGCATCACTTCAGACTGCATGGGAGATAGAATGTTCTTTCATACCAAAAGAAATAAAAAAATCCTTCCACATAGAAAATTAAATATTGGGGGCAAGGGTTCTTCTAGATTAGCCTTCTATCATCTGACACGCTAGTTTTCTTTGTTGAGTGGGGTTTTAAAACTTTTTGGCTGAGGAGTAGTCAGCTGTATGAGCCCTCAGGGTACAGCAGATGTCACCAAGAGCTGGGCATAAATCAGGATGTTGAGTCTGGCAAACTGAATAGGACTCTTAGGAGATACATCGTGAACCCCAATGGCTTTACTCTGGAGGGTCAGAAACAGTGCAAGATCCGATAACCAGAGCTCCTGTGCTTAAAACTGTAACACCTTCAGAACCGAGTCTCTGGTGACAACATCTTTCTCCCCATGTTCTCCTCGCTTTGCTTTTTGTCCCTCAACCCCTTGCCTCGCATTTTCTTCTGCATTGTTTTGTAGCCGCACTGGTTAAAGAGCAATAGCAGTGCCCACTCGGAAGATAAAAGATGTGTCGTCAGGGAGGGCTCTGATCCGAGAAGCAAAGGTCGTGCTTCCCGGGTGTATTATCCATGCGCAGGAGACACAACCCACAAAAGAAAAGAAAGGAAGGAAAACCTTTAGAGGACCAGAATGAATTTGCAGCTTAGGCAGACAAACCAAAGCCTTCTCCCCGCCCCCCCCATCCCTTCCTGGCCCCAACAGCTGCTGGTTCTGAAAGGGGGTGGATCTCTTTAAACTCAGGTTAAAGCAATGCCTGATGAGGAGCAGTGGTGGCAGAGCAGAGGGTTGGGAAGGAGGGGTTTAACAGGATGTTCCCATTGCCGGGTTGTGGCTGGGGATCGGGAGGCAAACCTTGTACGCCACCCTGTAGGGACAGTTCTCTCCCAGGCCCAGAGGAGGCGAGATCACCCGTACTAATGTGTACATATCCTTATACAGGATCCTGCCACTGGAAAGGAAGCACAGGTGCGTTAATAGGGCTGCTCAGGAAATGGGGAAGAGGATGCAAGTGCAGAACTAACTGATGGCACCAGAGATGGGCAACTTTCCCCTTCAGTCTCCAGCTTGGAAAAAGCTCTGAGCGGCCTGTGGAAAAGATAGCTACTGCTCTGACTGGGAAGGTTGGTTCTACAGTGTTGGATCCCATCCCATTTGTCAACAAAGTGAGTACAAAAGGGTCAAAGTTGTCTCAAGGCTGAGAAAAGATGCAGCAGTCTGCCGTTACCTAGCAGATCTTAGCACATATACAGACCCTTATCAATGGATAAGCCAGAAGAGTTTTGCAAAGTTGGTTATTTAAATAAAGTCAACACACTTTATTGTTATTATTATTTTTTAAAAACACCTTTCTGGAGGTGCTAAATCGGTTTCGTTCCCATTTTCCAAAAGCGGAAAGTTTTGTGAGGAAATGTAAACAAGTTGCTCAGAGTTGCACAGTGAGAAATGTGAGACTGAATCCAAGCTTGCAGTCCAACTCAGCTGGACAGTATTGTGCAGTAACTGAACGATCTAATGTGAATAAGTTCACAGTGGAGCTCCTATTTAATCCTGTTTCCCCACTTTGGCCTGTTTCTCACTGAGGTGATAAATCTGTGCCCTGATTCTCACGTAAAAACTGCCCATACAGATATATCTGTATCTGACCAGACAGAAAGCCAGAATATCAGGGAGAAAACTAGGCTACAGAGCCCTTCTCACTGATATGCTAGTTTTGTATGCAGACATACATTTTGTGTATGTGGGGACACGGTCATGGGACATGTTACAGCTCAAATGCAATTGTATCAACCCAGAGAGAACCAAATTTCCAGTCACAGGTTGCAGAATTGGCCTATCGTGGCTTGCAAGGTGCAGAACCTGTGGTCTCAACTCCCATCAGCCCCTGCCAACGTAGACAATGTGGGATGTGAAACACGGGAGCAGTCAATTACAACATTCCTAGAGCGTACATGTTTAGACATGGGGAGGGATGTTTGTCCAGCCAGCAGGTAAACTTCCATGGGCCAGACTTCCTCCGCATGTGACAGAGGTGGGTGTGGCCTCACCTGTGCAGGTAATGATAAAAGCACAGGGCAGGGGCAGCCATCTCTCTCTTGCCTCTCTTCCATCGAACAAGCAACATCTACTAAGCTAAAGGTGCCCTCTTGGCTCCCAGCCAAGAGAGGACAAAGGGACTATCTTCTTAAGAGATAGACACCAAATGTATATTACTTCTTTAAGCCTAATAGTCTGCCTTCTGGGATCTGATTGTGAACAGAATGTGAGTAAACTCTTTTTATACTTTCGTAAAGGACTGTGTCGTGTCTTCTATTTTAAGAAGGAATAAGGAGAAATTACCAGAGTGATTATTATAGAGGTTCTAGCGAACCTGAGCAAACGCTGCCATTGCAAACTTAAAATAAAGGGGAATGTTTTACTCTGCTGATATTGGAAACTTGTTAACACAAGTTGGATAAGGATATAATAATAATAATAATAATAATAATAATAATAATAATAATAATAATAATAATAATTTTTATTTATATCCCGCCCTCCCCAGCCGAAGCCGGGCTCAGGGCGGCTAACAACAATAAAACAGTACAAAAGTACAGCATAAACAACATTCTAAAATCATTCATTATAAAATTAATTAATTCAAGCCACTGGCAACCATTGGGCCAGAGCTCCGTGAAGATTGCCGAGGGAGGGAGTCAGGCTGTGCCCTGGCCAAAGGCCTGGTGGAACAGCTCTGTCTTGCAGACCCTGCAGAAAGATGTCAAGTCCCGCAGGGCCCTGGTCTCTTGTGACAGAGTGTTCCACCAGATCGGAGCCACAGCCGAAAAAGCCCTGGCTCTAGTTGAGGCCAGCCTAACTTCTCTGTGGCCTGGGACCTTCAAGATGTTTTTATTTGAAGACCATAAGTTTCTCTGTGGGGCATACCAGGAGAGGCGGTCCCGTAGGTACGAGGGTCCTAGGCTGTGTAGGGCTTTAAAGGTTAAAACCAGCACCTTAAACCTGATCCTGTACTCCACCGGGAGCCAGTGCAGCTGGTATAGCACCGGGTGAATGTGATCTCGCAGCGAAGACCTCGTAAGGAGTCTCGCTGCAGCATTCTGCACCCGCTGGAGTTTCTGGGTCAGTCTTAAGGGCAGCCCCGCGTAGAGCGAGTTACAATAATCCAGTCTGGAGGTGACCGTCGCGTGGATCACAGTGGCTAGGTCAGGGTGAGAGAGGTAAGGAGCCAACTGCTTAGCTTGGCGGAGATGGAAAAATGCCGCCTTTGTTACAGCTGCAAAGCCACTCCCGAATTTAGGAGGGGGGGTGTTGCGGGCTCATGACCCCGCCCACACGCACTCTCGCGGGGCTGGTGCCAGCCCTGCGGGAACCAGGGATTCCCTTTTATTATTCATCTCCTGCAGCCTCAGCCAATCGGCTGGCAGCAGGGGCGGGCCGACCTAGGGGCACTTAAGGTCGGGGCAGCCCTTGGCTCGCCCCTTTTCCTCCTTCGCAGCAGCTGTGTTTTCCCACCCACCCGCCCTTTAGGTTTAGCATTCAGACTTTGCTATGGGCTTTGGCTGGTCGCCGCAAGGGGCCTGGTAGGAGTTTTTCCATTTGGCTAATTGGCTGGAATTTTGAAGCCACTTGGTTTTTTCGCCTACCTCGTAGCAAACGTCACAACTTCTTGGTCTTGGCGGTTAGGCATTGGCCGGGGTATTGTTATGCAAATGAGATCGGGGGGGAGGAACGCCATCACCTCCCCCACTTCTTGAAGGGTAGTTCGTTAAAGGACTCCGAGGGGCGTCGCCTCGTCCGAAACCTACGGAGGCTAGGGCCTAAAGCGCGCTCCCGAGCGGTAACCCCTCGGGGAGCGCCTAGGGATGTGCATCTCGGGGGCTCCCCCTGCTGGTGTTTAACCCTTCCCGGTTAGAACCGGATAGTCTGTTAGGGCCAATGCCTAAGCCAATACCGCTCTTTCCTGTAACCAATAAAGTTGTGGCCATTTTTCGCCCATTAACCTAAATTCTGGTGTCCTGTGTCTTTATTTACTCCATCTGTGGGAGGGGGAGGGAATAGCCACGCAATCTGCGCCTCCATGGAAAGGGAGGTGTCGAAGATTACACCCAAACTCTTAACGGATGGTGCTGGCACTAATTGCGCCCCCGCAAGAGATGGGAGTTGCCCCCCCAATCCCATATCGCCCCGTCCCAGCCACAGGACCTCTGTCTTCGAAGGATTTAGCTTCAACCGGCTCCCACGTAACCATCCAGCCACAGCGTCCAAACATCTGGTCAGTGTGTCTGGGGCCGAGTCAGGATGGCCATCCATCAACAGATAGAGTTGGGTGTCATACTGATGGCAACCCAGCCCAAAACTCCAGACAAGCTGGGCGAGGGGGCGCATAAAGATGTTGAAAAGCATCGGGGAGAGTATCGCACCCTGAGGTACTCCACACACCAAGGAGTGTATAAACATACAATATATCCTCTCCTGCATCCCTGAAGATTCCCACAGACAATGGTCAGGGAGGATGGAAATTTGGCCACAGGCTCCTCACCCGTTTGTTGTTACTTTAAAATACCACTTTAATTCAGAAACGCAATCATCGCATTGTTTTTTTAAATAGACCAATTAAGCAAACACGTGCCAAATAGGAAGGCAGATATCCAATAATCCTGACTTCTCACAGCAATGCCAACTTTTAAAAAGAGAGTCTTAGCAAAGTGCAAGACTGCTAGGGCAATAGCAGTAGGAAATTCAGAGTCTGAGGGGGCTAGGTAAGAAAAGGTAAACCAATTTTTATATTTACACTAAGGTTACCAGATTTTTTTCAATGAATCCAGGGACACTTTTCAACTTTTGTATGGGGACTGATTTGTAAATCCGGGGACTATCCCTGGGAAATGGGGACGTCTGGTAACCTTAATTTACACCCCGATTACCCCCCCCAAGAAAAAGCCAATTATTATTTCCCCTTTTGTCCAAACCCTAACTAATCCTATCAACTCCTTAATTGTTCAAGAAAATTTGACATTCCTGCTCAAAATGAGCTTGCGCCATGAAAAGAACAGTCTGGTGCTACCATAGCTGTCAATTTTCAGATTTGAAAATAAGGGATCAGCAGCCTCACCGTCCCGGAGACAGTCTACGGGATATCTAACAATCCGGGATAGCAGCGGAAAACGGTGCTGGAATAAGGGAATTTCCCGCAAAAAAAAAAGGGAAGGTTGCCAGCTATGGATGCTACTAAAAGCAGATAAAGAGTTCAGAAGAGTAGATATGCTTGCCTGTGGGACCTTAAATACAAATATGTTTATTCCTAACTTTTCACAAGCTATTTCAGGGGCGGGAAACAGAATAAAGCTGGTGGGCTGGGTTCTGAGCTCCCCAGGAAAGCCCTGCTGCGACTGGCGCTCTCAAGTAGAGCAGATCCCTGCCCAAAGTGGGGTTTGCAGTTGGTGCCCATTGCAGCCATTGAATTGAGTGCAGGCATTCCCAGTTGGGTCTGCAGCTGCTACCAATCAGCTACTATGATGTCATCTATGACATCACACATGATGTCACGTGTGGGACAGGTGGGTGTGGCTTAGGAGCCTTGCCACACCTGATTTAGGCATATGGACTGGAGGTTCCCCATGGCTGTGCTATTTGATAAGTAGGCTCTTGCCAATGGGTACCCAATGCCACAATATTTGTTTACTTATTTAAAAACATTTTTAGACTGGTCTAAAAATATGCCTGTCCAAATTGCCTATGCAAAGTGCTTCCCATTACTGAAATATTCTGCTTTAAAAAAAACAAAAACAAAACACCGCCACAAGAAAACAAAGTTTTAAGACATGCATTTTTTGTACACATCTCAATTCAAAATGCACATTTTTATATCCACTTGAGCCTAAAATACAAATTTTGGCACTTTATTGAGACTAAATATTTGAAGAAGTGCAAAAACCAAAGGATAGCTGCATTCCAATTCATGAATTAGTTCAGGAAATGTAAATCGGGTCGGTTTACTTTTAAAGGTGGGCTCAAGCATCCTTCATTGTGTGTGATGGGTTTTGCTGGTATTTACCACTTCAGACTGATGGTAAGGGACCATATGTTTGAATGATCCTCCATAATAATAATATAGCTACATACACAAATGTAGCATATTAAGGCAATAGTTCCTGATATTCTAGATTTCTATGTGCAGAAATCTTTTATATATGAGGACATTTAAAAGATACAACCCCCAATGTGTATGGCAAAGTGGAATAGCCTAATGAGAGCTACAGTCTTGAGAATTTTTCCTGACTCTGTGTTTCAGCTCTGATTTCAAAGGTGATAATCAATATCAACTGCTCTTTATAACCCATATTCTGTGTTACATTCAAGGCTTGACATCAGGCATATTCAAAGTTCATTTCAGGGGCCTAATCCGGCCCACCGGTCAGTTTATTCCGGCCCCTGTGGCAGTTCATTTCATGGGTAAAATCCTAAAAAAACCCTCAACAACTTGGGTTGGCCCTGTGGTCAGCCCTCGTGGCCCTTCACTTCATCCAATCTGGCCCTCTTTGAAAAAAGATTGGACACCACTGCTTTACATCATTGCAAAGGAAGAAAGAACTATGGCTGAAAAAATACAAAAGGTCACGCACCATAAACTAATAATATCAGGATCACAGCAAACTAGCTGAATTCAGGTCAAACAATAAAACTAGGTTTCAAGTAGGCAAAGGCAGATTCACGGCAATTAGGGAGATTCCAGAATTGCAAGAGCTCTAGAGAGGATCCATCACTTTTCTAGAGATGTGAATATTCATACTGATTTTAAAAGGACTGGAATCTCAGGGTGGTCCAGGCCAGTTCTTGGAGAAAGATCAACATAAAAAGGCTTTCAAGTTCTCTGACGGGAAATATGAGATCTCAAAAGCTTACTTGTGGTGGCAAACAAATGTCAACGCCAGTTCAGGCTAAGCGCTATCGTACTGGGACACTGGGGTCAGGCAAATATGTTGAAATGCCCATGGGAGACATTTTAGAAAACAATATTTTCTGAAGCATGCCTGAAACTTTTTTGGGGGGGATGGGGGGAGTAGTGAAGACCACCAGCCAGAGGGTGGCCACTTAGATGTGGAAGTGTGTGCAAGGAGTTGTTTGCAACCTCCATGCTGCAAACCCAAAAAGATGCCACAATAAAAGCAAAGATAAATAAATCACAAATGATCTTGCACACACCAGAGCTCTGATCAGACCACGGCTCATCCTCAGTGCACTTAGTATAGGATATTTGTTTGTCATTCACATCAGGCATGTTTGCCACAAGAAACATGGGTGCATCTCTTGCTTCATGAAATGGGGAACTGCTCTTTTTTCACGGGATTCCCAGAGGCAGCTCACAAAACCATTACTATAAAAATGCAGAAAACCCTGACCTTAGAAAATATTAATAAATAAAACCTGAGCTTTAACCCTTAATTCAAACCAGCTCAAACTCTGCATTGTCTGGGTAAGCAAAACGTCTTCCAATGCAACTTCTAGGCGGCTTCTCATAGGCACATTTGGAGCCTGAAGGGTTAATTCCCTTCCATCCTGTTTGTCTTGGGCATCATTTCTAAACAGATTTTGCAGAGGGCTTAAAAACAGGGGGTGCCTACATACCACGCAGCTCTGTCATACTCTGCCCAAATCCGGACAAATTCGTCAAGGTGATGCGGTCCCAAGATGGAGGAATCCCGAGTCAGGTATTCAAAATTGTCCATGATGACAGCCACAAAGAGATTGAGCATCTTAAGTAGGGAGGAAACAAGAAGAACGTGTAACAAGGAGAGTCTGGAGAGAAATTGGCACAGTTCACATTTCAATGCAAACCTACCGAATTTATAAGTCCTCACACAATATCCTTTGAAATTCATATTTCATAATTCATTTTGTGATGCAACCAAAGCACACATTGGGGAAACATGTGGTTAAATTCCATATATTAGTGAAAACGACATAGAGAAAGGTATGTTGTTAGGGGAAATCGCTTTCAAAAAACTGTGTGCATTGAGGCAAAGTTGCAAACAAACGTGTCTGTCGGGAGAAATGTGAACTAGGATCCTGACCTATTTTCACAAGAGAAGAAGAAGAGTTTGGATTTGATATCCCGCTTTATCACTACCCCAAGGAATCTCAAAGCGACTAACAATTTCCTTTCCCTTCCTCCCCCACAACAAACACTCTGTGAGGTGAGTGGGGCTGAGAGACTTCAGAGAAGTGTGACTGGCCAAGGTCACCCAGCAGCTGCATGTGGAGGAGCGGAGACGCAAACCTGGTTCACCAGATTACGAGTCTACCGCTCTTAACCACACAGGACCCTTCAGAAAAAACACGCAAACCGATGTGGAAATACTGCAGTCCGAGTTTTAAGTGTGGAAAGATAAGAAACTGAGAGAAACCAAAATTGACAGGCTCATCCATCCAAAAAGAGAAAGAGGACAGGGGTAAGCAGAGACAGAAGAGAGCAAAAGGGAATATAAATAGATGGAGAAAAGGAGGAAAAAAATACTGTCAAGCAGGTTCCTGCATGTGGCACAATGACAACGAAATCCTCTCTCTCTCTGTTCCATGTGGAGAACCCTTCTGGATTCCATTAGGGGCAAAGGGGAAGGAAAGTGGGACTCACCAAAAAGGAGCAGAAGAAGATAAAGGAGACAAAGTATACGTATGCCAGATTTGTGCCACATCGCTCGTTCTCGTTCTGCCCAGATGTTGCTGTGGTGTCCGACTCACATCCTTTCCCTTCCAGGCATGAAAGCATGATCTCCTGCCATGCCTCCCCTGTGGCGCTCCTGCACGCAGAACAAACACATCTTCCAAGTTTACTGCTTCGTTCACCAAATCCCTCGCAATTAATTGCTTCTTGCATCAGACAACCTCTGCTGCTTCAGTGGAAGGCATAGCCACATCAGAGCAGACTGCGATTTGATTCCAGCAGTACTGTATTTTTCACTCCACAAGCCGTACCTGACCTTAAGACGCACCTAATATTTATAGGAGGAAAGGGGGAAAGCACCGTGTGTTTTTTTTGGGATAAGCTCAAAGTTGTGCAGCTTCTTTTGCAAAGGGAAAAGCCCCCTTTTTTAGGATCAGCTCAAAGTTGTTGAGCTTACTTTGCAAAGGGAAAAAATCCTGTTTTTATGGGGTTCAACTCACAGTTCTGCAGCTTCTTTAGGAAAGGAAAGAGAGCCGTTTCTACACTTTTCAGACAGATAATTTAATCAGCCAGTCACATGTCGCTGGGAAAACAAACAGCCTCAGTGTGCAGAACATTCAACAATGGAAGCCTGGGCAAGGCGGTGGGGCCAGAAAGGGAGCCAGTGATCGACCACACATTTGGTCCATAAGACGCACAGACATTTCCCCTTACTTTTTAGGAGGAAAAAAGTGTGCCTTATGGAGCAAAAGGGACGCAGGTGGCGCTGTGGGTGAAACCACTGAGCCTCTTGGGCTTGCCGATCGGAAGGTCGGCGGTTCGAATCCCAGCGATGGGGTGAACTCGGTCCCTGCTCCTGCCCACCTAGCAGTTCGAAAGCATGTCAAAGTGCAAGCAGATAAATAGGTACTGCTCCGGTGGGAAGGTAAACTGCATTTCCGTGCGCTGCTCTGGTTTGCCAGAAGCGGCTTAGTCATGCTGGCCACATGACCCGGAAGCTGTATGCCGGCTCCCTCGGCCAATAAAGTGAGATGAGCGCCGCAACCCCAGAGTCAGCCACAACTGGACTTAACCATCCAGGGGTCCCTTTACCTTTATGGAGCGAAAAATATGGTAGTTTAGGGTGTCTATGTGTGGCAGGTGGGGTGGGGGGAACAGGATCTGCTGTCCCAAAAAAGCAGTGGTCCTAGTTCATGCACCATCAGGGTGGATTTAAATCAAATCAATTTAAATCATGATTTAAATCACTAGTCAGTAAGACTTTATTTAAATCTTCTTCTTTTTTTTACAGAAAGTCTCATTCTTGCTGGTATAAATCTTAATATTTACAACCAGAGGAAGGTTTCATTTTTGGACTGATAAATTTTCAGAGTAGTTTCTACAGTTATATCAAAAATTACTGATCTGGTTATTCTATTAGGAATACACAGACAGATAATTATGAAATTATTGTGAGGTTCCATAAGTTAACTGTTTATATTTGGACAACTTTTCTGCTGTACTTTATTGGAAGGAGAAAAATAATCATTAGAAACAATTTCAACAATTTATTTAACTAAAACAATTAACATTATAGCATATGTATCCATGTTTGTTAACTGATGCGGTTAAACAATTTTTAATTTTTTTTTAAACTTAGACTGAGCTTTAGCAAACGTGAAAAACTTAAAACAAATCCTTATTTCCTGATGAATAGCCTTTGGACTATAATGTAATTTAACTAGAAAACTATATTTAGAAAGGTTTTCCCTCCAAAAGCATTTTATTTTAAAAATCCGATATAAATTAAAAAATCTATTTTTTAAAAAATCATTTGTTTTTATCCACCCTGTGCACCATGTAGTGTCACACAAATAGGGGTGTTAGTGGTAGCAGCAAGGAAGGAGAGCAACAATTAACCCACACAAGCACAGTCCGCACTGCTGGACAAATAAAACTACTTTATTCAGATAGTTTACGAAGATCCCACATTGATCCCACATCTAGTGAAACTGGTGAGTTATTTGGAAGTCTTTTATGCTGACCAGGGAGCCCCCAGGGTGTGTGTGTGTGTGTCTGTGTCTGTGTGTGTGTGTGTGTGTCTGTGTCTGTGTGTGTGTCTGTGTTCATCAATTATTAGGATCCCTTCCAAAGCTGGTGCAAATGCCATTTCAAAATAGCCGATGTAAAACTGAGCATAGGATGTCATTATGTCATTATTAACTTATTGATTTGATTACATTCCCTTTGGAGAGCTTTTACTATGGCACGGTTTCAAACATTGCCAACTGCTTATTTGACCGGTAGATACACAAAAACCCCAGTAGAACATCGTTTATGTCCTTGCCTTATGAAAATTAAAGAGGATCTTACACATTACCTCCTCTATTGCCCCATTTACTCGGGCTTTAGAGACGCATTGCTGCAAATTATACCCAACTCTATAACCAGTCCTGAAGATAGAGTTAAATTTTTGTTAGTTGATGCAAACCCACGCATTACCCATGTGGTAGCGGTTTTTGTGATGAAGGCCATGAAAGCCAGGGAAAGATTTATGGACGACAATGTAAAGACCCCTTCATCGTCTGTTTAACTCGTTGCTCGTTTTCCCTCCTTTTCTATTCTGTGGGAAGAAGGTTTTGTTGGCATAGTATGTATTGAATTTTAATATTTTTAACTATTGTAGTGTTGATGTTTGTGCACAGGCATGGTCCTCACAATAAATGGATTTGATTGATTGATTGATTGATTACATTCTATTAGAAAGAAGAGAGGGAGGACACTTAACATAATGGATAATTAGATCCAAGTGGGGGGTTGTGCATAGGATGATAATTATATGTAATTGTGGTCATTCTAGCAGGATAGCTTTGTCTGCAACTTTGGCACTGAATGGTTTTACTATGTATTGGCATTAAGATAAAAAAAATGGTAAAGGACCCCGGGACGGTTAAGTCCACCCAAAGGTGACTATGGGGTTGTGGCGCTCATCTCACTTTCAGGCCAAGGGAGCTGGCATTTGTCCACAGACAGCTTTCCGGGTCATGTGGCCAGCAGGACTAAACCACTTCTGGCACAAAGGAACACCGTGACGGAAGCCAGAGCACATGGAAACGCCGTTTACCTTCCCACCGCAGTGATACGTATTTATCTACTTGCACTGGCGTGCTTTTGAACTGCTAGGTTAACAGGAGCTGGGACAGAGCAAAGGGAGCTCACTCCGCCATGGGGATTCGAACCACCAACCTTCTGATTCACAAGCCCAAGAGGCTCAGTGGTTTAGACCCCATTGCCACCCGTGTTAACTGGAGTCAAAAGTTAGGAAGTGACTACAGCTGCAAACTCATTAGGAGATCCAAATTCTTGTAAATCCTGCCTGTTAGTTCAGCTAGAACAAACAGAACACATTGTCCACAAAGCCCTTTGGGGTCAAACTGTCCTTTCTAGGTAATTATTATTATTATTATTATTATTATTATTATTATTATTATTATTATTTATACCCCGCCCATCTGGCTGAGCTTCCCCAGCCACTCTGGGCGGCTTCCAATCAAGTGTTAAAAACAATACAGCATTAAATATTAAAAACTTCCCTAAACACGGCTGCCTTCAGATGTCTTTTAAAGAGAAGATAGCTGCTTATTTCCTTCACATCTGGTGGGAGGGCGTTCCAAAGGCGGGTGCCACTACCAAGAAGGCCCTCTGGCTGGTTCCCTGTAACTTTACTTTTCGCAATGAGGGAACTGCCAGAAGGCCCTCGGCGCTGGATCTCAGTGTCTGGGATGAACGATGGGGGTGGAGACGCTCCTTCAGATATACTGGACCGAGGTCGTTTAGGGCTTTAAAGGTCAGCACCAACACTTTGAATTGTGCCTGGAAACGTACTGGGAGTCAATGTAGGTTTTTCAAGACTGGTGTTATGTGGTCTCGGGGGCCACTCCCAGTCACCAATCTAGCTGCCGCATTCTGGATTAATTGCAGTTTCCAGGTCACCTTCAAAGGTAGCCCCACATAGGGCGCATTGCAGTAGTCCAAGCGGGAGATAACCAGAGCATGCACCACTCTGGCAAGACAGTCTGCAGGCATGGAGGGTCCCAGCCTATGTACCAGATGGAGCTGGTAGACAGCCGCCCTGGACAAAGAATTAACCTGCGCCTCCATGGACAGCTGTGAGTCCAAAATGGTAAGCTGCCCAAAGGGGAACTTTACTGATGCCATCCTTCGGCTTGGCAGCAAGTAGGTGGGTAGTCAGTTATTTGCTGGAACAGCTTCCAAAACCGTTTTGGAATCATACCGGTAAAGGCAATGTCACATTTTAACCTAAAACATTGAAATGAATCCTTGGATGAGTGTTAAAAGTCCGTTTACCTGAAAAGCAGCATCAGTGAGCCCAGAAAGCTGCGGAAATTGTTGTGACGATTAATGTGGCTTTCTTCATCCAGTTTGATATTCCCAAAAACCTGAAGGCACAGAGAAATGAAAACCCAATGGAGAAGATTTGACAACGACAAATACTGCAATCTCCCAGTTGGGTTAATACGAAGTGTACAAAGTCCTGACTACCTCTTTATTTCACTTCCTCCAAAATCCCATGGCACTAGGGCAAAGGAGATAATTGTAGATGGCGGATGAGAGGTTCGTGTCTTTTTGCAGCCAGAGACATGATAGGCAGCGTGAAAATGCCATCACTGCTAACAGTGTGTTCACTTATGGCACTTTTGTTTCTGGTTAACAGGTTTTCGTACGGTGCCAGAAACCTGCAAAGTCTCTTTGACCTGCAGCAATCGTGGGGCAATGGAAATATGCATTAATTCCATGGAAAGGAAAGCCTCTCGCAAACTGTTTGCCGCTCAAGGGAGGGTTTTCTCCAGATCATGCTAATTTGGCAAGCAGTCCTTCACGTGAAAAGTAGAGTAAATTCTATACTCCTTTTTTGTTTTTAAGGGGGCAATCTCTCATTTAGTCTGCATGGCTGAATACCAGTTTGAACAACTCAGGGTCAGACGACAAATGAAACTGCTCTGCAGGTATAATAATAATAATAATAATAATAATAATAATAATAATAATTTATACCCCGCCCATCTGTCTGCTTTCCCCCAGCCACTCTGGGTAGCTCCCAACAGAATATTAAAAACACAATAAAACATCAAACATTAAAAACTTTCCTAAACAGGGCTGTCTTCAGATGTCTTCTAAAAGTCAGATAGTTGTTTATTTCCTTGACATCTGATGGGAACCAGGCAGAGGGCCTTCTCGGTAGTGGCGCCCGCCCTGTGGAACGCCCTCCCATCAGATGTGAAGGAAATAAGCAACTATCTGACTTTTAGGAGACATCTGAAGGCAGCCCTGTTTAGGGAAGCTATTAATGCTTAATAGGTTATTGTATTTTAGTGTTTTATTGGAAGCCGCCCAGAGTGGCTGGGGAAACCCAGCCAGATGGGTGGGGTATAAATAATAAAGTATTATTATTATTATTATTATTATTATTATTATTATTATTACTATTACAGTGGTACCTCGGGTTACAAACACTTCAGGTTACAATCACTTCAGGTTACAGACTCTGCTAACCTGGAAGTAGTACCTTGGGATAAGAACTTTACTTCAGGATTAGAACAGAAATTGTGCGGCGGTGGCACGGCAGCAGCGGGAGGCCCCATTAGCTAAAGTGGTACCTCAGGTTAAGAACAGTTTCAGGTTAAGAACGGACCTCTGGAATGAATTAAGTACATAACCAGAGGTACCACTATATCATCATCATCAATTGAGCACCTAATGGTAACTATTATTGTTATTATTCATGATCAATATGTTCTGTCCTCAAACCTCACAAACAGCCTCTAGCTCCTTTACCTGCCAGACACAGAGTCTTACGTCTTTCAGGTGGTGCCTTACCTGCATCCCAATGATGGCATAAATGAAGAAGAGCATTGCAATCAGGAGACAGACGTAGGGGAGGGCCTGAAAGATGCAGACAATGAAAGGTTTTGTTGTATTAAATGCACAGCATTTATTTAAAATATCTTGTATTTTTGCCTTGACATTGAGGTGCCCAAGTTGTTTAACGCTGGCAATTTTTTTTTAAAAAAAATCATTCAAATAATAAGCTCAAACAAACAAAAAGGCAAGCGTTTTGTTTTCCCTTTGAAATCTGGCGAGTTAGCTCAGTTTCTGAGTTACTTGGAGCTACAGCAAAATGGTGGCTTTTATTGTTATTTTGATTTATTGCATTTATATCCCAACTTTCCTCCAAAGAACTCAAGTGGCATATACAGTCGTACCTTGGTTTTTTAACAGTTTAGTTTTCGAACGTTTTGGCTCCTGAACGCCACAAATCTGGAAGTGAGTGTTCCAGTTTGCAAACTATTTTTGGAAGCTGAACGTCCGATGGGGCTTCCGCGACTTCCGATTGGCTACAGGAGCTTCCTGCAGCCAATCAGAAGCCATGCTTAGGTTTGACGAGGCCCTAAGCTCCTGAAGGTAATGGGGCCCTTTATATGTCCAGCTGTTTTCTGTGTTGAATATATGCTATATGGCAATTTGCGGACCTAATAGGTATCTAAAGCCATTTGCACATGCAGAATGTCAGCACCCTATACATAGAAATGAGTAAACCAGTGATATTTTAGGGAGCAGGCTAGCAGGCGGGGCCCATTACTTACATCACAGGAGCCTACACAACACAAAACACTGTTGCTGCATGTAGGTTTTATTTTATTTGTTGTTATCTTATATTTTGGAAATGTACATCCAGTTGTTTTTCCCTTTAATTTTTTTGGGGGGGCCCAAGAGAGTGGGGCCCTAAGCTATAGCTTGTTTAGCTTATACATAAATCCGGCACTGCATAGGAACAGCTCCTCTCCTCCCAAAACATGCCCTTAGCAGATGACGGATTCTCTGGTTTGCAGCATGGACCACCTTTTGTGCAAAAGGTGCCCTGAGAAGGTGTATGTCAAGTCTGAGTTTTTAATTCGCAAATCTTGGGAAGGAGACGAGCGGTCAGCCATTTTTTACCTTGAAGGACTGCACAAAAGTCCACAGCAGAATGCGGATGGTGTAACCTTGGCGGAGCAATTTGATGAGACGGGCAGCCCTGAACAACTTCAGAAAACTCATGTTGAAGCTGCTGGTATTGACCAGCTTTCAAATAGACACAGAGAGAAAGAGAGATGGAGAGAGATCAAACATTTTAAACAAAAGCAAGCCAAGAAGCAACACACTTATCTCTGTGCCCTGAATTCCAATTAATAATAATAATAATAATAATAATAATAATAATAATAATAATACTTTATTATTTATACCCCGCCCATCTGGCTGGGTTTCCTCAACCACTCTGGGCGGCTTCCAACAGAAGATTAAAAATACATTAAAACATCAGTCATTAAAAACTTCCCCTCAAAGAAGGGGCAATAGAAAGGAGGAAAATTTCACCTTGCTGTCCGTCAAGATAATTTCTGTAATGCTGCCAATCACGGTGATGAAATCGAAGATGTTCCAGGTGTCGCGGAAATAATTCTGAGGGAAGATCGGGGGGAAGAATAAACCGTGGTGTGAACATCCAAGTAACAGCAAATATAGGGTGAGTCCTTTAAAAGAGGCCCATTGGATACAGAGTAAACATGTTTCATGGGGCCACTTGTAAAAGACTCACCCTGTACGAAGACAGGCTGAAACCAATCCCATGAACAAGGGACAGTGTACATTTGTATGAGGTACATTCACTATAACTGGTTTATATTTATCGATGGAATTCACATTCTCGGCAGATTTGCCCTCATTCTATTTGGTGGCTGCCTTCAAGGAACAGGCACCTCCTGTTCTATTTTGTGGAACCACATCAAAGAGGGGCATAGCACAACATTCACCCCAAAACTAAGGATCAGAATGGATATGCCACCCATTTTTGCCAAAGCAACATAAGGTTGGCAGAGAAATGGAAACAAGAAGAATTACCGATGAAAGAAGAGTGGCAAATGAAATTAATGGACTGTGCAGAATTAGACAAATTAACTGGAAGAATTCAAAACCTGCGGAACCAGAGATTCTTAGAAGACTGGAGTAAATATTTGAACTATCTAAAAAGCAATTGTAATAAACAGATTACGCTAGTAGGACTGCAAGAAGTTCTGTAAGGAGGATTATGTGAAATATTGCAAGGAAGATTATTAAGAGAATTATTACTTAATGATAATTAAAAGTAATAGAGAAATTAAGAAATGCAGAATAAGTGCTAAAGAATGGAAAATCTTCAGAGGTTGTTGATGGAAGTCTAAAATATTGTGTAAGGTAAGAATTTATGTTAAATGATTGTTGGAAATGATATGTTAAAAAAATCAATAAAAATGTGTGTGTGTATATATATGGCAACATAAGGAATTTAATTTGGGGGGATTATTAGGATTTATAAAGAGAAATGCAAAGCTTAATATCAAATATCTTTTTTGGGGGTCTCAAAACTAAAACATTGATCTACATACACTGAGAACACAGGGAAAAAAGAGAGAAAAAGAAAAGCAGGGAAAAAAGAGAGAGAAATACAGAAGAAGAAATAGACAAGAGATTAAAGGAATCTCTTAAAACAGGCTTCCTCAACCTCGGCTCTCCAGATGTTTTGAGACTACAATTCCCATCATCCCTGACCACTGGTCCTGCTAGCTAGGGATCATGGGAGTTGTAGGCCAAAAACATCTGGAGGACCAGGATTGACGAAGCCTGCGTTAAAACAAAGCTGGGAATTTTATTGAGGTCCTACAGATCCCAGTTCAACACTGTCAGACCACATACATTCTCATTAACAGATTCCAGTAACTAAACACATGTCAAATATATTGTACAATGGATCGTAAACATAACTTGCTCTCCAGGAGCCTCATGAAATATAACCCTTCGGAATCTGGCATCTAGTTCATAAGATACCCAGGGAGCGAAACAAGAGCCACATCTGTTATAGCTTTCCTTCAAACTTCTGGGAACTTGGACATACTTAACTAACTCGATAAAAACAATTGATATGATCCAGTAGTACAGGGCATTTTTATTTGATGCAACTGAGGCTGCCGATCACCAAAAAGCTAATTCTCCCACCCCCTACAAACTCTGTTACTCACCAGAAAGCCAAAAGCTATAATTTTCAGGACACATTCCAGTGAGAAAACCATGGTAAAAGCAATGTTCAGGTACTTCAGAGCTAGTTCGTAGGTGTAGGGAGCAGAATAGTACTGCCAAGAGAGAGAGAGAAGGAAAAGAAGAGTTATCATATCCTGGGTCCCACTTGTATTAAAACAACCACTCAAGAGGTTTCCTGCAAGGGTTATATTTTCGCATGCGTAATTTGGATGCAAAATTCAGTTAGCAACTAAAGAAAAACAAAACTCCACACATCTTGGATAAATCAAGTGAAACGTCCACACATAACAATGCCCAGCTTCTACAGAACTGGTTTGTTTGAACATCTTGTTGAGACATTGAGTATGAGCAGTTTTTGGAGTGAACCATTAGTGGGTTGGCAACAAGCCAAGTTAAACAGATTACATGAGAAGTCTGCTTGGAGACAGGGAAGCCTAGCAACAGGTGGTGATTGGCTAAGTTCTTCCTTATAAGCAGTAGGACACAGCAGTTTTGTTGTTGGGAGTGTTGAGTTTAGAGTAGGAGTTTGAATCTCGTCTGTGAATATAGTAACTTGTACAAAGCTGTGCTTTACTCTGCTGTATATAATAAAGCTAACTAAAAATCAAGGTACTCGTCAGCAAGTTCTGTTCCTGTTCGTCGTCCTGGAATTCACTGATTTGGCAACTGGTAGCAAGAGTTATGGGATGCGGGCGGCGCAGTGGGTTAAACCACAGAGCCTAGGGCTTGCCGATCAGAAGGTCAGCGGTTTGAATCCCCACAACGGGGTGAGCTTCCGTTGCTCGGTCCCTGCTCCTGCCAACCTAGCAGTTCAAAAGCACATCAAAGTGCAAGTAGATAAATAGGTACCGCTCCGGCGGGAAAGTAAACGGTGTTTCCATGCGCTGCTCTGGTTCACCAGAAGCCGCTTAGTCATTCTGGCCACATGACCCGGAAGCTGTACGCCGGCTCCCTCGGCCAATAAAGCAAGATGAGCGCTGCAACCTCAGAGTCGGTCACGACTGGACCTAATGGTCAGGGGTCCCTTTACCTTTACCTTTAGCAAGAGTTATGGTTGAGCTCCATCAACACATCTTTACCCAGTTTGGCATTCTCTGTGACTTTTTATTCACTGTGAAGCTGCTTGGGACATCCATTCTGATTACAAAGTGTGGCAAGTGATAAAGGCCTGTGGAATTAATTGCCGCAGGGTGCCAGTAGCACAGAAGAAAGGCAGTTGCTACACAACCTATGAGAATATAGCTGATGGGGTGTGTGTGTACACTTGCACATATATATATATATGTGCATATGAGGGGAAGTTATGAAAACACTTGAAAGCACAATTGAAACACACATCAAGTGTGGTCTTATGATGTTATTGCTAAACAGATTGGCAAACAGCGAAAGCTGTAGGTGGACGCGTCACACGTTGCATGGCAGCAAGCTCAGGTTCGACAAAAACTGCACACTTGACAGGGACGCATAGGAAGTGATAAGGTAAAGGTAAAGGTACCCCTGCCCGTATGGGTCAGTCTTGACAGACTCTGGGGTTGTGCGCCCATCTCACTCAAGAGGCCGGGGGCCAGCGCTGTCCGGAGACACTTCCGGGTCACGTGGCCAGCGTGACAAAGCTGCATCTGGCGAGCCAGCGCAGCACACGGAAACGCCGTTTACCTTCCCGCCAGTAAGCGGTCCCTATTTATCTACTTGCACCCGGGGGTGCTTTCGAACTGCTAGGTTGGCAGGCGCTGGGACCGAGCAGCGGGAGCGCACCCCGCCGCAGGGATTTGAACCGCCGACCTTTCGATCGGCAAGCCCTAGGCGCTGAGGCTTTTACCCACAGCGCCACCCGCGTCCCTATAGGAAGTGATGGCTTCCTGTATATATGTGCATAGGATCCATGCTTGAGAATAAGTGATGGTCACATTTACACACTAAATATTTAAGTTAACGTATGTATGCTTAAGTGACTTGAGACGTCCATCCAAAATACAGTTGTACCTTGGAAGTTGAACGGAATCCATTCCGGAAGTCCATTTGACTTCCAAAACGTTCAGAAACCAAAGTACAGCTTCTGATTGGCTGTAGGAAGCTCCTGCAGCCAATCAGAAACTGCAAAACCTGTGTTGGATGTTCGGGTTCCAAAAGAACGTTCGGAAACCGGAACACTCACTTCTGGGTTTCGGTCATTCAGGAGCCGATCTGTTTGGGAGGCAAGGCGTTTGAGATCCAAGATATGACTGTATAGGATAAAAGTGATCCTTAGTTGCATCCCCAAATGTGGAGAAACCATTGCTTGGAGGTAGAGCATATGCTTCTTTTCCATTTAATGCATTTTTAACCCACTCTTCAGCCAGGAAAGGCTCCCAGAGTAACTTACATAAGATCAATAAGAAGTCAATTCTTGATATTAAAATTGCACGCAGAAGGTCCATCTTCCATCCCTGGCACTCCCAGGGAGCAGGGCTGGGAAAGAACCTTTGCCCAAGACCACAGAGAGATGCGAACAATCAAATTAATCCAGGGATGGGGAACCTCTGACTCTCAAGGTGTTACTAGACTCCCATTACCATCATCCCCAAGCTCTACGTCTAACAGTCAGGACTGACGGGAGATGGGAGACCTGGATGGCACTAGGTTCTCCATCTGTATGAAATGCTGCTCAGGTTCTTCCCATCATTCACAGTTCTCAATTGCTTTGTTTTATAGCCAAGGAGCTGAATCAGGAGGGAAGAGAAGGCATCTCCCAGGTGGCAACCACGCTCAAACGTTAACTTTCTGGTTGTGCAAGATCACTGTAATTGCCAGGAAGCCGGTCAATGTCACCCCAGGCTCTCCTCACCTTCATCATTAGAACCACAGTGTTCAGTGCTATCATCGCCATAATGGTGTACTCAAACGAGGGGGAGACCACAAAGTGCCAGACCCGGTACTGGAAGGTGTGCCGGTTTTGTGGCATGTAGCGGGTGAGGGGTTTGGCACTGATGGCAAAGTCAATGCATGCTCTCTGGAAGAAGAAGAGGAAGAGGAAGAGGAAGAGGAAGAGGAAGAGGAAGAGGAAGAGGAAGAAGAAGAAGAAGAAGAAGAAGAAGGAGGAGGAGGAGGAGAAGGAGAAGAAGAAAATAAAGACTGTCAGTTGGCATCCAAATTATTGCCCCCATTTCTAATTATTGTATTGTTGCGAACTCACAAAAGTATCCCCTTCCCAACTTATACAATCATACCTCATGTTACGTTTGCTTCTTGATACGTTTTTTCAGGTTGCGTCCCGCGGCGACCCAGAAGTACCGGAAAGGGTTACTTCTGGGTTTTGCTGCTTGCGCATGTGCAGACGCGCAAAATGACATCATGCACATGCGCAGAAGTGGCAAATTGCAACCTGCACATGCGCAGACGCACCGCTGTAGGTTGTGTTCTATTCATGTTGCGAACGGGCCTCCAGAACGGATCCCGTTCATAACCAGAGGTACCACTGTAATCATGAGACGCTTCTAGCCAGCCCTGGAATATTGTGAATCCAGATGTTCAAAATGCTTTGGAAGTATCTGCCTAGCTTCTCAAGCAATAATAACAATGCCACCCCTCTCTCACCACAAGCCTGCCCCATTTGCGCTGCAGCGTTACCTCGTTCTTCTCGAGGCTGCACTCCTCCATCATTTTGTCTCCTTGCTCCTGGAAAGTGATGATGATGAGAGCCACAAAGATGTTAACAAAGAAAAAAGGGAAGACCACAAAATACACCACATAGAAAATGGACATCTCCATGCGGTTGCTTCGGCTGGGGCCGCGGTCCTCCTCAGTCACATCCACCGAATGCTGCAGAACCCTGGGAACACAGGGAAAGAAAGAAAGAAAGAAAGAAAGAAAGAAAGAAAGAAAGAAAGAAAGAAAGAAAGAAAGAAAAAAAGAAAGAAAGAAAGAAAGAAAGCACAAAGTGTCACATGGAATCATAAAACTGGAAGAGAACACAAGGGTCATCTATTCCAACTCCCTGCAATGCAGGAATGTTTTGTTCAACATGGGACTTGAACCCATGACCTGAGATTTAGAGTCTCACCCTCTACTGATTGAGCTATCATCTACCCTTTGCTGATGGCTCAACCATTCTCAGAGCATTCCTAGAACACTGCACAAAAATAACGTGTGGCCCAGTTTAACAGCCTATCTACACATCTATTTATTTTTGAAAAATATTTACCGTATTTTTCGCCCCATAGGGCGCACCGGCCCATAGGGCGCACCTAGTTTTTTGGGGGGGAAATAAGGGGGGGGAATTATTTCCCCCCCAGGCGTGGGGCTGGGGCGTGGGAAGCCCGAGCTTCCCCCGACCCCAGCCCCCAGAACAGGGAAGTCGCGCAGCTCTCCCACGGCTTGCAGAGAGCTGTGCAAAGCCTGCAGGCAGCTCTCCATAAGCCGTGGGAGAGCTGCGCGAAGCTCGAAGCCTGGGGCGCGCTGAGCTCAGCACGCCCCAGGCTTCAGGATGCAGGCAGCTCTCTGCAAGCCGTGGGAGAGCTGCTCGACTTCGCGCTGGGCTCCCACAGCTTGCGGATAGCTTCCTGAAGCCTGGAGAGCGAGAGGGGTCGGTGCGCACCGACCCCTCTCGCTCTCAAGGCTTCAGCGAAAGCCTGCATTCGCCCCATAGGACGCACACACATTTCCCCATCATTTTTGGAGGGGAAAAAGTGCATCGTATAGGGCGAAAAATACGGTATATGCCATCGTGTAAAAAAACACCATTGTGGTTTACAACAACAATTACAGTTCATAAAAACACGTCAAGAATTTTAAATTTTGACACTGAAACATAAATGTGCCAGGCGTTCCATTATGTTTTGGACTAGTTAAGGCTAAGCTCAAACGCTTCTGCTACTAACCTCGCTGGAAAGGGCAAAAGGAAATACTCACTGCGGCCACCCCTCTCCGGTGGAGACAGTGAAGAGGGTAAGCAGAGCCCACATGATATTGTCATAGTGGAATTCGTGGCGCTTCCATTTTCGGCATTTCACTTCCATTGTGTTTTTCTCGTGGTCCACATAGTGGCCTCTGTAAGATGGAGAGAGATGGTGATTAGCCTTTTGCTGCCACACTGTCAGGGTGAAAGAGGTCTAAGCCGATACTGTAAACAACCCTGTGATCCTTCAAGGAAGTGTGGTACATACATTTCATAAATGATAATAATGACAATAATAATATGGGGCCATTTGATTCTTTCCTTTTCTTTCCTTGAAAGGGGTGTCTTAAGTCCTGACTCGGCCAAGTAAGTGTGAGAAAGAGGACCCCAAGGGAGCAGAAAAGACCATTTACGTATGGGACCACAGCTGCTGGGATGCTATTGGCCCAGAGATGGAAAGAAGATAAAGTCGCTACCAGAGAAGAATGGCAGATCAAGTTGATGGATTATGCTGAATTGGCAAAAAAGAATCAGAAATCAGGAAGACCAATAAGGAATGGGGGAAAATATAATTTATCTTAAAAACCATTGTAAACAGTTAAAACTGTAAGCAGGAGTGGAATAACACTTGTAGTTTAATGGTGAATTTTGGACATAATGGAGATGTAAAAATATTGGCTTATTATAAAAGATGCAGGAGGAAATGATTTACAATAGGACCCACAAAGGAGAGGAAGAGGAAGAGGAAGAGGAAGAAGAAGAAGAAGAAGAAGAAGAAGAAGAAGAAGAAGAAGAAGAAGAAGAGGAGTAGTAGTAGTAGTAGTAGTAGTAGTTTGGATTTGATATCCCGCCTTTCACTCCCCTTCAGGAGTCTCAAAGCGGCTAACATTCTCCTTTCCCTTCCTCCCCCACAACAAACACTCTGTGAGGTGAGTGGGGCTGAGAGACTTCAGAGAAGTGTGACTAGCCCAAGGTCACCCAGCAGCTGCATGTGGAGGAGCGGGGAAGCGAACCCGGTTCACCAGATTACGAGTCTACTGCTCTTAACCACTACACCACACTGGCTCTCCCGGAAGTCCAGGAGATTCCTTGGAATCTTGTTTCTATGTTATATATTGGATATGTGATTGTAAAACTTTAATTTGAAAACCAAATAAACATTTTTTTTTAAAAAAAATGAAATAAAATAAAGGGAGTGAGAAAGGCGAGAAGCAGGAAGAAGACATCCAAAGGCGGGGCAATGCTGTATCTATAGTGCACAACCCACGTTTATGTGTTGGTGGCGGCAGCCTTTGTTAAAACTGGTCCTGCCCAAAGCAGGCAGGGGGATGGATGACTCCTAGAGTAATCAGGTGTGAAACACAGCACACAGGGAGAGGCGGCTCTGAAATCCTCCCTCTGGTTGCCAATCACCTCCCCACAGTCTTTCCCCCAATGTCACTCTCACACCGCCCAGGCTTTTAATGTCAGAAGGGTGCTGAGTTGGGGGCAGAAGTGCAGGTAGTAGTGAGGAGAGGATTATAGGGTGGCAGGCAGCCGATTCCAGGATGGTTCATCTTCCCTTCCCTATGAGCCTCTTTCACTCCAAAAACAGACCTTCCACCGCCCTCTGGAAATGAGACAGAATAGAGCTTTTTGGATTTGATATCCTGCTTTATCACTACCCTAAGGAGTCTCAAAGTGGCTAACAATCTCCTTTCCCTTCCTCCCCCACAACAAACACTCTGTGAGGTGAGTGGGGCTGAGAGACTTCAGAGAAGTGTGACTAGTCCAAGGTGACCCAGCAGCTGCATGTGGAGGAGCGGGGAATCGAACCCAGTTCACCAGATTACGAGTCCACAGCTCTTAACCACTACACCATACTGGCTCTCAGGCCCAGATAGTCTGAGTCTTGCAGTGGGGTTTATATCCAGGTGTGGTTTAGAGCAGGGAGATTACAGGTAAGGCCTGGATGTCCGTCCTTGCTCCACCACAGCAGGATTAGTGCAACCTGAAGAAAAATAAAACTGACAGATCGAGATCAAGCCTTCTGCTCTAAAGAAAAATATGAGTCCATGCTTCTCCTGGGAGTTTTGGAGACCGTTTCCTCCCTTTATGGACCTTGGGTCATAGAATCATAGATTTGAAAGGGATGAACTGGATGAGAAACTGGAGAAGGCCCTCGGGTTTAAATGTCCATGGGGTGAAAGGGTAAAAGAGTATTGGGAAATGATCTATAATGAATTGGAAAAAATGTTTAAAATTACTTCCCCCAAAAAAACAGATTCCTTTTTGTTGGGAATAATTCAAGATGAAATCCCCAGGTGTCAGAAAAGGTTATTTGTGTATGCAGCAACTTTGGCCCGTGTTTTTTTTAGCCCCAAAATGGTAAACGAGTGAGGTCCCAACCAAAGAAGAATGGCAACTTAAGTTGACAGAATACGCACAACTTGCAGACTTGACAAATAGAATAAGAGAACAAGAAGAACATACATTTAAAGAAGATTGGATAACGTTTACTGAATATATGGAAAATAATTGTGTGCAGCTGAAAATGCTGGCATTGTTAAGAAAAATTCAACCGTGCAAGTAAGTTTTGATGGATGCAGTAATGAACTACTGAATGGTATAGTTTTTGTAAAATATGCAGGGATTTAAGATATGTAAAATGAACCATGGAAAGAGAAGGGAAGTCACTGGTATCTTAAGAATGTAAAATGAATATCTGAAATTGTAAAACAGTAATATCTATCATCTATCTATCATCTATCTATCTATCTATCTATCTATCTATATCTATCTATCTATCATCTATCTATATCTATCTATCTATCTATCTATCTATCTATCTATCATCTATCTATCTATCATCTATCTATCTATCTATCTATCTATCATCTATCTATCTATCTATATCTATCTATCTATCTATCTATCATCTATCTATCTATCTATCATCTATCTATCTATCATCTATATCTATCTATCTAT
Source organism: Podarcis raffonei (assembly GCF_027172205.1). Lineage (NCBI taxonomy): Eukaryota > Metazoa > Chordata > Lepidosauria > Squamata > Lacertidae > Podarcis > Podarcis raffonei. Next base: position 7,678,235 of record NC_070607.1, on the reverse strand, counting down.
CTATCTATCATCTATCTATCTATCTATCATCTATCTATCTATCATCTATATCTATCTATCTATCTATCTATATCATCTATCTATCATCTATCTATCTATCATCTATCTATCTATCTATCATCTATCTATCATCTATCTATATCTATCTATCTATCTATCTATCTATCTATCTATCTATCTATCATCTCCATGGAGTGGATGGGGGCAAAGTCTGCCGGCTCAGTGTGATCCATCTCGGGGGCGTACCAGCACCACAACCTGCCTTCCATTGGTCAAAGGGTTCACCCAGGTTGGGGAAAACCCCTTACCACTAGTGTACCCACCGGATCCTGGGCTGATGCTGGTGCCATCCTGCAAAGGCACCCAACCAGAGGTAAGTGTCATTGTGCCACGATGCAAGGCTAGATGCTTTGCGGTGTACTTACATGCAGTCTTTCTCTGTATCTTTTGAACTGTCCGTACAATAGAAGAATTTGCCCTTGAAGAGCTGGACGGCGATGACCGCAAAGATGAACATGAAGAGCTTGTAGACAATGAGGATGTTGAAGACATTCTTCAACGAAGTTACGACGCAGTCAAAGACGGCCTGAGGGGGGAGGCAAACCCAAAGGGTGCGATTCATCATAGGGAAAAGCAACCATGGACACAAACTGCCTTGTCAAAGCATTTTCTTCACCCGCATCAAGGCAAGCAGCATGTACAGAAAGTGAAAATCAAGGAAGAACAGGCCTAGCCAGCGTCTCTGGCAGTGCAGAGGGCGACAGAGGCTCTTGTAAGGGCTATATCAAAAAGAGAGATTTGAGCAGGTAAAGCTTCTCTCATCGCTGCAAAACAAAGGACGTATCTTTTCACCGCAGGTGTTAAACAGTCACTGCAAGGCCATCTAGGGAACTGTAGTTTTGCAAGAAAGGGTAGGGGTCTGTCATACCCAATGGCAGTCCCCAGGATTCCTTGGGAAGCAGCCATGGCAGCTAAAATGATATGTACACCAACTAACTTGGTAATCCAGATTTGGTTGAATTGTACCTGCCAAATCTTCCTATTCTACGCAAACGTTAGTGGGATGAAATCCCTGTTCTCCATTGCTCTTTGTTATGCTAGCCGAACAAGTGTTCTCTAATAATAATAATAATAATAATAATAATAATAATAATAATAATAATTTATACCCCTCCCATCTGGCTGAGTTTCCCCAGGCGCTCTGGGCGGCTCCCAGTCAAATGTTAAAAACAGTAAAGCATTAAATATTAAAAACTTCCCTAAACAGGGCTGCCTTCAGGTGTCTTTTAAAGATAGGATAGCTGCTTATTTCCTTCACATCTGAAGGGAGGGCGTTCCACAGGGCGGGCGCCACTATTGAGAAGGCCCTCTGTCTGGTTCCCTGTAACCTCACTTCTCGCAATGAGGGAACCGCCAGAAGGCCCTCGGATCTGGACCTCAGTGTCTGGGCTGAATGATGGGGGTGGAGACGCTCCTTCAGGTATACTCTTAACAAAAAAGGCAGCTGACAATGGCAGCGACTGCCCTACATTGCTCAGGGGGGATCTGCCCTGAACAAAGGTGACTCATCTGAGGGAATATCACAAGTTAAAGCAAGAATACCTTGAGTTTGGGCAACCGCTTGATGGTCTTCAAAGGCCTCAAGACTCGTAGAACACGCAGAGACTTAATAGTTTTTATGTCCCGACCTTTGTTTGTCCTGTACAGTTGAGAGGAGAACAAAACCGCCCAAAACAACAAAACAAAACAAAAGGAAGAGAACAATATGAACCCCTCAAACACAGACTGAACTCAATGCAATGCCGCCGCAAATTATTACTTTCTGACATGTGCACAGGTTGAAAAAACTGGATCAAACTTGACCTTCTGGGTGGGGTTAGAAAACACATTTATAATATTGCACTACTCTGTGGTTTTTAACACAGAGAACACCTTCCATGCAGACTTCCCTGTTGAGGAAGCGCTGTGTGTTGTAAGAGATTCTGGAGGGTGCACAACTCATGCAATGTGTGGCGCATGCGAGCATTGTTGGGATTCACCCCACCGCTTAGGACATTCCCAGCAATTTTGCTGCTGCCAGTTTGGAAATGGGGATTGGTGAACAGGCTGTCATACTGGGAAGCTTGCCTGCTCCCAGCGATGCTCTCATTGCAGGATCACAGGGTTTTGCAGAATGCTGCGTGAAAACCACGGGGCCGTGTTTGAATCACGATACAGTAGGAACAGATTTTAAAATTGAAATTATGGAAACCATGGTCACGAGCCTCAGGCAGCCTGAAATCATTAAAAAGCAAACAAACCGGCAACAGCTTGCATTGACTGCCTATTATTGTGAGAAAAGAGTGAGAAAACAAGGTTAAAACAGGTGACCGGCACTCCTGCTGAGTTAGGCCATCTGCCGCAAAGGCATCAAGCCACCATGCTCTAGTGACCTGAGCTCACATGCCAGGTAGGTTTGAGCAATTCTCTCGCTCTCTCTTTTAATCAAATGGCAGCAGGGAAAAATGCCTCTTTCCCAGCATGCTGTTAAAAACAGTTCTATCGGTGTAATAATCTATAATTATAACCAGTGCTTTTTTTCTGGGTATAGCCCTAAACATTTTGTGAATCTAATGGGAGAGGAAACTAATTTTATTTTATTTTTTTAAAAAAATATTCTCTAGCATGGTGAATTGTCAGTTGCTACCTCCGATGGCGGCCTCATTTCCTTTCCCGGTGTTTCCCATAGCTATCAACTTGCAGATTTGAAAATAAGGGACCAGCAGCCTTGGAAATAAGGGATCAGCAGCCAAAATAAGGGATTTTCAGAGCACAGGTATGTTCAACTTCTGAGCCCCTCCGAGCCAAAGGCAGAAAACCCAGTCAGCAGCCAAACAAAGCCTCAAGTGGTGGTTCCCACAGCGCAGCAACCCAGCAAAGGGGATGCAGCAAGGAAAATCACCGCTACCTCTCCACTGGGAAGTGCTGAGCAAAGGTGAGTCCCCAGGCAACGCGGCCGATTTGATCAGCACAAAGCATGCAAGCTCCACCCCCCAGTTGTTCTTAGACTCCTTATTGGGTGAGCAACGCAGCCAAGCAACACAGTTGGAGCCTCCCTCCTCCCTGGCAGGCAGGCAGGGAGGGAGGGAGAGGAGCTGCTTCCTTTGAAACCCGGGAAATTTAAGGGAAATCATCAATAAGGGACAGCAGTGGGACACGGCGCTGGGATAAGGGACTTTCCTGCCAAATAAGGGACGGTTGATAGCTATGGTGTTTCCCGAGCCTCAGATGGAAGCAAGCGTTTAATGTGTGAAGCAGTGTGGGATGTGGATGTGTGGTGTTTTTACTGATGAAAGTTGGGAAGATGTTAGTGCACACAACCTCATGCCCATGTGGAAGTCACTGGGAGCTGTGTAATATGAGGTAATGCATGTTCTTTGTACCTTTGTCCATTTACTGCATTTATTTTCCCCAACTTGAACTATAAAATGGTGATTTTCTCGAGTCTAAATGAGAGTACCCCTAAACATTTTTTTTAGAAAAAAGCACTGATTATAACACATAAATAGTGACCTCTTTCTTATATATAGTGGCATGCAAGGATAAGCATGTGATTAGGATGTAGAGTCTTCCATGCGTGCTAGAATGATCAAATGGAACACATTTCCAACCCAATCCACTCATTCGGTGAGGAGGGGAGAAGGACTTAAAGTTCATGGAAGGAAAGTTTCCTGCCCTTCTCTTCCTTGGCAGCTCCCCAAAAGCCTTTCTGGAGCGTGTGAGAGGACTGCTGGGGAAGTAGGGCATTGTCCACAATTGGGCTTGGATCACAAGATCACAAGAGGGTGTTAGCTTAAGGCAGGCATGGCCAAACTCGGCCTGCCAGATATTTTGGGACTACAATTCCCATCATCCCTGACCACTGGTCCTGTTAGCTGGGGAGGATGGGAGTTGTAGTTCCAAAATATCTGAAGGGCCAAATTTGGCCATGCCTGGCTTAAGGGAAAGTTTCCTGTCCTCTCCTCCTCACAGCAGCCTGCCATGCCAAATTTCCACCAGAAAGGCAAAGCACTTTTACCATGAACTAGAAAGGGCAATACAGTGGTACCTTGAGTTACAAATGCCTCAGGTTACAAACGCTTCAGGTTACAAACTCCGCTAACCTGGAAGAGTTACCTCGAGTTGAGAACTTTGCCCCAGGATGAGAACAGAAATCGTGTGCCGGCGGCAGCAAGAGGCCCCATTAGCAAAAGCACACCTCTAGTTAAGAACAGTTTCATGTTAAGAATGGACCTCCAGAACACATTAAGTTCGTAACTAGAGGTACCACTGTACTTGCAAGGGGGCAGGTATCCATTTCTAGATGACGCAGTTCTCATGCCAGCTGGTGATGTGTGCGTCCCTCAGAAATGTTTGCACATGCCAGACCCACGCACCACCCTTTCCCATTATCTGAACAGCTGATCACTGCCGTTTCTCATCTGACTGGAGGGAGCCTTGCTAGGTATTTAAAAGGTTTGGGACATGAGCCCAGAGCCCCACTCCAAACAATAAATTTGGGGTCAACATTCTATACCAGGCGTCAAAGCCAAATAATGTGGCAGGGGCAGTGGGGACAATCCACAAATCAAGTACAGATTTTGAAGAATGCAATTAAGCAGCTTCGCTTCAGACTTCAATTAAAAGCCGAGTAGTTAGTATACTTTAAGCTTCATGCAGGCTTCTGGGCGATCAGACTGTTCATCAGCTCTGAGAAAGACAGAGATTTAGCAGTTAAAACCCACTGAGCTCAGCAGGCCTCACTTTAAAGGAAACAGGCGCATAACTGGCCTGCATGGATGCCGCGAATGGAGAAGCAAGGCAGGAATAGAAAAACTAGTCATGCAAGCAGAGACAAGACCGTGAGCTTCAAAATCCTCAGTTCAAATCTCGCCGCATTGACAAAATTGTCAGCAAATCACTGTACTGCCTACTGCAATAACAGACAGGGGAGACGGGAAGGAGAGATGCTTCTGTCCTCTTTGAGAAAGCTGCATTCCTAAAACTGACACCTGCACCAGGTGGCAGAAGTCTATGAAACAAGGCCTGCTCATTCAAAAGAAAGAGAAAATTTCCCAGGCGATATAATTGGACTTTTGGTGTGGAAATATGAAAGCTTTCGAATTACATAGGGCTCTATCGGGCAGGTACCACTATTTCAGGAGCATATGTAGAATTCTATGAAACTTGAAAACTTGCATAATTCCAGCACTAATAGCCCAGGGAAAGATAGCACCTTGCTTACTTGGGACTCAGCTACCCAGCTGCAAATAAAACGTTTTAAATGTGTTGTAAAGTGCAAAATATTAATCTGACTATAGATGGCAACAATGAGCAATGCAAAACTCAATGTATTTTTCAAAACTTTTTTTAAAAAGCACTTTCACAACCTTTTTTATATGTGTGTAGATTCCACCTTGGTGTTTTTCAACATACTCAGAACCAACTGTGTTGACCAAAATCTAAATATATTGTAATAAATGCCTTCTCCAAACTCACTCAGCTGAATTTATCTCCCAATTCAATTTTGAGGCTAAAGCAGTTTTCTTATTTTATTAAGAGTGTATTATTTCTGCAACGGTTGGTACAAATACCATTGTTCTTCTCTCTGTTTGAGTTCAGGGAGGTGTAGATTGCACCTGGTTTAAAGTCAAGCTTGTGATATGAGATGTGTTGCCAAGAAGGCAGCTCTGACAATACTATGGATCAAACATCTCAAACTCTTCGTCTTACATCACCTCACTGTGATTAAGCAAATCACGGGATGTGACTCGTTTACAAAAAACACAAACATGTCCACAGGCAGGGGAACCAAATCATCACAGTAAACACATCACACACTTGATGAAAAACAAGGACTCAGCGGAGGTGAAATAGGGCACACAAACAGATCGAACTAGATTTGTTTGGTTAAGTTGGCAACGCTGCCCAGTTTCCTCCCACCCCATAAAGTCTGTAAATAGGGAAGGAGGAAGAAGAGATATGAGGTGCCATCCTGGTTCACCAGTGGAGGCAGGAATAGAATAGAATAGAATTTATTATTTATACCCCGCCCATCTGGCTGGGTTTCCCCAGCCACTCTGGGAGGCTTCCAACAGAGTATTAAAATACAGTGCTCTGTTAAACATTAAAAGCTTCCCTAAACAGGGCTGCCTTCAGATGTCTTCTAAAAGTCTGGTAGTTGTTCTTCTCTTTGACATCGGGTGGGAGGGCGTTCCACAGGGAGGGCGCCACAACCGAGGAGGCCCTCTGCCTGGTTCCCTGTAACTTGGCTTCTTGCAGTGAGGGAAACGTCAGAAGGCCCTCGGCACTGGACCTCAGTGTCCGGGCAGAACGATGAACCCTGGCCCTTTCTGGCAGAGCCCATCCATATGCATGGATGTTCAGCCCAACCAGCAAAGACACCATCCACAGTCTCAATCCAAAGGAGAAGCAGCAGCAGTTGTCAGTCTTCCCCAGCTCAACTTTCCCTTGCTCTTCATGGCTTCAACTACCGTATTTTTCGCCCTATAGAACACACTTTCCCCCCTCCAAAAATAAAGGGGAAATGTATGTGCGTCCTATGGAGCGAATGCAGGCTCCCTGGCTTCAGTGATAGCAACGCGAAGCCTCCAAAGCGCAGAGGGAGTGCTCCCTCCACGCTCCGGAGGCTTCGCGTTGCTTTCGCTGAAGCCTGGAGTGCGAGAGGGGTCGGTACGCACCGACTCCTCTTGCTCTCCAGGCTTCAGGGATAGCCGCCTGAAGCCTCCGGAACGCAGCGGTAGCTCCCACTGCGCTCCAGAGGCTTCGGGTTCCTTTTCCTGAAGCCAGGAGAGCAAGACTCTCCTGGCTTCAGCAAAGAGGGAGAACTGCGCAGCGTCCTTTCAGCCAAGCGGGAGGAGAAATGGAAGGGGCTCCGTTCCTCCTGCCGCTTCTCTGAAGGGGCGCTGAGCAGAGAGGGGGAGGGTTTTTTTTCTGGTTCTCCCCCTCTAGAACAAGGTGCGTCCTATGGTCGGGTGCGTCCTATAGAGCGAAAAATATGGTAACATTGTGCACACAAGCTTTGTGAGGGCTGCCCAATCCAGCGCCAGTCAGAAGCAAAGGAGAAGGGGGCCCACCTAAGCCCGTTCCCTTCCCCATTTTTCTGTTGGTTTGAGGGGGGAAAATTATAAAAGGAATAGAATTCCTGGATGCCAAGGTCCAAGTTTGGGGCGAGTATACTTTGGTGAGAGAACCCCAGCACAGATTGAAAATCACAGAATAGGCAGCAAAGTAAAGCATGGAAATACAGGCTGCAAAAATGTTAAGATATGCCCTTCCAAATGTGTTAGAATAATAGAATCTTGGACTGGAAGGGACCCCGAGGGTCATCTAGTCCAACCCCATGCAATGCAGGAATCTCAGCGAAAGCATCCATGGCAGATGGCCATCCAAGCTCTCCTTAAAAACTTCCATGGAAGGAGAGTCCACCACCTCTCGTGGGAGTCTGTTCTGTTAGGATATTTCCGTTCCACCTTAAAAGGGAGCAGGATGTTTGTGTCACAGCCTGCGTATTTCCTGTCTCACAGGATGTTTATGTTGTTAGTTGCTTTCGTTTCCTTCTTGTTGCCTGAGCAGCCGAAGCAGACGGCCATGGTTTCTTTGTTCTGACCAACGCTGAATAAACTGTAAATATGCTCTCCTGCTGTGCACCTTTTGCTGTGTGAATTCTGCTGATAGAGTGTGCACCAGTCCAAGAATGTGGCTATCTTTTCTTGAGGCTTCATGCCGCTGATTGCTGATATTGCCTGACTACGGGAGGTCGATGGATCGTCCGGCAGCCGGCTTGGGGGCTCAGATGGACTTTATCTCCCTGGCAGTATCCCAACATGTTCCACTGCCGAACAGATCTTACTGTCAGAAAGTTTTTACGAATGTTTCGCCGGGATCTCCTTTCTTGTAACTTGAAGCCATGGGTTCGAGTCCTACCTTCCAGAGCAAGAGAAAACAAGCATGCTCCCTCCTCCATATGTGACAGCCCTTTAGGTATTTGAAGATGGCGATCACATCTCCTTTCAGGCTCCTCTTTTCCAGGCTAAACATACCCAGCTCCTTCAAGAGCTCATAAGGCTTAATTTCCAGACTCTTCATCATCTTGGTCACCATCCTCTGCACACATTCCTGGTTGTCAACATCTTTCTTAAATTGTGGTGCCCACAATTGGACACAGCATTCCAGGTGTGGTCTGACCAAGGCAGAATAGAGTGGTACTATTACTTCCCTTGATCTGGACACTATACTTCTGTTGAGGTAACCTAGAATAGCATTAGCTTTTTTTTTTGCTGCTGTTGCTGCATCACACTGTTGACTCATGTTAAGGTTGTGGTCCACCAAGACACCTAGATCCTTTTCACATGTACTGCTAATAAGCCAGGTGTTCCCCATCCTATATTTGTGCATCTGGATTTGTGCATCTGGATCTTCCTGACTAAGGGCAGAACCCTACTGAAATTCATTTTGTTAGCCCGGGCCCAGTTCTCCAATATGCTACGGTCATTCTGAATTCTGATTCTGTCTCCTAAGGCATTAGCTATGCCCCCCCCCCCCCCAGTTTGGTGTCATCTGCAAATTTGACGAGCATCCCCTCAATTCCGTCATCCAAGTAATTTATAAAGACATTCCAAACTTGTCCCCTTTAAGAGTTCCTTCCAAAGTTTCCCTCTTCCCCTAGCATAGGAAAAGACCACATGTTTGGTAAGTTTATAAAATGGTTTACTTACAAATTCTCCAAAGGTCAGATTCATGCGCCTTTCCATACATCAGTCAAAAAACTTGCACAGGCAGTAAAATGTAGCTTAGTGGTAAAAGTTCCTAAACTTTTGGTATAGGAACCTGAGAAAGGCTGGTGAAAGCCATGCTGCTGAGCTGGAGCATCCAAATCAGACCTTCTCACATGCTGAATTCTCAGGTAGACTGGGGTGGGGGAGGACAAAGGCTTGATTACCTGTTTCCTCCCATAGTAAAGGGGAAGTGACATAGCTAAGCCTGGCAGAACAGTTTACTCTATGGTGTTAACTCCTTCATGCATTGATGCAATAACCAATTAACAATGTTGGTTATATGAGGCTGGTAAGCTCATTTTTTCCCACCTCCCAGCAAGCATGCACAGTTGTAGTTCCCTCACCCTGAGCAGGAACGAGGGAGAGGGATTAGGGTTGAGTCAGAGGAAGAACACAATACCATGCCCAAATGGGGATACAGTTGACTCAGGGCAGTCAGAAAAAGAAAATAGTCAGGAGAGGCAACTCCTATGCAAACCAGAGCATAATGCTGACAAATTAAAATTTAGAGAGAGAAAGAGAGAGAGAATTATGCAAGAGATCTGAGCTTTGCATTTTGAACTAGTTCCGAGCTAATAAAACAAAGCATATGAGGTCTGTGAAAGAACCAAGCTCTCTATCAAGTATCCTTGAAATGTTGCAGAAGTCCCTGACCTCAACACAAGACATGTGTATGGACAAGAAGATTAATACTCGTATACAAAAAACAAAACAAAAAACCCTTATAAAGTAGGGTTGCAGGCTTTAATTTATTTAATTGGGAGATTCATTACCTAAATCGTCAGTGGTTAATTGCTGGGTGACATATTTAATCTGTTCAAGGTTATGGCCATCCAGCACCCATTTAGACCGGGAGAAGTTTCTTTCGAATACTAAAATTTTAGATTTTTCATAATTAATGGATAAACCATTTTTTATCGGTGGTTGCAAGAACCAATGATCCCTATCTTTAAGTCTGAACAAAATGCTTGTTTAACCTGGAGGTAGGCTGTCTGAATTGTGCATTGTAACGATTTGTTGGGTCTCTGGACCGTAATAAAGATTGATTGATATTTAATCAGTAAGTTTTTATAGCTGAGGATGTGAGTTAAAGGAACTTTTGAGGCCTTCTTAGTTCTGAGTTTTTAATATAATGAAGGCTGAAAAGTATTTTCAAAATTTATTTTCTTATTATTGCATTTATATCCTGCCCTTCTTCCATTATGGAACCCAAGGTGGTGTATTTGCAATTCCTAAGCAGTGACCATCTGGGCACTTATCAGAGACCTGCCTGGCTCCAGCAAGATAGTAGTCTCATGCCTTCAGATCATTCTCTGGTAGAAGATTCATTCTATCAATAACTGGAATCCAAAAAACTACTTTAGGTGGATGCAATAGCTTGGGGCTATCCAGTAAGATACATGCTTTTTAATCTAACATAACATTATTATCAAGGACTTAACAATCTCAAAAATTCAGTATGCATTAAATACTGTAGATCTTTTTTTTTTAAAGAAATTAAAATCTTGAAAGAAGACTCAGCATTACTGAGGAGTTTAAAAAGAAGAAGAATCAGAACTTCAGATTCTCTTGAAGGAAGATGTATAGAACCGATAGGAAAACAGCCAACCTCTTGGCACACATCACTCAGAGCTTTTCTCCTGTAAGCAGAAGGCTTCTTCTGTACGATGCCACAAGGCACCTTGGGAAGGCTGCTCTGTTTGAAAGGTGGCTCACCAGGTGGGATGGAGGATGCCCATTGCAGAAGCTCTCGCCCAAAGCTCCCTTGGGCATGCCCACACATATCGTATTTTTCGCTCCATAAGACACACTTTTTTCCTCCTAAAAAGTAAGGGGCGATGTCTCTGCGTCTTATGGAGCGAATGTGTGGTCGATTGCTGGCTCCCTTTCCGGCCCCTTGCCCAGGCCTCCACTGTTGAATGTTCTGCAGATGGAGGCTGTTTCTTTCCCCAGCAACATGTGACTGGATGATTAGATTATCTGTCTGGAAACTGTAGAAACAGCTCCCTTTCCTATCCTAAAGAAGCTGCAGAACTGTGAGTTGAACCCCATAAAAACAGGATTTTTTTCCGTTTGCAAAGTAAGCTCAACAACTTTCAGCTGATCCTCAAAAAAAGGGCCTTTCCCCTTTGCAAAAGAAGCTGCACAACTTTGAACTGATCCTCAAAAAGGGGCTTTGAGCTGATCCTCAAAAAAGGGGCTTTCCCCCTTTGCAAAAGATACTGCACAACTTTGAGTTGATCCTCAAAAAACCGGGGCTTTTCCCCTTTGCAAAAGAAGCTGCATAACTGAGCTGACCCCCCCCCCCAAAATGGTGCTTCCCCCCTTTCCTCCTCTAAAAACTAGGTGTGTCTTATGGAGCAAAAAATACTGTACTTCCCACAGTATCTTGAAAAAGGCATGCCCGGTGATTCTTAGGAAATGGGCTATATATATTTAAATGCATTTGACCAATTGGGTGAAAAGGCGGGCAGGGCTGTATTAAGCATACCTGGCGCCTTGGTGCAAAGATCCCTCCGGCGCCCCACCCCCTTTCCCAGAGTTGACCTTTTATAAGGGCTGGAGGATGCAGGCAGCGGCTGGAGGGCAGCTTCTCCAGTGGAGAAGAGGCGGAGGCTGGATGCAGTGCCTCCTGGCTCAGCTTGTCGCTTCGTGCCACAGTGGCCACGGCAGGCAGCACACCGAGCGAGCGGGCCTGCACCAAATAAGCGAGGGCGTGTGCGCTGCTCCCGCAAAGTGTCGGCTCGGTTTTTTCCCTTTTAGCCTTCTGGCGCCCCGCAGAATTCGGCGCCTGCAGGCTAAAAGGGAAAAAACTGAGTTGACGCTCAGCGGGAGTGGCGCACGCACCCTTGCTCACTCAGCGTGCTCGTTTGGTGTTGCCCGGACTCTCGCCTGGTGCCCTCCAGAACTTGGCACCCTGCCGCCCCGCACCACTAGCCTCAATGGGTAAGACGGGTCTCAAGGCGGATAATTTGCCATACAATCATATTTGTATCCAGGCCTTTGGCCACCTAAACATCTTATTGCCCTTTGAATCAGTTTGTGGGAGGTGGGTTATTTGTTTGTTTTTTGTTTTACTATGTATTTTTTGATCTCATTTTGTGTTTTTATGCTGTGAACCGCCCTCTGATCTTCAGATGAAGGGCGACATACAAATTTTAATCAATAATAATAATAATAATAATAATAATAATAGCTATTCAGTGCAGGGCCGGATTTAGGTTTGATGAGGCCCTAAGCTACTGAAGGTCATGGGGCCCTTTATATGTCCAGCTGTTCTTTGTCGCTTTTTTATGTTGAATATATGCTATATGGTACTTTATGGACCTAATAGGTATCTAAAGCCATTTGCACATAAAGAAATATGTATTTTATCAAAGTACCGTATTTTTTGCTCCATAAGACGCACCAGACCACAAGACGCACCTAGTTTTTGGAGGAGGAAAACAAGAAAAAAAAATATTCTGAATCTCAGAAGCCAGAACAGCAAGAGGGATCGCTGCGCAGTGAAAGCAGCGATCCCTCTTGCTGTTCTGGCTTCTGGGATAGCCGCGCAGCCTGCATTCGCTCCCTAAGACGCACACACATTTCCCCTTACTTTTTAGGAGGGAAAAAGTGAGTCTTATAGAGCAAAAAATACGGTAATTGTTGAAGTGAAATGCAATTAAGAAGAAGTATATTGGGGGGTGGGGCCCTAAGCTATAGCTTGTTGAGCTTATATGTAAATTCGGCACTGATTCAGTGGGATTTGCTAGCAGCTAAGTAGGTGCAGGATTGCAGCCTTAATCAATTAAGGATCACCTAAGAATAGTTATGAAAATGCTCATACTGAGCAAGCACAGTGGGAAGCCAATAACCATACTGCCTATGCATGTGTTGCCATTTTCGTATTATTATTTGCCAGGGTCTTTTGTTCAAGCGCTTCCTTCCAGATACCCTTCCCAGCCACTCGGGGGCTGCTTCTCCAGAAGCTGCTCCTCCCTAGGCAGAAGAATGCTTAAAATGATCCCGACCCCGTGGGCAGGGCCCCGTCAGAATGGCACTTTACCCTGGAATCAGAACCATGCCAGGAGGGAACTGGCTTTTATCGAGAGATTATTAACATTAAACTGTAGCAATACGCTCTCCCGGCGTTTTCAGTGTACTTTTAAGATTGCATTCCTGAGTGGTAACAGCTAGTTTCAGATCTAGCACTGTACAATGTATAATTAGAATTATAATTAATGCTATTTTACCCCCATTGTGCATTACACTTATCAGTGCCTGGTGTCACCCGCTGCTTTTACTGCTCAAGTGACCTCGGCTTGCAAGGTTCATCTGTAACTTTTCCCCAGTTTTCTTCCTCCACATTCACATTCAGCATCCTTTCCAGCATTCATCATGGCAATTCTCACCTCCCTAAACAGAACAGGCCTCCCTACATATTTGTGGGGTACTTTTCTGTTTCACCACCTGTCCGGTAGTAAAAAAAACAACACCTTTACCTTACTCACAACTTGCTTTCTGGATGACAACCAGGTCCTAACTCTCCTTCCCTGCCTTCTTCCAGAACTAATTTTTCTGTAAAAAGATTTGTTGGCCAAAGACTTTCTTCTCTAGGCACAATCATTAGGGAATTTTTTTACACAGGGGTGGGGAGAAGGTAGATTGGGATCTACAGTGGTACCTCGGGTTACAGACGCTTCAGGTTACAGACTTGGCTAACCCAGAAATAGTACCTCGGGTTAAGAACTTTGCTTCAGGATGAGAACAGAAATCGCTCGGCGGCAGCAGCAGGAGGCACCATTTGCTAAAGTGGGGCTTCAGGTTAAGAACAGTTTCAGGTTAAGAACGGACCTCCAGAATGAATTAAGTTCTTAACCTGAGGTACCACTGTACTGGAAGATCTCTAGGTCCTTTGAAATACAATGCACAACCACTATGTTTATGAGCTATCCGCACCTCAACCTTAAAATGGGGTAGTTACATAATACAGCGAGACAGCCCCAGCGATATTTTTAGCCTGGCTTATAATGTCTCTTGATTGAAGTTGGTTGCAGCTTCGATTGGAGAGCCTGCTATATTGATTGGTCTCAGAGGAAACTGCAAATTTCTGCTTAGCCTCCTCTCCAGATCACACTGTGACCTGGATATGTTTTATATTATGGTTTATTTATATACTGCTTTTTGGCCCAGAGGTACCCAAAGCGGTGAACATAATACTGATGCAAAAGGAAAATACTACAGAAGCACAATTGAATAAAACCAATCAAAGCAGTAGGCATCCACTCAATGCTGAACACAGAGCAGATAAAAAGAGGTGAACCATTCTTTGGCAAGATGCCTAAGACAGGTGGGGCAAACTATTCCCTGCCCCATGCGAAAATGCATGAGGACTCCTGCAAATCTGCCCTGCTCTCCGGAAAAGTCCCTTTGGATTTAAAGGCACACAACTTTTAAGTGCCAGTTGGTTTTGCTGATATTGTAATTAATCCCTAATAATAATAATAATGGGGCAATAATGGGACAATAATAAATTTATGGGACACGGGTGGCGCTGTGGGTTAAACCACAGAGCCTGGGACTTGCCGATCAGAAGGTCAAGTGGTTCGAATCCCTGCGACGGGGTGAGCTCCTGTTGCTTGGTTCCTGCTCCTGCCAACCTAGCAGTTCGAAAGCACGTCAAAGTGCAAGTAGATAAATGGGTACCGCTCCGGCAGGAAGGTAAACAGCGTTTCCGTGCGTTGCTCTGGTTTGCCAGAAGCGGCTTAGTCATGCTGGCCACATGACCCGGATGCTGTACGCCGGCTCCCTCGGCCAATAAAGCAAGATGAGTGCCGCAACCCCAGAGCCGGCCACGACTGGACCTAATGGTCAGGGGTCCCTTTACCTTTTTAAGAATACTTTATTATTTATACCCTGCCCATCTGGCTGGGTTTCCCAGCCACTCTGGGCAGCTTCCAACCAAATATTAAAAACAATACAGCGTCAGACATTAAAAACCTCCCTAAACAGGGCTGCCTTCAGTTGTCTTTTCAAAGTAAAATACTTGACATCTGATGGGAGGGCGTTCCACAGGGCAGGCGCTACTGCCGAGAAGGCCCTCTGCCTGGTTCCCTGTAACCTCACTTCTCGCAGTGAGGGAACCGCCAGAAGCCCCTTGGAGCTGGACCTCAGCGTCCGGGCCGAACGATGGAGGTGGAGACACTCCTTCAGGTATACTGGGCATAGGCCGTTTGGGGCTTTAAAGGTCAGCACCAACACTTTGAATTGTGCTCGGAAACGTACTGGGAGCCAATGATAGCGCTTGTCTCTTTATAAGCTCCAGGACAACACAGTTTTTCAAGGATCCCTTCATCCACTGTCTCTCCTGCCTGTTGTGGGATGAAATAAGGGGGTAGCCCTAAACACCTGTTTTAACAGACTAGTTCTTCTGGCTGCAGCAGTCATAAGGGAAAGACGGACATTGAGGCAGCAGGAGCTGCTGTCATTGTGAGCTTTCTAAAGAAACAGGCAACACCTCTGGGCCATAAGCCAGGAAACTTCAGTCACATGCATAGAATAAAAGACAAACAAAAGCGTATTCAGATATGGAAACAGCTTTTCAGGAGTGCTCCTGTGTCTTTAAACTATAAAATGAGAAGCAACTATTACGAATTTCCAGTGAATTTCCAGTGCAGCTTTTGTGGAAAAATTGCCTTATTGTCTAGCTTGACTCACAATGTTTCTCCGAATATTTAACCTAAAAAGGGCCTCCCTGCAATTTCATCTCCATTCTTTATAGCAACGGAGAACAAAAACGTTCTGTCTTCTTAATGGCGGCTTTTAAACAACATCGGAAGATGAGCTACAGGCTGAAAACCCAGCTAAGGTATCGGGAAGAGTGGGAAGAAGAGCAAGGAGTAATCTTTGCTCTAGATTTTGCGGAGTTCAAAACTGCTGGGGACAGGGAGGTCTCCTCCCCTGAGTTTCAGCTCACAGAGTTACTCTGGCTTACAACTTCCAGTCGCCTCCGTTCCGTTCACAAAAGGGAGCGAGATAAAAGAGAAAATAATTGCCTTCCATTTGTTTTGGACGTGTGCTGGTTTCTGTGTACGGAAATAGAGCGGGAAGGACTGGCTGTGGTGTTAAATCCAATTGCCGTCTCACCCACTGCAACAAACCAATAATTTGAAAGCAACGCATAAAACAACTGACAATTTGCTGTCCATTAACAGTACCCAAACTCTGT
This sequence comes from Podarcis raffonei, assembly GCF_027172205.1. Taxonomy (NCBI): domain Eukaryota; kingdom Metazoa; phylum Chordata; class Lepidosauria; order Squamata; family Lacertidae; genus Podarcis; species Podarcis raffonei. Next base: position 7,662,209 of record NC_070607.1, on the reverse strand, counting down.
GGCCTGAAGCAGACACATAATGAAGGCCTAACCAAATGCTATAGCAAAGGCGGGGAACCTGTGGCTCTCCAGCAAGCAGGGTCTAATCTAATGGCCAGGGATGGGGAGCATTGTCATTCAGCACCATCTGCAGGGCCAAAGGTTCCCCACCCCTGTGCTACACGACAGGACCAATATTGGATCTCTCTGTATCAGGCCCTCCAAGTGTCCCTATTTTCCAGGGATGTCCCTTGACTTAGAGAAGCCATCCCGGTTTCTGATTTCATCCCAAAATGTTCCACTTTTCCTTAGGATGTCCCTATTTAATGTTGGAGGGCGTTGAGTTATGTCACCCCTGAGCCCCCTGAAGGAAATCCTGTATAGGGAAGGCTTTTTTTAAAAAAAGTATATAATGTTTTATTATGTTTTTATGTACCGTATTTTTCGCTCCACAAGACGCACTTTTTTCCTCCTAAAAAGTAAGGGGAAATGTCTGTGCGTCTTCTGAAGCGAATGCACTGGATGGCAGAGGGATCCCTTGGCGGCTGCTACAGTCGCGAGCTGAGGGATGCCTCTGCAGCCGGAGCCATGGGTCCTGTCCATCGCTCGCTGTAAAGCAAGCAGAGCAAGAGCCGCTGACATGCTCTGTGCAGCTCTCAAGAGCTGTGGAGAGCGTGTCAGAGGCTTTTGCTCTGCTGGCTTTACAGCGAGGCAGGTGGAGGGACGGACGGGAGCCATGGCTCCCATCCACCCCAGCAAAGCACCTGTCCCGATGTCTCCTCCTCCTCTTGCCCTGGCGTCGCATCGCTTTAGGAGGGATGGGCAAGCAAAGTAAGAGCTGTGCAAAGCGGGACAGAAGCCATGTAAGCGGCTCTCGCTTTGCTTGCTTTAAAGCAAGAAAAGCAAGAACCGCTTACATGCTCTGCGCAGAATATTTTTTTTCTTGTTTTTCTCCTCTAAAAACTAGGTGCGTCTTATGGAGCGAAAAATACGGTATTTTGTTTTTTATTGGGTTTTATAAACAAGAATAATGTTATACAAATAAGTATACCAAGGTTTCTCGTGTCATTTGTGTACCACAAAAACAGCATAATAAATGTGGAAAAATATCTACAACATGTTTCATTGTTGGTGGCCAATGTGTAAATTCTTGGTTCATGAATTGGTTTAAACCAGGGCTTGTCAACCTGGTCCCTACCGCCCATTAGTGGGCGTTTCAGGATTCTAGGTGGGCGGAAGGGAGTTCTACGGCACAAGCTGAATCCTCCTTCCATTGAGCACCGGTGGGCGGTAAGGGAATTTTACCATCAAGAAAGATTCATTAGTGGGCAGTAGGTATAAAAAGGTTGACTACCCCTGGTTTAAACAATTAGGAAGAAAAAAGGGGGGAAGAGGGGGGGAATGGTGAGTTGGGTGGGGTCAGGTGGTTATGCTTCTGTTCTTCTACTTAGTGTACGTGTGGGGTTTTGTGTCAGCATCACTTGTGTGGGTTCTCTTACTATTCACTTGTTGTATTTCCTTGGTGGTGAGAGGGGTTGGGGTGGCCTGGGGGTGTGGTTGGTTGTCTTTGGTTGACTGTGGTAAGATTTGTTTTGTGTGTGAGTGGGGTATGTATGTGTGTGTTTTTTAGATCACGTTAGCCAGATTGATTTATATGCTGTTGGAGGATTCTTGTTCTTGTCTTGTTGGGCTGTGTATGTGATAAAGGGCAACCATACCGGGGTGAAGGCGTCTTCTTCTATTTTTCCCCATGTCAGTTTCAGTTTATTGGTCAGTTTTTCTAATAAGGCTGTTTCCCATACTCTTTGATACCATTGGTCCATGCTTACTCCTGACAGGTCTCTCCAGTGTCTGGCTATGATGTTTCTGGCTGTGGAGAGTAGGTAGGTTATGAGCTCTTTATGATGTGAGGGGGCATTATTATCTTGGAGGATGTTTAGTAGGGCCAGTTCTGGGGTGACTTCTAATACTTGTTCAGTTATTTTGCATATTTCTTGTATGATTGATTCCAGAAGAGTTGGATTTTGGGACATTCCCTCCATATGTGGAAGTATGTGCCTGTTTTTATGTATGTTGGAAGCCACCCAGAGTGGCTGGGGCAACCCAGCAAGATGTGTGGGGTATAAATAGGAAAATTATCATTATGGAATGGGACGTCCCTATTTTCACTTGAGAAATGTCACAGGCTATGCCATACTGTTGGGGGAAAAAAACACTGTTAATTTTCAGGACTTTGGCTCTAAAAATTACTAACCAGGTGGGGAAAAGCTGTCATATTATATGCAAACACAATAACTGCTCCCAATAATTACAAGAATAAGTTTTCTTCCATAAAGGCCAAAGTGCCGTTCTTGAAAGGAGTCTATCAACCAGTCTACCTTCAAGCTGATCCTTTTATCCAATTGTCATGCTAGTAAATAATGATTCAAAGATCCTTTTGCATCTGCAGCACAGACACAAAGTCATTCCTCATCTGGTTCTTCCTTTCCCAAGCAGCTTTGAGACTAATAGTTACCTGCATATCTCAGTATGGTGGATTTGAAAATTCTGGGTATGAAGGTTTGTTGAAAATTGCAGGAGTTGGACATTTAAAAATTGCAGGAGTTGGACATTTAAAAGTAAGATGCTGTTACAAGGCTGATATTGGTTGAACAATTCTTAAGTGTTAATGGAAGTATGGGTTTTGTTTTGTTTTTGGCACAGAAAGCTTCATATTTCATATGTGGTCCCCAGAAAGCATGAATCGGAATCAGAGCCTGCCCTATAATGAGTTCTCTGAATGAGTCTGAAGGGCAGTTACAAAGCACTTTCTGATAGCCCTGACTGCACAAAGCACTTTTCTCAAATGAAAAACAAGTCTATGTGAATGGATAGCAACATAACAGACATAAGCAAACCAGGTTCTTCCATTCAAGTCATGTTTCCCTCACGCCGTATTCCCCCAAAGAGAAACAAAAAGTATAATTACCCCAAAGCATTCCTGTAAGGGCCAGGATGTACAGTCAAAAGCCAGATCGATAGACAGATGGAAAGAAAACAGAAAAGATCAGGAAATGGGCCATCGCCAGAGAGCAAAGGAACAAGGAGGAGACTGTTGGAAGAAGATTTGCATCTGAGAAGAGGAAAAATCCCATCTCCCAGCCTTGCTATCCTGACACTCCACTCCTTCTGCCATCCCAGAACCCTCCCTTTTCCTCCCTTGCCTTGATTCCATTTGCCAACATTACTTTCCCCCCTAGAATTAAGAGCACACCTAAAAATGTGAAGAGTGAACACATCAAACATACACTTGGAAACACATGTATCATACAGTTAGACTCATAAAGGGGTGGCTGTCTGGCTGCAGCTCCCTGATCTTCAGAGCAGCTGCCTGGCAGCTAATTAGTAAAAACACAAAACACTAATCATGAGCCCTAAGGGATAGATATGCAATGGCGCTTTGTATGTTTCCAGATGGAGGATGATTTTGGGCAAGTTGATGCAACCTGAATACAAGGAAGCCCAGTAGTAAGTGCCCTGATCAACCAGTGGTTCAGACTGCAGGCACTGGCAGCATGGACCAAACATAGCATTGCTCATAATGGGCAGAAAAGGGACTGTGGGGTGAGGAGGAGAATTTGGAGAAGGAGAATGTGGGCTAAGGGCTTCAGCACTGCTGCTTTGCTCCAAATTGCCCTTTCCTGAAACAGCTATTCTTTACAAACCAAAGCAAAGCAACCGAAGACCCTAGTGTTTTGTCACATATACTGTGGAATGAAGATATGTGTCCTCACTACAGACCCAAACTAGTTTGTTTTCAACCAAGTTATCCAAAGTGCTATGTTTCTAGAGGGGCAGGTAAGGATCCTAACGCAGGACTGAGAGCTCTCAGAAAGCTCCGTTCCTTCAGGATTCTTCCTTAGCTCAGTTGGTGGAGCGCGAGACACTTAATCTCAGGGTTGTGGGTTTGAGCCCCACGCTGGGCAAAAGGATTACAGGGGACTAGATGACCCCCGTGGTCGCTTCTGACTCTACGATTCTATGTAACATGTAGTTTTAAGTTTGCTGTGTACATGTGCCCCGAGAAAAAAGAACCAGCTGAATAAATAAAAAAGTACTTGTAGGGTTTTCAGGACGAAGTCTTACCTGCTTGGCCAATGAAGCCAAAATCATAAACATGTTGATATTGAATCAAAGGAATATATTTCCAAATTTGAAAGTGCAATATATATGTCAATAGGGCACTCTTAGAAGGGATAGCTTTCTTGTGTTGTAGGGTGAATGCCAAGCTGATTCATGGTTGGGTAGGGGATGGATGGATGGATAGATGGATAGATGACTGAGAGAATGGAAGGGGATGAGGGATGTTAGAATTCCTGCTCCATGATTGCAGTCATGGGATTGTGTGAACATGGGGCCCAGCTCATGTATGTCTGGCTGTTCATTTCTTTATTCCTATTGCACATGTTCTAGGGGCGAAACCACAACAATCTGGGGGCAGCCGGGGGCAGCCCTTCACTTTCCAGATTGCATTTTTTGTTTGTCATTTCCTCCCCTCCCCTCCTTGCATCATTGCAAACACCCTCTGTCTCACAAATAAATCTCAAGCAGGTGACAGAGGCAAAGGCATTCACTGGATTGACAGAGCATAGATACCAACCTGGGGAGTGTATGAGCCAGAGTTTCACTGGCAGCACAGCCCTGGACTGCGCGAGAGCTATTGGAAAGGTGACAGTCTGAACGCTAACAGGGAAAGCTCTAGAAGTGCAGGCACTTACGCCAAGGCAAAGGCCATCAGGGCTCCGACCACCACAATGAAGTCCAGGATGTTCCAGAGATCTCGGAAATAGGAGCCGTCTTGCAGGATTAATCCCTGATCTATCATCTGTGGAAAAGGTAGAAGCAAGTTAGTCATAAAGTCATTGGAATGGGAAAGTGCCACTTTTGTAAACTAAATGTTTTTTGTAAACATCAGAGTTGCTGCATCTGATCAGTAAAATGGAAGATAGTTGTATTGTTTTTCCAAGCGAGGTCTTCACTGAAGTAAACTTCCAGGAATTTAAAGGAAGAGACTCTCTCCACACAACCCACCCCCGATATACAATGGGGCTAGTTCCCCTCTCTTCCTCCGAAAGTCCAACACCATCTCCTTTGTCTTGCTAATATTTAGGTGCAAGTTATTCTCTAGGCACCATGTAGATACTTTTTGAACCTCCCTCCTGTACGCTGATTCATCTCCACCTGTAATTAGACCAATTATGGTAGTATCATCTGCAAACTTAATAATTGCAGTAGATGGATCAGATGAAATACAGTCATACGTATACAACGAGTACAGGTAGGGACTCAGCACACATCTCTGTGGGGTCCCAGTGCTGAGTTTCAGGGAGGTAGATGTAACAGGCCCAATCCTCACTGTTTGTGTGCGACCCCTCAGAAAGCTAGTGATATAGCCACTACTTCTGTGACCTTATTTTTTAAAAAGGACTGGATGAATTTATGGGAGGAACATTTCTCAACAGCTATCAGACGTAATAGCTAAACGGAATCTCTCCTTTTCAGAGGCAGCATGGCTCAGAACATCGCTCGCTGATTGGCAAAGGGAAAGGGAGACTTGCTTGCAAGTTTCCCTTTAAGCAACCATCTGGCCAGTTTTTCAGTGCAGAGCGGCCTTGAGTTTCCTTCCTCAGGCCCGTCATGCCGTACAAAATACACCTTTCGATGGTGCCAAGGGAAAAGGGCCTGCTTCATCACAGGCCGCTGATTTAGATAATCCTCGGCCCCTTATGAAAACCAGAATGCCAATTTAGCTCCCCAACTGCCAATCTGGCGCCTAATTTTAGAAGCTCTGCTCTGTGGGAGTGACATTTGCAACATGACAGAGATGAGCAAAAGGTTCTGCTTTAAGGAGAGAGAGAGAGAGTGGGGTGGCGTATTCAATTTTCTCTTTCTACTCGAGAAACCATTTCACATTCTGTTCCACTGAGGCCAACGCTCATCACCCACAAAGAGGAAGTCACAGAACTTGTCGCTGTAAACCGAGATCGCACCAACAACCCACACCCACGGCTTCTCTTGCCATGCCTAATTTTGGCAGACTCAGCAAGTGCAGAGAAAGTGAGATTATTCTTGGATTTATTTGGTGTGGGGGTTTCTTTTTACTAGAAAACTCATCAGTTTTGCCCCTTCTGCTTCCTTCCCCATTTCCCCACCAGCTTGTAGAGGAATTTCATAAACTGGACTCCAGCATATCAAATAATTAGAAGAAAAGACTTGGAGAGAGAGAGAGAGAGAGAGAGAGAGAGAGAGAGAGAGAGAGAGAGAGAGTTTGCATGTGGGCACAAATAGTTTGAAAGGTGATGCAGCAGCAGAAGTTCTTGGGTCTCCCTAATAATGTGGCGTCAGGCCCAGCCCACTCCTTGGCATTCCTCCCTCCTGTTATAAGAATTTTAAGGTCTCAAATGTAGTATAAATATTCATAAATGCACACATATCTAAATATATAAACCATATGTCTGAAATAGTATAGGAGAGCAATCCTGAAGCCATTTTGACTCTCCCAGTGACCTCAAATATTCCTCTGCAGTAAGGGAGGCAAATGGGGAAAGCCTTCCCATTATCCTTTTGCTTGCAAATCCGGGCTTAGGGGCATGAATTTGTGCATGAATAGGCTGAGCCTATGACCTGGATTCAGGAACTAAAGTATGAACCATCACCAAAGAATGGCCAGGCTGCCCAGGTAATGCAACCAGCGACTATTATCAGGTATCCTGGCAGACAGGATTTCTGCTGTAGTCCATCTCCTTCTGTGATGTATGTATGATGACTTTGGGGTGGTCTTTGGCTAAGGGGGTTGGGCAATGTCCAGGGTTTTGTTCAGGGTCTCTCCCTCCTTGCAAGGAGGGGAGGGAACTCTGCTGCAACAGAAAAATAAGTATCTGCCTTGATGTCCACTGGATCCTGCCTCTATCCATTCTTCTCTGACTGATCATGGAAACAGGAGACTCAGAGCCCCATGGGGAGTTGGGCAGCAAAAGCCAAATCCCAAATTTTTACATCACTTCCTCCCTCCCTATTTTGCTGACACATGTTGCTTTGCTGGACCTTGCTATTGACATAGCTGGTCACCGCCTTTGTGGACAGGTTGGAATTTTTGCAGCTGGCATATTGGCTCTGGCCCTCTCCCATCCTCATAGCAATTGTCGCAACTTGGGCAGCTTAGGCATCGGGTAGGCATAGTCTTGAACGGAGGGGAGGTTGTAGGAAGTGGTGGGTTCTGCATAATGCCTATGCCAAACCTCTTACATCTGTAGTTGTGGCCTGATTTTACCCAAACAGTAGTAGGCATGTGACAGGGAACTGCCATCGGCTCAGAAGTGAGAGGGGGAAAGGCAGATGGATTACAGAGAGCCTCCGATAATCGTGGGAAGCAGCACTTCCTCAGCGGAGGAAGGAAGCGGGGAAGATCTGCAGGGCTCGGAGGATGCAAGGCGATGCCAGGACACCTTGCCTGAGCAAAGCGGGGAGGAGGGAGGTCCCCCTTTACCCAAGCCTTCCTTGCGCAGTAGGCTTTCGCGCAGAGAGGGGAGGCGTAGGCTGGGGGTCAAGAAACTACTCTGCTGGGGAAAGTTTAAGGACCGCCCACTCTCAGATTCTGCTAATGATTGAGTAAGACATGGAATAGAGGCGTTCTGCATTGTAAAGGTTTTAGCACCAATAATAAAGCTTTTGAAAAGACCAATGAGGCATCTTGCCTGATCGCTCTCGAGCAACCACCCCGATAGTCATAACAGCATGCCTTTTTATTCCTGGAATTTGGGCGGTCCAAAGGGCAGGGAGGTGGGAATGCGTTGCCACACAAAGGAATGATGGCAAAGCACACTGTAGGAATATCAAACCTACCATCTTTCCATTGATTTCACGATTCTTTCCCTTGCTTCTTACCTTGATAACCATCTCAAAGGTGAAGACGCCAGTGAAAACATAGTCAAAATATCTCAGGACCTGCAAAGAGAAGAAGAAAAGCTGAAGGATATATTTCTGATGAAAACACTCACCTATTTAAGTATCAGCTGTATTATATGCATTTGTTATGTTCTTTTTCAGAATTCCAAACAGCAGCGCTCACAAATTTTCTTCAATCAATTTACCTGCATAAAAGACTGTTGCAGCAAAACAGTAAAGAGCCTTGTGTCGTACCTCAGAGACAAATAAAATCATTATAGCATAAGCTTTCATGGACTACATACAGCTCACTTCACCAAACACATGAAAAGGACTCTAGTTCACAAAAACTTATGCCACAATGAACTTGTATGTCTGGAAGGTGCCATAAGACACCATGTTGGCGGCGTCCCCCAACTTGGTGTTTGGAACTAAAGCAATGAGCCCCAGCTACCATAGCTGTTCTAGCTGAGGCTGGCTGGAATCTGTCAGAAACAGGGGCAGTCAACATGGTGCTCTCCACATTTTGATCCCATCAACCCCAGCCAACAAAGGATGTCAAGGATGATGGGTGATGTAGTCCAGAAACATCTGGAGGACATTCTGGTGGCAACTTCTGGTCTAAAGTATTTTTGGGGAAAGGCTGATCTGTGTTCCTTTACTAATGTCGAACCAGTTTTATATACTAAAATGCACAATAAGCAAAGACAGTGATCAGTGAAACCTTCACTACAGGTCCAGAATGAACACAGACTTTCTAGTAGAAACATCTCTGGGCCTGAAGTGAGCAATGCGCAGGCATATTGTGTGAAAGGAGGCACAATACGCTGCTATTGGATGACCTGATTTAGAACGTGTTTCAGAATCTCAATGCAAGTAGAGAAACACAGTCCTGGAAAAACCATGGCGAGGAAAAAAAAGACCACAGTGACGCACAACCTGAACTTATGTTAAAATCTAAAAGCTACCATTGGCCAGAGATCTATGTGGGCACACAGCAGGGTCTCATGATCTCCTGGCACCTCAATGGTGAAAGCCATTTGCACTGGAAATTAAAGGGGAAATCAGCCCAGAGGTTCAACAAGAACTGTGCTGGCATGTGATCCCTTTGGGTCTCTTCCAAGAAAAATAGGTTGCTGCCTGCCTGTTTCATGAGTTATTCTTGCTAGAATGGCCTGGCAAATTACAGGCAAGGCATGGCTGCAATTGGTCAGAAGAGTACTTCCAACTCCCTTTGCTTTCATCGGGAGAGAGATAAGTGCCTCCTTGGTGTTGTCACCAAAGCCACTGACTTTAAAGGGTTTAACTGTCTAGATTGTGCTCCACCAAGGCGTCATGTTTGCAGGGCAAAGTGAATAGGTCACCAAGTGGGTAATAGGGACCAAACATAAAAATATAGGCCTCTAGGCCCATTGTCCCATTTGTTATCCCACCTGGAGTCAACAGAAACTACTAACAACTCTTAGTCATTACTGCTCCTTAGTCATCAACAACAATTTCATTTTTTTCTGAAGTGAGTCACATCAGACTGAATGGTGCAGCATGAAGCAACTTATCCATTCTAAGTTCTTTCTTTTGCAATTATTCTGGATGTAGCTTTTTGCTGCCCCCAGTAGCAGAGATATATTTTTGAGAAACAGAAGGCAAGGCTGGTTTAAAGAGATTCAGGCCCTCCTCCTTCTTTTGCCTCCACAGGAGATATGGGCAAACACTGTCATATTACATTTTAAAAAATCATCATTTTATTATAGGCAAAGCTCCTAAAATATGATGTGTCTATAAAAAATAATGCGAACGAAGAGCAGCCCTGATTCTTGCACCAAGGGAGGAAGAAAATAAATGCAGGCCTCCAGTATTGCCTGTCAGTTTAATTAATAATGATTAATAATAACTCCTTGGCCCTACCCTGGCATGAAAAGCAAGCGCTCTGGGGCGTCTGTGGCTCCACCTTCCTAACAGCCCCCATCAGAGAAAGCAGGAAGATGCCAGGACAGAGCAGCCTCTTTCTTCCATCAACATGCAGAGAAATATGGGGAATGAGGATGGGGAAGCAGCCAACATGGGCAAAAGCCAGGGATGGTGGGAGGACTTCTGGAGGACAACAGATTCTCTCCTCCTGCCGTTAAGTGAAGCTGGCCAACGTGACGGAGCCAAGCGTCATCGAAGGCTGGCTGCTACATGCCATCAAAGGGGCAGCTGCAGAAGCTGGTTTGAAAGCTGCTGTAATGGTTCTAGGGGTTGCTTGTGCGTAAATCGGCGCCACACCGGGCTGGTTGCCTGAGTGAACCCTTTCTGTCTGGACAGCCACTCGCCCGTGGCTGTCTCAATCGCTGGCAGAATCTGTCAGTGGTTGTTTCTTGAACTTCTTCCAGCAAAGAAGCTCTTTGACGCCTAGTCTCCGCCTAGTCTCCCTGCGCGGAAGCCTTCTGCGCAGGGAGGGTGTGGGCAGCGGAAGACCCGTGCTCTCCCCACTGGTCTCCGGCGAGGAGTCATGGAGCCACCTCGCCGATTCCCCCATCTGCCTCCCTTTTCCACTGGTGTTACGCTGATTTCCTTCCCCAGAAGATGTGCTGCTTCTCTCCCTCCCGGGACGCTCTCCGGAATCCCTCTGGAGCCCTCCCTCTCCCTCTGGCTCCAATGGCAGTTCCCTGACAGCTGGCAACCCTCGTCGGCTGCCAATGCTTTCAGGCCTGTGCCTTATGCCTCCTGTGTGTCCTGCTTTTCCTTGTCCTGGGGTCTGCTGCCCATGGCCCTCCTTAAACCCTTTGCTCCCATTGCTGCCTCTCATCAGGTCCGCTTGCCTTTTCCCTGCCTCTTTGCCCTTAGCTTAAATGATGCCCGTTGCCACCTACGCCCTGGCTTTCCCTTCCGACACCCACCCACAGCAATCGCTGCAGAGTGTTCACAAAAGCGCCACTTGGAGCAGCCAAAAGCGTAGCCCCCACACACAACATGCATATTCTTCTAGGCCCACTTGCCATCAAGCGGAGACAAGCTATATACGGTTCTCCTTGTGACTAGGAACAGATGACCCATGGAAGGCTCTGTTTCAGGACCCAGCACTGCTATGATTCCGACATGAAAGCTCCGGCGCTGCAAGTATCATTTCCCCCTCCAAGCTAATTTGCTACGCACAATGGCTAACTAATTACCCGCCTCTGGGACCAGAGAAAACGATTCATCAGATTGGGAAGCTGAGGCCAAGCATTCTCAGCCTCAGCGGGACAAAGGCTCCTTTTCAATGTTTGAAGCACAGTTAAGTCGGAAGATGCAAACTCCCGCAGGAGTGGAAGTTAAAATAAGATGCACAGCCAGCCTTCTCCCCATCTTTTACTCTCAGGGTTCCCAGGTATCATTGACTTTCTTTCTTTGCCTCTCTTCCTGTCCCTGCTCTGCTGCTGAAGACAACTTAGTTTTAGTTAAGAATTTATTCATGACTTCTCCACTGCGAGGGTTAAACGTCAGAATGCAGTCTGTCAGGGAACTGCCATCTGAGACGCAGGAGGTGAAGGGGCTCACGGAGGGTGAGAGAGACCATTCAGCTGAGGAGGGGACCAGCAGGGGGAGAAGTGGAGTTCCAAGGGAAAGTGAGTCGGAGGGAGGGCTCAGAGACACTTCAAGCGAGAACAGTGGGGAGGTTTCAGGACCTCCTGTAGGGACACCCACTCCTCGCCGGAAACTGTCACGCCGAGAGTCCAGAAGACGCGTTTCCGTTAAGGAGCTTTTATGCTGGAAGAAGTTCCGTAAACGCCCACTGTCCGATTCAACGAGCGACTGATGGAGCCATGCTTAAGGAGCTCCGTCACAGACAGAGGTTTGTGGACTTAGCCAAACTCTGAGGGACTAGGATTTTACGCACAAGCAGCTCACCATCCCATCACAGCAATCGGACAGTCTCTGAAAGCAGCTTGTGCAGAGAGGCATCATGAGCAACCCAGCCGGAGCCGGGGGAGCAGGAGGAGCTGGAGAGGGTCCAAGCCTGGAAGAAAGGTACAGGGTGTTGGAAGTCCAGCTAGCGCTGCAAACGGCGAGGCTAGAGGAAAGGAGGGCGCAGGACGCAGAAAAGGCAAAAGGCACTACACTAGCAAGAAAGATGCCAGGTTTGGTGCAGAAGTTTGGGGGGGACCCCAGGAACTACCAAGCCTTTAGGACAGAGATGCAGTATGCTCTCGAACTGCAGTTTAACGACTTTCCCGACGAGGCATCGCGAGTGGCGTTTGTGATTGGCCATCTCGAAGGGGGGGCGAGAGACTGGGTTAGACCCCTGATGGCAGGGAATAGTGAAATGCTGAAGGACACGAGGAAGTTTTTTCGCGCCATGGATTTGATGTTTTCCAGCGAGATTGAACAGGGACTGGTGCGCAGACAATTGATGGCTTGCAAACAGGGTAGCCGATCGGTTCGTGAGTACTGGACTGAGTTTACAATGTTGATACATAAATTAGGGTGGGGCCTATCGGCGGAACCCATTCAAATGCTCTTTGAAGAGGGGCTTTCTTCGGCGGTGAAAGACGAACTTTCCCGAGCGCCCAGGGCGGAGTCTATGGACCAGCTGACCAAATCAGCGCTGACCATTGGAGCGCGCCAGGAGGCAAGAGCCTTGGAGAAGCGGGAGGGGAAAGGAGAGCGTTGGAGGGATTTCCGCATTCCAGAGATTCCAGAGCCGAGTTTCCCGCCAGGAAAGCCGATGGAAGTTGGAACAGTGCGCGCGCGCGCAGTTTCAAATCCCAGTGAAGGGAGGAAGAAGGAGGAAAAGAGCGCCAAGAAATGTTATCTGTGCCAGCAGCCAGGTCACTTTGCCAGAGTCTGCCCGCAAAGAAAGGAATGGCAAGGGATGGCGGGAGCTGTTGGGGGGAAGGAGGAGGGAGTCCAGGAGCCAGTAAAAGCCAACGCCTGGCTGCCACCGTCAGGGCACTGCAGCCAGGCCAAGGAGCAGTAAAAGTGCCCACTCCGGAACCTCCAAGACCAGCCCTAGTAATAGAGGTGTTGCTAGAGCTGGCAAACGGATACCCACTAAAGACAAAGGCGCTGTTGGACTCAGGCAGCTCCTGTAATTTTATGAGTAAGGAGTTTGCAGCTGAACACCAGATACAGATACTCCCTTTAAGCAACCCCCTGCAGGTGACCACGATCGATGGGAGGGAGCTGTTGGGAGGAGAAGTTAGCCTACAGACCGTCCCAATGGTTATGAGGGTGGCCAGGCACACCGAAAGGATAGCGTTCAATGTGGCCACCCTGGGAGGGGCTCCCGTCATTTTGGGAATGAGCTGGCTAGCGTTGCATGACCCGCTAGTGGGCTGGCATCAGAGAGTGGTCTCCTTTGGGTCAGCACATTGCCTGGAACACTGCAGAGAAGGAAAGGTGCCAGAAGGGACAAAAGCCTTTCTAGCAGGGACGGAAGTGGCGGACAAAGGGGAGGTGCCCAAACAATACGCTGACCTGAGCAAGGTCTTCAGCGAAAGGGAAGCAGATAAACTACCACAGCATAGAGACTTTGACTGCCAAATTAACCTGGTCCCTGGGGCCCAGCTCCCCGTGGGCAAGCTGTACGCCATGTCAGACAGGGAAATGCAGGAGTTAAGGGAGTTTATTGATAAAAACCTGAAGAGGGGCTTCATCAGAGAGTCCAGAGCGGTGGGGGGGAGCCCAGTGTTTTTTGTGGACAAAAAAAACACGGATAAACCCAGGCTTGTAGTGGACTACCGGCGGCTAAATGCCGTGTCAGAACCAGTGACTTTCCCCATGCCCAGGATTGATGACATTTTGACCAGGGTGAGGAAGGGAAAGATATTCACGAAACTGGACCTGAGAGGGGCATACAACCTGATACGAATAAGGAAAGGGGATGAATGGAAAACCACCATGTTCACCCCTTTGGGGGCTTTTGAATATCTCGTTATGCCATTCGGATTGCAATCAGGCTCCGCCTGTTTTCAATCGCTCATGAACCATGTCCTGGGACCTTTGCTCTACAAGAATTGCGTGGCCTTCCTCGATGACGTGCTGATATATTCAGAGAATGAGGAGCAGCATGTAAAGGATGTCAGGGAAGTGCTGAGCCAGCTGCAAGCAAACCAGCTGTGGGTGAAATTGGAGAAGTGTCAGTTTCACACCAAGGAGGTGGAATTCCTGGGGTACCGCTTATCAGACAAGGGATTAGCCATGGATCCAGGCAAGGTCCAGGCAGTGCTGGAATGGAAGACACCGAAAACGAAAAAGGATGTGCAAAGGTTCTTAGGGTTTGGGAACTTTTACCGTAAATTCATCAAGAACTTTGCCCACTTAACGGCTCCCATCACGGACTGTCTAAGCAGCAAGAAGAAATTCGTTTGGACGGCGGAGGCGGAGCAAGCATTTGAGGAATTGAAAAGGGCATTCGCTTCGGAAGAACAGCTCCTGCATGTGGATTTACAAAAACCCATGAGAGTGGAAACTGATGCCTCAGACCGGGCGGTGGGGGCGGTGCTGCTTCAGCCAGGGAGCAATAAGTCGGAATGGAGACCGTGTGCCTTCTTTTCGCGTAAGCTGAACAAATCCAAGAGGAACTACACCGTATATGACCGAGAACTACTCGCCATTCACGAAGCGTTCCGGAGATGGAGACATTTACTAATTGGCGCACAGCATAAGGTGCAAGTGTGTACGGACCACAAGAATTTGGAGTATTGGAGAACGGCACGAGTGCTCAACCAACGACAAGTGAGGTGGGCCCAGGAGTTCTCCAAATTCCATTTTGAAATCTGCTATGTGCCAGGTCTAGAAAACATTAGAGCGGACGCTCTCTCACGCAAACCTGAATATTTGGAGGGGGAGGGAGCGCCTGAAGAGAGACATATTATCCCAGAGGACCACTGGGTGTGTGGGGCGGCCTGGGTGGGGCAAAGAGAACTGGTAGAGGGAACGGTAAATGATGAATACGCCCAGGATAAGCTCAGAGGTTTAAGGAGAGAGGGAGAAGACCCCGGAGGTTTTGAAGAAAGAAACGGGGCATTGTATTACAAAGGGGCACTATATATGCCCGAAGGGGAATTGAGGGGGAGAGTACTCAAACAGCTGCACGACAACCCCACAGCGGGGCATTTTGGGCAACACAAGACCATGTGGTTGGTGACCAGGGAGTTTTGGTGGCCCAAGGTGAGGGAGGATGTACGGGAGTATGTGAGAAGGTGTGACCAATGCCAGAGAGCCAAAGGAGAAAGGCGGGCGCCAGCGGGGTTATTAGAACCGTTACCCACACCAGAACGACCGTGGGAGGCGGTATCGATAGATTTTATGACTGATCTGCCCAAATCCCAGGGGAAAACCGCCATACTAGTCGTAGTAGACCTGTTAACTAAGATGGGTCACTTTGTAGCTTGCTCACATGCAGTCACGGCGGAAGAGACAGCAAAATTGTTTGTAGAACATATTTTTAGGCTGCATGGCGCCCCCTTGAGGGTGGTCTCCAACAGAGGGAAACAGTTCACGTCCAGATTCTGGAGGAAACTTATGAGCTTGTTGCACGTAGAGGTCAACTTTTCGACTGCCAGGCACCCTGAGACCAATGGGCAGGCGGAGAGGGCAAACGGTATCCTCCAACAATACCTGAGGTGTTATGTCAATGACAGAGAGAACGATTGGGTCGAAAAGTTGGCGCTAGCGGAATTTGCTTACAATAATGCAGAGAATGTGTCCACCGGGATGAGCCCCTTTTTGGCTAATTATGGGTGCCACCCCAGCGCATTTCCAGGGGGAGGAGGGGAGAGATGGAGTGTCCCGGCCGCTGAACATTTTGTAGAAGAGATGGAAGCGATCCATCGTCAACTCCAACTCAACTTAGAAAGGGCCAAAGAAGAATATAAGAGGCAGGCAGACAAGAGCAGAAGGGAAGGTGAAACCATTAGGGTGGGGAGTCAGGTCTGGCTATCAACCCAAGGGTTGCCGTTCAAGGGGGGTTGCAAGAAATTGAGACCCAAAAGATTGGGACCATTTGAGGTCATCCAACAGGTCAACCCAGTGGCTTTCAGACTCCGGTTACCAAACCACATGAAACTGCACCCAGTATTCCACAGGTCATTACTGTCACCATATAGGGGGGAAGGTGAAGGGGTATCCACACGGGGGCCAGCCATAGAAGAAAGGGAAAGCAGCAACCATGTGGCGGAAATCATCGACTCCAGGTGGAAGGGTAATCAGGTGGAGTATTTGGTCGCGTGGGAAGGGGAACCGGAGTCGGAAAACACCTGGGTGACGGCAGAGGAGGTCCGTGACGAGATCTTGATCGAAACGTTCCACCAAAGGTTCCCCAGGAAACCTCAGCCAGTAGCGAGGTTCCGGAGGGAGTACTTTGGCACCACCGACGATGAGGAGGAACTGGAAGAATTCAGGGAATCGGAGTTGGAAGAAGGAACAGACTCCGATGAGGAGGAGTTCTTGGAAACCGGAAACAGCAACAGGTGGAGGGAAGTGTTCGAAACTTCGGAAGATGAGGGAGGTTCCTTCAGGGGTTTTGCTCCCTCGCCTCCCGCAGAGGAGGGGAGGGAAGGGGGTGAAGGGGGCCCTGGAGGGGAGGTGGATGTCAGGGAACTGCCATCTGAGACGCAGGAGGTGAAGGGGCTCACGGAGGGTGAGAGAGACCATTCAGCTGAGGAGGGGACCAGCAGGGGGAGAAGTGGAGTTCCAAGGGAAAGTGAGTCGGAGGGAGGGCTCAGAGACACTTCAAGCGAGAACAGTGGGGAGGTTTCAGGACCTCCTATAGGGACACCCACTCCTCGCCGGAAACTGTCACGCCGAGAGTCCAGAAGATGCGTTTCCGTTAAGGAGCTTTTATGCTGGAAGAAGTTCCGTAAACGCCCACTGTCCGATTCAACGAGCGACTGATGGAGCCATGCTTAAGGAGCTCCGTCACAGACAGAGGTTTGTGGACTTAGCCAAACTCTGAGGGACTAGGATTTTACGCACAAGCAGCTCACCATCCCATCACACAGTCCATCCTGTATACAGCCATCAAAAGGCAGCAACTACCAGGAGACAGAGAAAAGCAATGACAAACCTAGATAGCATCTTAAAAAGCAGAGACATCACTTTGCCAACAAAGGTCCGTATAGTTAAAGCCTTGGTTTTCCCAGTACATTTGGTATTTCCATGCATCACGTATGGAAGTGAGAGCTGGACAATAAAGAAGGCTGATTGCCGAAGAATTGATGCTTTTGAATTATGGTGCTGGAGGAGACTCTTGAGAGTCCCATGGACTGCAAGAAGATCAAACGCATCCATTCTGAAGGAAATCAGCCCTGAGTGCTCACTGGAAGGACAGATCATGAAGCTGAGGCTCCAATACTTTGGCCACCTCATGAGAAGACTCCCTGGAAAAGACCCTGATGTTGGGAAAGATGGAGGGCACAAGGAGAAGGGGATGACAGAGGACGAGATGGTTGGACAGTGTTCTTGAAGCTACCAGCATGAGTTTGACCAAACTGCGGGAGGCAGTGGAAGACAGGAGTGCCTGGCGTGCTCTGGTCCACGACTAAATGACTAAACAACAACAACAACCAGGAGACAAGCTACAACAGCCAAGGAAGCCTCCTCGTAACAGCAGGTGTGTCCTTGTTCAATCCAGTCTTCCCCTTGTTTCACCTGTGCTTTTGCCTCATTCTGTCCTCCAAGGCACAGGAGCCAAATCTGAAAAGGGTTCATGCCACTGCTGACTCTTTTTCTATTGGCCATTAGAAATGTGCTGCCCAGTGTTCTCTGGTCAGCTCACAAAAATATGTCCACATATTATCTCCACACTTAATCTCTTTTTTGGGTCAGAGGGAACGACTCAATCCTCTGCTACCTGTGGACCAACTCCACTCCGAAAGAGCCCAGAGTGGTATTTAATTGGTGTGTAAGATCAAGATCAGCCACCTGTTCCTATAAAGCAGGGGTCAGCAAACTTTTTCAGCAGTCCACTGATCCTCAGACCTTAGGGGCCGGACTATATTTTTTGGGGGGGAATGAACAAATTTCTATGTGAGACAAATAACCCAGAGATGCCTTTTAAATAAAAGAACACATTCTACTCATGAAAAAAAACACAGGCAGGCCCCACAAATAACCCAGAGATGCATTTTAAATAAAAGGATACATTCTACTCATGTAAAAACACGCTGATTCCTGGACCATCTGCAGGCCAGATTTAGAAGGCGATTGGGCCGGATCCAGCCCCCGGGCCTTAGTTTGCCTACCCATGCTATAAAGGCTGCCTTGGGATGGAGTTCTATGATTGCTGCCCTCCTGCCACCACCATGCAGTGATATCTGCAATGACGCCATGGCTCAATTTACCTGGAAATTTTTATTGTGAGAATTTCCAACTTTTAGCTGCCACCACAGAGCAGAAGACTAGCCAAGACACGTTTCTGCCCCTTTGCAGGAAGGGAAGTAAAAGTGACTGGGCTTTGCCAACGGAAGAGCAAAGAGCACTTTGGGGAACCTACTATTTTGTTCCACCCGGCAAAAGTTCACTATTTGCCTTTTGCAATCAGAAGAATGCTGTGGCAAATCTTTCCCTGTGACATTCTGTGTGTGTGTGTGTGTGTGTGTGTGTGTGTGTGTGTGTGTGTGCTACATTGTCACGGAGATGGTTAGGAGATGGTGTGTATCTATATCGATCTATCAATCTATCATCTATCAAGACAAATATATAAGGTATATGTCATTGGTAGGCAAACTAAGACCTGGGGGCAGGATCCAGCTCAATTGCCTTCTAAATCTGGCCCACAGACAGTCCGGGAATCAGCATGTTTTTACATGAGTAGAATGTGTCCTTTTATTTAAAATGCATCTCTGGGTTGTTTGTGGGGCATAGGAATTAGTTCATTTCCCCCCCTTCAAAATATAATCCTGCCCCCCACAAGGTCTGAGGGACAGTGGACTGGCCCCCTGCTGAAAAAGTTTGCTGAACTGACGCCTGGTATATGTGAACACTCAAACATGTAATCTCTAACTGCAGCCTGCAACAGCCCAGCCCAGCCAGAGAACAATTTCTGTGTGTCTCGTAAGCATGTGGCCCAGTTCTATACTGGACTGTAAAGAGGGCCTATAGCTGGGAGAACTGGAGCTCATTTACATTAGGATCTCACAGTGGGGCAAGCATTGTCAGAAAAGCAACAACAGGGTAATCACTTTGTTCCTCTCTGAGTTGGTCAGGACGGGGTCCTCCGCTGCCAAGGCAATGCTGCTGGCTGCAATCACCAGAAGGATGCACATTTCAAAATAGCGCAGGTTGACAATGTAATGGCAGACTCTTCGGATTCTGTCAGGGAAAGAACACAGAGTGGTCAGTGTGATATATGGTCACCGATCTCTCACACACAGTTCCTTTAAGGCCCTTCCATGTGCTCTAACTACCTTCCAAAATAGCATCCATTCTGGAACTTGGCCATGACACTGGAATATGACAGAAATGATGCTGGATTTTTTTTGGGGGGGCGGGGGAGGACAATGACATTTTACACACCAAGGTGATTCAGACTTAGATCTCCCACCTAGATAACAAACCAGCTCACTGTTCCCATTTCACTCACCAAAGTCTCATAGGCCACTCGGCCGATGGGTCTTGAACTTTCAGTGAGGAAACCTACCCAAATCAACTTGGTTTCTGTGGAACCCTGGCAAGTTGTAAAGGGTTCCCGGGAGTGTGTTTTTTAAGCAAGCTTGAAAACCAACATATTATGCATTTCAAGCAGAAAAGCTAAGGCAGTGTATCTCACGGGTTTGTGGTGCTGAAGATAAACATCGAGCTGTGAGGGACCATGGGTTTGCCTACGGGTTTCTTCTTTTTCTGCTTCTTCTTCTTCTTCTCTGCCTCTGCTTCCTCCTCTTCCTTTGTCTCTGCCTCCTTCAAAGGGCTGGCTTCTCCATCTGTCTTGTTGCTAACTAGAAAGTGAACAAGGCCCGTTACTGCTATGGCTGGGAGGGGAATGCATTTGACACAAAGCCTGAAGGGAGTTCATAGGCTGGATGCATTACTTACCTTATAGTCTCAGAGTTTGGGAAAACAAGAGACCGGAGGAGAAACAAGAATCAGGGGCAGGGGGATGTGGGCAAAAATATACTTAAAGATACTTAAAAAGATGCAATCATACAAAAAAATGACTGCTTGCATAAACTCACAGCAAATAATGGGTGCCGAGTCCTGTTAGCAGAACTGTATCTGTTGTGGGCTAAAAATATTTATATGTGTTGGGGGGGGGTAGGCTCGATGCCTAGACCCTTCTAATTCCTGGATGAAGCATGAATTCAATTCCTGGAACAGCTCGGCTAGGTTCCTGGTGAGGCAATGGCCCTCTACGTATGATACAATACGATAATCTTTATTGTCATTGTCCCATACAGAACAACGAAATTGAAAAAATCTACATCAGACATTCAAAAACCAACAAGCCTGCTATCCCAGCTATCCCAGCCTGGTTAACCCCCTAAAAACTCTGATTTCCCATAATTAAATACAATATACTCCCACTACCTTACACTGTGTTTAAAACCAAAATCGCATTTGGATAAAAACTGTTTCTCAGGCAGCTAGTCCTAGTCTTTATAACCCTGTACCTTCTTCCAGAAGGCAGAAGCTGAAAGAGATCATTTCCGGGGTGCGCACTATCCTGCGCTATCTCTGCAGCTTTTTTATGGCACCTGGAAGCATAGATTTGATCCAAGGTTGGAAGTATGCACCTAATTATTCTCTCCGAAGTATGGGCCATTAAAGTAGCAAAGGAAGTGGATCTATATCAGATGACAAATGAGGGGGGCTTTCCCTCAACACGCTGGTAGGTAGAAAGACAAAAGCAAGAGTGGAGGGTTGAGTTGTATGTAAGCTGGAAGATGGAAGAGAGAGAGAGCCATGCCTGATTTCTCTTGGAATCCAAGGCTGTGGCTATGGTGTAAGCAAGACCCTCTTGTTAATGCTGTGAACCCCTCCATCACAGGCTCAGGTTCTGCATATGTGCAAATAAACCATATATCATAAAGACACTGCCGTCTCTGCTGCCCCTCATTCTGAAACCCAAACCCTGTGTAAGCTCCTGGAACCCGCCCCTGGAATCTTACGCCCCTCAGAGATTGGGGTGGCAGGCAACAATATTAATAGCAACAACATTCTGCGCACCAGCAATCCAAATTACAGGCCAAGGAACATAGAATTCTGCAGCCTGTAATTTGCATAATTTATTCTGCAATTGCTCCTGTTTTGCATGAGATATTCTGGTCTAGCTAGTCATGGGGAGAACAAAGAGCTCTGCAAAGCTGGGAAGCCGTGCTCCCAAACACTTGACATTTTATTCAGCAATTATTCTAGTTTCCGAGATTTCAAGAGATATTGCCCACACACTGTGGGTGAATGCTTGATTATGCCTATGGCTGCCTATGTTGCCATTTCTCTTGCTTCTCCAGATCAGGTGCAGAAATATGGGCCAAAGTTCTGATTCACTTGGTAGAACCAGCCTAGTGCGCAACATGGAAAATTAACAATGGGAATATCACCATCTCTCCTCTTCCATAAAGGCTAGAAACCTTTTTAAAGCTGAACTATGTATGCGCCCATTGGCCCATACTGCACTTTTCTTGCGCTGCCTGAAGATTCGCAGCCTAATTACAGCTCTGTCTGTCTAACACTTCCTTCCCCAGCTGTTGCAATGCAAACGCAACACAGGAGAACTGGCAGGTAGAGGAAGACATTTCTGCAGAAAAGGTGTGAGCAAGGGATTGCTGCTTTACATTCACACCTCCTGGTTCTGCAGTTAGTAAGAAGGTGATTAGGAGGAGATGAAATGGGAAAATAGCGAGAACATGAGAGGCTGTCAAGCACAGGGAAAGAGAGACAAAAGTGACTTGAGCAAGGCACTTTTCGGGGATGCTGATTAATTAATCTCTGTATTTAAATTCTTTCACCTGGAAGGTAAAGAAGAACATTCTTCCAGGTGTTTGTGAATAGCAGGAGAAGGCAGCTGGGCCAAATGCTAAAGAAACACCCTCCTTGTTTCTGACAGCTGCCAGATCCAAGATACCTACTTGGAGAAGCTGACTGATCAGCTCCCAAATTATTCGGACGGTGCCTTTGACTGCTAAGGGGAAGGACTAGATAATTTCCTGGAGGAGAGGGCTATTGAGCTCATGTTCTGCTCTGTGAGAACAGCATCCTGGGTCAGCGCTCTGATCCAGCAGGGTCTTCTTATGTTCTTAGGAAGAGCAAAGAATTTCAGAGCCACACAGAGCTCTTCTTCTGCTTATAACTGTGACAAACTTGGGCAAACCAAGAAAGTTGAAAACAGTGCAGAAACCACAACATTAGAAACGAGCAGATAGATGTAGCATTGCTCTGCCCTAGCCTACCGAAGCATAAGGGCACCTGCAAGAATTGGTGTGGATGCCTTTCCTTGCTACCCACGAAAGCTGCCGGTCCTTTGCATGAAGGCCGACTGTCGCCCATCCCTGTGAGAACTATATTTAGAGCAGAAGATGCTTATATAAAGCTTTACCAAAGGCAAAGAAACAGGAAGATTGTAAGCGAAGGAATGGGAAAGGGGGAAGGACGCAACAAAGCAGGCGAGAAGAAGACAGGAATCAGAAGCAGGTGAGATAAGGAACTGAAGACTGGCTAGTGAGGAAAACTACATGAGGAACTGGGGCAGAGCTCAATGGCAGAAAAGGTCCTAGGCTCAGCCCTCAGCACTTCCAGCTCCCAAAAGTAGTGGGGCAGAAAGCCACTGCTTGTAGAGCCGATACCTGTTTGAACAGGCAACACATGGACCAAAGTTCGGGGTCAGTAGCTCCATATAGGAGTAAGGCTAAACTGTGGTTTAGGGTTACAAGAATGAACCACCGTCTCTGACTCACACGCCCTCTCTCCTCTAGTGCCGACACAAGGTGGAGCTCGGAAGCTTTCACTTCCATTTTAGATCAAGCCACAGCTTGCCATTTTTGTCAAAAACGGTGGTGCATTTAAACTACCATATAATAATAATAATAATTTATTATTTGTACCCCGCCCGTCTGGCTGGGTTTCCCCAGCCACTCTGGGTGGCTTCCACAAAGACCAAAAATACACTAAGATGTCACACATTAAAAACTTCCCTGAACTGCCTTAAGATGTCCTCTGAATGTCAGGTAGTTGTATATCTCTTTGACATCTGATGGGAGGGCGTTCCACAGGGTGGGCGCCACTACCGAAAAGGCCCTCTGCCTGGTTCCCTGTAGCTTTGCTTCTCGCAATGAGGGAACCACCAGAAGGCCCTCAGCGCTGGACCTCAGCGTCTAGGCAGAATGATGGGGGTGGAGATGCTCCTTCAGGTATACTGGGCTGAGGCCGTTTAGGGCTTTAAAGGTCACCACCAACACTTTGAATTGTGCTCGGAAACATACTGGGAGCCAATGTAGATCTTTCAAGACCGGTGTTATGTGGTCTCGGCGGCCGCCCCCAGTCACCAGTCTAGCTGCCGCATTCTGGATTAGTTGTAGTTTCCGGGTCACCTTCAAAGGTAGCCCCACAAAGAGCGAATTGCAGTAATCCAAGCGGCAGATAACTAGAGCATGCACCACTCTGGCGAGACAGTCTGCGGGCAGGTAGGGTCTCAGCCTGCATACCAGGTGGAGCTGATAAATAGCTGCCCTGGATACAAAATTGACCTGCACCTCCACGGACAGCTGTGAGTCCAGAATGACAGCCAGGCTGCGCACCTGGTCCTTCAGGGGCACAGTTACCCCATTCAGGACCAGGGAGTCCTCCACTCCACCCCGTCTGAAACTAGCAGACATTGGACCGCAGCTGACTTGCTTCATCTCAACTTCATAGCTAAGATGAAGCACCATTTAGGGTCCAGGTGACACGCCGAAATGTGGCTAGTTAGAATGAAAGCAGGAGTTTCTGGTCATCTCCTTGAGGTTACACTGAGGGAGCAGAGGGGATGGAGGAGCCTGCGTCCCTGAGGCTCACTGTGGCTCACTGTTGTAACACTAAACTATGGTTCAGAGCTACGTCAAAATGCAACCAGTGTAAGGCAACATCATAGAATAAAAAGGAAAGGGCAACACACCTCAAGCAGAACTGGATGACAGCACTGAACTAGGTAACAAACTAGAAATAATAAAACTACGATGCTGAGTTAAGTCTGTGAGGTGGCTTAACAACATGCTTTGCCCGCTTGGCCTATGGCAGCAAATGGCGTGGATCATTTTGATGTCATATCCTATGTTTCTATAGCTGCATGCTATGAGGGAAAGATGAGGGAACTTGATGGCAGTTGCGGTCTTGGCCCCCCCCATTAACTTAGAAGGATCAGGGCCCCCCCAAACCTGCCAAGAGCCTTAAAAATATATTCTATCCATAAAATACAAAAAAGAAGAAAGTTCTTGCATCCTCTGTGACCACCAAAACTTCCTTTCCGAATGGCCCCCCTGTTGTGGGATATGGATAAATAGTTTGCTTCAAGTCATATAAACTCTGGCTTTGGGGGTTTTTTTGCATCATATTTTAACAGCAAGAATGGAAAGAAAGCACTCGTCAGAACAAGAGAAGGTCGCAGCACAAGACTTGAAATACACCAGAAAAATTCCGCAAGGAAAGAGAGTCTGCAGGACTTGGAATGTGTTGCATTTACATAACAAAATTTGTTTTGGATTCCTGTCTTGAAGGACAGCTTTCAGCAGCCCTTTCACCGATTTGTTCTATGGCTAGACAATAAAACTGACGGATTGAATTTGCGGTCGAGGGGCGGTTCTGCCTACACAGCCAAGAGATCAAATTCTCCATCTTTTGTCGCTGGGACTTAGGGTGCAACTAGACGTGACAGCCGTATTTTTCTGATAATGGACATGGGGCAGGGTGGGGTGGGGAGTTAAAATGCAGCGTGTGTGGGAAGAGGGAACTGAACGAGAAAAAACATAGCTTACTTTTTCCTACCACACCAGGAGAAAAATGGGGCTTAAAATGATCAGGTTTTAGGGAACGCCTGAGTGGAAAGAGGACATTTCCAATTGCCCCTCCCCCCCCCCCGCCCTGCTTTGCAGGGATTTGGTGGCAGCACACCCAGTTCTGCTCATGCGACTACCAACACCATGTCCAGTTTTGACAGGTCTCTCTTGGGAGCGTTGCAGCATCCCTGGGGCGCTAACTTCTATTGTGGCCCCCCGGGGTTTGCACTCCAGTGTGCAGCTAGCCAGCATATCCTGCTGGTGGGGAAGAAGGGAGAGAATGGGGAAGGTCTCTCCTCGCTGCCCCTGCTGCTGCTCTTGCCACTGTTGCTCGACAAGCAAGCTGACAGAAGGAGGGGAGTGTGTCTGGATCGGAGCCTGGGACAAATATGAACCTTCAAAGCTCATACATCCTTTGACGTGGCTTTCTACAAGTTCATATCTGAAGACGTTTGCTGGCATCTCAGGTGCTGACTTCAGCAATCCCTGTGCAAGTGATGCTGCTACAATTGAAATCTGCTTCACACAATACAACCTCCCCCAGCTCTGTTTTCAAGGCTCAAGCAGCCCTTCCTCCCCTAAGAGCCAGCAGGGAGCTGGGCATGTTTAGCCTGGAGAAGAGGAGGTTAAGGGGTGATATGATAGCCATGTTCAAATATATAAAAGGATGTCACATAGAGGAGGGAGAAAGGTTGTTTTCTGCTGCTCCAGAGAAGCGGACACGGAGCAATGGATCCAAACTACAAGAAAGAAGATTCCACCTAAACATTAGGAAGAACTTCCTGACAGTAAGAGCTGTTCGACAGTGGAATTTGCTGCCAAGGAGTGTGGTGGAGTCTCCTTCTTTGGAGGTCTTTAAGCAGAGGCTTGACAACCATATGTCAGGAGTGCTCTGATGGTGTTTCCTGCTTGGCAGGGGGTTGGACGTGATGGCCCTTGTGGTCTCTTCCAACTCTATGATTCTATGATTCTAGGTCCTTGTTCCCTTGGTCAGAAACTACTTTTGTCGCAGGGCCATGTTTGCAAGAAGGTTGGCCTTACAAAGCCATAGCTGCAACCTATCTCTCACACCGAAAGGAGTGTCCAGAAAACACATTCCATGCAGCCATTTTTCCTAGTACATCCCTGTTCCATTTTCAGGTTGGCAGCTGTGCGGCTAAGCAGTACCTCAACAGCACCAGTTGCTGACCTCCTGTTAAAAAGGAAACAGACGGGTTTCTCGTTCACTGTCTGTCACAGTCGTGTATCGACTTAAAGTGCAGACTTCCATGTGCGAACTGGGCCATCCTAGATATAATGCCACAGAAGGAACTTTAATTATCTCCCCATGCTGCTTCAAAGTTTAGCACTTTTCAGTACAGCTGGATTGATACAACCTGCTGAAAATCATCCACGTGTAGAGAAATATGTGGGATGTGATACATAAGTAGCAGTCAAATACAACATTCCTTGTTTTCCTAGAGTGGACATGCAAGGGGATGTTTGGTCCAGCCAGTCGGAACTTCCTGTTTCCTCCTGGGCTGGGACATACTTCCTTTGCATGCGACTAGAGGTGGGCGTGACCTTACCTGTGCAGGTAAGAAAAGCACAAGGCACGCAGCACTCTCTTGCTCTTTGACTTCCTCTGTCATAGGAGCAACAGCTTTTTAGCTAGAGATGCTCTATTGGCTTTTAGCCAATAGTGGACACTGAGATTATTCCCATATGGGATAGTTCCACATGTATAGACTTTGTAACTAAGTCTGCCTTCAGGGATCCAACTGTGAACTGATGATGTTGTGGGTAAACTTCTTTTATTGACTTTAAATAAGATTGTCATGTGTTTATTCTTTTGAGAGGGATAAAAGGGGGACTCACCAGGAACATACAGTTCAGTACTGAATTGTATGATAGTGAGAGGCTTGAACGAGCCTGCAACCAGCTAGCTGCTGTGCGTAAAAAGAAGAATCTAAAACTCTGCTAAGGAACTTGCTAGTGCAAGTTAGGAAGGATGTTAACAAACAATATAACCTCTCCTGCCTCCCTGAACATTCCCACAAAATCAAGAAGAGAAGAAGAGAAGAGTTTGGATTTGATATCCCGCCTTTCACTCCCCTTCAGGAGTCTCAAAGCGGCTAACATTCTCCTTTCCCTTCCTCCCCCACAACAAACACTCTGTGAGGTGAGTGGGGCTGAGAGACTTCAGAGAAGCGTGACTAGCCCAAGGTCACCCAGCAGCTGCATGTGGAGGAGCAGAGACACGAACCCTGTTCCCCAGATTACGAGACTACCGCTCTTAACCACTACACCACACTGGGCCTTTGAGATGCCCTGATCCCCCATCCCACAAAAAAATGTTTGGCAGACCCACACGGCACTATTCCTAGTCACCCTTGAACACCCTTGAGCTTTTTTGTCAAACGGGAAAAGAGAGAGATCCTCACTCTGTACCACAGCAGAGTCTTGGACGTCAATCATGATGGTGGTGCTCTCGGTGGCTTTCTCCAGGTTGGTTGTGACGGAGGAGAGATCGGGTTCACTCCTGCTGATAGTCCTGCCTGTCTCCCTGGGCAGGTCCCCCAGGAGTGCCTGCTCACTTGTATCCAGGCTGCTGCCGTCCTGCTCAGTTGGACTAGCATCCTTGCCTTTGTCCAGCTCAAGGCGGTCTTCCGAGGGGCTTGGCTCTTGGGGGGCCGCTGCAAACTCGGCATCTTTTGCTGGGGCTTCATTGGTCCTACATGGAGGAGAAGACAAGCTCACACAGAGAGGAAGTGGCAGAGACCAAGGAACTGTGCTGGTGGGCAGTGAGAACAAAAACATTGCCTCCAGCATTTACATAACGCTTCCAAAGCATTTCCAGATACACCAACTCACAAATCATTGCAAAAGCACTGCTTGCAGGACTTCTGCAAGATGTGCCAGGATCCTGTCGGGCAGGTGGTGTAAACACCTCCACAGGGTAGTCGCGGTAGGCGGTGTACAAACCATATATTTAAAGCACACCTACATCCCCACAAAAGAATTCTGAGAGCCGTATTCTGTTAAGGGCTCTAGGAATTGGTGTAAATAATCTCTCCCAGGATTCTCAAGAGGGTTGTGATTTATATATATAAGCAGCCTTAGTTTGCGGCAGGAAAAAAAGTAACAACAAATGAGCAAAATTATTATGGCATGCTCTTTGTTGTACCTATTGGGGTGGGGTTGACGTGGCTTCCTGAAGGTTGCCCTGTAAGATCTGAACTGGGAATGTCATTGCTCACAGCCCCTAAACTATAAAGGTAAAGGTAAAGGTAAAAGTAAAGGGACCCCTGACCATTAGGTCCAGTCACGGATGACTCTAGGGTTGCAGCGCTCATCTTGCTTTATTGGCCGAGGGAGCCGGCGTTCAGCTTCTGGGTCATGTGGCCAGCATGACTAAGCCGCTTCTGGCGAACCAGAGCAGCGCACGGAAACGCCTTTTACCTTCCCACCGGAGCGGTACCTATTTATCTACTTCGTACTTTTGAACTGCTAGGTTGGCAGGAGCAGGAACCAAGCAACGGGAGCTCACCCTGTCATGGGGATTCGAACCACTGACCTTCTGATCAGCAAGCCCTAAGCTCTTTGGTTTAACCCACAGCGCCACCTGCATCCCTCCCCTAAACTATAGCAGCTGCCAAGGAAAGTTGTGGGCTGGTTTAAAAATAGAGGAGGGAAGAGTGAAAAACTTTAGGCACATCTGCACTCAGCTCACACCATTTGATTGCAAACTTAATTAAAACCAGAATAATTAACACCTCCTGATTTCAGAAATTGGAACAATCATTCCACACAGAAGCATATATAAAAAAACAGTCACCCCCCTTAAGTGCTTGGATTGTTAATGCTGAATTTTAGTCTGCTAGAATACAACAAATCAAATTAAAAGTAACCTGAAAGTAAAAACCAGGACACCCCGAAGGTTGTTGAACTTTTTCTAGAAAGACCCCCAAAATTGTTGACCTTTCTTTCGATTGACTTGCCTAAGGTCCAGGACAAAGCGCCACATTTCCCTCAGACATCATTTCTGCCTTTGAAATCCCGGTTATGTCCGGGAAAATCCAGATATATGGTAGTCCTAGCGTACTGCGAATGTGCAAAACGTCCCAGAAAGAAAACTGGAAGGAGACACCATCCACTTCTGAATCCCCTTCCATTACCTGTCCTCAATCACCATTTTCAAGATCTCCAGGGTCCTAAAAATATATTGCTTCATGGTATATTGCTGGTGAATTGTGGGTGCTGCAAGTAACCAGCCACCTGACCAGGATCCAGATTCTAGGACCATCCTTTAAGATCAGACCTGACTGAACTCTAGAATTCAGATTCGAGGGAAAGCTGCTAATTTCAGTTTGCCAGCTCCAGCTGCTCAGAAGCTTGCCAGGGTGAGGGTCAAAGACTGCGGAGGCTCTTAGTACATTGGCTTCAGAAACCATTCTGGTTCCTTCAGCCCTTATTAACAGTCTTAACAACTGACTACATTCTTAGTGAACTTTCCTCACTGACTGCCAGAGACTGGGGTTGATGCATGTGGAATTTCTGGCCTCATGTACCAAAATAACTTTCCCGGCCTTCGGGTAATTGGGCAAGGTAAACGTAAAGGACCCCTGGATGGTTAAGTCCAGTCAAAGGCCAAGGGAGCCGGCGTTTGTCCACAGACAGCTTTCTGGGTCATGTGGCCAGCAGGACTAAACCGCTTCCGGCACAATGGGACACCGTGATGGAAGCCAGAGTGCACAGAAACGCCGTTTACTTTCCCGCCACAGTGGAACCTATTTATCTACTTGCACTGGTGTGCTTTCGAGCTGCTAGGTTGGCAGAAGCTGGGACAGAGCAACGGGAGCTCACCCCGTCTCGGGGATTCGAACCGCCGACCTTCTGATTGGCAAACCCAAGAGGCTCAGTGGTTTAGGCCACAGCGCCACCCGTGTCCCATGCACAGTAACTGGGCACCTTGGCTGGATGGACGGGGGCATTTGCTGGCCCTGCTCAGACAGCGACATGTCTTAGGGGCCAGCAATGGGTTTGCAGCATACATAATCGACAGGCGCAACAGCCGAGAAGGGAAAGAGGAGATGGGGGTGGCAGCGTATTTGAGTCTGTGTTCAGCAGCTTTGTTTGACGGCGCTGCTGCTTGTTGAGGAGAAGAACAAATACACAGATCCATCTATCACACTTTCCATCCCTGCATCTTCGGGCAGCAAAAAATTACTGCTTGCAACGTGTAGCATGGCCAGACCAATAATTAGGAATCTGAGAGGGCACTGTTTTCATGGCCAACTAAAAATGTGTTTGTGTAACTTTGCTTAGAAAGAGGTGCCAAAAGAAAAGAAAAAGGTGTCAAACTGCACAGAACGGCATTATATTCTCTGAAAGTAATTCAACTAGCACACAAAGAAACAAGCCGAGAATTCAAAAGAGAAAAGACTCATACACAAAAGACAGATTTATAATAATATAAGCCTGCCAGCTTTAAGAAAAAATTACGCATGTGCTTCTGCATTGTAGAGAGAGAGAGATGTTTTTGTTGTAAGTTATTTGTTATAGGACAATAAAAATATCTGATTTTTTAAAAAAATATAAAAAAACATTGCAAATGAATTATCATGTTCTCTTCGATCCTAGCGCTTTCCCCCTGCTTCTTATTTTCTGTGCCAGGTGGTTTGGCTCTGGCTTCCAGCCAACTTGACAGCTACCTCACGCACACTCTATGGTCATGCAAATAATGCTGTAATTCCTACACCATCTGAACGTGTAAAAATTCTCATTGCCCACCACCCAATGATGATCCAGCATGGCCAGTTAATGACTTCTGGGTTTGTTTGTTTTTTCAAACGTTATTTTAAACATCTTCTTCAATTCATTATATATCATTCCCCACGTGAGTGTTCTTGGTTTCCCCTTGCGCCCCTTACCTTTTCAGCTCCTCGCCAACCACCGGCTCCTTTTCGATCAAGCCCTCCTTTTCCTCCTCGTTCTTCTTCTGCTCCTGGTTCTGCTCTCCCTCTGCGGGGCTGACCGCTTCGGGGCCGGCCTCTTGGCTGGCTGACCTGTTCTCCTTGGCTTCCGTCCTCACCCTGCGATGTCGGCTACGCCTCTGGCTTTGCCTGAGTCGGGCCCTGTCCTCAAAGGTCACGCTCGCTCCGCCTTCCTGCTCGTTCAGATCGCAGTTCCCGTGGAAGGATTTGTGGTGCCACGCGCTCTTCTGGTCTTCCTTGCTGCCTGGGCAGGGATTGGAACCTGGGATTTGCAGGGCCGGCCCTTCTTCGTTTGCCCGCTCTGACCTTTCCGCCCGCTCCTCCTCGTTCTTTTCGAGGCCGCTGTTCTCCAGCAGCCTTCTCCTCCGAAAAGCGTTGGCATGAGGGTTGAGCAGAGAAGGGTCGTCCTTGTTGATGCCCTCCTGGCTGGACATCTGCATGTGGCGGCGCAGCTGGCTGGTCCGCTGTTCCCACACAGACATATGATGCCTCCTTCTCCTCTCCCTCCTGGGGAAGGAAAACAAAGGGGTTCAGTCCACCTGCGCCCTGCCAGAAACACAAGAATACAAACCAGTACATACAGCATGCACCTGCCACCATTCAAACATCACATACGGAGACTTGATTCTCTGCTCCCCTGCATTTCACAAATAGACAGCCCAGCCAATGGAATTTCTCAGCCCTTCAAAAATCACACCATCTGCAGGATCTTGAGAGAATCAGGCCCACGTGTATGAGATCCACAGATAACTACAAACTACCCCACCCCACATGTCCCAAGCGACAGGGGAATGCACATAAAGAAACAGGACACAATCACCAAAACAAAGAAGCGTCTTTTTTTAACGATCCCTGTGATGGGGTGAGCTCCCGTCGCTCAGTTCCTGCTCCTGCCAACCTAGCAGTTCAAAAGCATGCCAAAGTGCAAGTAGATAAATAGGTACCACTCCGGCGGGAAGGTAAATGGCGTTTCTGTGCACTGCTCTGGTTCGCCAGAAGCGGCTTAGTCCTGCTGGCCACATGACCTGGAAAAACTGTCTGCGGACAAACGCCGGCTCCCTTGGCCAGTAAAGCAAGATGAGCGCCACAATCCCAGAGTCGTTTGCGACTGGACTTAACGGTCAGGGGTCCCTTTACCTGCCCCCGCCCCCACCATATAGCCTAAGTCCATGGCATCATTCTGCTTGTGCGTTAATTTTAAATAAATCTGCAGTTCAGTTGAGCAAGGAAACATGTGCAAACAGCCATGTTCGTTTGTGTGCTGTTGCGTGAAAGAGCAGGGGCCAGTCAGAGCCGGCCCACCTAGAAGGCAAATGGGACATTTCCATTACGGCTCTGCAGGGGGTGAGGATCAGACAGCAGGGGAAGGAAGGGCAGTGGGACCCATGCTCTGGGTGCAGGCAGGGACAGCGAAAGGAGAGGCATGCAGTGCCAAGCCTCATTTAAACCACTCTGTCTAGATCAGGCTTCAACAACCTCGGCCCTCCAGATGTTTTGAGACCACAATTCCCAGCATCCCTGACCACTGGTCCTGCTAGCTAGGGATCATGGTAGT
Organism: Podarcis raffonei; assembly: GCF_027172205.1. Classification (NCBI taxonomy): domain Eukaryota; kingdom Metazoa; phylum Chordata; class Lepidosauria; order Squamata; family Lacertidae; genus Podarcis; species Podarcis raffonei. Next base: position 7,629,849 of record NC_070607.1, on the reverse strand, counting down.
TGTAGGCCAAAAACATATGGGGGGCCGAGGTTGAGGAAGCCTGGTCTAGCTGCTCAGCAGAAGGACTTGGGAGCAAAGTCCACCCCAGACCCGTTATAGACCCAAAGTCTTATCTTGAGAGCTGAGCAGTGCCTCTCATCTCTTGTTATCACCCCCACCCACTAAGGCTGCCATTCAAACTGATTCTCCATGGCACAAAGGGCAACTTACTTGTGAGTAAATGCACAGAGAATTCCCAGATTCTGGCTTTGAGTTTCTGGGGACTTGAGCATTTTTAGTGAAGGTGTGCCATCACTCACAAAGCTAAACTCTCTGCATAGAATTGTGGAGTTGGAAAGGAGAACGAGAGCCATCTAGCCCTTGGAAGGCAAAAAACTTTTGCCCAACTTGGGGCTTGCACCCATGACCTTGAAATTGAGAGCTTCATTCTGTACTGACTGACCTATCCGTCATTTCTGGCATGTAATGTTCATCTAGTCTTACGGCCGTTTCTCTTGATAGGATATTCCAAAGGGACTTAAAGCTCCAGTGAGATTTCTGTCATGAGAACACCTGTCTGTAGCATTGACTGTTCTGAGGGTGTTTTGTGGGTTTATAAAATATTGTAAGAACTGCACACAGGAACACTGTGAACAGACAGACGTACCAACGCAGGCATACATACACACACAAAACACACACTCACACTGCTTGACACATGTCAGCAAGCACCCACACCCACAGAGTACAACTTAATTTTGCCTACACAAATATATATAGAGAAATGTGTGTGTGTGTTTGTGTAGAAATGTACACACATACACACAACCTGATAGTGATGTTAAGATGCTTCATAGGTACACATCGCACCACCACCCAGAGGCACACAATGCGAACGAACACACACACACTTGTACAAATAGAACACGCACAAATTATGGGCCCACACTAATTCACAGGGGGTTGGTTCGCACACGTACCTACATACATATTCACACGACACAAGCACAAAGTAACACACACACAAACCTCACAAAGCAAGTCTTTCACGTACACACACAAAATCTCTCACAACAAGCAGTCACATGCACACATACAGGTTGCTGGTGCGCGGTTCCCACATCGACATGTGGTGTCGCCTCCTCCTGTCTCTTCTGGGGAAGAAAAACGCATGGGTTCAGTCTATGACATTGTCACACAGTCTCCGCACTCCCAGGGCGTACAACTCCACAGATGCTCAAACAGAGAGCCAGGGGTGGTCTATCACTTGTGCACAGATGTCATTCATAATCCACACCTCACTCAAGTACAGTGGTACCTCGGGTTACATACGCTTCAGGTTACAGACTCCACCAACCCAGAAATAGTACCTTGGGTTAAGAACTTTGCTTCAGGATGAGAACAGAAATTGCGCAGCGGCGGCGTGGTGGCAGCGGGAGGCCCCATTAGCTAAAGTGGCGCTTCAGGTTAAGAACAGTTTCAGGTTACGAACGGACCTCTGGAACAAATTAAGTACGTAACCAGAGGTACCACTGTACATGACATTAAATATGAACACAGGAGAGCAGAGGATATCCTCTTCTGTACAGCTAGGAAATGGCCAGTATACAAAATATAAGCTACATGAAAACAATTGCTCTACACTTGCTTATATGCACAGAGAGCTGCGTGGGCCGAGGGTCAAAGCTCAATGGGAGTGTTTATGCTTCTGCCCGCCTGAAACCTGAGGTGATGCCCAGCACTTCAAGATAAGGACCGCAAGTAGCAATGCTGGTAAAGAGATCTGGGTGGTGAGAAAACAAAGGGTGTCTTTTGCTAGCAAGAATGGCTCAGTGGGATCACTCTCCAAAAGCTGAGCAAGTCCAAAAGGGTGGGGCCTGCTCAATATACATAGCTGTTATCTGTTAAAGCAGTACATATGCATAAATTTCCTCTAATCTAAAGTGACAACACAATACAAATTATACCATGTATGGTCTTTTCTTCATTGCCTATTCATTTCCGCAGGGCCTGTAAGACAGAGTTGTTCCGCCTGGCCTTTGGCTTGGAGTCAATTTGATTCCCTCCCCCACTTTCTTTTTTCCTTTCTCCTCCTGTGATGAGGCTGCATTTTGATGTTTTAATGTTTCAATGTTTCAATGTTGTATTTTAATCTTGTTTTTAAGTTGTAATATAATAATAACAACAACAACAACAACAACAACAACAACAACAACAACAATAATAATAATTTATACCCCGCCCATCTGGCTGGGCTTCTCCAGCCACTCTGGGCGGCTTCCAAAAATATTAAAATGATGTGATACATCAAACATTAAAAGCTTCCCTAAACAGGGCTGCCTTCAGATGTCTTCTAAAAGTCTGGTAGTTGTTGTTCTCTTTGACATCTGGTGGGAGGGCGTTCCACAGGGCAGGCGCCACTACTGAGAAGGCCCTCTCCCTGGTTCCCTGTAACCTCACAGTGAGGGAACCACCAGAAGGCCCTCGGCGCTGGACCTCAGCGTCCGGGCAGAATGATGGGGGTGGAGACGCTCCTTCAGGTATACAGGACCGAGGCCATTTAGGGCTTTAAAGGTCAGCACCAACACTTTGAATTGTGCTCGGAAACGTACTGGGAGCCAATGTAGGTTTTTCAGGACCGGTGTTATATGGTCTCGGCGGCTGCTCCCAGTCACCAGTCTAGCTGCCACATTCTGGATTAATTGCAGTTTCCGAGTCACCTTCAAAGGTAGCCCCACGTAGAGCGCATTGCAGTAGTCCAAGTCCATGTTTTGGGTGAGCAGTGTGCTCTAAAGCACGCTCCAGAATACTCCACAGTGCACTGGAACTTTGTGGTAGACACACAAAGGGGTTCTCTGGCGAACAATTTGAACTGAAAAGATATGTGAAATGGAAACAGGCCCGGTTTTGAAGTTATGGGAGTAATGTGGTTGGCTACTTGGCTGCGGCTCCAACCTACCCATTCTGGAAACGTAAGAATACAGAAGACATGGAAGGAGTGCAGCCAACACTTTTGATAGCATGAATAGCGGAGTACCATAGAATGAAGACATCAAAAGCAGAAACCACAATGTTTCTGAAAATTTGAGAATCCAGGCCTCCAACATGCAAATAAAAATGCACAGAGGATGAATTAGCAGGATTCACTAAAGAATAGTAACTTCTTCTGAGCCTGCAGAATCAACCGTGAAGAAAGACACAAATATGCGTAAAATCTTGTATTATAGGCAAGTCCATATCTCATGGTTATCAGGGCTTTTCTGTACTAGGAGTGGCAGAAACAGGGGCATCATTTCAAGATTCAAAATGTGTGTGAGGGGGGTATATTTCAGCAAAACATGTGTGTATGCATATGGTAAGACTCCTGTGTAATGTTTGAAGGCTGATTCTTAGCCATTACATTTTTAAAAAACCAAAAACCGATAGTGGATTTTAAGACCATTTTTATGATTCCATTTTAATTCCTCATAATAACTAGAGATACACCGTTCTGGGGCGGGGCGGGGGGGGGCGAGGACTGACGACTGCTCCCCCTCCCCCCTGCACCTATGCACATATGATAGCATGGACATATTGCAATGTGCACACATATATTGTAACGCGTTTGTGTTACACGCATCACCCACAAAACCCATTTAATCTGTGAGCACCCATGAAATTCAGCCTCTCAAATGCAGCACATCATATCCACATACAAACCGCAAACCGACCCACTTGGAAACACTCCCTTGCGCCAGAGATGGAAGCTTGTGGGCACCCAAGACTATCACCATGCGCCAAATCCTTGTGGCCAGCACTCCCCCATATCCAGGTCCACACAGCCAAGATGCAGACATTCCTATCCTTTCATACACCAGCATCCAATCTGTCGTACTTTTCAGCATGCAAGCACCCTTACTCTAGCATAGCCGTGGAACATTCGATTGGGATGTTTGTTACTTCTGGGACTTCTGCTGCTGCAGCCAAGAATGGACCGGTTTTCCTTCACTGCCATTGTTCAGAGCTCCTCATAAGACAAGGGAGCTTTTGCTCAAGTTTTGGCTCTCCACCCAGTTCCCAAGAGCTAGAACATGGGTAGGCAAACTAAGGCCCAAACCCCTTCTAAATCCGGCCCACGGACGGACCAGGAATCAGTAGAATGTGTCCTTTTATTTAAAATGCATCTCTGGGTTATTTGTGGGGCATAGGAATTCATTCCTTCCCCCCCGCCCAATATAGTCCGGCCCCCCACAAGGTCTGAGAGACAGTGGACCGGCCCCCTGCTGAAAAAGTTTGCTGACCCCTGAGCTAGAAGGACTTCAGTGAAGCAGCACCACTAAATATTCTTCAAATTCACTTTGCAGCATTTTTATTACTGCTTCAAAGGTGGAGTGCATAGCTATCAACCTTCCCCTTTTTTGCGGGAAATTCCCTTATTCCAGTGCTATTTCCCGTTGCTTCCCGCTGCTATCCCAGATTGTTAGATATCCCGTAGACTGTCCCCGGGACAGGTGAGGCTGCTGATCCCTTATTTTGGAGGCTGTTGATCCCTTATTTTCAAATCTGAAAGTTGACAGCTATGGTGGAGTGATCTACTGCAATGGAATAGGACTGGCTAACTGCATCTTTCTTCTCAACCCTCACTTCTTCCCACGCTTCTTCCCAAAGATACTCTTAATTCCAGCATTTTCCCTGTGCCCTAGAGGCATGAAGCATTACCAAGTTTTATTACGGCAAAAGCCAGTGACACTAAACACCACAAGATCAAACAAAAAGAAATCAACAACAACATCAGAAAAGAAAAAAAAAAGGATTACACAAGGGAACTTCGCAGTGTGCCATTCAACAGAAGAGATTTACGCTTCCTGATTACTAAAGTGCAAAATTTGGCCACCTCATATGATATTGAGCTTGAGGAATCTTCCAGAAGGTATTTTCGTAGAATTTCGGGGGAGGATTCCAAATAATGTTGTAGGGGTATGAATTTTGATAAAAGCGGCAAAATAAGTTGAACTCGCTCTTCACTATAAAATTCGCAAAATAGAAGGATGTGTGTGACAGATTCTACCTTATTAGACATACAGGGGCAGAGGCGCGCATGCATTGGTACCCGCGTGAATTTGCCGTACAGCACTGCTGAGGGCATTGTCTCAAAGCGGGCTCTAGAGAAAGCCCATCTATAAGCTTCGTTAGTGATGTTAGTTAAGTAAGGGGCAGCTGCAAAATTAGGCCAAGCTTTTAAACATCTATACGTCTCCAGGAGTAGGGCGTCTTCTTGTTGTAATTCGACATCGTAAAGTCTCTGAGTGATAATTGCTTTTGCCTTATTCAGAGTTCCCAAAAAAAGGTTTTCAGGGTTTAGGCCAATTTGTTTGATCTTATTAGTTATTTGCATAAGCCAAGGAAGCATTAGAGGCAGCAAGTTAGCAGCGGGACATAGTTGATGCTGCAGAGCTGGAGCCTTGTTTTTGGCTTCCCCACCTCACAGCTGATGTAAAAATATTTGCATCCCATGAGTAGACTGCATCACGTGGGCACTTTGCAGAGTAGCATCCCTTTCCCACCAGGGCCACTGAAGCTAGAGATGCAATACATTCTGGCTTACAAGTGTGAAATGAGGACATTCTCACAGGGTGGGAGGCAGCCAGAAGGGAGAAGCTGTGCGGGGGCAACTCTACCACCCCAGTAACATATGAATGGGCTCAGGGTCTCTCTGGACAAAGTATTTAGGCCAGCTCTCTGGCTAAAGCCTGCACATGGTGGCTGCTGCCAAATGGAAAGCCATTGGGATAGAACAATTCAATGTACCCTCAGGAAAGGTGTGATCCCATTTAAAGGAATCCTACCTGATCTAGTAGATTTGACAAGCAAACATGTCAAGAGAAGGGACTTGGAGACCAAGTTCTAGGTCAGGGGCCAGGGGTCATCAACCTTTTTCAGCTGTGGGCCGGTCCACTGTCCCTCAGCCCATGTGGTGGGCTGGACTATATTTTTTTTGGGGGGGGGATGAATAAATTCCTATGCTCCACAAATAATCCAGAGATGCATTTTAAATAAAAGCACACATTCTACTCATGTAAAAACACACTGATTCCCTGACCGTCCATGGGCCAGATTGAGAAGGTGATTGGGCCGCATCCGGCCCCCGGGCCTTAGGTTGTCTACCCCTGTTCTAGGTGGCTATGATTAGGATTAATTTCCTCAATGATGGAGCAAATCTCTCCCCCCCCCTTTTTAAAAGATGCTGGTGTTGGAATGGAGAAAACCTTCCTAACAACTTGATGAACTAAGAACGTTTTCGTTTTCACACTGCTTTTAACCATCTAAACTCTTCCAGCCCTATGAATCCATGATGCTAAGTGTGCTACTTTCCTGCATCCCTCCCCTGCTAGCTTTGCACGAATGCTTGCAAGTTTGACACTGCTGAGGTGTCTGCACAGTGCTAAGAATATGCAATAACCTTCTGGGAAAATGTTGTTCTTCTGATCAAACCTCGTTGAGTTTCCACAAGGTTTCTCAAGTGCATCACCTGAAGAGGAACCTCCAAATCAACTGCATATTTTCCTTTCTAGTGGTAACCCAAGGATGCTCAGAAGCCGCATGAAAAATGCAGAAACCTCAACTAAACAATATTTTGGCTTTCCTTGAAACCTCTAAGAACTTTCACCTGAGTGGCAACCACCAAATTTGCTTTAGGGTCTACAGAGGGATTTCTCTTTCTTTTGAATGTGAACGCAATCGTCATGACCATAACAAGTTTTAGGGGGAGAAGAGAGGGTGCCCTATGATGGACGAGGCCACTCACTCTATAGCAGGCATGTTGGGACCAGACATTGGACTGACTTCCTTGGCTTTCTGTAAGGCATGCTTCTGATTGAAAGCCTCTTCTTCTTCCTGCTCATCCTAAATAAAAAAACAGAACAACAACAAACCTATGGTTATGTGAAGCATACACAATAAACACACAAGACGTAACTGGCTGTACTTTCGAATAAATAAGGTATACTATTCATTGTATCAAATTGTACATTTCAAAGGAAGTCTTATAAAGTACAACGAAAAAAGCAGAAGACCCAGTAGATCAGTTCATTCATTATAAAAAGGTAAAGGTAAAGGTACCCCTGCCCGTACGGGCCAGTCTTGCCAGACTCTAGGGTTGTGCGCTCATCTCACTCAAGAGGCCGGGAGCCAGCGCTGTCCGCAGACACTTCTGGGTCACGTGGCCAGCGTGACAAAGCTACCCTGGCGAGGCAGAGCCGCACACGGAAACGCCGTTTACCTTCCCGCTGGTAAGCGGTCCCTATTTATCTACTTGCACCCGGGGGTGCTTTCGAACTGCTAGGTTGGCAGGCGCTGGGACCGAGCAATGGGAACGCACCCCGCCGCGGGGATTCGAACCGCTGACCATGCGATCGGCAAGCCCTAGGCGCTGAGGTTTTACCCACAGCGCCACCCGCGTCCCTCATTCATTATAGTCAGTTCATATTACATTTGAGCCTGTACTACTGATGAAGCCAATGATGGCAAAACAAGGCTAATATTCCAGAAATCCTCGTCTTAGACTCTGTGAAAGGATTCTGTGGAACTATAACAACCCTTCATGTGGATTATTGGACTCTATTAACAGACATGTGGAACAGACACTTATACATGTATGGACCTTATACATGAACTGACTATAGAATGAACAGATCTACTGGGTCTTCTGCTTTTTTCGTTGAACTTTATAAGACTTCTGTTGAAATCTACAATTTGATGCAATGAATAGTATACCTTATTTATCCTAAATAAAAGACAAAGGAGTTGGTTAAAAGGGAACATAGCAGAATTCACTATTTTCTCACATGTTATGAGCTTTGTTATAAGAGCAGCTGCCCGGCTGCAACACAGAGGTCTGCATGGTCACTTTAAATTCACAGATGTAACAGGCTTCTCCCATCTATCACACCACCACTGCTCTCCAAGTGCTCTGTTAAACAGCTTAAGTACTAAAGTTCTAGAGCAGGCAGGAAAAGGGAGCAGGGAGCAGAGCCAAGGAAAGCTATGGGTGCCTTGTTCCCCAGTGCATCCTGGAATTCAAAGGGACACTGTGCATTTCCAGTTTGCAACCCAGGAACCTCTAGTTATAAGACTGAAAATCACATCCAACTTTGCAAACAGAATTATCGGAGAGGTAACCACAGAGCAAGATGAGACCTGTGGAACCAGAGTTCTAGTTACAGGCAGGTAGCCATGTTGGTCTGCCGTAGTCGAAACAAAATAAAAAAAAATTCCTTCCAGTAGCACCTTCGATACCAATTAAGTTTGTTATTGGTATGAGCTTTCATGAAGTTGGTATGAAAGCTCATACCAATAACAAACTTAGCTGGTCTCTAAGGTGCTGTTGTTGTTGTTTAGTCGTTTAGTCGTGTCCAACTCTTCGTGACCCCATGGACCAGAGCACGCCAGGCACTCCTGTCTTCCGCTGCCTCCTGCAGTTTGGTCAAACTCATGCTGGTAGCTTCGAGAACACTATCCAACCATCTCGTCCTCTGTCGTCCCCTTCTCCTTGTGCCCTCCATCTTTCCCAACATCAGGGTCTTTTCCAGGGAGTCTTCTCTTCTCATGAGGTGGCCAAAGTATTGGAGCCTCAGCTTCAGGATCTGTCCTTCCAGTAAGCACTCAGGGCTGATTTCCTCCAGAATGGATAGGTTTGATCTTCTTGCAGTCCATGGGACTCTCAAGAGTCTCCTCCAGCACCATAATTCAAAAGCATCAATTCTTCGGCAATCGGCCTTCTTTATGGTCCAGCTCTCACTTCCATATATCACTACTGGGAAAACCATAGCTTTAACTATACAGGCCTTTGTTGGCAAGGTGATGTCTCTACTTTTTAAGATGCTGTCTAGGTTTGTCATTGCCCTTCTCCCAAGAAGCAGGCGTCTTTTAATTTCATGACTGCAGTCACCATCTGCAGGGATCATGGAGCCCAAGAAAGTAAAAACTCTCACTGCCTCCAGGTGCTACTGGAAGGGAAAAAAATTTATTCTGTGGAACCACTTATGACTCCAATTTCGAGCTGAAACCAGTTGTTTTTGAAATCAAATTTGAAGTTAAAGCTTTTAAAAATCTTGACAACACTGCATCACATGAAGGTGAGCAGACCTGGAACTGACTTCTAAGTCCTAAGACCTCAGCCCCAAGCATGGATACTTGGAAGCAAGTCACATTCATGGAGGCAGCTGCCCATTCAAACTGCCTCCCATTACATATCAGGCAGATGTGGTCTTTATCATCTTCTCAGAGACTGTCGAAGACATTCCTTCTTAAACAAGCCTTTTAAGTGGAGTTTGCTTGTCTTTTAAATCCCAGGTTGCGCCTGCATTTAATCTGAACTGTTCTATATCTGAAATTGTTTTATGTGTTATTGTTAAATCGAAGCGATTCACAAATGGAACTCAGTAAACGAATGGACATTTCACTGTCATCTCTGTTTACAGGTTTTGGAGATTCCTGCAGTTGTTTTTGAAGCTAGAAACTGATCACGAGCCAGCTTTTCTTTTGCAAAGAGCAAGAAGTTGAAGTTGTGTTTGTGTGTGTGTGTCACCCAACTGACACTTCACACACTTCCTAATTGATTTATGGAATTTGCTGCTACAAGATACGGCGATGACCACTAGAGGATTAGGGGGAGTTAAAAGCGGATTAGACAAATTCAGGGAGAATAAGCCTCTCAACTGGATTTTTGCAATGATAGACATACAATATTTCCCTGTTTGTGGCCTGAAAGTTCCTTATCACTAGATAATTGCATGTATGGGTGAGTATAACAGCATGAAGGAGCTGTTGCCTTCATGCCCCGTCCTGGGCTTCCCAGAAGTAACTGGATGGGCATTGTTGGAAACCAGTGGCTGAGCTAGATGGATCTTTGGTCTGTCCCAGCAGGGCCGTTCTTAAGCTCTGAAAAGCATTTTCAGCACACAGCTCTCTTGCAATGATGGCAGTTCTGCGTTCAGGACCCTCATTATCTGTATTATCCCACAAAGTCCGTATATTCCATATTCCAAATGTCAATTGTCTTTTACAACCGCTGGGTGTTGACGCCACTGGGCATGGTAATACAGTTAGAGGGGAAAGGGAGACAGACTCTGTTTAGGGCACCTTTTCTAGCCCCTCCTGCTTTTCGGGGTGAGCAGAGTGTGTTAGGATATTTCTGTTCCACCTTAAAAGGGAGCAGGATGTTTGTGTCACAGCCTGCGTATTTCCTGTCTCACAGGATGTTTATGTCGTCTGTTCCTTTCGTTTTCTGCTTGTTGCCTGAGCAGCCGGAGCAGGCGGAGCAGGCGGTCATGCAACAAGCCCTAAATAGGACTGCTCACTCATGGATAAACATATAGCAAAAATTATCTGAACAGGGAGCTCCTTGTAAGTTGCATTGCTCCCTGGGAACAGGGTGGGTGAGTGGGCACTGTCCTTTGGCCTGGAAAGGAGGTTGCATTTACTTTCACCTCTGAAGTTGTTATTATCGTTTATCACACTTACACCCCACTCTTCTTCCAAACACCTCTGAGGGTCACAGTCTTGGGGTCTCGGACGCCTCAGAGCTTAGGGCAGCTGCTTCTGGCTTCCATCACCAGACGGAGACCTTCTTCTCTGTCTTCCCATCTGACCAGAGGAGCCCTGCTCATCACTGGGTGGGGAGATAACCTAGCCAACCAGCCTGTCCTCTGCACTGCCTCCTTTCCTTGACTTCACTAGAGGAGCTGAGGTCCTACCAAGCCTTACCAAATCTGCCCTGCTTTGCCTCAGCAGTGCTTGTTTCTGTAGGTCAGCTAGAACTGAGTCACACACCTCAAGATGATTCTTGGAGCAATGCAGAAGGAGGGCACGACATTGCCCTCTCCACAGCTGGTATATTTACAGCTTACTTCTGAATTAGGCAAGTTACCGCCACCATTCTGCTTCCACTTCCTTCTAGGTGTCATTTTTATTAATTATATGGGCACAAAATACTGTGGGGGGCCCTCTCTCTCTCCTGCTGGGGAGATGCGTATTTGTCTGCTTCAGAGTTAAATTAGACAATGCCATCGATTACTACGCTCTATTACACCCACATTAGCCATGTCAGAGATACATTTGCACTGGAGAGTCTTGCTTGGAGTCCAGGAAGTACAAGTTGATGAATCTGTGCTGGAAATGGGAGATATGGAACGGGATCATTCCATTCCCACTCTGAGAGCGGCAACCGGCCCAGTTGCTTAGCTAGCTCACTGTAACCCGTGTGGTTTCCTGGAACACCGTCACACACCAATTCCCAGTGATGCCTTCCTTGGCATGGCCCCAACTCATAATTGTTAGTTAATGATAACTGTTCCACTGTCAGATACCAGAGGATTTGGAGGAAAACAAATAACATTTGGGGCACGGTGCTTTCAGAGCACTGACTGTAATAAACCCTGACCTTTGTAATAAACGGAATGACCGTTGCCTCCAAACAGGTAATCCGAGGGCCAAAGTAGATGCAATGCCATACATGCAATTAGCAATTGTGTGAAAGGCTTTTAAAAAAGTTTAAAAAAGTGTGGAAAAATCCAGATCAGAAGAAGAAGAAGAGTTTGGATTTGATATCCCGCTTTATCACTCCCCTAAGGAGTCTCAAAGTGGCTAACAATCTCCTTTCCCTTCCTTCCCCACAACAAACACTCTGTGTGGTGAGTGAGGCTGAGAGACTTCAGAGAAGTGTGACTAGCCCAAGGTCACCCAGCAGCTGCATGTGGAGGAGTCGGGAAGCAAACCTAGTTCACCAGATTACGAGTCTACCGCTCTTAACCACTACATCACACTGGCTCCAGACTTTGGTGAGGTCCTCAGGACCACAGTAGCCTCTCATCCTCCACACTAGGGAGGAACACCATCTGGCTTGGGGCCCCACCCCAGCAATTTACTTTTAAGAAGCCATTTGCAGAAATGGTCATTTCATGAATGGTGTTGTGCCCGGTTTGGCCCTGAAAGGAAAAGATCCCTTGGCAAATTCTCCTGCACAAGCCCCACAAGCCCTACTGTCACAGGGAAAGGTTGAGAGATCAAAAACAAAACTCAGCCAGGCAGATCAGTTGCTTTTGCCGTGGATGCAGAAAGGATTGGCCAGTCACATCTCACAGAAATTTAATCAGTGAGGGAAAATAATAGGTACTGGGAATTCAAGGCAGTGAGAAAAAACTAGGAACAGGGCCTCCTTTGTGGGGGCACCTCTCCCTTGGAACTTTAGGGATGCTTTTAACTGCTTGTTTGCACTGTGTTGTTTACAGGGATCTTTGCTGCTTTATTCTCTTTTAAATCTTTATTCTCTTTTTTAATTGGGTTGTTTTCCGTGGTAATCTATTATCATTTTTAATACTCGCTGCCAGTCAATATAGGCAACGCTGGGCTAGATGGACCAATGGTCTGTATTTTTAAAAACAATCTTGCATATTCCAGAGTGAGGACTTGCCACTCAGTATCTTCTGTGGTTTTGCTCTGGTGAGCAGGGGCTCAAATCGCGTCCCATCAAAATTATATCCGCGTCACTAAGAACATATTACAGTCTGGATGGAGCTAAAGTGGCTTTTTCCAAAGAAGTCTAGATTTACCTTTGTCAGCTCCTGCGCATTAGCTAGGTTATCCACAGCAATGGCCAAGAAAACATTAAGCAGGGTATCTAAAAGAGTTGAGGGTGAATGAAGCATCCGATTAGACCAGCTGGATGGACATCATGCAGACATTCCTGCCTTGTGGAAGAGGATAATGGCACCCGCCCCGCTAATTAGGGGCCTATACTGCACCAGGACGGGTTGAAAGATGGACTCTCACATGATCATAGGGGAGTTTTCTGTGTCTTCACTATACCAATCTAGAAACTTAGCAAAATGGTGTGGTTATATCCCATGCGATCTTCCTTTTATATCTTTCCTTCAAATATCGTCAGTTTGGCATGGGATCCTGCCAACCACAGAAAAACGATAACCGCCTCACCTACCCAAGGGCTATGATTTCAAACACAGGACCACTTCTACAAGTGTCTCCTGGTGCCTAGACTCAGGAATATGGCAGAGCGAAGGGGATGGGCTGCTTAGGACTAAAAGGACAGTCATTTGGGCCAAGCAGCAAGTCAAGATAAAATTCAAACTAGACAAGATGCCAGGAGATGCATTATCAGTCGCCACAGAGCTTTTAAAAACTGAAATTCAACTTCTGGATCAAGGGAGATGGAGGAGGGTGGGGAATACATAACCTTCCCCCTCCAAGTATTCTTATTTTTTAAATTGTGCCTCTCCTGCTACTTTTACAAAGGAATTTTTTTTCTCCTAGTGGGAGATAAAAAAAATGGATTAGAAAAATTGCCTGGGGAGAAATTGCAACTCTTCCTCCCATCCCCTCCTGTTTTGCAGCCTACCATGGCAACACTTTGGTACAAACAAACCATGGTGTAGAACATGGGTAGGGAATCTAAGGCCCAGGGGCTGGATCCGGCCCGATCGCCTTCTCGATCCGGCCTGCAGACGGTCCAGGAATCAGCATGTTTTTACATGAGTAGAATATGTCCTTTTATTTAAAATGCATCTCCGGGTTATTTGCGGGGCATAGGAATTCATTCATCATTCCCCCCCCCCCCAAATATAGTCCGGCCCCCCACATGGTCTGAGGGAGGGTGGACCGGCCCCCTTCTGAATAAGGTTTCTGACCCCTGGTGTAGATATTGGTAATGCAGTTCCTCTTTGACTCTAAAAATACAAGAAAATGCAGCAACATTGACAGAAGTGCTCTCAGACTACTTCTCTCCATGGTGCTGAAATTTACAAAATATCACTTCAGAACCACCATCATGGCAGAGCAATAGGAAGGATACAGTTTCCAAAAAGTGTGAGGATGATGAAGTAGATGGATGACCACATTCCTGAGCTGACGCCACCTTGGGAGCGAATTCCATTGTACATCACTTCATTCCAGTCTTCCCCTGTCAAAATCTAAACAAACAAACAGCTCTTATAACAACGTCCTTATTTTACACTCCAGAAGAGGATGTTTCAGTTATGGAGAGCCTACTAAGTCACTGAAACAAAGGGGAAAAAAGGAAGGAATGAAATAAAGAAGGAAGGCACCTTTTCCTTCCTTCTTCTAACCAACCATCCATTTTTCCTTGGCCTCAAATTCTGCCTTTCTTATATAACAATAAGGCAAAAGAATAGTCAGAACTGTACAAAAGGGGTACAGTCCTTCCTCAGAGACCTTACTGTCTTACTGCCTAATTTAGAAAAGACGGGTTGGAAGTGGGGGCAAAGAAAAGCCCAATAAAAGAATAAAAAGTAAAGTAAAGGGACCCCTGACCATTAGGTCCAGTCGTGACCAACTCTGGGGTTGCGGCGCTCATCTCGCTTTATTAGCTGAGAGAGCCAGCGTACAGCTTCCGGGTCATGTGGCCAACATGACTAAGCCGCTTCTGGCGAACCACAGCAGTGCACGGAAACACCGTTTACCTTCCTGCCGGAGCGGTACCTATTTATCTACTTGCACTTTGACGTGTTCTCGAACTGCTAGGTTGGCAGGAGCAGGGACCGAGCAATGGGAGCTCACCCCTTCGTGGGGATTCGAACCACCGACCTTCTGATCGGCAAGTCCTAGGCTCTGTGGTTTAACCCACAGCGCCACACATAGACATAATAAAAGAATACTGGGAGCTAAAACTACAGAATCAGCTGCACTGAACAACTTCAGGCCGCAGATGGGGGAAACTCTTAATTTCCGACTGGTCCTCCCAAATAAAAAAGAAAAAGTACAAACACAGTTTCTAGTACATGCCAGTAGGTGGTTCCCCCGCACAGGGTGCTGGGCCAAGGGGACACAAAATTGAGAAGATCCATCATTGAGAAGATCTGTTTGGGGGCACCAAATTTGGCCTTGCTCAGGGCGCCATACCACCGAAGATTACCAAAGTCCACCCCTGTTTATATCCAGTGCTACTGTTCTGCTCATGCAGCAGACTTCAACTTGTGCAACTGAACAGCCCCCTCTCCTCTCCTCCTGTACACCTTCAAAATATGGTCCAGAGGGTTTGTGGGCCCTCTGTTGCCTGTGTACCTTGGCTCTGAGGAAGAGGCAGCGAAGAGTTTGCTCTCATTAGGAGTCTTTGCAATGTCAAGGTGGTGTTCCTTGAAAGCTTTGGCTCAAAGAGTTATTTTTGAGAAAGGATTCATTTAAAGGGAAAGAGAGGACACGTCCCTCTCAACAGAGAGGACTAGGCTGTTGCAGCCAGGTGTGTAAGTGTTGTGGGAGATTCAGAAGAAAGAGCAAGGAAAGGAACAGAGGGCAGCTGAGTTTCTATGGAGCACAGAATTAGGGGAAGATAGAATAATGGGATTATGGTGAGTGAATGGGGCATGGAGAGCTTTATTATAAAGAAAAGGAGAATGTCAAAGCAAAAGGGAGCCACTGCAGAAACTGAAGTCAATGGGTGACAGGATCAGAGCAGTGAAAGAAAGCTATTTTAAAAGAGGTACTCTGAAATGACAAAAAATTGTGAGTGGCTACTCTGGTCCGGAGGTGGTTGAAGTAGCATTAACCATACCATATATGAAGATTTCAGGACAGATTTGAGGGCTGCTACACACACGGGTGGCGCTGTGGTCTAAACCACTGAGCCTCTTGGGCTTGCTGATCAGAAGGTCGGTGGTTCGAATCACCGCAATGGGGTGAGCTCCCATTGCTCGGTCCCAGCTTCTGCCAACTTAGCAGTTCGAAAGCACGCCAAAAGGTGCAAGTAGATAAATAGGTACTGTTCCAGCGGGAAGGTAAACGGCGTTTCCATGCGCTGCTCTGGTTTTGCCAGAAGCAGCTTTAGTCAACAAACACCGGCTCCCTCGGCCTGTAAAGCGAGATGAGCGCCGCAACCCCAGAGTCGCCTGTGACTGGACTTAACTGTCAGGGGTCCTTTACCTTTACCTTTTTTCACACAAGTTAAGTATGCAGGGTTGCTTCAAAAGAGCTCCTCACGCATCAGTAAGTTTTTGTTCTTTCGGGGGTTGCTCTTGACCTGTGTTGACCAAGGATGTGTAAAACATCCACTTAGGGTTGTTACAGAACAACACACCTCTACAGATGAGTGATGAGTGAGGGCCACCAGATTGGTTGCAAGACAGCCTTCTCCACACAAAGTGCACATGATATTTACACGTTACTCTTCAATATGTAGTACAATTTCTCTGTCTGTGGTTGCCTCGTAAAGGTAAAGGGACCCCTGACCGTTAGGTCCAGTCGTGACCGACGCTGGGGTTGCGGCGCTCATTTCGCTTTATTGGCCGAGGGAGCCGGCGTACAGCTTCCGGGTCATGTGGCCAGAATGACTAAGCCGCTTCTGGCGAACCAGAGCAGCGCACAGAAACGCCGTTTACCTTCCCGCCGGAGCGGTACCTATTTATCTACTTGTACTCTGATGTGCTTTCAAACTGCTAGGTTGGCAGGAGCTGGGACCAAGCAACGGGAGCTCACCCCGTCGCGGGGATTCGAACCGCCGACCTTCTGATCGGCAAGTCCTAGGCTCTGTGGTTTAACCCACGACGCCACCCGCGTCCCTATGTGGTTGCCTTGTAGGGACTGGGAAATGCATCATTTAATGATGTTAGGACATGATCTAAGTGTTGGGATGGCTTTGAGAGGCAGGATGGTATATATTATTTATCAATTTTCCTTCCACTTACACACTTGAGTAAAATTAGCATCTAGTTTGGCAGAGTTAAAAATATACCATCCTTTGCAACATTAACATGGAAACTTGGGAGAAAACTTTCTGTAGCTTTCTGTAATTATCCAGGTTGCCTCTGGCAGATAGAACCTTCCCATTTATTTATCCCTCTGCATAAATAACAACATCAAAGTCCTTAATGCAAGGACATAAAAATATTGTTTGCTTACATAAAGCTGCAGCCTCAACTTAAAACGGCAGTGAAACAAGTCAGGCAAAATATACAGTGGTACTTCAGGTTAAGTACTTAATTCGTTCTGGAGGTCCGTTCTTAACCTGAAACTGTTCTTAACCTGAAGCACCACTTTAGCTAATGGGGCCTCCTGCTGACGCTGCGCCGCCGGAGCACGATTTCTGTTCTCATCCTGAAGCAAAGTTCTTAACCTGAAGCACTATTTCTGGGTTAGCGGAGTCTGTAACCTGAAGAGTATGTAACCTGAAGTGTATGTAACCTGAGGTACCACTGTACTTCTAGATTACAAAACACATGGTTCAGATCAAAGATGGCACCTGTGCTTGGAAGAGCACAGACAGTGCATCCTACCCCTAAGGCTGCGTGATGAGAAAGAGAGTGTTTTTCAGGTGGGAGGAATTAATAAGGATTATGTTCCATCCTTCCTGGGCAAGCAGAGGATGTGGCCTCACAAAAGTGCCCTCTAGGAAATTACAGGAAACTCCATGCGTCTTAACCCTTTGCTCACATAGCAAACATGGAATTTTATATTTAGACAGGGACATCATTTCCCCACAATAAGCTGCACTACACATTGCTGAGGAGAACTTGATTACCATTTTCAGAGGCAGCCTCGTGTCTCTCCTATCACCTGCCCTGAATCACAGCCGACTACTTAAACAAGAAGCATTACTAAAGGACACAGGCATCTGAGCTCATTTCTTCAGCTGCAGGCTCCTCGCCCCCAGAGTTATACCTGGAAAACTGTCATGATGGCTGCAGGGAAGGTGTCAAAGTTTGCAGAAGGAGTCCCATCCATAAAATTAAATCTGTAAAGAAGTAAAAAAACAAAAAAACAAGCTATAACAAGCTTCTTCTTCTGGCCCACCAGCAGATTAATTTACCCAGCCTCCTTGTCCTCCCCTCTATCTCGTCTCCTGCTACTGTCATTTTGGTAATTTCCACATAGATATGATGAAAGTGGTGTGTATTTCTGCATCCCACTCTCCTACACATGTTTATCTACTTTGTATACTCTATTCTGCAACCAAGATTCAAGATTCGATATAATTCTCTATGTATTTTTTGCACGTGGTACGAGGTGGCAGAAGAAAATGGAGGGAAAGTTAAGAGCAAATAGTAGAAAAGATGAACAAGATTCAGCAACAGGAGCGATAGAGAACAGTAGGGATCTGTGTAAGACCCTCAGTTCCACCTCCTGGTCCCTGATAGCACTGTCCAGATCTAGCACTGCTTTCCTGGGATCAGGCATAGGCAAACTCGGCCCTCCAGGTGTTTTGGGACTACAACTCCCATGATCCCTAGCTAACAGGACCAGTGGTCAGGGATGATGGGAATTGTAATCCCAAAACATCTGGAGGGCCGAGTTTGCCTATGCCTACACATTTTTAAGTCTTTCTCTACAGGAGTGAAGGCAATAAACCCTTCAACAGTGAGGTGGAACATTTCTTAGGAACGCCAAATTCTGCAGCGATGAGTTAATTCAATGCCTGTGCAGCAAAAACCTACAGACACGGAGAACGCATGCAACCAAGGCATGTAATTCTCGCCAGAAATCAGTACAAACAGTTCTGTTTGTTTGTTTGTTTGTTCTTTAAAAAAATGTTTAGGGGTACTCTCGTTTTCCTACTCATATTGAAATACCACCCCTCAATGAGGCCAAACTTAGATTCACAAAAAAGCACTGAGTACAAATAGGCCACTATAAGTTGGAGGAATAAAGCAAGCAATTGTCTTAGGGTGCTTGAGGAGAAGCAAGTAGCTTTATGGATAAACAGTCTGGTGAAAGCTAGTGAGGCAGCTTTATGAAATATTCTGATATACTGGTCGGCATTTCAAAAACAAGCAAACATGGCCTGGCCATTTACTGTATTTTTGGTTTTTATGGAAGCCGCCCAGAGTGGCTGGGGAGGCCCAGCCAGATGGGCGGGGTATAAATAATAAATTATTATTATTATTATTATTATTACTTACCTGCCACCAAAGAGCTGCATCCCAAGCAGGGCAAAGACTACAATGAAGAGGAAAAGGAGGAAGAGGAGGCTGATAATAGACTTCATAGAACTCATCAGTGAGACCACCAAATTCCTCAAGGAAGCCCAATACCTGGAAAATCCAGATGTTACTGTAGCATGCTTCCTAAAGCATTGCAATGCTCTTTCAACTTGGGCTGGCTTTTGTTAGCCAGCAGGTGTGTGCATGCCTGTGTGTCGGGGGCAGAAGGGGAGTTTCCATTATTTGATCAGTGTTGTCCAATTTTTTTATCTTTATTTAGCTTTGTTTAGCTACTTAGCCAGGTGAATTAAATGCTATCAATAGTACAGGTTACAAATGGGACGGGGAAACTGGGTTGTCGATGGAACAAGGAGGAACAACAGGGTGACACAAGGAAAAGTGGGGGTAACATTTGCTCAGGGGACATTTTAGAAAAAACAGGGACAAGCTCGTTTGTTTGACTCACTTTGTGATTTTAAATATCCTTAGAAGTCGCAGGGCTCGTAAGACGCTAATCCCAAAAGAGGTTCCAGGTCTGAAGATCGTCCAAACCACTTCAAAGATGCTCCCCACTGTGACCTGAGTCATCAAACACATACAGAAGAAACAAGCAATTGAATCACCTATGAATGGAAAGACGTAAATGAGCAAATCCACCCAACATCTCAACCACCTTCTCAGCTATCCTCTCTCAGCGATCCCAGAAGGGCAAAGTCTCCCTGACAAGAGACTTAAAAAAGTGAGCTGGACTGGGAAAAATTGTGGGGAGTAAATCTGAAATTTACAGATTATTCTCTTTTGAAAGAAAATCACATGAAGATGATGTACAGATGGTACAAATAGCAAAAATGTACAAAACCAGGTCAAATATTTGCTGGAAATGTAAAGAAAAAGAAGGTACTTTTTATCATATGTGGTGGGAATGTAGAGAAGTAAAAAAATATTGGGAAATGATATATAACGAATTGAAAAAAATGTTTAAAATGACATTTGCAAAAAAAACCAGAAGCATTTTTGTTAGAGATTGTAGGACAAGACCTGCCAAGAAAAATAAAAAATCTATTTATGTATGCTACAACAGCGGCAAGAATCTTGTTAGCACAAGGCTGGAAGAACGAGGAAATCCCAACGAAAGAACAGTGGCAAGAAAAATTGATGAGCTATGCGGAATTGGCCAAGTTGATATATAAACTGTGTGACAAGGACAATCGTGGCTTTAAGGAAGAATGGGAACTTTTTACAAACTACTTAAAAAGACAACCAAATGACTTGGACTCCTTGGCAGGTTTTGAATAAACACCCACAAATTTATTAGTTGAATATATGATGGACAAGGCAAGGATATGTACAATTTTATAATATGCAGAGAACAATATGTGCAAAGAAACCAGAGAGGTGAACTGAGGAAAGTCCGGGGGGGGGGAGAGAGGGGGGAGGGATGGGAAGGGAGGGGGGAAAGGGGGGAAATAATGAAATCGAATTTTTGGATTGATAAATTGTTATGTTGAAATTGTTTAATAATTTTTTTTTTAAAAAAAATGAGCTGGAAGAAAGGCCCTCCTTATGCCATGTTTGTGGACTCCATGAAGTGAATATATGAATGAACAATCTGTTTCATTCAAATGACTGTAATTTCTCCGCCAATTCCTGGTAATTTGGCTCTTGGAGGTGTTACAATAACACCACGTTTCCACCCCCTCTCCCCTTCCAGGATCTTCTACACATCAGCGCAGTTCCCCAGAGAATCTTCTACCCCGCTCTGCCATTCGCACTTGTTGTGTTCTGCTTCTTATCTACGCAGTGCTTACCCCACAGTCAAAGCAGTTGAAAGAAGAATGGAAATAAAGTCGGGGCCCCATCCCGTACATCTTCAAGGACATCTCTAGGAGGAAGAGGCCCAGAAATATAAACTCTGCATAGTCTGAAAGAAAGAAATTCAGGTCTGTTCATTCGATCTCTGCTTCTCTCCATCCACTATTGCAACAAAACTTCACAGCACTGCATGATGAACCCACCCAGAGCTGGTTCATGCTGAGAAATTTCTCCCCATGCCGGCACACAACATGAACCAGGCCACAGGAGCAGGGCTTGGTTGCCATCTTTGTAGCTGCAGCTTCTAAGGAAAATGTGGTGGTGAGAATAGAAATAGGCAACTTCCCTGCATGGGGCAGAAAGACAACGGACCAATTTCTAGTTGACCACCTGGTACCTGCTGGGGAAGTCTTGAGAAGAATGTTGGACCTTTGACCCAACCAGATGCTTCTTACGTTCCTTCCTAACCATGGTGCACATTCAGGATCACTGAACACAGATCACACCTTCTGCGGAGAGCTCTTTACCACAGTTAAAATGCATTGGTGAAACCACACAGGCTCCATAAAATAAAATAAAAATAGACCACATGAGGTTGAGGTTGGCCCATCCTTAGCCTGACCTTTCTTCAAGAGATTAGTTTGATGGTGTGAATAATAATAATATTGGTCGAAAAGCTGGAAGCAAAGTCTGGGGACTTCAGTTCCCCAGGAAAACTCCTTGTCAGTTCTGCTGTTTCTTCAGCCTGCTATTTTATACAACAGCAGCTTTTTGTGAGGGCTCTCTAAACAATGTTGTGGTCAGCCCAGCCAAACCTGTAGCAATTAAAGAGGTTGCTGAAGTGCTTGTGCCTAGGGGAGACTGACAGTTGTCACACCACTAATGGTCCTTTCTTCTGGGCTCAGAACCAACAACTCCCCCCCAGAATAAGCTTTTTAAAAAATGGTGGCCAGCAATATTGTGCTTAGCAGTTGCTGGGGGTTTTAAAAAATGAAAAGTAAACCCCAAACAACACAAAAATATAACACTAAAATTGAAACTGATATAAAACTAAAACAACATAAAAGCTTCAAACATTCATCTACATAATACCACAGAAGAAAGTTTACTGTCGTTTCAGGCTTCACTGTGGAAGGGTTTAAATAAATGTGATGAAATTAATAGCCAATTTCGTACCATCAGCCAGACTGGGAGAAGATATAGATTCAGGATACGCTCAGGCAGCAGATAACATTTTTACTACCTTTCCCTTATAAAATATGTTTTGTTCTTTGCACCAACATACGCACAGAATCTTGTCTGGAAATCTTATCAATATTTATAGGATCTAATAAGAACATAAGATTCTGAAGAAGCTTTTTTTGTTGGCAGCCAGAAAAACAATAGCACGACAATGGAAAAACCTGGATAATGTGTCTTTGAAGATTTGGCGTGGAAACACATGGCGTATAGCAATATCAGAGAGAGAGAAAACACTTTATACTCAGGTTTGGTACAATGAAAAGCACACCCACAGGATTTTAGTGCTGTATGGTGGGACTTTATTTGATGCACAATGGATAATAGAGAATAGGGGGCATTTCCAGAAGTGGCAAGAAGTGTATGTCAGGGTGATGTCTTAGACAATTGATTAGAGTACACTTAGAACCATAAAGTAAGATTTAGACAAGATATTTATGTGAGAGATGCTGTATCATTTGAACCCCCTCCATAACAGTTCTGTGGTCATATACTGTATTTTGTAGGAGTGGGTGGCACTGTGGTCTAACCACTGAACCTCTTGGGCTTGCTAATCGGAAGGTCGGCGGTTCAAATCCCTGCAACAGGGTGAGCTCCCGTTGCTCTGTCCCAGCTCCTGCCAACCTAGCACTTCAAAAGCACGCCAGTGAAAGTAGATAAATAGGTACCACTGCAGTGGGAAGGTAAATGGCATTTCCATGCGCTCTGGTTTCTGTCACAGTGCTCCATTGTGCCAGAAGCGGTTTAGCCATGCTGGCCACATGACCTGGAAAGCTGTCTGTGGACAAACACTGGCTCCCTTGGCCTGAAAGCAAGTTGAGCGCCACTACCCCATAGTCACCTTTGATTGGACTTAACCGTCCATGGGTCCTTTACCTTTTACCTATTATATTTTGTATTTCATTTGTAGACTTTGAGATTTTTGTTTCTGCGTACTGTCACTGCTGCCCTTTGTGCATGGGAACAATTATAAATAAAACAACAATGGCACACCTATTTCTGTCTAATGTGGGCAAAACTGGAACACCACAGAGAAGATCTTGCAAGTGAGAGGCACAGTGGAGTGGCTGCTGACCTGCATAAAATATATTGTGTGCATAGGGCTCAAGTCAATACGATAATCTCTATTGTCATTGTCCCATACAGAACAACAAAATTGAAAAAACACACTACATCAGACATTCAAAAATCAACAAGCCTGCTATCCCAGCCTGGTTAACCCCCTAAAAACTCTGATACCCCATAATTAAATACAATATACTCCCACAGAGACTACCTTACACTGCGTTTAAAACCAAAACCGCATTTGGATAGAAACTGTTTCTCAGGCGGCTAGTCCTAGTCTTTATAACCCTGTACCTTCTTCCAGAAGGCAGAAGCTGAAAGAGATCATTTCCGGGGTGTGCACTATCCTGCACTATCTCTGCAGCTTTCTTATGGCACCTGGAAGCATAGATTTGATCCAAGGTGGGAAGAGTGCACCCAATTATTCTCTCTGCAGTCTTTACAACCCTGGACAGCATTGTTTTTCCCCGTGCAGCTCCCAAACCACACACACAGACCATAAGTTAATACACTCTCAACAGTACAATGGTAGAATGCCATCAACAGGTCCTTTGAGAGATTATTTTTGCAGAGGATTCTCAGAAAATTAAAGAGTCTAATACTCTTTCATTAGTGAGCAGATTTGTGCTGAATATTCGCCGGTTTCGAATACTAGCTCGGAAAGGATCGCATTCTGTGCTGCCAAACTAACCAAAAGAAGAAAACAAATTAACTTTGCCAAGCATTCACATTGTCTCAGTGCTTTTCAGCCTCCCTTCATTCTCCTGGTTGCTGCTTCCTCTGGGCACCATGCTGGCCCACATGTTTTGGTTTTAAGACATCCATGATGCGTCCACCACACCAGCAGAAGCATCGTGACATCATCCACAAAGCCACTCAGATTAATAGCAGCGAGCGTAAATGTGGTTGAGGGCAATGAGGGGAAAGAAGAAAACATGGTGCACAGAAGGAGCAGCTAAAGGAATGAACGTGCCGGACAACAATGTGAATACATTTGCATCATGTCCAAAAAATCTCTGAAAGCAGCCAGTGCTCTTTGACACTCACCGCTGCGGTGCATGCTAACTATTAAAAGTGCGGCTAGAAAGGAGACTTTCATCCTGCCTTGTGCCATTTTATTTGAACAACTCAACTTCACTGGGGTATATTTCTGAATGAAACCTGTGTTGGAACAGGATCAGGCACCACAAGCTGCAAAGACTGGTTGGGAGCCGCCAGTTTCTTGAAGAGATAGAACCAAGAAGGGAAGAAGAAGAAGAAGAAGAAGAAGAAGAAGAAGAAGAAGAAGAAGAAGAAGAGGAGGAGGAGGAGGAGGAGGAGGAGGAGGAGGAGGAGGAGGAGGAGTTTGGATTTGATATCCTGTTTTATCACTACCCTAAGGAGTCTCAAAGTGGCTAACAATCTCCTTTCCCTTCTTCCCCCACAACAAACACCCTGTGAGGTGAGTGGGGCTGAGAGATTTCAGAGAAGTGTGACTAGCCCAAGGTCACCCAGCAGCTGCATGTGGAGGAGCGGGGAAGCGAACCCAGTTCACCAGATTACGAGTCTACCGCTCTTAACCACTACATCACACTGGCCCTGTGCCTGAATTTTTCTGGAAGAAACATGCCCTTGCTTGCACATGCATTTGGCTCTGGGGAAGGGTTTGTTCTTCCACTTTCTGCTGCTGCTGCATTAGCGAGGCATCAATGACACAGAACTCCGTCACTTACAGAGGAGGTGCGTGAGCCAAGGAGGTTGGCTGTGATGGACGATGGCCACACAGGCCGTGTTGAGGGCCACGATGCTCAAGACGAGCCAATAGAACACCTGGGATTTCACCATGTGGCGGACAGAGATGCGCAGGAGGCGCTCCTTGTGACGGAAATACGAGGCGCCATCCAGTTTGGCGCTCTTGATGCTGGCCCGAGCGAGGGGGGTGCCTGCAACAGGATGGAAAAGAAAGACAGGAGATGTCAACAGAGATAAATGGTGCAAGGACATTTCACAAAAGTAAAGACAAACTCCTTGCTGTCTCAGTGCTTTATGCATGCAAGGAAGTACTGTGAAGCTGTAGGCCAGGGTTGGGCCTATTCAGGCCTGCCAGTTGGCTCTCCAGGACTTTTTGGGCAAAGTGTGCCCACTGTTCCTGTACCTGATATCATACATGATGTCTAAAATTGGACTAAAATTGTCAACCGAAAGCTTTACTTTTCCAGTTCATCACCACAACAGTTATTGACACTGGGCTTCAGTAAAGCAAACAATTTAATAGGACAGCACCTATACGATATCGAGCGACAGAATAATTTGGCGACGCTAAGGAAATTTTGTCCATGGTATGATTATTTTCCACCTAGTCATTTTGACACTTTGGCACCCTATTTGCAAAATTTAACCTTTCTAAAATACAGGCGCGCTTTCACTTTCGAAAATGGAATATACTGTCTTTGGCTGTAGTTGAGGGTCAATTTCAAAAACCTCCACTAGAAAAAATGGTTATGTCCATGTGGAGATGGCAGTACTGAGTCAGTGGCTGATGTGACTTGCACTTTTTATAAAGATTTGAGGAGTGAGGTTATTAAAATGTAAAGGGACCCCTGACCATTAGGTCCAGTCGTGGCCAACTCTGGGGTTGCAGCGCTCATCTCGCTTTATTGGCCGAGGGAGCCAGCGTACAGCTTCCGGGTCATGTGGCCAGCATGACTAAGCCGCTTCTGGCAAACCAGAGCAGCGCACGGAAACGTCGTTTACCTTCCCGCCAGAGTGGTACCTATTTATCTACTTGCACTTTGATGTGCTTTCAAACTGCTAGGTTGGCAGGATCAGGGGCCGAGCAACAGGAGCTCACCCCATCGCGGGGATTTGAACTGTCGACCATCCGCGTCCCCAAGTGAGGTTATTACCCTTCTACTATTGTTCATGTCGGCTGACTCAACCATCCCTATTGTGTCCTTTCTTTTAGCAGATCAAGATGATCAGCTGACAGCAAAAACTGCAAGGCTTTTAGTGGGGCAATTAGAATAAGATCTACTATTGGATGTAAACCTCCAAAATGTAGTTTGTATAGTTAAGTTTTTAACTCTATCTTCGGTACATTATTTTATTTTATTTTATTTTATTGTTATGGCTAGTGGCTGATGCAAACAAAGATTCTTCTGATCTGATTTATATGAAGTCAGGCACAGGAAGCTTCAAGCCACAGCTAAAATAAAGAAGGTCAGATCCTGTTCCCTCCCTGCTCACTTGCTATAGACAAGCTTGGGCAAAATTTAGATCTGGCTGTATGATAGCCCTGTCTTGGACAGAAGGGAACAGGATGCTTCCTCCTTTTGGTCTGTGTATGTATCAATGAATGAGGACAAAATTATGATTTTTTAGAACCCAGCTTCTCCTCATTCAGTGCTTTAGGGTTTAACATTTGTTTGAGCCCATAGGAGCCATGAATTTCAGCAAGCTACCTGAGCTCATATTGACCCCTAAATACCATCTCCAGCAGAGTCTGGCCAACTTGAGCTTTGTGAGACCTTTCCCTATATGCATACAATCATTTCCTGTGGTTTTTTTAAAAGAGTAATTACTAGTCTGAAACTCATCCTGAAAGCTCAAGTGTGTCTGTGAATAAGCTGATAGTTTTTAAAGCATTAAACAGCACTTCAGACAATATTGTTCTCATTCCCAGAAGGATGCAGCTAATCGCCAAAACCATGTATTTATTACAAAACAGAGATAGTATCTCCGTCACATGTTTACACACACAGTATTCCAAAGAGGGAATAATAAATCACACTGCAAACTTTCAGGCTAAAGAACCCTAAGGAATACTAGTGCCAATTATCAAGTCAATTGCAGAATCTGAGTCCTTTTCTGGTACGCCAGATATTGGGACAAAAACACCTACTTTATTATACTCTGCAGCAATACCCATGCTGAGAGCTGCCTAACAAAAATAGTTTAAAAAAAATAAAAATCCAATGTTGAAAATCTACTGCATCAGGCCCGTAACGCACCCTTCCCAAAACTGCAAGAGAAATTGTTTGTTCTCTGTGTTAATCAAGTCGGGGGCAGCTACTGGAAAGCGTGGCGCGGTTAACTTATTTCAATCAAGAGTTTGCAATTATTCCCTCATTCTGTGCCTCTCTTCCAGAACGAAGGCATGTCCTCCTGCCAGCCCCAAGATAAAAGAATGAAAATGAGATGTTCTGCTTCTCACTTGAAGGAGTCACAAAATTCTGGATGATCCTGTGCCAACGCTTCTTTCTAGGGTGAGTCCACATGCAAAAGAGAATGGAACTTTTGAACCTCTAAGAGTTGCGTACGAATACCCCCCTTGGAATGCTGTCCAGGCCACACACCCTCTACAGGCCACGCCTCTCACCTGCCCAGGCCTTCAAGTGCATTTGCCCGGCTGGATCATGTCCCTAAACTGTGATCTTGGACCCTAAACTTCCATCCCTGCTTGTTATGTACTGAGCTGAATCCTAGAACAATAGGATCCAAAATGCAGCAGTCTGATTGGTCGGCAGGAGCCACCCAATCCAGCTCCAGGTGGAAGTGAAACAGTGACCTGATTGGCCTGCAGGAGCAGCCAATCAGGCTCCTGGATGAAATGAATCAGCAGCCTGATTGGTCTGCAGGAGCAGCCAATCAGGCTTCTGGAGGAAGTGAACCCGCAACCTGATTGGCTTACAGGAGCAGCCCGGAATTAGCCAATCATGCAGGGCCTATTGTGTAAATAATGTATATAGCTAGAAGTTTTGGGGAAAGTTTCATTGATTGCTACTATGAGCTGAATAAAGAGCATGAAATTCACACTTGACTCCGAGTCTGCTTCTTCTGATTTCATTTTGGTGTTGCAGTTTCACGCTTTTTGGTGAAGTATTATCGTTCACCACTGGTCAGAGGCACAAAAGCGGCGACTTTAGATGAATGAAGACCTGGGTTTGGAGCAAGAGCCCCAGGATAGGCACTGACTGTCTGCATCTTACCGACAGAAGAGATATCCACACGCTCATCGCTAGAGTCACGATTCATGACTTCTGTCCGATTCCTTTTAATGGTTGCTCTCCTGAGAACTAGGAAGGGCGGAGGAAAGGCAAAAAATAATCATCACCAACTTAATATGCTACTATAAGAAAGACACACCATAAACAAAACACATCCAAGAATGAAGGGCAAAAAAGAGAAACGTCTCACAGTTGGCATGGAAAAAGGACAAGTTCCTGATTTTTGCAATACGCCCAGCATGTTTTGGCTTAACCCTTTCCGGACCCATCGTTTTTTTCTTTGCAACCTATTCCCGCCCACTTTCCCCAACTTGCCAAGGCAACACAACTGTACATGTGGGAGAAGTAAAAGGTAAAGGGACCCCTGACCGTTAGGTCCAGTCGTGACCGACTCTGGGGTTGCGGCGCTCATCTCGCTTTATTGGCCAAGGGAGCCGGTGTACAGCTTCCGGGTCATGTGGCCAGCATGACTAAGCCGCTTCTGGCGAACCAGAGCAGCGCACGGAAATGCCGTTTACCTTCCCACTAGGTACCTATTTATCTACTTGCACTTTGATGTGTTTTCGAACTGCTAGGTTGGCAGGAGCAGGGACCGAGCAACGGGAGCTCACCCCATTGCAGGGATTCGAACCGCTGACCTTCTGATCGGCAAGTCCTAGGCTCTGTGGTTTAACCCACAGTGCCACCTGCATGTGGGGAAAGTAGCCTAGTGGAAAAAGCAGCAGGTGGAAGAAGCATTCTGCATCTCCCCATGGATATCAAATTTCAGGGTGCGTCCCCCCCCTTACCTTCTAATGCTGATGTGCCAGAATTCTTGTTCTCTTCAGCCAGCATGACTTCCTCTATGTAAAGATGCAAAAAGATAATAAAAAAAAAGTTTAGGAATGTATTTGTCAACTATCTAATCAGCAAAACAAAAGGGACAATATTATTTGGCGATATGAGACTAATCACATCATGGCAGTGGTAGGATCATTTGTCCACATCTATTCTACCTTGTGGGGAGAAAAAGAATCTTGATCACTTGCATTTTTCTTTTTTTAAAAAAAGAGCATGTTATGTAGGTTTTATGTGAATTCCAAATGTCTTTTAAGCTGAAGATATAGTTTTAAAAATGGCACAGCATATTTGAGCAATATAGAAAACAAAAGGCAGGTGTGCACTCCTACACAAGAGGCGTACAGTTAGGGAGCACTCAGCCAACAAACTAAAAAAGCCACCCTCAAACAACAAAACTTCAAGAAACTCACAGAATGTGACTGAAAATGGAAGAGTTTTATCACTATGTTCCAAACTGTATCTAGTAGATGTCTATGGCTTGCCATATAACCGCATTCCATACACTACAAAAGTTCAATGGCAACCAACATGGTATTGCATTTCTGGCAGTGAAGCCTCTGACATTTGTTGAATGAGCTAGTACGAATCTATGGAATGTCCACAAACATTCCAACTTCTCAGCAACAAAGTATTCACTGTAGAAGCTTAGGTGAGAATGGATCATTGACACAACAGGCACTAGGAGCTGTTGTGCAGAGCAGGCCAAGGAAACGGACTGAAGGAGGCACCGGAAGATGGGAAACCTAAGGGACAGGTAACCTGGAGGCAGGTTAGTTGAAGGGAAGAGACAAGGAAGGGGAGGAGATGCAGGAACCTGAGGGAAAGTCAGGTGGAACAGTCTCAAGACTAGGGAGCACTCAGCATAGGTTACCAAACCTAGACCCTGGAAAGACTCCTGCGCCACTGAGAGTTGCAAACTAGGGGCAATTCTGCCAGCTATGACTTCAGCAGCATTGTGATCTAGAAATCCTAAGGGGCAGTGGGGTGGAGGAACAATGATAGGATGGAGCTCTGAATTAACTTCACATTTTAATTTGAACTACTAAGCTAATACTTTGACTCCAGATTTATAATGAGAATGCAATACAGTAATATTGCTAAGAGGACTTAAAGGTAAAGGTACCCCTGACCGTTAGGTCAAGTCGCGGATGACTCTGGGGTTGCGGTGCTCATCTCGCTTTATTGGCCAAGGGAGCCGGCGTACATGACTAAGCCACTTCTGGCAAACCAGAGCAGCGCACGGAAACGCTCTCTCCTGACGGTTTGCTGTTGTTCCAAGCTGGCAGCTGGATTGGCTCCACATCCTTCCCTGACTCCAGACCTACTTTACCTGCTTTATCTATCCAAGCCCGGTAGCCGTTCAGCTCCCGTTCAATCTGCTGCTGCCTCCTCAGTTTCATGAAGGCCCGGCGGTTTTCCACTCGCTCCCTCTCTTTGGCAAATTCCCTGTAGAGGCAGGAAGGAGGCCAAGATCCTGTTAGAAAAAGACTTTCTGCAGCGCTACACCACTGAGTTGTATACTGCATGACACAGCCATGGCATGGAGGGGTGGGAAGAAAGCTGTCTTAGTTTGCGATGGGGGAAGCAAGGAGAAAACCCATACAGGTGAATCTGGAGAGAGAGAAGCACTGAGCTCAGAGCAGGTCAGCTGAAAGCGATTGCCAGGGGTTTGTATTTATTTATTCATTACTAGATTCCCAGCCCACCTTTGCCTCCAAGGAGCAAAAGGTGGAATACATGATTCCTCCTCCCCGTTATTCTCACAACACAGCAGGTTTGGCAGACTGGTTCAAGATTACCCACTGGGTTTCATAGCCAGGTATTTGAACCAGGGTCTCCCTGGTCCTATTTTATTTTATTTTTTGTGTTTTATTCTTTTATTCATTTAGTGTAACAATCTTTACAACAAAAGACTTCACACCCAGAATAAAATAATAAATGGTAAAACCTTGAGTTTCATATTTTCATTTAGACTAATCTCTTCTCAGAGTCCATTATTTTAATATTCCTGAATGTTTGTTTCCTTGTTTTAATTCCTTATTCTCAATCTCTTAAATCCTATATATATCTTTAACAATTTTTCAGTTAGTGCCCTCATCTCCCTCCCCAAGACCCATTGCTTCCCTCCACCCATACATACATACTGTTATTTTTTTTGTTGCTGCATTACCTGCTGTTTATATTTGTTGTTCCATCTTTGTTACGATATTATCCTATCTCCTTGTGCCCTTTAAGCTATTGCATATTAGTTTTTTAAGCTCCAAAACCAACTCTTTTCATGTAGACCTTTGTGCATTCCCACTCTTTATATTTTTTTTTATTAGGTCAACTTCTAATTGATGCTGTTAACTTTGCCATTTCTGCAAATTCGCAAATTTAGGCTCTCCATTCTAGTAATTCTGGTATTTTGTCTGTTTTCCAATTTTTCGCCAGGTCTCCCTGGTCCTAATCTAATCTCCTCTAACCTCTATACTGCAGTGGATTGAGCTGAGGTGAAAGAAGGACCTTTGCCCCACTCTCCAAGCTTGTTTATGTGTGTTTGTACAAACTGGACTAAGAGGAAGCCTGCAGCAGGCTGTTGACACCCCCTGAAACCAACTGGTCCCTACCACGGCTCAGTGTTAACAAATCAAGCCAAAGAATCACTCGCTCAAAGCTCCTCCCTGCTCGAAACCCACCACAAGCGAGTGCAAATAATCATAATCAAACACTGGAGAGACCTGTCAGGAGTAAGAATGGACCAATGGTACCAAATAGTATGGGAAACAGCCCTACTAGAAAAATTAACCAATAAACTGAAGCTTACATGGGGACAAATAGAAGAAGACGCCTTCACCCCGGTATGGTTCCCCTTTATCACATACACAGCCCAACAAGACAATGACAAGAATCCGCCAACAGCATACGAATCAATATGGCTAACCTGAGCCAAAACATCTATCCACCCCACTCACACATGAAAACAAAGATCACCACAGGCAATCACA
Source organism: Podarcis raffonei (assembly GCF_027172205.1). NCBI lineage: Eukaryota > Metazoa > Chordata > Lepidosauria > Squamata > Lacertidae > Podarcis > Podarcis raffonei. The sequence goes on along the minus strand of NC_070607.1, from coordinate 7,598,022 downwards.
AACGAACAACCACACCCTAGGCCAACCCCAACCTCTCTCAACACCAAAGGAACACAAGCGAATAGCAAAGAGAACCTGCACAAGCGACGCTGACACAAAACCCCACATATACTAAGTAAAATAGAAACATCGCTGCCTGACCCCACTCCCACTTGCCTTTCCACCCTCCTCCTCTTTCCCCATTTTCTTCCTAATGTAACACTAATGTCTCAACAAACGAAACTGATCTGTAAAAATGTTACTTGTAAAAGAAAAAAGAGAGACACTGCTCATACTTTTGTAAACCAATAATATTTTTTTAAAAAAATAAAAATACACTAAATAAAATAAAATAAATGCAAGTCCTCTGGGTGTGGGGAAGGGGTATTGGGGGTCTCTGCTGCCTGACTCCCCCACCTGCTTTCATTCTCAGCTTCCTGCAGACTTAAGTTCGCAAATGAGGGCGGAATAGATGAGCAGTATGAAATAAGAGACAATGCCTCCACTTTTAACTTATGGCTATTTTACTCATTTGCTGGGAGGATGTTTTCCTAACTCATCCCTTCCCTCCCGGCAACCTTTGCTGACCGCAGCTTTCCAAGGACAACTTTAAATGATGTGGGTTGCGCAGGTGGGAGGGCTGAAGCGGCGCTAACAGGCAAGCTTGGCAAAGGCAGGCGAGAGGAGGAGGGTTTCGAAAGCCACGCTTGAAAGCTGAAAACCTTGGCTTGTGGTCCAAGGGATTCGGAAGAGCATGAACGATAAAGTAAGACCTTGTGCATAATTCAGAGGGCAGGGCTGCTGCCTTCCTGCTGTCCGAACCAAACCTCTCTCCTGTCTCTTCAATACATGCTTATAATTCCACACATTCACTGCGCACTGACGTTCAGCAGAGAAAGGATTCATTCTCTCTCTCTTTTACACACACACACAGGCTGATGGGGTGGGGGCGTGGATGCATTATTCAAAGGAAATGTGTTTTGCTGCAGCCATGCTGCAGAGTCGCAGAATCTTCTGAAGGTGTGGAAGGGTGGGTGGAAAGGAAGAGAGGAGAGGGAGCAGGAGAATAATGCAGGTCCCCCTGGTAATACTCCAGGCTCCCTTGGCAACCACAATCCCCGCAAGGAGGAAGCTCTGTGGAGCCCACACAACACGCTGTCTTCTTCTCCATCACATCTGCAAAATTGACACTCCAGCGCAGAAGCAAGCAGCAGAACGGAAAACAACCCCTGATGACCCAAATGAGCATACGGTCTTTCTCTCTTCGCTTGTACACCTCTGGGACCCCTTCCACTGAAATAAGCTCCAATTAACTTGAAGTGAAGGCCCAAGACAGGAGTTGATCATCATGTGAGCTGCGCACAGGTGAACTGCAGCGAGCTGCTGGCTAGCCCTGTGGAGCCGCCTTTTATTGAGGCAAATATGCAAGCCAGGCAAATACATTTTGGGCTGTGACCTTTACACATCTTCCATCCCGAGATCGTGGGGTGGTACAAAGCTATTTTGGCACCTGTTTCCACAGCGTCATTTTCCCCTTGCACAGTGTATGACGAAGGAGACAAAAGGTCTCAGGGACAAAGGTTACAGACAGGACACCGCTGACTGCTGAGACCGCAAAAGGTCAGACATAGGGGACGATGTTCCGACAGCTGTGGCTTGTCTGGGGGGGGGGGATTTTCCTGCACCCCAGGGTCACGCGTGCAGGCAGACTGTGGCTGCCTGCTGGTGGAGAAGTGTGCTCCCTCCGCACCTCACTGTCCACTCCGCGATATCCCTACGTAACCTGACTCCACGAATGGAGGGCCAGTTCACAAAGACAAGCAAGCCCATGTTAAGCATCTAACAAGCTCAGGCCAATGTCTCATAGCGCTGCTGATGCAAAGCAGGCATAGACTTGGTTGGGTTCTTCAATGGGGGTGGGAAGGAGGTTGACCGGGAGACCTCTATAAGGGCAGGTTGCAAGTATAAGAAATGTTTCTTTGGAAATTGCATTAAATAAAATAAAATAAACAGTCTCTTCACACATGATGCTTTGCAATGAAATGGACACTTTACAGAGAGCTACCATCAACCCCACCTTTCAATTAGTATAGGTACACGTGTTTCCAAAAAATACATTTAGGTACATTCAATTAGGTACATGTGTTTCCAAAAAATATATTTGTCTCATCTGCACATGACATTTCCTTTTTTAAAGTCTACAGTGTGCACCTTAAATTGGACCTAGATGGATTTATGGGATAAAGATACTGTTATCGGTTCCCACCACAGGAAGTTTAATTTATTGGTTTGTTGAATTTGTATCCTGTCTTTGCACCAAATGGTACTTATGACAGCTGGTAGCAATGTCAAAAAATAAAAGCAGCATACAATAAAAGCCAATCAAATACAAACTAAAATAAACATAAAAACAAGGCAGGTAAAAACATCAGTAAAAACAACCAGTTAAAACCATTTGCAAGTCTGTAGCACTGGCAGATTTATAAAGAAAAGTTACGTGTCGTTGGCTGCAACGATAAACCCCATCAGAAGATTAAAGTGAGCAATTGCCCCAAGAGCACAATTTGCTTTTTACGAGCCCAGTTCTAGTTCAGAAACCCTGCTGCACTTCCAGTTGCATCATCAGGAGTGTGGGAATGACTATGGTTTCTAGTCAAAAATGAAGGGCAGACCACACATCTGAAAAGCACTTACTCCTGTGGTCTGCCTGTATTTGTAGAAAAAAGAGAGTTCCGGGTACATTCTGGCCTTCTTCACGGCTTCTGCACAGCACTACATTGGAAAGTTCCTTGAAGAACAGCAGCCCAGTCCTCCCCCTCCCCTATTAAAGAGTGGAGGGACACGGGTGGCGCTGTGGGTAAAACCTCAGTGCCTAGGACTTGCCGATCGTATGTTCGGCGGTTCGAATCCCCGCGGCGGGGTGAGCTCCCGTCTTTCAGTCCCAGCTCCTGCCCACCTAGCAGTTCGAAAGCACATCAAAGTGCAAGTAGATAAATAGGTACTGCTTTATAGCGGGAAGGTAAACGGCGTTTCCGTGTGCTGCGCTGGTGCCGGATCGCCAGAGCAGCTTTGTCACGCTGGCCACGTGACCCGGAAGTGTCTCTGGACAGCACTGGCCCCCGGCCTCTTAAGCGAGATGGGCGCACAACCCTAGAGTCGGACACGACTGGCCCATATGGGCAGGGGTACCTTTACCTTTACCTATTAAAGAGTACACTCTGTCACAGTACAGTGTGGTGTAGAGGTGAAGAGCAGTAAACTCCTAATCTGGTGAACCGGGTTCGCTTCCCCGCTCCTCCACATGCAGCTGCTGGGTGACCTTGGGCTAGTCACACTTCTCTGAAGTCTCTCACCCCCACTCACCTCACAGAGTGTTTGTTGTGGGGGAGGAAGGGAAAGGAGAGTGTTAGCCGCTTTGAGACTCCTTCGGGTAGTGATAAAGCGGGATATCAAATCCAAACTCCTCCTCCTCCTCCTCTTCTTCTTCTTCTTCTTCTTTGATGTTCATGCTGTCCTTTAGAGACTCTCTACCCTTCTCGCTGAAGGGACGCGGGTGGTGCTGTGGTCTGAACCACAGAGCCTAGGGCTCGCTGATCAGAAGGTTGGCGGTTCGCCGGCTCCCTCGGCCAGTAAAGCGAGATGAGTGCCGCAAACCCAGAGTCATCCATGACTGGACTTAATGGTCAGAGGTCCTTTACGTTTTTACCCCCTCGCTAAACTGGCACTGACTTCGGAACAATGACTTGGTAACCTAGATTAGATGGATGGCTAAGGCCTATTGAGGAGTTCAAGGAATGTGTCGGAGAGATCACAGATGCCTGTTGTGTGGGAAGGTTTGAAGGGGGCTTCTTCACATGGGGATCTGGATGCAATTGGGAATGCCCTTCAGGATCATGCAGGATTCCAAGTTGTGGGAAGGACTCTCAGCACATTCAGCTGAATGTACAAAGAATTCTGCTTCAGGCATTGAGCCTCAGCTCTTAACATTGTCAATGGGGGCACTGGGAAACACATGTCCCCCCCCCCATGGTATTGCCACACACGCTATTTAAACAGCTGCATAGGGCTCTAGTTGCTGTAGTTTTGCCACTGAGGCTAAATTCACCATAAAATATCAAAAAAATCAATAGCTGCCACTACTTAATAGGCTGAAAGAGCAACAGGGGCTTTCTGCACCGAGGAAAAGTTTAACTAGGATATCAAATGAAACTCTGCCACCTTCCAGTCTCTAACCACCCGTGACCTCAAAAGAGCAAAAGAAAGGGCACTTGACCAAAGGTACAACAGTATTAATGTGGGAAGAGAGTAGATGAGTTAGCAGCCTCTCCGATCAGACCTGCTGTTAAGTTTATTAACACAGAGAGAATTGTTGCGGGCAAGAAAACAAAAAGAGCAGAATGATTTTAATGATACATACTTGCTCTAGCTGGCATCATCGGTGGGTCTGTTATGTTTTACTTGGCCGCAGAAGTTGTATAGAATAAAGCAGTAATTTTGACTCTGAAATTAATGTCTTTCTCTGCCATCTTGGCAGAAAAGGTAGAGTGGAATCCAGACAGAAGACTGTACATTAATTGGAAATTGATGTTAGGACACAATCTGATTCAGGAATCGTTCTCAAATATAGGTTGGATGGGGGAAGCCAAGTGTGTCCTTATCCGGGCCAATATACAATTAGAGTCTACGTTGAAAGAAATGGGAGCCTTGTAACCTTTCCACCAATTTACCTCAAACAAACATGAACTGATGTGTAATTTCCTGGATTTCCCCATGATCCCTTTTGAAACTCTTTAAGAATTATCCAGAGGATACCACCTGGATTTGTTAAGTTTTAATTTGTCAATAATGCCTAGAGCATCTTCTGTTGTCACCCCTATTGGGCTTCATTCTGCCTTCCAGACAAAGCTATCTCACGGAGGCACAATGATGGGAAGAGTGCTAACTGCAGGATGAAAAGACTGATCTTATTTGACAAGACATAGCTAAGCAAATGGATCCATATGTTCATGTTTTGCAGTTCCCTTTGGTTTTGAGAACAAGACCTCACAGTGAAGCTTGGCTCAGGTTCAATGCAGCTCAATGCAGCTCATACAGGTGATGTTTTGCCTAACGTGCACTTTCAGAGGATATTTTTATGAGCAGGTTCATTCTGTTATTAATAACGGTGAAGATTCACCTCCATCTTTGAGCTCTAAGGTGTTCAGCGAGAAGCTGACTAATGGCAGCAATTCAAGATAAATAGGTAGTTCTTTCACGAAGGCAAAATATCTTTCTTACTTACTTAAATACCTAGCTAACCACAAGAAATATGTAAGAGAAATCAGACCAGGAGGGCCAGATCAGGCTGAATTGCTGCCATAAATTGCTGCCATAAATGTTAGACACAAGGACTGATACGCTGTGAGCTCTCTTTAGTTTAGTTTTCATACTAAAGTTCCTTTTTGTTCATGTGGACTACTGCTACACCTACTGCCACACATTCTGCCTCTGAATGTGCAAATGAACCTTAAAAGTTGAGTTATTTTTCCTCCAGAGAAAACCGATCCCAGAAAGACCACCCACAGCTTATTGAAGGCTGAAGATGAAAATAGTAGTGGACTAGTCCTGTTCTCAGCAGGTATGAAACCTGAGTCAAGTTTCCTTTCTCACACAGTTCACTTCCTTCCTATATTGTTGTGAGATCATAAAGAATCTGGCAAGAGTCCCATCTAGGACATCATTCTGTTTCCAACTGTGGTCAGGCATATATACCTCTGGGCAGATGGCCAACAGCCAGGACTTAAAGGTTGCCAACAACTAGAACAGTTTTCCCCCTGTTGCTTATTCCCAGCACCTGGAACTAAGAGATACACTACGTCTGAACATGGAAATTCCATTGAGCTAATGGCTATTGGGACGTGGGTGGCGCTGTGGTTAAACCACCGACCCTAGGACTTGCCGATCAGAAGGTGGGTGGTTTGAATCCCTACGGCGAAGTGAGCTCCCGTTGCTCAGCCCCAGCTCCTGCCAACCTAGCAGTTCTAAAGCACATCAAAGTGCAAGTAGATAAATAGGTACCACTCCAGCGGGAAGGTAAACGGTGTTTCCGTGCACTGCTCTGGTTCGCCAGAAGCGGCTTAGTCATGCTGGCCACATGACCCAGAAACTGTATGCCGGCTCCCTCGGCCAATAAAGCGAGATGATATCATTTTATGATGTCGTTTTTATCGTTTTACAGGGTGATATCATTTCTCCACACCATGATGTCATTTCTTACACACTTCTAGGTGTCGTTTTTGTTTTCTAATCTAAAAGAATCCAAAACACTTTAGAGTTTCTTACAAAGAAGGACATCAACCTTTCAATCATTTTCATTGCCCCTTTCTGTAGACCTTTTCCTGCTCAACAACATCTTTTGACATAAGCAAGAGTGAAACTGGTGTGGCGGAAGGCTGGAAGCCCAATGGCAGATGGAGCTGGAGCACAGGACAGGCAGAACCAACTAATTCCAGTTTTGTCCCCATCTTCCTCTCTGTTGAGTTCTCTTAAGGAGATATGGAGGCACCTCTGAAGAGACACTGTCCTGGTTCTCGTCAGTTTGATGGGCATTCACAGTAAACCTATAAGTGAGGTCTGTGAGGTGGATCTTAAAACACAGGCAGGAACTTTAGTAGAAGAAGAAGAGTTTGGATTTGATATCCAAGAAGGGAAGAAGAAAAAGAAGAAGAGGAGGAGGAGGAGGTTCAGATTTGATATCCCGCTTTATCACTACCCTAAGGAGTCTCAGAGCCGCTAACAATCTCCTTTCCCTTCCTCCCCCACAACAAACACTCTATGGGGTGAGTGGGGCTGAGAGACTTCAAAGAAGTATGACTAGTCCAAGGTGACCCAGCAGCTGCATGTGGAGGAGCGGGGAAGCGAACCCAGTTCACCAGATTACGAGTCCACCGCTCTTAACCATTACACCACACTGGCACACAAGGGCATTAATGAGGTTAAGGAGGAGGCAACCCAGGAATGGTTGTCAGTACAAAGGCAGGGAGGGTAGGGCTGGCTGAGGAGAAGAAAAGGCTCAACCCACACTAAGGGCCTTCTGGGTAGTGGCACCTGCCCTGTGGAACGCCCTCCCACCAGATGCCAAAGAGAAGAATAACTACCAGACTTTTAGAAGACATCTGAAGGCAGTCCTCTTTAGGGAAGCTTTTAATGTTTAACAGACTACTGTATTTTAATACTTTGCTGGAAGCCGCCCAGAGTGGCTGGGGAAACCCAGCCAGATGGGCGGTGTATAAATAATAAATTATTATTATAATTTTCACCTGCACTCCCACCCTTTTTTTTGCCCACTGCTTTCCCCATGAAAACCCGCTCTTTAACTCTTTGGGCAATGTGCAGGAAACCCAAATTGCAGTTTGTGGCGCTGTGGGTTAAACCACAGAGCGTAGGATTTGCCGATCAGAAGGTTGGCGGTTCGAATCCCCATGACAGGGTGAGCTCCTGTTGCTCGGTCCCTGCTCCTGCCAACCTAGCAGTTTGAAAGCACCCCTAAGTGCAAGTAGATCAATAGGGAAGGTAAACGGCGTTTCCGTGCGCTGCTCTGGTTTGCCAGAAGCGGCTTAGTCATGCTGGCCACATGACCCGGAAGCTGTACGCCGGCTCCCTCGGCCGGTAAAGCGAGATGAGCACCGCAACCCCAGAGTTGGTCACGACTAGACCTAATGGTCAGGGGTCCCTTTACCTTTACCTTTACTGAGTCAGAGTTAAAGAGCAGGTTTTCCTCCTGGGGGACAAAAAAACAAAAAGCACTCAGACAACAGACCAGGAAAGCACGAAGCTGTGGCTAGAAAGTGTAGGTATTTCAAATGCAGCTGCACCACAACCCCACAAATTTATATAAAAGCATTCAGATAGTGGCACTTCACCCTCTACAACCAATTTCCTAATAAGCCTTAAAATGCTGCCGTGCACCGAGTTGACATTTTCATTGAGCTACCTGTATCCATATTTTCCGTTCAAAGATCAGCAGTTTCACATTTGCATCCTTCAGAGAACTCTCAGGCGAATGTCATCTGGCTCTGCTGACTTGTTAACTTGCAATTTGTCAATTAGCATTAAAGCTCCATCATTTGTCACCTCTGTTTGACATAACTCCTCAGTTTCCCTGTCGCCTCACAAAATAAGAGTTCAGATGGGGAAATATGTCTCCGTTTTCTTCCACATGAAGACTCACACTTTTCGCCTCTCCAGAACCTGCTTTCAGTACACCATTTGTGGTCTCAACATCCTATCAAGTTTAACAGTCCTGGTAAGCTTAACTATCCCAATGCATTATTTTGAAAAAACAAAACCCACGATTTTTTGGGTTTGTGCTTTTAGCATAACTTTTTAATGTGAATCTTATGGACTTTTAATGTCTGTTTTTACACTGCTGCTTAATCACACTAGCATCCTCTTTGAAGTCTTTATATACAGTCTAAATCTGCGGTGATATCGATGTTACACTTTGCTCCAATCCATTAATATTTACTAAAGTACCTTCTTGCAATTTGATGCTACAATTTCTCTCACCATCTCCTGCAACCACATCAGAGCCATTATTCTGCATCCTGACATCTTTCCACCTTTGTACCCTTCTCTGCAACGATGCCTCAGCTATAAGTCCTCACTCAGGTCCTATGCTCCTGCACACCTTGGCCACCTTCCTGTAGGAATGGAATTAGACACTAGGAGAGAATCTGTGGTTTAGTTATTATCCTTCCTTGCAGCTTAAACTTGGAAGCCAAGTCAATGTTGATTTAACCTTCTGAAATATACTCAGAGTCGCAAAGTGATTTCATGCTCTTTATTCAGCTCATAGTGGTGAGGAGGAATGAATGAATGTCCCCTCAAAGTATCTGCTTTACATACATTATTTACACAATGGGCTGCACATGATTGGCTAATTCCGGAATTCTACTGTAAGCCAATCAGGTTGTGGATTCACTTCTATCTGGAGCATGATTGGGTGGTTCCTGCCAACCAATCATACTGCTGCATTGTTCTAGGACCAATCAGACTGCTGCCTTTTGGATCCTATTGTTCTAGGACCAATCAGACTGCTGCAGTTTGGATCCTATTCAACTCAGTACATAACACCTTCCATAAACAATAATCCAAGATGCTGTGAGGCAGATTGTATTTTCCTGGTATTGCCCCCTTTCTCCCCCTTAAAAACAGCAATCACACAAGCATTGTTTTGTGAGTAAATAAAGATAGTATTTATTTATATAATCTATATCTCAAAGCATCAGTTACTGCAGCCAAATGAAGGGAGGTTTATAACAAATATCTAAGTTACAAATGTATAAAATGTAAGTTCAAAAGTGGTGTCTGAGCTGCACGTGTTGTCAACTTGGCAACATGATGGAGAGATGCCCAGACAGGAAAGAAGCATGTTGTGTTACAGTTTCCTGCCAAAACAAAGGAAGTGATCTCACAGAGTTCTTTCCAGCAATTTTTACAGGACAGCTCAGGATGTAAACAGGAGTGTGAACCAGATTAAGCATCATTCCTTCTCCATGTTGAACTCTGCAAGTGTGCACGTGTGGAATCTCAAAAAGAGGATTCTCAGCAAACAACTATTGCCAGGATTCTTTTGGAGGAAACTATAAATCGAATAAAACCAATATACCTCTGTAGCAATACATGTGTATCACACATTGTTCCTTGAAATCTTGCCTGGAAAGTTTCTCCCTTTCTCCCTTTAGCAGTTTCTAAGAAGCAGGGTGAAGGCACAGGGAGAAGAAATGGTAAGTGTATAGGGCAAAAGAACCGCAATATTACAACAGGAATGCAGAGCTTGAGAGGGTGGCAAATAACACGCAGAGTATATTATCTGGTCTGATGGATCCACAAGTTGCAACCCATCTGCCATCCTCCTTGCTTGGCTCCCGCTCCTTTCAGTTTCCATAGGAATTCTCTTCTTCTTTGGCAATCCTTCGTAGCCAAGTAAGATGGTCTTCCATGAACACGGTCATAACAGTGAGACTGTAAGTGACTGTGGAGGCCAATTCTGGATCCACACGTCCTTCACGTTCTGGGCACCACAGTTCAAGAAGGACACTGACAAACTGGAACGTGTCCAGAGGAGGGCAACCAAAATGGTCAAAGGCCTGGAAACGATGCCTTATGAGGAACGGCTAAGGGAGCTGGGCATGTTTAGCCTGGAGAAGAGGAGGTTAAGGGGTGATATGATAGCCATGTTCAAATATATAAAAGGATGTCACATAGAGGAGGGAGAAAGGTTGTTTTCTGCTGCTCCAGAGAAGCGGACACGGAGCAATGGATCCAAACTACAAGAAAGAAGATTCCACCTAAACATTAGGAAGAACTTCCTGACAGTAAGAACTGTTCGACAGTGGAATTTGCTGCCAAGGAGTGTGGTGGAGTCTCCTTCTTTGGAGGTCTTTAAGCAGAGGCTTGACAACCATATGTCAGGAGTGCTCTGATGGTGTTTCCTGCTTGGCAGGGGGTTGGACTCGATGGCCCTTGTAGTCTCTTCCAACTCTATGATTCTATGATTCTATGATTCCACAGTGGGGGCATAGGTTTCCAGGCAGGAGTTGATCACGGTGAGGGTTTGCCAAACGTGCCTTTCTCTTAGCATGTTTCTCCCTTGCGTCCTGAGTTTGAGCGTCTTGAAAGTCCACAACACCTTTGGTAAAGGCTGTTCTCCAGTTAGAGTGCTCGCAGGCCAATGTTTCCCAGTTTTCTGTGTTTATACTCCATTTTTTTAGATTTGCCCTGAGAGAGTCTTTAAACCTCACTCGCAGGATCATCACCTTGTCATGCCAAGTGGGCTTGTATGTTCCTATGACCCTTGTGAGCAAAGCCATGGGGAGTCTCGTACTCCCAGCACCCAAGGCGGTAAGGTCAAAGGGGAGGAACTAGACAAAGAATGATTCAAGAAGTCCTCAATGGCAGAACAGGTGGAAGGTAAAGCCACTCCCGACAGCAGGAGGGGGGGTTGCGGGCTCACGCCCCACCACATCTTTGTGGGGCTGGCTGCGGCCCCGCGGGACTTGGGGAATCCCAGGAATCATTATTATTCATTATTCACCGCGCCAGCCAATCGGCTGGCGGCGGGGGCGGGCTTAGTAGGGATCATTTAAGGTCGGGGCAGCCCGTGCTTACCCCTTTTCTTTCTTACAGCCAGCTGCAGTTTACCACCCACCCACCCTCTAGGTTGTCTTTTGGACTTTGCTATGGGCTTCGGCTGGTTGCCGCAAGGGGCCTGGTAGGAGTTTTTCCACTTGGCTAATTGGCAATATTTTGGAAGCCACTTGGTTTTTTCGCCTACCTCATAGCAAAACGTCACAACACCTTTGGTTTTGGCGGTTAGGCAGTGGCAGGGGTATTGTTATGCAAATGAGTTGGGGAGAAGAGTGCCATCACCTCCACCAAAATCATGAAGGGTAGTTCGTTAAAGGACTCAGGGGGCGTCGCCTCGTCCGAAACCTACGGAGGTCCGAAACCTACGGTAACCCCTCGGGGAGCGCCTAGGGATGTGCATCTCGGGGGCTCACCCTGTTGGTGCTTAACCCTTCCTGGTTCTATGCCAGTTAGTCTGATAGGGCCAATGCCTAAAGCCAATACCGCTCTTACCTGTAATCAATAAAGTTGTGGCCATTTTTCACCCATTAACCTAAATTCTGGTGTCCAGTGTCTTTATTTATTCCATCTGTGGGAGGGGGCGGGAATCGCCACGCAACAAGTAGGATGTTACAACAGCTTTGAAGGTGGATGAAGGCTGCAGGAGATAAGAATCTACCAGTCATCATGACACTCATGCCATCAGAATAGAGCCTTACTGCAAAGACTGTGCGTTGGTCAGCGTGCACTGATCTACACACATAAAAACAAATAAACGCACAGGCGTCTTTCAAAAACCCAAACTCGCCGTGCAAATTCTACCTCCCCATTAGCAAGGAATAGTCCCTTCCTTAAAGGAGAGAAACCTAAGTCCTCCACAGACCACAAAACAGTGTGTGCAGGGAATCTGATAGCTACAATCAGATACTAATGAACTCGGGAGCTCCAGCACAGGGTGAAACTTTATTTCTGCAAGGTTCTTTGGTGAGGGGTCTTAAAAACACGTTTTGGGGTTGAGAATTTCAGATCTGTTCTGTTGGGGGCAGTGGACCAGCATGGTCCTTCCGTTTAGCATGCTCCTTTGATTTTTTTCACGTAAAGCTTTGTTTACAGATTCAGGGTCTCTCACTGTTGTCATGACAACCCAGGCAGCAGAACACCTGCCTCCCAGGACGGCATGGTCTATAAAATATCCATATCCATAGCCTAAGCGTGTGTACACACATACAAGAATTAGCATACATGGCCACGACTAATGCGGATATGTTTATTCATGCATTATGGCCATTACACAAGTCCTTAAAGCCTGCATAAAGCAATATTAACTAGCAAAGATGTTTGATGGCTTTGGTCGTCTATATGCTAACCAATCACGTAGGAAAACCTGCATCCGACAGGGATCTGAGTTGCAACTCAAGTAAATCAGATTTACGAAAATTCCAAGTTAATAATAATAAAACGTGCTGCCATCTGCCTTATTGCAGGGCAGATTTGAGGGTAAACCATACGTGGAACGAGTCTGCCCCTGTGGCTTGATGGAGGTAGAAACTGTCTCTCATGCCTTGTTACGCTGCCATTTCTACGGGGATATATGGTCGATATTTATTACCCCTGCTATGCAAAAATTTCCAAATGAATCCAAACTTCAATGTCTAAAATCCCTGATAGAGGACAAGGATCCTGAGATTATGTTAAGGGCCAAATTCTGTGTGATTGCCATAAAACTTAGGGAACAAGCTGTGCTATCATAATGATTAAGGCCTTAAATGATAATTTTACATTATATGTTGGTGACTAAGTTTTAATTTATATATTTTTTAACTGTTGCTATATCTGTAGTGTCCTTGTCATACCTAATTGCAAATTCAAATGTATCCCTATACATACAATATTTCCTTGATATTGTATGCGGGCTGGAACTGGTCTGTGACCGAAATTAATAATAATAATAATAATAATAACAACAACAACAACAACAACAACAACAACAACAACAACAACAACAACAATAATAATAATAATGATGATGATGATGTAATATTTATTTTAGCTGCTGACATGACTAATTTTGCTACGGTTTTAGGTTTATTTTTCCCGAAGTTTGCAAGCTGTTGTAAGGGACTGATAGTTTGGGAAAGCAGCTAGTAGGCTTTTGAGAATTAGTAAGGAACACATAGAGGTTAAGGACTAAACATGAAATGATACAGCAATTTTCAATGTTCAGATAAGCTCTGCACATAGAAGCACAATGCATTTCCACATACAGAGGAGATTTGCATCTCCATGAAGACTGGACTGCCTTCCGCCACAGGAATGAGGCAGACTTTTCATCACTGCAACATCTGTCCTTAAACACAGCACTTTTCCCCTTATGGAATCCACTGGGTGCCTGTTTCTTGGGAGGGGGGGGGAAGAAGGAGGTTTGGCTGCTTTATGTATTTATTTAAAATGAATTAAAAAATAAAATTAATATGCTGCTTGACTGTTCCCCAATAGCCCTCTGACTGCAGCCTGCTTGTCTCAGAATAGTTGGAGAGAGTCCAAGGGTTCATTCCCTGTATATAACCTTTTTATCAAATTTTCTGTTTTACAATTTAAAGTGCTCATTTTTACATCCTTAAGATATCGATCACTTCCCTTCTTCCCTTTCCATGGTTCATTTTACATATCATAAATCCCTGCATATTTTACAAAAACTATACCATTCAGTAGTCCATTATTTCATCCTTCAAAACTTGTTCACACTGTTGAATTTATCTTAATGCTGCCAGCATTTTCAGCGATACACAATTATTTCCCATATATTCAATAAACATTATCCAATCTTTAAACATATGTTTAAACCTGGAGTACTGTGTCCAGTTCTGGGCACCACAGTTCAAGAAGGACACTGACAAACTGGAACGTGTCCAGAGGAGGGCAACCAAAATGGTCAAAGGCCTGGAAACGATGCCTTATGAGGAACGGCTAAGGGAGCTGTGCATGTTTAGCCTGGAGAAGAGGAGGTTAAGGGGTGATATGATAGCCATGTTCAAATATATAAAAGGATGTCATATAGAGGAGGGAGAAAGGTTGTTTTCTGCTGCTCCAGAGAAGCAGACACAGAGCAATGGATCCAAACTACAAGAAAGAAGATTCCACCTAAACATTAGGAAGAACTTCCTGACAGTAAGAGCTGTTCGACAGTGGAATTTGCTGCCAGGGAGTGTGGTGGAGTCTCCTTCTTTGGAGGTCTTTAAGCAAAGGCTTGACAACCATATGTCAGGAGTGCTATGATGGTGTTTCCTGCTTGGCAGGGGGTTGGACTCGATGGCCCTTGTGGTCTCTTCCAACTCTATGATTCTATGATTCTATGTTCTTCTTGTTCTCTTATTCTATATGTTAAGTCTGCAAGCTGCACATATTCTGTCAACTTAAGTTGCCATTCTTCTTTGGTCGGGACCTCGCTCGTTTTCCATTTTGGGGCTAACGAAACAACGGCCGCAGTGGTGGCATACATAAATAACCTTTTTTGACACCTGGGAATTTCAGTCTGAATTATCCCCAACAGAAAGGACTCTGGGATTTTTTTTGGGGTGGGGAAGTACTTTGAAACATTTTTTTCAATTCATTATGGATCATTTCCCAATACTTTTTACCCTTTTACAAGTCTACCACATATGAAAAAAAACTTTCCCAATGTTCCATTCCCAAAGGGGATCTGTAACTGTAACCATTCTTTCATATGGATAAGCCAAGCCTTGCAGGCACCTATGCGTTTACAGACTCCCTGGCTTGACGGCTGGAACTGCTCATGGAGCGGATCTATGTAAGATTTCTCTTCCAGGCTCATATCTGGTGTAGCCCATTCACAATGTCTTGACACACTGCAAGGAGCAAAAAGCCATAATGTGCTGGGCCTGGGGGTAATCCACGAAACGCAGTCCAGGACCAGTCCAGAATCCGAAGGTTCTGCTGGGAGTCAGTCCGACAGGGCCAAGGCAGGACACGAGGCAGGAAACCAGGCAAGGACAGGTACAGGATCTCAGGCAGGATCTAGCATACAGCAATGTTGCTCCCGCAACCTGGGGCGGGGTCCGACAGCCTTTTTTCTTTGTCGGGGTAGCGGCTGGTCCTGATCGCCCAGTGACTCACCTCCCTGTTTCGCCCGAAGGTGAGCACTCCTCCTGCGAGTACTCAGGTCCCTCCTTCTCTCAGACCTCAGTCTCTGTAGCTTGGGAAACATCGGTGGGTTACTAGACCCAGAAGCCGCCTCAGCCTCCCCTGACCCAACTGGTAGTGGAGCAGCTGTAAGTGATGGCCCAGCTGAAGGCAACGAGGTAATCCCCGCATCTGGAGCCAGGGCAGGCTCAGGCCCCTGACTCGGCCCAGCTGGCGTTTGTTGCAGGGGAACCTATGCAGACTGGGACTCTTCAGGGTCAGGCCCCAGACTTGGTTCAGATGATGCCTGAGGCAAAGGATCCAGTGCAGACTGAGTCTCCTCTGGTTCTGAGTCCGACCCCAAGTCCCAGGCCATCACACATAAGAAGGACCTGCTAGACCGGCAGCTTACACAGCTCAATATCCTGCTCCCAAGCTGGCCAACGAGACGCCATAAATCTCCATGTGCCTTCACATCCCATCTCACGTGAATGGCTCAGCAAGCTGTGGTTTGGCCATTCTTGCTAAAGAAGCCACCTCTTCATTTGAAAGGTTTAGGTTTCTGGCACCCACATCAAAGCAATGCAGGTCATAGCTATAAAAAGAATGAGGAGTTTTTCACCAAAGCCAGGCCTGGAGCCTGTTGTTTTGGCTGCGAGTATATTGGTCCCCAACCCTGCCAAAGCAAATACCAGCTGGCCTAGAGGCTCAGAAACATTTCCCACGGCAATTTTGCATAGAATGCAATTTGAAAAGTCAACCTTACTTTGGCAAACATTTTGGGAAGGTGCCTCATTTACTTCTAAAATAAATGTCTGTGAGCACATTCACATTTCTTCCCAGTCCGCCTTCTCCTCCTAAAGCACTTGGCAGGGGAGGAAGTGTTGGAGAAATGAGCAGCAAAGGAAACAAGAGGGCCTTCAAAATGCCCTCATTCGCCCTATGTAAGGAAAATGCCAGCAAGACAGTTGTATTTCGCAAGCTCAGCAGCTAATAGACCTAATCCCCCTCCCCTCCTGCTCTGAGTGAAAGAGAATGCTGTTCCAGGAGTCCCAGGCACTAACCCAGGGTTTGGTTTCCTTGAAATGAGGGACGGTGGAGACTGTAGTGTCTTTATGATACATGGTTTATTTACACATACAGTCATACCTCGGGTTATGAATGCTGCGGGATACTTCCGGGTTTCAGCGCTCATGAACAGAAGCACAAAATGACGTCACACGCGTGCACAGAAGCGCTGAATCACGTCATGTGCAGACGCGGCACTTCAGGCTGCGAACGCTGCGAGTTGTGAACGTGCCTCCCGCACGGATCACGTTCGCAACCCGAGGTATGACTGTATATACAATTTGAGCTGGCAATTCCTGCAGCCAAGCTGGTGCCAAATTCATTACTCTGCTTTCTTTTGGACCACATCAGCAAGTCCAAGATTGGGGGGGGGGTGTCTTGTCATCTGGGTAGCCCAGTGCATCCATACACAATGCCCAGGGTTGCACCCCAAGGAGATTGCTTCAATGCTGCTAACACAGCAAAAACTACACAAGAGGCAGTCCTTACTAGTTATTGGTCTCTGCAGCTACAGCAGGTGCTGTGATTCTCCAGTGGTCTGACTTCGACCCCCACCTCCCAGAGGTACACTCCATTGACTCTCAAGACAGATGCCAACAACAAGCCAACCCAAGCCTACGATGGAGGGGCTCACAGCATCAGCACCACAGAAGGCCCTGCCTCTCCCATCATCACAGCCTTGGATTCAAACTCTCTAGTTGCCGCCTGCTTCCAGCCCAGCTCTTCCAGCCAATTCTCTGCCTTTCTGTCTTTCTCACTACCAGCTAGGAAAGGGAGAAGGTTCACGCATTTGCCCTCTGGTACAGAGCAACCTCCTTTGTTATACTAACTGCCATTATTCCTTGGCGATGCTTAAGTGACAACTGTGACTCTTAACTCACAAAGGATCTTGTTTGGCTACTTCAGCAATGGAATCCTCCACTAGATTTTAACCCTTGCTGGATCCTGGATCCCAGGAACTAGGAGGGACTCAGGCATCCTGCGGGTGAGCCCCCTAAATCCACAACAAAGTATCATCTACCAACCAACCAACAGCTTGGCAAGTAGTCTAAAATCAGCCATGCAGCTGCCAGGGAACCACTTGCCCCAAACACATCATTAAAAAAATGTCACCGAGGAGAAAGCCAATATGCTGAAGAAATGCATTAGGCAAAGCAGATGGCCAAGAAGAGAGGTTCTTAAAAAAGAACAGGCCAGGGGAAAGGAAGCCAGGACAGGACCAGCTGGGTTGCCTAAGAATAGAGGGGAAGGAAGCGGCAAGAGGCAAGGGGAGCAGGTGGAGGAGGCAAGAGAGGTTTGAGAGAAGGGGGCAGATGAGGCAGCCGGCAGAGAGGAGGAGCCCGATGGAAGGAGGAATGCAGAAAGCAGGGGCTTAAGAGAGGTGGGTCATAGGAAGTGATTGTGAAGAAATCTGGCTGGCACTCGCTGCTGTTAGAATATTCCGTTCTACCTTAAAAGGAGCAGGCATGATTGTTGTGTGTCACATGCCTGTTTACACTCCAGCAAAGCACAGCTTGGTGGGAACTTCCGTTTGTGTATAGCTTTTGCTTTTGCTGTTTGCTTGGACACGAAGGGGAGAAGACATGTTTTCCCCTTTGTCCTGACGCTGAATAACATGCCTTTACACAGCCTCTATCTGCCACTTCTGTTGCATGTTATTCAATCTGCTGATTAGAGCGTGCTCAAGCTTCTGAAGGCTTCTGAAGCTGTGAGTTGCTGTTTGATGCTGAGCCAAGGACCGGAGATTGCCCAGCTGCCGGCCAGTGGGCTGGAGGCAGCTGGGGGCCTGCAAATTGCCCCCGTTCCCTTGGACGCATCTCAACAGCTGCACCACTCCTCCTTGAGAGGGTTGACTGCATGCTCTGACAGCGTATATTGGGTTTACCCATGAAATGGCCACATCACCCACTCACAATACAAATTTATATTTGCAATCTTTCGATTGAATACCTATAGTTTTCAGGTTCCTTTACCTTGCTGTACCTAATAACTTTAAATGAGAGGTGTCTGCAAGGATCCTCAGCTTGCTCTCACTAAATGCACCATTTGCCACGACGAGAAGTGACTTCAGTTACAGGGAGCAAAGTTTACATTCTCTGTACCAAGAGTCTGGAGATTTGAACACAAACCCCGGTCCCAACAGCTTTTTATATGCAGCACCAGATCCCTGCCACACTACCGCCAATTCCCATGTTATGGACCCTCATTCCTCCTGGCCGGGTAGCTAGTTGACAACTGTACCACAATGGCAGTATACATTTCTTAAGACAGCTACCCATCTTTTTTATGTCAACCCTTGTTCTTAGCATTTGGTGGGCACTTCACAGGCAGTCTATTAAAGTGTGAAGTCTTCACATAGTTCAGAGGGGGCAGCCTACTTTTGCAAGCATGGGTAGAACTCCAAAAGTCCATGGAAACCAACTTTACCTTATCATTACTGACCCAGGGAACCTTTTTTCCATTGCAAGGACCACAATCCCCTCTGAGATACCTTCTGGGGGTCGCATGCTGGTGATGGGGAAGGCCAGAGGCAAAAGTGGAGAGTGCGGTGAATGCCATTTTTTTTTATCAGAGTTCAAGGATCACATTCTAGTCAAGCAATAATCCTCAACGGATAGGGGGAGCAAGGCTGGCAAAGGGTGTGGCCATTGGGTGAGAGAGTGTCAGGAATGGGCCAGCTCCAAGCAAAGGTTTGCAGTCAACTGCAGAAAGCAGCTTAGAGGCTTAGATGTTAGTCAGGCAGGGGAAAGCCAGCAGCTGCAGACTTCGGCTCTCCCTGACCTTGACGGAGAGACTGATAAGGCAGTAGCTGAGAGCAGACTGGAATACAGCCTCTCAGAACAGGAAGAGGTTGGAGCTGATCCACTGAGTCCAAAGAGTAGGCGAATGGGGGGGGGGGCTGCTAGATAGTAAGCAAAACAAGAGACGTAAAGATCGTAAGTTCAATTTCTTCTGTCAATGCCAGAAAGAGTCTTCAGAAGGGTCATCTTGAGTAATGATGCCAGAGGCTTTGTCAGAGCCGTCCAGAGCTATCTGTTTGTTTTTGCAATAAATCCTCCTTTTTAATTATCTACGTTTACTGTGTTATCAAGCTGGGAACCTGGACTCCTGACAGGGAGGGTGTGTAGCCTGGGAAGATTTGCAAGGGCTGGGCAGAAAGGCCTGGCAGCCCACATTTGGTACCCAGGTCACCTCCGATTCACATTAAGATCTAGTTTTCTGGAAATGACCTGGAGCGAAACTGGACAAAATAATGACAGGAGGGGCAAGAGGAATTCTCTGCGGGAGTTTCCTCTGGGCAGCAGCTCAGGGAGTTCAGACACAAGAGAACGGGATCTCTTGTGCTGCTTGCTCTCAGTTACTGAAGATGCCTCCAGGCTCTCTCAGTGGAGCATCTCGGCATCTCCTGCACTGCCTCCCTCCCTCTTTGTTCTTGACTCCATCCCTCATGAGGGAATTCTTAGCGGGTGTGAAGGAGCCATGTGTTGCACTTCTGAAGGCGAAAGCCTCAATGTGTACATAGAAGTCAAAGCCCGCTACAAATAAAGGCTTTGAAAACCACATTAATAAATACCACAGGGGTGATGGCCCCCCATTTTCCCCAAAGACCACAAACATACAATATGCCGTTTAAGCGAAACCTTGCAAGCCTGTGCTACATATGCTCAATGGAGCACATGTTGACTGCTTTCATTATTCACCTCAGCCACAATACTGCAGTTGGTACAAAACCCCGTTGGGGAGGAAGAGTTGGGGGTGGGAGTTTGCTTTTCAATCCACACCCCCACCACAATTCTAATTGTGGAGCAAAAGAGGCGCGATTATGAAGAACAAATGGCCGTGTTCCTTCACAAGGAAAATGTCTCGCTCCTCTGAGAGCTCAGCGGTAACTTTTCCTACCCAAAAGGAATTCTGAAGAATTGGCATGTCTGCTCCCAGGAGGAACTGGGAGTTTATTAGTCAGGCTGAGCCTATACACACCGAAAACAGTGTGTGGGCATTTGTGTGAGTGTATGCACAAGCACATGCAAATATAAGAGGGAAGATGTGAATGTTCTCATAATGCCTTGTTTGAGATCCCCAGACGATGCAATGAACTTTAATTTCACCTCGGGAGATATCTCCCACTGTTTTGTTCTCTCCCCCCCCCTCCCATTCAATTATTCTCCCCACCCAATATATGGATGACAGACTGAAAATGGGGATTTTTCTACATTCACATAATGGAAGGTGAAGCGAAGGAGCCAAGGAAAGGGAGATAAATAAAAGAGAATGAGAGATGCTAAAGGTGGAGATGAAAACAGGACAAAGGGAAGATTCGAAAGAGGAAGGAGACGAGGCAAGGTTTTGATAACCCATTAGCAAATAAAAGCCTAAGCAAATAACACGATAGGGAAATAGCTTTATACCATTAGAGGAGAAGAAAAGCTGGATGCCCATTAGCCTCTGTTCTGGCAAGCGTCATCGAAATTAATTCACGACTTTCAGCTATTCCCAGTAAACAGACACTGAAAAATCACACTATTGATGGGAAATAGTTGTGGCTCTAGACCACGTTGATGGGATTCTGCCACATGGCGAAGTCCTTTGTCTCTATTTGCATTATTTTATGATCAATGGTTGTTCTATTGCTGATGTTTCAATTTGTGTCCTTTGATATTGCTTAATTGTCATGGGGACCACTTTAGGGTCATTTGTGACAGAGAGCGGTATGGAAGAATCTTACACAGAGCATTATTATCCTCCTTAGGAGAATGCTGTGATGTTTGATTTCGTTTTGTCTGGTGGCAATTTTAGCAAAATTCACCCAGCCAACACCCCTATCAGCTGGGACACAGATGGCCAGGAGTGTGGTAAAATGCATGAAACAGTACTAGGAGAATGAAGAGATAATAATGGTAGGAAATGCTGTCCGGTTTCTGAGGCAGCATGGAAGGAATCACCCCTTGTTATGTTTAAGTTATTGACAAGATGACCCAATGTTGTTGAGGCTCTGGGCCTCAATTGTATCTTAATTATTTCTTTTAAGCGAGTTACGTCCAATGAGTAAGTAGCAGTGCCTACTTTTACAGGAAGCCTGAGCCTCTGACAAGCTACTACAGAAAGGGGATAAGAAAAGAAGTGTGCCTATATTGGCAGGAGCTCACAAAGATCTGGAGTTCTTTTCTTCTCAAAAGCATTTTAAAGAGCGACTGGTTCTCAAGAGTGTAACTCCAGTGCAAGGAAACCACATGGAATGAATGAAAAGACCTTGAAGCTATTGATCTTCAACATATTTTAAAGAGACAGATTCATCCCACTACGGGTATAAAATAGGCTTGTAAGCAGTCATTCGCCTAAACCTCTTGTGCTGAGTAAAACTGCATTGCGGTGACTAGGTAAAGGTAAAGGTACCCCTGCCCGTCCGGGCCAGTCTTGCCAGACTCTAGGGTTGTGCGCTCATCTCACTCTATAGGCCGGGAGCCAGCGCTGTCCGCAGACACTTCCGGGTCACGTGGCCAGCGTGACAAGCTGCATCTGGCGAGCCAGCACAGCACACGGAACGCCGTTTACCTTCCCGCTGGTAAGCGGTCCCTATTTATCTACTTGCACCCGGGAGTGCTTTCGAACTGCTAGGTTGGCAGGCGCTGGGACCGAACGACGGGAGCGCACCCCGCCGCGGGGATTCGAACCGCCGACCATGCGATCGGCAAGTCCTAGGCACTGAGGTTTTACCCACAGCGCCACCCGCGTCCCATTGCGGTGACTAGCTAATAACTTTTTCCATGCCTGAAGTAGAAATCTTCTCTGCAAGTCTTAATGCAGGGACTGTTCCCAAAAGTTTCTAGTTTCTTACCCTCTGCATTGGAAACAAGATTCTTTCAAGTGACTGATGTCTTATTTTATTTTATTTTTTTAAAAAATGAATTTTGGCAGCTTGCTAATCTTTTTAAGATGAGCTAATTGCTTTTGCCTATTAGGAAAGGGAAAAGGAAAAGGAAAAACGTTAAAATCTATTCAAAAGAACAATAATTCCATCTGAAAGAGGCACACTAGTGAGCAGGGCACCAGTGGAGGCTGGTGATCTGAAAGCTGGTAGGCGAAACTGTCAGATCAAGAACTCTTCAGAAGATAGTACTGTATCTGAGTAAGAATAAGGGCGGTGAAGTACTTGCGGACAAAGAGCCTTTGTTCCACGTTAAAAAGGGATATGCTCGTAAAATACTTTCTATGTCCGTGTAAGCATTTAATGCGTGAATGTGAGAAGCACATGTTTGGAAGTGAATCACAGGAGACTCCCCACTTACACAGGGGTTACGTTCCATGCCCTTAGAAGCTTGCATAACAAAAAGCAATCCATGTTGTACCTTTGCCTCCAGATCGATAAAGGACAGAGAACAGCATGTCTGAGCCCACTGCAATACAGTGGTAAAGTAAAGGTAAAGGGACCCCTGACCATTAGGTCTAGTTGTGACTGACTCTGGGGTTGCGACACTCATCTCGCTTTATTGGCCGAGGGAGCTGGCATACAGCTTCCGGGGCATGTGGCCAGCATGACTAAGCCGCTTCTGGTGAACCAGAGCAGCGCACAGAAACACCGTTTACCTTCCCGCCTATTTATCTACTTGCACTTTAACGTGCTTTCGAACTGCTAGGTTGGCAGGAGCAGGGACCGAACAATGGGAGCTCACCCCATTGCAGGGATTTGAACCACCAACCTTCTGATCGGCAAGTCCTAGGCTCCGTGGTTTAACCCACAGCACCACCTGCGTCCCAATACAGTGGTACCTTGGGTTAAAAACTTAATTCGTTCTGGAGGTCCGTTCTTAACCTGAAAGTGTTCTTAACCTGAGGTACCACTTTAGCTAACGGGGCCTCCTGCTGCCGCCACGCCGCTGGAGCACGGTTTCTGTTCTCATCCTGAAGCAAAGTTCTTAACCCAAGGTACTATTTCTGGGTTAGCGGAGTCTGTAACCTGAAGCATCTGTAACCTGAAGCGTCTGGAACCCGAGGTACCACTATACAGCTTCCTGCCCCACAGCTGTTGAGCAGGGTAGCATCGCAGCATTGAGAGCTCCTAAGCGCCATTTTGGAGGGCGTCCCCTTTTTTAAGCCTTTAAAACCTCTTTCACATTTCTTCCCAGTGCTGCTGCCTGTGAAGTTTCTTCACAAAGCTTTTCTGAATAAGATTCTCGGTGCTGAAATATAAACAAAACTTTACATATGTCTGGGACTGGTTAGAAGCAGAGGAATGGGGGGAGGAGCCAGCTGGGTAACCCCCAAGGGAAGAAGACTCAGAGCCCGGGGATTGGTGGTGGGACAAGGCCGAGTGGTCACAGGGAGAAGAGAGAGAAGACTAGGAGGAGAAGGTGTCAAAAGCTGAAGAGGTAACAGGGTTTAGTGAGCAGGGAAAGGGTACTGCAGAGAGCAGGCCAGATTTAGAGGCAGAAGTAGATGCTAAAGGGGGAGGGGGCAAAAGCAGAGATGACACAGGCTGGTGAAGAAGCCAGTGGGTCTCTCCCTCCTCCTGTAGCCAGCTCCCTGCCCCTGGTTTCCCAGAACCAGAAGAGGTGTGAAGAGGGTGGAGCATAGATAGACACACTGACAGAGTCTCAGATTGCTTGAAAAAGACCCTGGGGAAGAGGAGGCTTAGACAATTGCGGAAAGGCGGGGGCCTCCTGTCCTCGCAACTGCTTCATTGGGGCTAGTTCTACTGGGATGAGTTGCTGTGCTCACTAGGCCTGGCCTCCTGAGTCAGCCTTGTTTTCATGAATAAGGAGTTAACTTCACTGAAACCATGTGATTTATTAGTGACCTGCTCCTGGCACCCGCCTCTGACATTCGACCAGTGGATGGATTGATCCTGACTTTCAAAATGGAAACATATCCTAGAGCACTGTTTCCCAACGTTGGGCCTTCAGCTGTTTTTGGACTACAACTCCCATCATAGAAGGGATGATGGGAATTGTAGTCCGAAAACAACTGGAGATCCAAAGTTGGGAAACATTGTCCTAGAGTCAAGACTAGAACCCTGAAAAAAAAAATGCAGCCTGCTTTAAAACCTACACCAGGTTATATCACTGCCCTGTTCTTCACTGCCCCGGTAGCACCCTTCCTCTTCCGACAAATATCATGGCTGCTAAACTACCTTGAGTATTTCTAATCTGACGTGAGCTTTGCCTATAAGAAGGGTATTTGAATCAAGCCATTGGAGGCACTGAACCTTGCCCTCTGAATATGACTGCATTCGTATGACTATGTGGTTTGATTTGCAAGGCCAAAGTATCCACAGACCCAACAGCAATTGATAGCAGATTTAAAGGTTGTGATGGGAACCAGAAGAGATCACTTAATCAGGGTCATACATACAAGGGCACCATTGTAACAGCAACCCTGATCCGCCCGGGCGTTTTGAGCCCAGATGGCTCATCCTTCTTCCCTTTCCTGAAAACTCGCCTGGTTGTTGTTGTTGTTGCTCATCCTTCTTCCCTTTCCTGAAAACTCGCCTGGTTGTTGTTGTTGTTGTTGTTGTTGTTGTTGTTATTATTATTATTATTATTATTATTATTATTATTATTATTGCTGTCCAGTACAATCTTGACATTCCTGCCACATGCCAGCATGTTGCGGCACAAGATCTGTGTTCTTAAAGCTGAAATCTTCAAAAGGTGCTTCCTTGTAAACCTTATTTTTCTTTTCCTGATACTCTTCTGTCCTAATTTAACACTCGCAGGAACTAACTCTTGGCATGGGGTTGCCCACACTTTCCCATGGGGAAACCTGCTTTTTACCACTGAATAGGAGCAATCAAGTTCTCCATGGATTGATGTCTGCTCTGATTCAGCAGTAGAGAGCGGGTTTTCTCAGGGAAAGTGGTGGGAAAATGGGAATACCACTCCGCCCCGGGCTTTCTAGGCATGGGACAAGTGGGACTGGACAAGCAGTCTGCAGAATCTTGGGCACCACCTTCATTGGGTTCCAAAGCAGAAGTTAGCCATGACTACTGGAGGCAGTGGAAGACAGGAGTGCCTGGCATGCTCTGGTCCATGGGGTCACGAAGAGTCGGACACGACTAAACGACTAAACAACAACAGCCATAGCCTCTGCCTTGGCTTATCTCCTTTGCATGTGTTTTGAGATCTCTGCCATACTCTTGAACAACTGGGCGAATTAAGAATATAGTCATAACTGGGATAAATAGGAGATTCAGTTTTGTTATAGAATAAACGACGTACCTTACAGGGCTAATACAAAGGCAAATACTGAGATAAAATACGTGTTTGTGAAACATGGACCACTTATAAATGCCATCTCCAACTCCTCAAAAGATTCCATCAACGGTTTCTCTGAAAAAAATTACACATCACTTGGGAAGACAGGAGAACTAATACCAGTGTACTGGAAGAAGCAAAGATCACCAGTGTCGAAGCAATGATTCTTCAGCATCCACTTCGTTGGACTGGTCATGTTGTTTTCATGCCTGATTATTGTCTTCCAAAGCAACTACTCTATTTCAAACTTAAAAATGGAAAGTGTAATGCTGGTGGTCAACAAAAGAGAGCTTAAAGACTCTCTCAAGGCAAACCTTTAAAAATGTAGTATAAACACCAACAATTGGGAAACACTTGCCTGTGAGAGTTCCAACTGCAGAACAGCCTTTACCAAAGGTGTTGTGGGCTTTGAAGACACTCGAACTCAGGACGCAAGGGGAAAATGTGCTAAGAGGAAGGTACGCTTGGCAAACCCCACCGATATCAGCTCCCACCTGAAAACATATCTCCCCACTGTGGAAGGACGTGTGGATCCAGAATTGGCCTCCACAGTCACTTACGGACTCACTGTTGAGACCGTGTTTATGGAAGACAATCTTACTCAGCTACGAGTGATCGCCAAAGAAGAAGAAAATACGTGTTTAGTATGCACATCACATTCAAGCACATTGCCTCCTAATCTCCTTTACTCTCTCCACCAGCATTTATTTATTGATTTATTTAATGTCTGTCCCATTCTTCCTTTCAACGAAGCCGAGGGCATGGACCCTGTTCCTGCGCCCCATGGCCTCAGTGAAATTGGCCAGAGGGATGGGGATTTAGGTCCCGACCCTCCACAGCACCAGTGGGAAATGTCCCCTCATATGACTGTTGTGAAGCTTAATCAGACAAACCATCCTGTTATCTCAGTGCTGAGTAGGGAAGAAGGCAGGCTACACATTCTCAATAAATAACAGGCCAAGAAGACTAAAGGTCTCCTACTGAATAATCTGCTAGGCCCACACGCCCCTATTTCCTAGCCTTATTTGCTGTGATTTATTCACACCGCATCAAGAGCCACATTGCTATTCCCATTCTCCGGGGGTAAACAAGGAACATGAAACTGTTTATAGAGGGCTCGAGACCTTCAGAGGGAAAGCGCTACAGAAGTGCAAAACACTCAGATCAGCTTCTTGAATATGGATGCCCATCTGAGCACTGAATATAGATGGGGGATCTCAAAGGTTCTGTTGCTTCAATTATAGAAAAATGTTCAAAGAGGATTGTGGTGAATGGCATCACAGCCACAATATACAGAATTATTGGGTCTACCCTTCGCCTCCATTTAGAGATGGGCTGTGTCGGATTCCCCCCGCCATCCCATCGAATCTGGATGCTCTGGGACCCCCGGAAATAACTTCTCCAGCTAGCACCTCTCTCTTGCCACCCCATTTTTTCCTGAGCTGCAGCAGTGCTGCTCCCGTATTTCCAATGCACAAGGAGTTGAAAGAGGCCACTTCTGCAGCTCATTTCACCAAGTTGCCATGGCAACTGGAATTATTTCCAAAGTTTATTTTTCCTCCCTCACCCGATATTGCACTGCATATCCCAAAGCGCGTGCGTGCACACACACACACGTACAGTACACACATTTGTACACAACACCACAGTTTCCTCTCCAGGAATTGGGCTCTTTAAAGGAACAGGAAGCCCAGTCCTCTTGGGAACAAATCAAGCCAATATGTTGCAGCTCCAGCCTTCCTCTCCCTTGCTCCACGCAACCCTTCTGCATTTGCCTAGGGATGATCCTCCAAACATTCCCCGCCTTCTTTCTCAGTAAACAACTCTCTCTTTGGCCATTTCTTTCCTAGATCCTAGCCGCAAAAGGATTTTTTTTTTTTTAATGCAGCCAGAAAACCCCTTGTCCTTTACTGAAAATCTACACTGGTGCCTTTTAACGCTTTGATTATTAATTGCCGGAACAGAATCTTATCCGTCGTTTGCTCCGTATGCCTCAAAAATTGGCTGGGGAAAAACTTAAATTAGGCAAAGCAGAAAAGAGTGCAGCATTGGTTCAAAAGCCTCTTGGATTTGCAGAAGAAGGTTCCCTTGAGATGGAAACTTGATGCAAGAAAGCCAGCCTGAAATTTAGCACAAAGAACTGTTGCCAAATTGATCCTTTAATTATAATATTAGCCTTTTTTTATCAAAGGCTTAGTGGAAGGGGGAAGAGAGAGCTTATAAAATGGAGATCGTCAGATTTAATTTTATCAGAAAGAGCACAGGCGGACTAAAAGGGGGTTTAAATTACTCTCTGATTTGAAACAAGCGGAAGGACACATTTCCCAATAGCAGGTCCCTTTCTGGTTTTAGCACATTGTAGAATTTGGGGACCTTCATCTCCAAGAATCTCCTGGGGCCAATCCTGGAGGTTTGACAAGCCACCATTGTTGTCTCACAACAGCAACTGCTAGTCAGGAGCTCACACAAGTCTCTCCTTCCTGGCCATTGCTGGTCTCTTGAGCTGTTAAGAAAAGGCCACAACTGATAGCTCAGTTGGTAGAATATGCGACTCTTAATCTTAGGGTTGTGGGTTTGAGCCCCACGTTGGGCAACAGATTCCTGCAGTGCAGGGGGTTGGACTAAATGATCCTTTAGGTCCTTTCTAATTTCCAACAGCTCACTGGAAGGACAGATCCTGAAGCTGAGGCTCCAATACTTTGGCCACCTCATGAGAAGAGAAGACTCCCTGGAAAAGACCCTGATGTTGGGACAGATGGAGGGCACAAGGAGAAGGGGACGACAGAGGATGAGATGGTGGGACAGTGTTCTCGAAGCTACCAGCATGAGTTTGACCAAACTGCGGGAGGCAGTGGAAGACAGGAGTGCCTGGCGTGCTCTGGTCCAGGGGGTCACGAAGAGTCGGACACGATTAAACGACTAAACAAGAACAACAATTTCCAACAGAAGAGGAGAGTGAGGGAGCATGCGAGCATCATGTCATGATCATTCCTTTTGGCGGCAGCTGCGCACTGAATTGAACATGAAACTTAAAACCGTGAGGCTTACGGAGTAGTTCACAACTCAGTTGAATATAAATTGGTTTTGTTTGGGGATGATATATTTTTGTTTATTACAAAACCTCACACTAGTGTCCCAAGGTTAATGCAAGCAAAAGACATCGTTGCTCAAATCTCCAGTTACTTTATTAACTGGGCTGAATCAGAACCGATGCCAATAGGTGAAAAAGTGCTTTGATATTCATTTAGGAAATATCTGTTCCATATTTGTTCAGAATCTGTTAAGTGTTTAGGTATTTCAGTAACAAGTGACACAATCCAGTTAGTATCATGCGATAGGAATGATAAAAGAGGATTCTTTAGATGTTGATAGACGGGAGTCAATACACCTAAAAATGAATATTATTTATGCTCTGAAAATGAATATTATTCTCAGCTTAATCTATATTCAAAAATTAAATTCCTTATTCCTTAAATTCCTTATTCATCCTGTTAGAAACTTTCACACGCAGACTAAGCAATACATAAATTTTTAAAAAAGAATTTTATTTAACAAAAACATGCTCCAACTCTAAAATGGAATTTGGCTGACAATTTAGCACTTGATTGGAGGGAAACAGAGGAGAGGCACTGAAGGAAACTGCAGCCAAATGAAATACACCTAAAATACAAAGTGCTTTATTGAAAGGAAGTGCAAAAGTAGTTGAAATACAGATGAACAGAACTATTGGCTCTGGTCCCTAATTTGGTTCCTGAACTGATTAAGGTTCTGATATATAATCCGTTTTGAAACCAAATTACTATAAACAGGCCATGCTCTGCCTCCACAGCTGGCAACAGTAAAGCTTCTGAAAACTACTAGTTGCTGGAAAGGACAGGTGGGGAGAGGGCCTTTGTGCTTTAATCCTACTTGTAAAGGTAAAGGTACCCCGACAGTTAAGTCCAGTCGTGAATGACTCCGGGGTTGTGGCGCTCATCTCGCTTTACAGGCCGAGGGAGCCAGTGTTTGTCAACTTCCACAGACAGTTTTTCCGGGTCATGTGGCCAGCATGACTAAGCCGCTTCTGGCGAACCAGAGCAGCACACGGAAACACCGTTTACCTTCCCGCCAGAGCGGTACCTATTTATCTACTTTCACTTTGACGTGCTTTCGAACTGCTAGGTTGGCAGGAGCTGGGACTAAACAACGGGAGCTCACCCCGTCGCGGAGCCTTGAACCGCTGACATTCCAATTGGCAAGTCCAAGCGGCATAGTGGTTTAAACCACAGCACCACCCGCGTCCCTTTCATCCTACTTGTAAAGAAAAAGGTAAAGGGACCCCTGACCATTAGGTCCAGTCGTGACCGACTCTGGGGTTGTGGCACTCATCTCACTTTATTGGCCGAGGGAGCCGGGGTACAGCCAGCATGACTAAGCCGCTTCTGGCAAACCAGAGCAGCGCACAGAAACGCCGTTTACCTTCCCACCGGAGCGGTACCTATTTATCTACTTGCACTTTGACGTGCTTTCGAACTATTAGGTTGGCAGGAGCAGGGACCGAGCGACAGGAGCTCACCCCATCGCGGGGATTTGAACCGCCTACCGTCTGATCGGCAAGCCCTAGGCTCTGTGGTTTAACCCACAGCACCACCCACGTCCCTTAGGTTCTAATACTACTTATAAGTTTCCACAAATCCTCTAATTAGCCACTGTAAAAACAGGATGCTGGATAAGATGGGTCATTGGCCTGATTCTGCACAACCTTCTTACTTTCTTACGTCTTGTCCAGAGCAGGTCCAGTGAAGCAGGGTCCCCAAACCATTCATTCCAGATTTCAAATTGGCTCAAAGAAGCAGGGGAGCAGCCGCCAGTTATAGAATAAGTCGAGCGATTCCGAAGGTCTTCGCAATGGGGTAACTGTGCCCCTGAAGGACCAGGTGCGCAGCCTGGGAGTCATTTTGGACTCGCAGCTGTCCATGGAGGCACAGGTCAAATCTGTGTCCAGGGCAGCTGTTTACCAGCTCCATCTGGTACGTAGGCTGAGACCCTACCTGCCTGCGGACTGTTTCACCAGAGTGGTGCATGCTCTGGTTATCTCCCGCTTGGACTACTGCAATGCACTCTACGTGGGGCTACCTTTGAAGGTGACTCGGAAACTACAACTAATCCAGAATGCGGCAGCTAGACTGGTGACTGGGGGCGGCCGCCGAGACCACATAACACCGGTCTTGAAAGACCTACATTGGCTTCCAGTACGTTTCCGAGCACAATTCAAAGTGTTGGTGCTGACCTTTAAAGCCCTAAACGGCCTCGGTCCAGTATACCTGAAGGAGCGTCTCCACCCCCATCATTCTGCCCGGACGCTGAGGTCCAGCGCTGAGGGCCTTCTGGCGGTTCCCTCATTGCGAGAAGCAAAGCTACAGGGAACCAGGCAGAGGGCCTTCTCGGTAGTGGCGCCCGCCCTGTGGAACGCCCTTCCAGCAGATGTCAAAGCGATAAACAACTACCTGACATTCAGAAGACATCTTAAGGCAGCCCTGTTCAGGGAAGTTTTTAACGTGTGATATTTTACTGTATTTTTGGTTTTTATGGAAGCCGCCCAGAGTGGCTGGGGAGGCCCAGCCAGATGGGCAGGGTATAAATAATAAATTATTATTATTATTATTATAAGTCAATAATAGAAATACTTTTGAGAGACTTCCTGCCAGTAGTATTAGCCCCTGCCTTTATGCCAAATTCAGCAATGTCTGATTCAAAGTCTGAACAAGTGTGTGTGGCTCTTCTCAACTTTGATATATAGCTCCAGAAAGCCAGACGCTTCTCTTTCATTGCTCCTGTTCATTTTATCCAGGGAAGGGAAGGACTTGGCAATCAATACTTACTTCTTGGCAGCAAGCCACTGAGCATATTGAGATTGAGAGCATCAGAACAACCCAACAATCAGACACCAAAATCAGCATCATGATGCTTTCAACTTTGACCAGGTTTGGGTGCTTAGGAAGGTTGGCTAACTTTACAAGCAGTAGCAGAAAACTCCAACCTTAGTTGTCTTCGGCAGAAGCAAGGGCACTGCTGAAGCAAAGCAGAGAGTGAAATGCCTCTTCTCCTTTTTCAGACAACATCTCATTTCAGGATCACTGTCTCTCTGCTCAACTCAGTGACTATATACATTAAGTGACCATTAAATTAAATGGGTCCATACACAAGCTATGCATGGCAAAAGCATGAATACCCTTTGCTTCACAAAAAGGATGAATGTGGTGTCCTACATTGATAACAGTGTTTTGCGTTATTTTGAGATTTTAAAAAGTAACTACAACTAGCACCCTCGTACCTACGGGACCACCTCTCCTGGTATGCCCCACGGAGGACCTTAAGGTCCACAAATAACAATACTTTGGAGGTCCCAAAGTGGTTAGATTGGTCTCAACTAGGGTCAGGGCCTTTTTAGTACTGGCCCCGACTTGGTGGAACGCTCTGTCACAAGAGACTAGGGCCCTGCGGGACTTGACATCTTTCCGCAGGGCCTGCAAGACAGAGCTGTTCTGCCTGGCCTTTGGTTTGGACTCAGTCTGACCCTTATGTTTCCCTCCCCTTATGGTTTTGATTTATGGGCTACTATTAAAATGAGGCTGCATTTTAAATTGCATTTTAACTCAAATTTTAATAAACTGGTTTTTTGTTTGTTTGTTTGTTTGTTTGTTTGTTTCCCCTCCCCCATTGTTTTATTGTAATTTTATTGGTGTTAGCCGCCCTGAGCCCAGCTCTAGCCAGGGAGGGTGGGGTATAAATAAATTATTATTATTATTATTATTATTATTATTATTATTATTATTATTATTACTACTACTACTACTACTACTACTACTACTACTACTGTTTTGCAACTCCAGAAATCCCTAGGGGGAAAAATGAGAGCTAACAGATGTAAAGAAGACATCCAATCTATGTACTGCCATGTCTAAATAATTATAATTATAATTATAATTATAATTATAATTTATTATTTGTACCCCGCCCATCTGGCTGGGTTTCCCCAGCCACTCTGGGCGGCTTCCACAGAGACCAAAAATACACTAAAATGTCACACATTAAAAACTTCCCTGAACAGGGTTGCCTTAAGATGTCTTCTGAATGTCACTTTGACATCTGATGGGAGGGCGTTCCACAGGGCGGGCGCCACTACCGAGAAGGCCCTCTGCCTGGTTCCCTGTAGCTTTGCTTCTCCCAATGAGGGAAGCGCCAGAAGGCCCTCAGCGCTGGACCTCAGTGTCCGGGCTGAACGATGGGGGTGGAGACGCTCCTTCAGGTATACTGGGCCGAGGCCTTATATATATCCTTGGGAAGATTTTTAGCAGGTCACAGTCAAAATCCTGGGGAAAGTGGTTTATCCATCACACAGCTATAATTCACAACACCCTTAACAAGCTAGCTACAGTTCCCAGGTTCTTTTGGGGAAGCCATGTGCTTTTAATGTACTCTAAACACACGAAATGCAGGCTCTGTGAGCTAGGAAACTTAAAATAAAGAGGGTCTGAGGTTCTACGAATCCTGCCAGACTTTTCAGATTCCACCTGACAATCCACATCTTATAATTTGCAGCACAGCTCTGGCCACGCAGAATGTCAGAACTCCTACCGCCCAACTGATACTAAATCACAGGCATTTGGACTGGTGTGCCATTGTCTGCTCCAAGTTGGCAAACATTCCCCAGGGCATTATCTTTATGAAAAGAGACACGAAGAAGGAACACAGATCTAGAAGCTATTAGTGCAAAGCGACAAATTGTTCAGCCAAGTGAAGTGATACGCAGAACACCAACACTACTAGAGAAGTAAACCAAAGAATATGACTTATCAAAACCTGAGATGTGCAGGGATGATCTTACATAGCATATTAGTATGTGGAAGGCTACCAAGTAAAATCTGTGGGGCTATTGTTCAGTTTGAAATACTTTACTTGGTGAAGTCACTTCTGCCCTGTAAGGAGGTGGTGTTGCGGGCTTCACTCCCCACACCCCCACAAGATTGGGCAAATCCCCGGCCGTGTCACCCCCCTGGCCAGCCAATTGGCTGGCTCAGGGGACGCGACCTGCCCTATTTAACGCAGTCGCGGCCTGGGATCTCCCTCTTTTGCCGCCTCCAGATGCCCCTGTTTCCCACCCTCCCACCCTATAAGGTTTTCGTTCCTTGACCTTGCTACGGAACTCGGTTGGTCGCCATTGAGGGGCCTGGTAGGAATTTTTCCACTTGGCAAATTGGCACCAGCCACTTGGTTTTCGCCTACCTCATAGCAAATCGTCACAACTTTCTTGGTATTGGCAGTTAGGCATTGATATTGGTATTGTTATGTAGATAGAAGAGGGGAGGAAGTGCCATCACCTGCCCCATATATTGAAGGGTAGTCCGATAAAGGATTCTGGGGGGCGTGGCCCTGCCCAAGACCTATGGAGGTGAGGGCCTAAGGCGGTGACCCCGGGGGAGTTCCTAGTTGAAGTGCATCAGCAGGATTCTCCCCACTGGTGGTTAACCCTTCCCGGACTTCAAGCGGACGGGCTGAAGCTGGATATAGTCGGTAAGGACCAATGCCTAAGCCAGTACCTCTCATCACTTGTAACCAATAAAGTTGTGGCCTTATTTATCCCATTAACCTTAATAATTGTGTCATGTGTCTTTATTTCAGCTGGGGGGTCGGGAACTCGCCACACAAATTGCATGCTTTTAATCTATTGATCAATCAATTAAATCTGTGCATGTCTGCATATAAATAAAACAACATTTCAGGGGGGGATTAGATAATGCACATCCGTACACAGCACAGCAAGCATAACCTTAAGAGGCATAAGAACATAGAAGAGCTCAGCTGAATGATCGAGTCCAGCACTCAAGAATTTGAGGCCAATGTGTTTAAGAATTTGACCACATTACTCAATGGTTGCTGGATTCATCCTACAACATATTCATCCTAGAACCCTATTTGTTTTTTTCTTTTCTTTGGTCTCAGCTAGGAACCAAAAACATGTGCAATGGTCTTTATTCTCCCCTTAAGCCAGGGCTTTCTGCCTAAGGGTCACATTCCCTACTGGACAATTGCCAGTGGTGGGCGGGACCAGAGCAAAAAGTGGGTGTGGCCAGAGGCCAAAGAAGGTAGATCTGGGCGGAGTCCCAATGTTCAAAGCCCAGATGGAGAGCTTTAAGCCATTTCCCAATCTTTTATCAGATTGGGGGAGTTAAAGGAGAACCAGGCAGCTTGCTTGGGAATTGCCCCTTGTGGGGCTCAAGGAAACGTCTAAAGGCTTGCTTATTTACCTTTGGTTTCCCATCATACCATTTTTCAAGGATGTTTCTAGATAAGCCAAAGGCATCTTTCTACCTTGAAGTCCAAGAGTGCCTGACCACGCAAGAATTTGTACCTATCCACAAAGAACCTTGGTATATCACTTAAACTCTCAAGTCATTGTCAGGGACGGTCTTTGGTAATATGGCCCCTGAGCAAGGACCAAATATGGTTCCCAACTTCAAGTATTTCTTATTTTCTTAGTAGGTACCTGTATTATTATTATTATTATTATTATTATTATTATTATTATTATTATTACAGTGGTACCTCGGGTTAAGAACTTAATTCGTTCTGGGGGTCTGTTCTTAACCTGAAGCACCATTTTAGCTAAAGGGACCTCCCTCTGCCACTGTGCCGCCACTGCATGATTTCTGTTCTCATCCTGAAGCAAAGTTCTTAACCCAAGGTACTATTTCTGGGTTAGAGGAGTCTGTAACCTGAAGCATATGTAACCCGAGGTACCACTGTATTATTATTATTATTATTATTATTATTATTATTATTATTATTATTATTCCCCTCGGCTCAGTGCCCTGAATCCGGCACTGTCACTGTGAATACCTAACAAACTACTCCTACCCCTTCTTTAAGAAAGGCAAATTCTGAACACTTTAACCCTTCCATTTCTCTGTCTCTGTCACTCACTCACTCACTCACTCAATCTCTGATTTTGCTGTTTCATTCTATCCTCCAGTGGCCAAAATCTGTGCCATTTACATTTCAAGATGACCTCTTGTACTTAGGCTTCCATTTCAGCCTATCATTTTTTCCCACCTACGTTTATATCTCTTTAGAGAAATAACCACTCTATGTTGTTCATTTATGCAGGGCAGGCTTTGTGAAGTGTTCACAAAAATAGATGCATGTATCCACTAACCTTCCCTCTATTTTGTAATAAAGCTGGAACCTATTTCGTACCTGCAGTCAACCTGTGTTATCTTGCTATTCCTAGCCCCCAAGCCTACCCCGTAGTTGCTGTGCAAGAAAACACCCTTGTGATGAATCACAACTCTAAGCTCAAGTTTCTGAAAATCTACACCCCTGTCTGTTGCTTGTGCGTAAAGGTACATTTATGATCAAGGGCATGTGTTAACAACAGGTGTGTATTTATATATGTTTGTACTCATGCATGTATGTACAGAAGGGGGCTATATTATGGCCACCAAAGCAATTTCCAGGACAGCTTATGAAATGCTAAAACACAACCAAACAAGTTTAAAACGTACAAAAATGACTCTGTCCCCAAAAACTGAAAGAAGTCTGCCAAATTTCAAAACTTTCTTACAGAAAAATTCTGGCCAACTGGAAGGATCACAAACCAGCCTGGCAATTTTCCCCACTCTGCTCACACACACCACCAGACAAGCTGTGCTCAAAACAAAATCCAAGACAGGAACTTGAGAGCTGAAGAGCAGCCCAGCCCTAGGCTGACTCAGACGATGAAGAGAAGAGAGTTTTTCAGGACACTAATATGGTGCAATAGAACTGTAATTGTCAGCTGTGCAAATGTTCATTTTTCTGCCTCTCTGTGATAAAAGTAGCTAAACTTTCTTGGCCCAAGGGTTGCATTTGCTCTCGTCTACCAGCTCTACTGGTCCCATCACCTCCTGGCAAATAGAAGGGGAAGAAATGGAGGCAGTGAGAGATTTTACTTTCTTGGGCTCCATGATCACTGCAGATGGTGACTGCAGTCACGAAATTAAAAGACGCCTGCTTCTTGGGAGAAAAGCAATGACAAACCTAGATAGCACCTTAAAAAGTAGAGACATCACCTTGCCAACAAAGGTCCGTATAGTTAAAGCTATGGTTTTCCCAGTAGTGATGTATGGAAGTGAGAGCTGGACCATAAAGAAGGCTGATCGCCGAAGAATTGATGCTTTTGAATTCTGGTGCTGGAGGAGACTCTTGAGAGTCCCATGGACTGCAAGAAGATCCAACCTATCCATCCTGAAGAAAATCAGCCCTGAGTGCTCACTGGAAGGACAGAACGTGAAGCTGAGGCTCCAGTACTTTGGCCACCTCATGAGAAGAGAAGACTCCCTGGAAAAGACCCTGATGTTGGGAAAGATGGAGGGCACAAGGGGAAGGGCACAACAGAGGACGAGATGGTTGGACAGTGTTCTCAAAGCTACCAGCATGAGTTTGACCAAACTGCGGGAGGCAGTGGAAGACAGAAGTGCCTGGTGTGCTCTGGTCCAGGGGGTCAAGAAGAGTCGGACACGACTAAACGACTAAACAACTAAACAACAACAACCAGCTCTTCAACTTTCTGTAGCTATCCAATCACTGAACGTCACTTTCAATTCCTTATTTGCATATGTGGACCTGAGTGAAAACTATCTACAGTATCCACCTGCTGGCCCAGGGTGAGAACTACAGTACATAACAAAATCCAAGGCTGGCGGCTTGTTGGTCTTTTGTTTTTGTTTTGCTTTGGTTCTTGTCTGTTTTTTGTAAGTTTTAGCAGTTTTAAATTTGGTGGTTTAAGTACATTATGTTGGTATGGGAAACTGTCGTGTGATGGGCCAATGGCCGTAATAAAGTTCAATACAATACAATACAAGGCTGGCGGCAGAAGTTCCCTGGACTAGATCCCACAGCACCGTGGCTAGTTCTTACCTACGGCTCGCAGTAAGCAAAGAGAGAGCTTAAGCACGAGTCCCTGTTCAGATAACACGTTAAGTCAAACCTTGGTTTCTCTCAGCACAGCATGGCAGTAGAAAGGATCGAGGAGAAACAAAGCAGCTGTGAAGTCCTCTTTGCATGGTCTTGCTAAGCCATGCTTTGGCTTAATAAGCTGCACAGACCAGGTGACTTGGATGCTGCTGCCAGAATGGCCAGTGCTTCCAGACCTTCATCTCCTCTCCCTTCTGTTTCCAGCTTTTCCATCTTCTTCTCGCTCCCTCAGCTCCCTCCCAGGCAATGTTTGGAGCATAAAATGAGATAGCCCCATCAGATACTTTAACCCGAGATCTTTGCAGGAAGGACAAGGTATAAAATGGAGATAAATAAGTCCCCCAGCTCTGCAGCAGGATCTAGAAATCAGCCACAGCAATTTTAAAAACAGGAAGCCACGGAGAATAGCATATCCAGGGGAAACTCATTAGGCAGAGCATAATTACAGAGTTCATCAGGAGACTGGTTAATACCCCATTATTCGAGGTGAATTTAGAGAGTTCTCTTTCTTTTCTCTGAAATAAAGCATTTTTCACACTAGATGCACCAAGCTGAGGCATTGATGTTGTGCTGACTGATCCCCAGACATTAATAACCTAGAAGTATGAATACCTCTGCGTGACCTAAGCAGACATTGGATGCTTACCGAAGGAACAATCCAGCCATCCCCGCTGCTCTTTGGCTCCAACTGTAGCCACTTATTTGTGTTTACTCTCAAAGTCACCTATAAAGTTCGTCACAGCATTCCATTAATGTTTAGTGGCAAGACATGTAGTTGGTCTGGACAAAGTAAACGCTTGCCTCAAAGGACAAACGGAGTTTAAATGATTGGGCGTCACAGTCATTACCATGATGGGAAGGAATAAGATGCAGAATCTCAAACTTGCAGGCTCCTGCCCACCCCCTTCTTCTTGTCAGTATTTTCATCCCTTCCATTGCAAGGATCGCCAGATCATGTTTGTTTTACTTTCTGTCTGTGAGAAAGGAGGGGGCAGAAGCTACTCTTCCAGACTTCCGTCCGTAGTACTGTGTGGGGTCTTTTTGATCTGTCTAGAGACAAGATGGCAGTATGAGAGACCTATATCTTTTGTACATGTGTGCTGGGCCTGGGGGTAACCCGTGAAAAGTGGTCGGGTTAACAGCAGGTCCTGATCCCCTGGTGACTCACCTCCCTGTTTCACCCGAAGGCAAGCACTCCTCCTGCGAGTACTCAGGTCTCTCCTTCTCTCAGACCTCAGTCTCTGCAGCTCGGGAGACATCGGTGGGTTACTAGACCCAGGGGCCGCCTCAGCCTCCCCTGACCCAACCGGTAGTGGAGCAGCTGTAAGTGATGGCCCAGCTGAAGGCAACAAGGTAATCCCCACATCTGGAGCCAGGGCAGGCTCAGGCCCCTGACTCGGCCCAGCTGGTGTTTGTTGCAGGGGAACCTGTGCAGACTGGGACTCTTCAGGATCAGGCCCCAGACTTGGTTCAGATGATGTCTGAGGCAAAGGATCCAGTGCAGACTGAGACTCCTCTGCTTCAGGGCGGGCTGCTACCCCGGCAAAGATAAAAGGCTGTCGGACCCCGTCCCAGGTTGCAGGAGCAACATTGCTGTATGCCAGATCCTGCCTGAGATCTTGTACCTGCCCTTTCCTGGTTTCCTGCCTTATGTCCTGCCTTGGCCCTGTCGGACTGACTCCCAGTGGAACCTTTGGATTCTGGACCGGTCCTGGACCGCGTTTCACGGGTTACCCCCGGGCCCAGCACAATATATTTCAAGGCTCAGCCCTAGCAATATTAACAGATTCTGTGACACAACCCTGGTACAAATTAAGCATTCTAATCTCTAGTCTGGAGTCATAAATGCATTGTATTAGGGCTGGCTTGGCAGCAGGGTGGTATTAAATGGCTTGGTTATGTACACAGAAGGGAAGATGGCAGGGTCCCCAAAGACATAGAGCTGGCTTCAGGCACCAGGTCTGTTGACAGAGCAGCTCTGCATTATAAAGATGTCTGCAAATGTAACATGAAGGGTGGCAACATGAACCCCACCATGTGGGACTCCCTTACAGACAACCACAGTGCCAGGAGACAAGACAATCAGGTTGTGTATCCACAACACTGAACAGAGGAGAAATTACCATAGAGGTAAGAAATGCCATGGTGCACTTCTTGCAGCAAAACCAGACACCTCCATCTGCCCCAGCTGCAGTAAAACATGTCTCTCCCAATGGTTTGACTTCACCCAGATGGCACACTCTTCCATTGTCTCCTGAGACAGATGGATGCCAACAACTATATTTGAGCTGGCTTGGCAGCAGGTTGGTATTGAATGGAATCAGTTCAATGAGTTAGGGAGTGGCTACAAGGCCAAAATCAACTGTACATGTAGTATGTTTTCTCATGATCATAATTACTAATTTTCTATCCCACTCAAAGGGCTTCTTCCCTCTAACACTAATGGAGGAAATCCATTTGGAACTGGCCCTTAGACTCCTAGGGTGCTATTCAACTAAATAACGGCACCAATGCAAAGATTAGAATGAGCACAATGGGATCCCCCTCTGTTTCCCTACCACACGCAAATGCTCCTATCTTCTCTGGAGGGTCAGGGGAACCTGGGTGGAGGAGAGGGGGAGACCACTCGGTTGTGCAAGAAGAAATCCTTGTGCTGATGGAACGTTCACCTAAGCAGTTAAATGCAACCCATATTTTTTTAAATTATTAGTAATTTACCTTTCGGCTCACAAATATTTTTAAAATCTAGGTGAACAGCCATATCCTCAAGATTTCATCCATAATGATGGGGATTAGAAACTTGCATGAATCATGACTCTCTAGAAAGCTAAATTATGAAATCTGGAAACACAGCTAATTTGAGCCCAGGATGCAATACTGGCAGTTATCAATCCAGTGTACCTTCGTACGTCTTGAGGAAGTAGAGAAAGAGGGCGGGAGGAGAGCAAGAAGAGAGAGAGAGTTGGGCTTGTTGTTCTCTCATCTTACTCTTCCGCACGCTCTGAGCTTCTGACAGCATTTCAGAACATGCTTGCGTGGCCACATGGCTGGTTGCCATGGAGACCTGAAGCTCCGCATGTTTTCAGCCCTGGACTGATGGTTTGCATTAAACTCCCATTTCCTGGGGTGGAAAAAATATATATAAAGGTTACAGTGCTGCCATCTATATGCAAACAGAAGCAGCATTATCCTAATCTCATTCACTCAGGTCATGCCCACGCAATCATTCACCCCCACAGCCGTTACCTAAACTCTCCCCTCAGCGGCTGCTCTGATTTCTTTCACAAACGAAGCCAGAGCCTTACACCAGCAGTTTTCAAAATGTGGAATGGTTTCCCCTTTGAGGAACATGAAATGCCAAGATTGGGGGCGGGGGCACTTCCCACGAAGGAATGCTAGAATAGGATCTTAGTGTCGGCTGAGGCCTTCCTTCTCTCATCCGTCAAGGCAGGGATGTAGGGGCAACTGTCCCCTCAGTACTCACCATCCCAATATGATTTGAAAATAAGGGAGTTTAGGAGGAACTGCTGCTTTGTTCTATGGAAAGATCCTCCTGTGTAGTTTCAGGATTCGGGGTATGAGTTAATATGTTTTATTCTTCTAATGCCAGTGTTAGATTATTTCCCTGATCCATCGGCTGTCTGCAAGGCTCTCCAAATATTCCCCTGTGGAACAGATGGTTGGCACTGGGCTTTGGAGGGTGGTAATGCTTGAATCATAGCCAACGTGCAAGGGCAGCTTAATTAAGTCCACAAACCCCCAACTGTAGTCAAATCGTGTCCTTCATCATGGAGGGCACGTGAAGAAGAAGAAGAGTTTGGATTTGATATCCCGCTTTATCACTATTCGAAGGAGTCTCAAAGCGACTAACATTCTCCTTTCCCTTCCTCCCCCACAACAAACACTCTGTGAGGTGAGTGGGGCTGAGAGACTTCAGAGAAGTGTGACTGGCCCAAGGTCACCCAACAGCTGCATGTGG
This sequence comes from Podarcis raffonei, assembly GCF_027172205.1. NCBI lineage: Eukaryota > Metazoa > Chordata > Lepidosauria > Squamata > Lacertidae > Podarcis > Podarcis raffonei. Next base: position 7,556,502 of record NC_070607.1, on the reverse strand, counting down.
AGGAGCGGAGATGCAAACCCAGTTCACCAGATTACAAGTCCACCGCTCTTAACCACTACACCACACTGGCTCTCATGTGTTGTGGTGAGATCACCTAAACTGACTTCCTGTTGTGGGGCTGGACTGTTTGGATAGCCACAACAACCCATTGGTTGCCACTCAGTTGCTGGGGCAGAAATTTGGCCTGTTGGGTCATCTATTGGCTACCGAGGGGCTATTAAAGCTGCTGCACTTTGCTGGAAGCTTTCTCTTTCTTGCGACATGCATCGGATCACCCACCCTCCCACCCTATATTTAGGGTTGTTCTTTGGCCTTGCTATGCCTATCTAGGAGTTGTCTGTTTTGGAGTAGGGGCCCGGTAAGAATTTTGCCATTTGGCTGATTGGCTGTTGCGTGGCAAGTACCCTCCCCCATGAGAAATGAAGACACTGGACACATTGATTAAGGTTAATGGGCATAAAAAGGCCACAACTTTATTGATTACAGAATTGAAAGGTATTGGCCTTAGGCATTGGCTCCTATCGTCTACCCGGCATGGGGACCGGGAAGGGTTGTCCACAAGCCGTGGGAGTCCTGTTGAAGTACGCCAACTAGGATCCCACGGGTGTCACCGCTTGGGGGCGTGCCGGGGGCCCTTACCTCCCTAGGCTTCGGACAAGGCCACGCCCCCCGGAGTCCTCTACCGGACTACCCATTTCCATTGGGAAGGTGATGGCGCTTCCTTCCCCCCATTCATTTGCATAACAATTAGCCCCTGCCAATGCCTAACCGCCAATACCGTGGAAGTTGTGACGTTTGCTACGAGGTAGGCGAAAAAACCAAAAGGCTTGAAGTGTGCCAACTTGGAAAAATTCCTACCAGGCCCCTTGCGGCGACCAACCGAAGTCCATAGCAAGGTCATACCTAGCTAATCCTAAAGGGTGGGTGGGATGGGAAAAACCGCTCAGCTGGGAAGGGGAAAAGAGGGCGGTTCCCGGGCATGCCTGGCCTTAAATGGGCTAGGCCCCGCCTCCCCAGGCCCGCCGATTGGCGGACAGGATGGCAGACACGCCCGGGGATTCCCTGTTCGCGCGGGGGCAAGATCCCGCCCCCGCGTGTGTGGGTGGAGGGATTTAGCCCGCAACCCCCTCTCCTCCTAGGTTGGAAATGGCTTTGCCATTTGGTTTTTGCCTACCATGTAGCAAATCGTCACAACTTTGTAAGGTTGGTATTTGGTTCAATGTTTTGGGGAGGGGACGTGGTTGGCTGTGCCTGCCCCTCCATCGCTGCTGCTAGGGAATTCTGTTAAAGGAATCCAGGGACTCGCCTTGCTTTTGTCTGAACCCTGTCAAGGGGCTAGGGCCACGCCAGAGCCCCTGGGAGCATCTGAGGTGAGCTGTGAGATTGAAGGAGTTCTCGCTCCCCCAGGACGCTTTCTCTTACTGACATATGGTGGTGCCCAGTGTCAGTCCAGTTCCTGCCACCGTGCAGGTTCAGGTAGTCTGGAACCAATGCCTAAGCAACCGCTCACATGCTGTAATCAATAAAGCTGTGGCCAAAATGAATGCCAAAAACCTTAAACTAAATTCTGCGTCTATTGTGTCTTTATTTTGGGGGGGTTTTGGGGGGTCTTCACACTCAAATCATGGCCACCCTCTATCACAATGCTGCTGTGAATTATATAGCATCATATCAGCTGATTACTCTCAGATGAAGGGCAGAATCAGCACACCAGGGATGGGGGGAGAAGAAGCAGAGCTGCAAGAGTGGACAACAGGGGGGCAGAAGACCCATATGGCCAACGACCCAGAGAGATACAGCAAGCCACACTTTTCCCCGTCCCCAGATTCCAGGATTGCACCCTCTGAGGGATGTCCATTTCCCATGGATGAGAGTGCATTTCTATACAGCTGCTGACTGCCATGGCAATGTGGTACAGAGTTTAGACAGTGCTAGGAGAGGTTGTCCCAACTCCCTCTTGACATGTCAGGAGCTTGCATTCTTTCAAAGAAAAGTGTTGACACTGCTGCAGTACCACTATATGATGTTCCTGCTCTGGAAGATAGGAAGCACATTCAGAACCTGATCAAGGAAGTCTGTTCAGATCAAGGGATGGAATCCAGTCAAGTGTCAGGAACGTTCCTTCCCAGAGTGACAGCAAGGGCTCTGAGGACCAAAGGGGGTGGCAGGCGGAAAGAGATGAAGGTTTGCTGACTTCACATGCAGAGAGTGAAGCAAGCCTCTCCAGTCCTGGAATGCAAGTTGTAAATTCCCAGGGCAGCGTGAGGCAGGCAGAGGGGCCTCAGCTTTCAGACTCGCTTTCAGGGGAGGAGGGGCAAACTAGACTATCTAGTCCAGAGTCCTCCTGTACTAGGAGGTTGGGCAGAGTTCAGGCTTGGCGTCAAGCCCACAAAAGGAGGAACAGCCAATGGTGGATTTCCTGTTGGAAAAGAGCCCACCTTCCAGAGGGCTCAACTGACCCATCGAGTGCTGAAGATTGAGCTGTGTGCTCCGACTGAGCTACTGTGTAAATACCAACAAATCCAAACGTTATAAAACCGCCAGCCTGCCGTCTCTTGGTGTGAGAGGGAGATCGTAAATCCTGACAGCAAGGTCCAAGAAGTTCCACAATGGAACAGGAATGGTAGGGCAATTGTATTGCTTCCCATGGATTCTGGACCTCCGCAACTGAAGAACCTCATTTACAGTACTTCCAAGATCAGTACCTGACACCCAGACAATTCAGACAACCCATTAACAGCAAGAAGAAACGTCCTGCAGCACCTTAGAACAGATGTATTGAAACATAAGCTTTTGCTGACCCCAGCCCACTTTGTCAGATGCAAGTGGACTCTATCTAATCCATGAAAGTTTATTCCATAATAAATATGCCACAGTCCAAATGCCATGTACTCAGAAACTCGAGTGAATTCAAGGGTGCTCACTTCCAAACAAGCAGGGTTAGGACTGTAGCAGTGTTACTCATTAAATTGCCACAAGACACTTTGTTTTTCTGCAAAGTTATTATCACATCTTTTACTAGCTTTCGCATGTACATTATGATAAGCAACCAGGTTCAGGAATTAACAGGCAGGCAGAGAGCAGGGGTTGAGACAAGCAATTCCTATTGAGCAAGGAAACGTCAAAGAATTCCTATTTGCAATCTTTACCCATCAAAGAGGAAGAAGGTCTTGTCTTACCCAGAAAGCACTCCAAGGACGAGGTTGAGAACAAAGAAAGAGCCAATAATGATGAGGGGGATAAAGTACAGCCAGTTCCAGGTGGCTCCTAAGGCATCATTGGTCTGAAAAGAAAACACAAAACAAACATTTAAGCAAAGAGTCAAAGGGCACTCAGCCTTGGTGTAACAAATGTGGTTATTACATGCCGATAAGCAAGAACTAAGGAGCTAATGTGAAAGTCATTTTTACAAAATGCCTTTCCCATAGTTCACACTTCGGCAATTAAAACGAGAATGCCAAGGGTGGTCATCCAAGTTTCCACATCTGAAGTCGTCAAGAGCATTGGTTAACATAAGGAGATAAGAGTGTGAGATCACAATGTGAGATGCTTTTGATTTTCTGGGCATGGACTGCCATGCTCGTACTCTCTCCCCACACACACACACACACACACACCTGCATTTTTATTATTTTTTGCAAGGTCACATGCAGCATAATGCTGTTATTGCTAATTGTGCCTGGCTATTTATGCTCAGAAAAATTGCATTATCCCATCCTAGCTGAAATCTGGAGGAGTTCAGATGCCCAGGAAAGGACAAGTCAATGCACAAGAGACTGACAGCTTAAAAGGCTTCTGGAAAGATTGCTCAAGACTGTAATATGGTTATTTATTGCCTTTTAATAAGGCCTTGCCCTCTCTCTACTTTCATGCTCTTTCCCAGACCCCATTTGTCCGCTTGGCAGGGAGTCTGCCCATGACGTCGGACAGCACGGTGATGCAGCAGAACGTGACTGTCTGGGGGACGCAGCATCAATCTTCCTAAAGCGAACGAAGCTTCTTCTTTTGTTTTCCTTAATGCTAATTAAGCCCTCGTCTTTGACTGATTCATCAGTACGGTGCTTCAAAATGGCCCAGTGCAGGAGCGAAATTTGAGCCTTTTAAAAGAAGCCATCCCCTAAAGACTAGCAGAACAAAGGTTGTTTTTTTAAAAAAAAATCTTTAAGTAGTTTTGGACCCTTGGGTTGTGCCTTTGTTTATGGTCCCAGATCTGCGTTCACCACCTTCCACCATCTCCAGTTCCTTGTATATTGCTGGCATTTATTTATTTTTACTATTGTGAGGCAAACCAAATATAGACCTCTCCTCTTCCCATCCCTTCACAGCAAAACAGTTAGCCGGAAATAGCACGTTGTCCTTAAATACAACCAAGAGGAAAGAAAGCCCTGGCATGAAAACTTGGAGGAGGGACAAATGTGGATGAAGCAGGGGGCGATTCTATTCTCTGGCCATCCTATATCTGGGCTGGCCAGAAGCAAGGGCTGGTCTTGGTTCAACTCTTTTAATGAGCCTCACTTGAGAGGCCTTGCTTTCCTGCTGCACCCAAGAAGCCTACAAAGAACCTTGAGGGAGAATCCTCCAGCTGGTGATAGCAGAAAGTGGTACTAAGAGGCGATTCAGAAAGCGTGGCCCTGCCCTTGTTGCCATCCACATTCTCCTGGTTCCTCACCCTCTGGCAGTGTAAGGATTTGGAGAACCAAAGAGGAAGAAGAAACTTGCTGCTGTGCTGCTATTTTCTTTTCTCTCTCCATGGTGCTGAAGGTTGATGTGCAAGCAAGCAGATGGGTGAAAGGCTCTCCAGTTTACTGGAGCACCCATCCAAACCACAGCTGCTACAACTGCCCTACGGCTTACGACCACAAAATGGCTCTTCCTAGGTAACCTTTGCAAACCAGTCCTTAGGAACATCTACAGCACAGGCTGCTTCTGGCTCGGCAGAACAAAGAATGACATGGATAAATGCCACCAACCAAACCTTTAACTGTTGTTATCTCTGGCTTTTCTCCTGATAAGAGTCTTGTTGAGAAAGTGAGAAAATGGGGAGTGAGGGGTGGGAGGAGAACCATCACGACAGATGGTGAAAACAGTTTGGAGGCGGCAGCACACACCTGCATGGGGAAAGCAGTCTCAATTGCCAGCAATTCAAGGCCTGATGCACTAGCGATGTCCCTGGCCCCCCTCACAGTGATGAACCTGCCTAACAGGGGTTGCTGCTTCCTCCTCCTCAAGTAAATTGTCACACATGGCAATTATCACATTATTCCTCAGAAAGGAGGGTGGAGGGAAGAGACCAAGTAGAGGGGAGGGGGAGGGGTTAGGAAGCAAAAGCTGCTTTTGCATGTGCACCAGGAGCTCTGACAGCCCCTACACAAGGCTGATTCTCTCCATCTGGGTGTAAAAACAGAACACTGCTGGGGCAACAGCAGTGTCGGGGCCAGATTGGACGATGGATGGCTGTGTCCAAATCTAGAATTCTCTCCAGGTGAGACTCTTTGCGCTCAGCTGTTGATAGCATGGAGGTTAAAGTAATTGTACTCTGCCCAGGCCAGAGAAAGCTCCTAGAATTTATGCCCACTAATGCTGATATTATGGGACACCGGTGGCGTTGTGGTCTAAACCACTGAACCTAGGGCTTGCCAATTGGAAGGTTGGCAGTTCGAATCCCCACGACGGGGTGAGCTCCTGTTGCTCAGTCCCAGCTCCTGCCAACCTAGCAGTTCAAAAGCACGTCAAAGTGCAAGTAGATAAATAGGTACCGCTCTGGCAGGAAGGTAAACAGCATTTCCCCAGAAGCAGCTTAGTCATGCTGGCCACATGACCTGGAAAAACTATCTGCGGACAAATGTCGGCTCCCTCGGCCAGTAAAGCGAGATGAGCGCCTTGAGAGGGCTGTGGAGCCCACACAATTCCAAACATTGTCTGAGGGATGAGAACTTTATAACTGGGATTATTACACTATCCAAAAATCTATCTCCCATAAAAATGGGTCAGGCCCAACGGCCTGTCTGGTTTCATCAGCAACTGCTCCTGACACACCTCGTTTGGCCTTCCATAAGGCTGCCATGAATTCAGCTAATGAACTTGAAGACAGCCTTCGGTTGGGTCTAAGAGCTTCACACAATTCTCCATTCCTTCCACCCCACCCAATGTTCATGTTCAAAATCCACCATGCAATATCAAGAACAGACCACACTATTTCACCCATATTTTTGTGGGGGGTATTTGCTTGAGATTACTACCCAGTTAACCAAAATGGCAATTTCCTTCTCATACTGAACACCAGTGGTCAGACTTGAGAAACGAACCAAAATAATGATTCTGTTTTCCTCTAAATGTTAAAATTAGCCCTTCTGTCCCTCAGTAGAGTCTGACTCAAGGTGGCTTCAGACTGTCAGAACCACAGTTCTACACGAGCTCTTAAAGGAAAGTTGTATTGGCTGCAACAGTGGTTGCACCTAAACTTAACAAACCACACCATTTACTCACTGTGGTATGGACTGAGTCAGCCCACACACTTAGGATGCTAAAAGTTTTCATGACTCTCCTCTTGATTTCTTTGTGCCCACAGCTGTGTTGGGTTCCTTCCCACAGAGTGATTTAATCACCCTGGAATGATCTCACAAGTCTTTCCCGTGTATAAACACATGTTGTGAGAATGATGAGCATATCCAACTGCATTTTATAAATTCAGGGATCTAATTCTTTTTTAAAACCTTTTCCCCCTAATACAGTGGTACCTCGGGTTAAGTACTTAATTCATTCCGGAGGTCCGTTCTTAGCCTGAAACTATTCTTAACCTGAAGCACCACTTTAGCTAATGGGGCCTCCTGCTGCTGCCGCGCCACCGGAGCACGATTTCTGTTCTCACCCTGAAGCAAAATTCTTAACCTGAAGCATTATTTCTGGATTAGCGGAGTCTGCAACCTGAAGCGTATGTAACCTGAAGCGTATGTAACCTGAGGTACCACTGTACATATTTCTGAGTGCGCGCGCACACACACACACACACAGAGAGAGAGAGAGAGTTTCCTTGTTATAATTCCAGCTATAGGATTGACTTGTCGGAGCATGTGTATTTGAAAATGTCAGTCGCTGAAACACAGAAGTTCGGTGTATGGTGGTGGGGAGAGAAATAGAGGGGTCACCAAACAATACTAGGGCAGAAGCAGTCAACAACCTATAGCAGCTTTTGCCAACCTTGTGCCCTCTAGATGCTGTTGGACTACAAAATCCATTACCCCCAGCCAGCTCATATGTTCCTGGACATGCTCTACAACACTAGCAAACTGGAAACAGGGCCTCACTGATGGAAGAAAACTTCACTCGGTTGGAAGAGAATTTAGAGAACATTGTCTATGAGAACATTGTCCCTTCATTTAGCCAAACACACCAGCAGAATTTCAATACTTTTTTTTTAATGGCATCAGAATCCAAATTTGAGAACTCAGCCTATTTCAAAAATTGGCAAAAATTTATATTTCAGCTCTGGGCTATGGCTTCTAACAATAGCCTGAGCACTTTACACATGGCAAATATTTGATCCAAGGAGCCTTCATTTATCCCCTGTTGAAATAAAATATAACTAATTGGCTCAACATTAGAGCCCCTTCTGCTTCTTGGCTGCCTAAGATAGAGGTAGCTTTGCCAGAGCATATCATCCAAGCTCTGTAAGAAGATTTGTACTATTACCACTTGGTTCTCAAAAGATCCTGAAAAACAAAACCTTGGGCACCATAAGGGAAACTGTGGGGCACTAAGCCAACCAGAAAAAAATATAATTCCATTTAGTAGTAGTAGCTTCTTAATGCACCCCATTAAGATTTAGCTATCCAGCCTGATGGTGCTCTGCAGCCCATTTTATGTGATTTCCATCAAATCATTGCATAATAGTAATAATTTCCAGGAAAGACAGATCTAGCCACGGAATTCATCAAACCATTTATAATGACTCACATAAGGATTATGGCCCTTATTCCATGGTTAAAACATGCTACCTGTGAGTACAAAGGGCATTTGAGGCTCAACGGCCAGAAAACTCTTCTTCCTTCTTTTGCCTAGCGAAGTTCCCTGCTATTGGGAAGGGGAACCGAACCTTCAAGATGAATAAGCACACTTCTCCTTTTCCATTATTACCATTTAGACTTCTTACCCTCTCAGGTCCCAGGATGGACTGCTGAATTTTAAAATACAGTGGTACCTCGGGTTAAGTACTTAATTCATTTCGGAGGTCCTTTCTTAACCTGAAACTGTTCTTAACCTGAAGCACCACTTTAGCTAATGGGGCCTCCCGCTGCTGCCGCGCCGCCGGAGCACAATTTCTGTTCTCATCCTGAAGCAAAGTTCTTAACCCGAGGTACTATTTCTGGGTTAGCAGAGTCTGTAACCTGAAGCGTATGTAACCCAAGGTACCACTGTACAGTATTAAAAACCCCTGAAAGAAATTGCAGTCAAGAGAATAAGGTGGGCCTTATCCAAACATGCATCTCAGGTGCCAAAGGCCAGGATAAAGAGTTACATCCCCATGACCAAAAAAATAATAATCACATAATGAAGGTGCTAAATGCACCTCTGTGCAGAGGGAATTCTTGGTAGGGTTTTACAATGAATATTCTCCCTAATTTTCTCTAAAGCTGCTTTGGCAAGGCCACCGTCCCATAAAAGATGTACCCAGTTTATGAGCACACAGAAGACAAATCAGATTTGTATTAGTCACATGAAATCCTGACCATTTCACAGAGCTCGATTTCTCTAAAACCAGGACATGCTCCAGCTCTCTATGCCTTCAGTCTCAGGAACCAGCTTCCAGAGTGAGATTTACGAATGGCAGACATTGAAAGGTGCTGATGCTGAAGTTTAAGCTCACACTGTTCAGAGATCCAGTTCCTGTTCGAAGGTGCTGGGCAAACTCCACACAATCGGTTGCCATCTAGGAATGCAATGTGATCTTGCATGCCTCTTCTGATCCTGTCCATGTTGTGTCCTGAGCAAGTGATTTTGTTGCTGCATCGCTGGTATAAAGGTAGAAGCTACTGTATTTTCCGCCCTATAAGACGCACCAGACCATAAGACACACCTAGTTTTTGGAGGAGGAAGACAAGAAAAAAAATATTCTGAATCTCAGAAGCCAGAACAACAAGAGGGATCGCTGCGCAGCAAAAGCAGCAATCCCTCTTGCTGTTCTGGCTTCTGGGATAGCTGCGCAGCCTGCATTCGCTCCATAAGACACACACACATTTCCCCTTACTTTTTAGGAGGGAAAAAGTGAGTCTTATAGAGCAAAAAATACGGTAAATGTAAAGGACCCCTGGATGGTTAAGTCCAGTCAAAGGCAACTATGGGGTTGTGGCGCTCATCTCTCTTTCAGGCCAAGGGGGCTGGCGTTTGTCCACAAACAACTCTCCAGGTCATGTGGCCAGCAGAACTAAACTGCTTCTGGTGCGGGACTTCCGGGTTAGCGCCATCGCCTAATGGCGGATTCCCTCCGAGCTCCGGAGGGAATCGGCTTAGTAGGGGTCGGGTCCTGCCGCGGCGGCGATGCAGGGACCCTCAGAAACCACAGGCGCTGAAGCCTGTGGACCTGGTGACTCGGCGGGCACCATTTGCGCCCCCCCGACCCGTGAAGGAGCCTTTCTAAAGGCTTCAGAACGGGGAACGGAGAGCGGTGCAGTGCTGAGAGTCGACTGCTTCCCCTACTGAGTGAAGCCGCATGCCATGGACGGAGAGCGCTGACTTCTTTCTCTGAACATTTGGACCAAAAGTAACAACCCGTGAGTAATACAGAAATTGGACTTAAAAAGGGAAAAATTTTCTTGGGAATTAGGCACGACCAGGGAAGGCGCAAAGAGGAAGTCCGTCTACCCGCCTTGTAAACATCTTAAAGCAAGGATTTGATAACTAAGGTTGAGAGAACACCTTTCTCTTTAGTGGATAAAAGCAATTAACTCCACCTTTTGGCAATATAAGTGATTTTGCTGGAGGATAAGAGCTAATATTGAGAGCGGAATTGTCACCCCCCCCCCCAGGACCCGGGAGCGATCGGTGAGAGAGCCTGCTGAAGAGATATAGAAGACTTTGACAGCTGTCAAACTAGCTGTCAAAGTTGGGAAAAAAGGAGAACTTTGTTTCTGTTGTCTTTGCTGGTTATATTTGTTACAATTTGGTAATAAATTGTTAAAAATAAAGAAGAAAAGGCTAATTTGACTTTTGGGTTGGAACTGGAAGATACTAAGAAACCAGAACTCCTCTAGAGGGGGTTCAGGGACATTACAAGAATGGCTGTAAGTGGAAAAATACTGGCTGAACTGGAGAGGACTTTTTTTCTCTTGGGAAAGTTACAAGAACAAAGTGATGTTTTGGCTACAAATGTTATAATATTGAATGAAACAGTAAATAAAATTACTGAGCCTGGAATGGACTTGACTCAAGTCTTTGCAGCTGAACAAAAAGTTTTTGCAGCTGAACTAAAAATCTCTGCAGCTGAACAAGAAAAGAAATCTGAGAAATTTGAGAATGTGAGGAAAGAGATATATGATGATTTGAAGGAAAAGGAAGGAGGAGCTATAATGCCACAGATGATTAGTGAGAGCCAGAGGCCTGTTAAGATGGATACAAAGGAAAATAAGAACAGGATGATGAAAATTTGGTTTGAATTGAAGAATGGAGAATGGAGAGATCTCCTCATGTGGAGATCTGAAGACCTATGGATTACAAACTTGGCTAAAGTGGAAACTGGAGCTTTTGGGACATTTGGACTTAAGAGAAGCAAGAAACAAGATTTGGGCTCCACTTTTAAATATGGAGGTCTGGCTGGAAGAAACATGGACCTTATTGGGACAGAGCTTCTTCGAGATTTGGTGTCCAATACAAAGGACTATCAAAAAAACCGGCAGAGAGGAATTGAGAGAGAATTAAGAGCCTCGGACATGAGGTCACCAGGCTGACAGCAGATAGACTGATGGACATTTGTTGGGGTTCGAAACCGGGAAAGGGGGGGTGGGGCTTTGGGAAAGGGTGTACAATTATACTCTGTTTCTTTTTATTCTGTTTTGCTACTAATATAAAAATGGGGAATTCGTGGAAGGGAATTGGGGTCGACCTTAGAAAAAAAATTTAAGAATAAGTACTGATGTATAAAGACTGAGGTTTATAAGTTAAAATTGGTTAACTAAAATGAATTAAATATAATAAGGTAAAATTTGGGGACAAGAACTTGCTGAGCTAAAAATTGGAACTGGAATACAAGAAGGGGAGGTGTGGGGAAGTCAGGGAAACATGTTATTGAAAGTAAGGAATGTAAATTTTATGTGTTTTTAATTGTTGTTGTTTTTTTGTTTTTTCTCTATTTTTCGAAAACTTCAATAAATATCTTTTTTTAAAAAATAAACTGCTTCTGGTGCAATGGGACACCGTGACGGAAACCAGAGTGCACGGAAATGCCGTTTACCTTCCCGCCACAGTGGTACCTATTATCTACTTGCACCGGCATGCTTTCGAACTGCTAGGTTGGTAGGAGCTGGGACAGAGCAATGGGAGCTCATTCCATCGCAAGGATTCAAACCGCTGACCTTCTGATTGGTAAGCTCAGGAGGCTCAGTGGTTTAGATCACAGCGCCAGCCGTGTCCTACCGCTGGTATAATACTGGTTTCAGTACCTCTTCCCAAATTCATCTTGACATTGGCACCTCCAGTCAAACCCCATCTTTCTTTTGTGGCTCTTCAACTTGTTCTCTTGCATTTAAGGTTTACATTACATTTCATTACAGCTATCAGTTTCTCGTACCCCTCCACTATGCAGAGAGGGTTTCAGTGGACGCACCCTCTCTTCAACAATGCTTAATTAAGGAAATTGGTAGAACAAAAGCTAGCCAGCTCAGAGGAGGCTGGATTGCTGGTTAAGGTTTCCAAACAGCTCTGTGGAGTTCAGCTTAGCGATAACAGGGAAGTCAAGTCCTGACTTTCAAGCCAAACCCATACTTTTGTGAAAAGTAGGACATCTCCTGGAATCAGATGCCTTCTTGCCCTCAAGCACTTCTCTACTTTGCATTGCCTTTTATCGCTATGAAATAGTCGTTAGTTTAGGATTTGAAGAAAGGCAGATCAGAGGGTTTGCAGTGCTGCAACAGTGAGCCTATATTTCATAGAGTGAATTTGAAGAAAAACACTGAAATAATGGTAAGGTTGGGTTTTTAAATAAAAAATAAATAAACACTATTCATTGTTTCCAAGAGAAGGAAAGGCACATTCCTTTAAGGCCAACATATTGTTTCCAATATAAGTTTTTGTTTCCAAGTTTAATTGTTGCAGGGTTTCGAGGGGTGATCTTACTGGTCATTGCAGCTAGGTAAACCATCCCTCTCTAGCTGAAGCCTCCAGGAAGATCACCCCACCCCATTGATGCCTGAGAAAAGCAGAAACACTATTTTCAAGCTTAACTGCTTGGGTGGAGATGGGGTGGAATGTGTGCATGTGTATGTGGTTGTGTTGTGTGTATACATGTGTGTATGGTTGGGATGAGTGTGTGTGATGCCAAAGAAGAAGAGGAGGAGGAGGAGGAGTTTGGATTTGATAACCCGCTTTATCATTACCCTAAGTAGTCTCAAAAGGGACGCGGGTGGCGCTGTGGGTAAAACCTCAGCGCCTAGGACTTGCCGATCGCATGGTCGGTGGTTCGAATCCCCGCGGCGGGGTACGCTCCCGTTGCTCGGTCCCAGCGCCTGCCAACCTAGCAGTTCGAAAGCACGTCAAAGTGCAAGTAGATAAATAGGGACTGCTTACTAGCGGGAAGGTAAATGGTGTTTCCGTGTGCTGCTCTGGTGCTGGTTCGCCGGAGCAGCTTTGTCACGCTGGCCACGTGACCCTGAAGTGTCTGCGGACAGCGCTGGCTCCCGGCCTCTAGAGTGAAATGAGCGCACAACCCTAGAGTCTGTCAAGACTGGCCCGTACGGGCAGGGGTACCTTTACCTTTTTAAGTAGTCTCAAAGCGGCTAGCAATCTCCTTTCCCTTCCTCCCCCACAACAAACACTCTGTGAGGTGAGTGGGGCTGAGAGACTTCAAAGGTGTGACTGGCCCAAGGTCACCCAGCAGCTGCATGTGGAGGAGAAGGGAAGCGAACCCGGTTCACCAGATTACGAGTCCACCGCTCTTAACCACTACACCACACTGGCTCTCAAGTTTCTATGGTCTCCAAATGTACTCACCTATCCCCAAAGGATGGTGCTTTGTGCTTTAAGTTTAAGAGAAGAAAAGTGGGATGGTGGGCACACACCCTCCTTGAGTGTACAACGGAAGCTAAATAGATAGTCCAATCTATAAACCAGGCATGGTCAATTTCCAGTTTATAATTTATTATGCAGATTTGAGCTGCCACAAACATGGGAGTAAATGGAGTATTTAGAATGCACAGGAACTTCCACATGTGCAACAGAATACACATCAGGCTCTGAATCCAAAAAACGTTGTTGTTGCTGCTGCTGTTGCTGTTATTGTTATCATTATTCTGCCGCTAGAGATGCATTCCTGGCTACTGAGGCATTCTGGAAAAGTACTGCAGATTCAGCATTCTGCTAGTGTTGTAAAAGCAGAGAGTTAGCCCTTTTCTGTCAGGTGCCCAATCACTATGAGACCAGTGTTACGTTAAAGATAATGCTTGCATCTTTGGGGCACAATACGTTTGGGCGTTTTCCTGCACGAGTCCACCTGACATGTGGCTCTTTTCATTTCAAGGGGGTTCGTGCAGAAGAACTTCTAGGTGAAGCTTTGCAGCTTGCACTGAATCACAGAATCCTAGAATTGAAGAGTTGGAAGGGACCCCGAGGGTCATCTAGTCCAACCCCCTGCAATGCAGGAATCTCAGCTAAAGCATCCATGACAGATGGCCATCCACCCTCTGCTGAAAAATCTCCAGTCATCTGCATCTTCACTCCTGCATCATGATTTCTTTCCCGCCAGTCCTTAAGAGAGGCATATTGAGTGAGACATGTAAAGGTAAAAAAAGGTAATGTAAGCAGTGTAAAATTCAAGCCAGCAGAGCCAGCGAAGTCCAGAGGAAAATTGGCCACCCTCCAGGTGCCCGGCTTGAATCCTTGTTGACCTCCCTGGCTGCATTCTCCAGCAGGATCAAGGCGAGGTCTCTTCGGCGATCCTTTTCAACGTGAAAAGAACACACCATTCCTCCCCCTCCCATATCCAGGGGGGGGGGGAGAGACAGACAGAAATATATCTACATGCTTTTATTCCTGTCTTTCCAGCAGTACAGAGAAAACATGTCTGTACCCTCACATCACAACTGCAGAGAGAGAATAACTCCACCCATGTACTTCCAGTACAGGGTCATGTGCCACTCTGAGCTAACATCCGGAGCTCAGTACACTGTCCCTTGTTCCCACGGTACATTCCAATAACATCATTTTCCTGTTTACCATTCCAGCCACCTGGAGCTCGCTTCTGCATTGCTCCTTTTTCGTAACATCCTCCCCCAAAAGAATCAATGCGTGTTGCGGCAAGCAAAGCGTGATCCAGAGAAGAAAACAAACAGTTGTTATACACATAACACTCCCCTGTTGTTTCAGTTCCACCCTCGGAACTCCCCGCCACTGGTTTCCCCAGTGTACCTCTCTGGTTGTCTGGCTTCCAAGGAATGAGTGCATCTGCATTACCTTGGCTAGCAACTCTCTGTTGTGTCTTTGTCTCTGACTTAGACACAGCTCCAACCTGTCCTCGGTTGTTTACAACAGCAACACATGCAACAGCTAAGTTAGCAAACTCTTTTGAGTACCTCTTGGGTGGTTGACCCTTTGTAACTCTCTCAGACCTTCGTATGAGGTGCTGATCCTCTCTGCTCACTGGTCCAGTCTCAGGACTCTTTGGAGAACCAGTTCCAATAGTAAACAGTGGTTCATCCTTCACTTGTGAAGGCCTATCCATTGTGTGAGACTTCCTCTCAATGACTGTGACAACTGAGCTCTCCGAGCTATCAGTGTCATCACTCTCAGTACCACTGTAATCAGTAAAATCACCATCATCATCTGAATCGTCCTCAGTGGGAAATGTATGTACTATCACTCTCTCCTGTTCAGGAGCACTCTCTAGAAATTTTGTGAGAATCACCTGACCAGATTCAGACAAAATTACTCTGTAGAGACCCTTTTCATAACCCACAAAAATGCCTCTGGCATTCTTTACTCCACCTGGAGCTTCTGTCCTCACATGAGACCCAAAAACCTTGAAATGGGCAACAGAAGGTTTTCTGTGGAACAGTTTCTCAAAAGGAGAACTTCCCAACTCTTTTGAAACCTTTCTCATCTTCGTATAACAATACGACATCAGAGACTCCGCCCAGAACTCATGTGGCAAATGTGAACTAAGCAATTGCGCATTCATCCCCTTTTGCAATTCTCTGTTCACCCATACACAGACACCCCTGTTCCACGCTTCCTCTGAAGCAGCAATCTTGTGTCTGATCCCATTCTTCTGCAGGAACCTCTGGAAATCCTGTAAAAGAAAAATCTGCTTCTCGTCTGTGAATAGACAATCAATGTTAGCATCATGCATACTCTTAACTTTGTCACAAAACTCCTGAAACCTTTCTAAGGCTTCCTGTGGCTTTCTCAACACATAAATCCAGACAAAGTTAGAGAAATGATCCACACACACAAGATAATATCTTGCGTTGCCTCTAGATGGTTCTAGAGGACCAATCACATCAGCATACACCCGCTGAAATGCTCTGTTGACCCCGGTCTTCTTCTTGCTCACACCTGCAAGAGAAACTAGGTTAGACACAGATGAATTACATTCCATGTAATCACTTTGTGCAAAAGTCAACAAATATAGTCCATCCTTCTCTCTGGCAGAAAGAAATAACTCTCCATCTTTGTAGATCTTGCAGCTCTTAGCATCATAGGACAGTCTCAGTCCTTTCTTTGCAATCTGCGAAACACTCAGCAGATTGAACTTCAGTTCAGGAACCAAATAAACATTGTTTATAGTCAAGTTCAGACTCTTAAGATAGACAGTCCCTACGCCGGTCGCTTCCAGCTCCTGACCGTTGGCCTGTTTCACAGCGAAGCTTTGCTTCTTAAACGTTGAAAAGAGTTCTTTGTGTGGGGACATATGAACCGTGCATCCAGTGTCAATTATAAACGAGTTCCCAACATCTGGCGTGGTTCCTTTCGCCATCAAAGCCTTTGCAGGTTCCACCATAGGCTTGGTATGACCTTTGCCTGACGCCTCAGGCTTTGCTGAGCGGCCCTTCGCTCCTTTCGGCTGGCGTGGCTTCTTACAGTTCCGCTGAAGATGCCCAGCCTGCCCACAATTGTAACACTGGACAACGTTCAAGGCTACAGCTTTCTCTCTAGTAGCCTCATCGGTGGGGGAATTAGAACTCCGTTCCTCCCTCCCCCTGTCCTTTTCTACCAGTGCAGCATGCCGGCTGTGTCCATCCAGAACCACGGCACTCAGGGGAGGTGGATAAGGTAACGCTCCCCCCTTCCTGGCATTCATGCTGAACCCAAGTCTGTGCTTTCTCTCTGAAGCCTGCTTTCACTTTCAAGCCAGTAAAATCCAAAAGTTCTCTTTTGGCTTGTTTACTGCTTTCACTGGCAGGCAAACCTTTGGGCTGTTTTCAAAATCCTTGCACAGCTGCGCAGAATTCAAAACAATTCCACTTCCCAGGCTCTTTGACTGAGCCACTTGCTTTACAAGCCTTCTGGCTGTCGTTGCCTAGCAACCTGCTCGGGACGGGAATTCTTATCTTACCACAAGAATTCCTGGAATGCAAGCTTGCTTTCAGAGCTGTTTTTCTCAAATGCAGCTCTCTCGTGAACAGAAAATAATCCTTACTGTGTTCACTCTCTTTAGCCCGAAATTCAGCATACCTTTTTTGGGGCTCCGTTGCCTTTCGGTGTCCAGCTGTCTGTTCCAGCTTCTGGCTGCAGGCAGACACTTTCTTTCACTCCTTAGGTGCAGAGGATGGCAACGATTCATCGACCTCTCACCTCTCATGCTGATTCTCATAGATCGAAACCATCGGCAATGCTACCAGATGTCGAATTCAAGCCAGCAGAGCCAGCGAAGTCCAGAGGAAAATTGGCCACCCTCCAGGTGCCCGGCTTGAATCCTTGTTGACCTCCCTGGCTGCATTCTCCAGCAGGATCAAGGCGAGGTCTCTTCGGCGATCCTTTTCAACGTGAAAAGAACACACCATTCCTCCCCCTCCCATATCCAGGGGGGGGGAAGAGACAGACAGAAATATATCTACATGCTTTTATTCCTGTCTTTCCAGCAGTACAGAGAAAACATGTCTGTACCCTCACATCACAACTGCAGAGAGAGAATAACTCCACCCATGTACTTCCAGTACAGGGTCATGTGCCACTCTGAGCTAACATCCGGAGCTCAGTACACTGTCCCTTGTTCCCACGGTACATTCCAATAACATCAGTTTCCTGTTTACCATTCCAGCCACCTGGAGCTCGCTTCTGCATTGCTCCTTTTTCGTAACAAGCAGTACCTATTTATTTGCTTGCCCTGGTGTGCTTTCGAACTGTTAGGTTGGCAGAAGCTGGGACAGAGCAATGGGAGCTCACTCCTGTTAGAATTCCTGCTCCATGATTGCAGTCATGGGATTGTTGTCTTTCACATGACAGTATTTGTTTTGACTCCACAAAGTGGGAAGTGACGAAGACAGGATGTTTGTTTTACTGTGTTCCATGAAGTGGGACTATTGTCCTTTGTTCTTTTTTCTCTTTGCTGTCTGAGGCTAGAGAGAGAGGGAACCATGTTGCAGTGCTCCGTGTGTGTTTATATGTAAATAAAGTAGATTAGCCAAAATGCTGAATTGCTGAGGTCTGTCACGCGCATGATGCGCAAACTCTGCGGATCTCTAAGTGTGCCGGTGTCGGTTGGCATTGGTTGCTGTGATGTTCGGGCTGAAGAAAGCTTATGAAGCTCCCAAACGATCGACCAGGAGAGGGAGAACATGCCAGTCAGGCATGTTTCTCTCCCAGGGTCCTACTCGAGTGTAGGCTGAACTCCTGACAACTCCATCATGCAGATTTGAACCGCTGAACACCTGATTGGCAAGTCCAAGAGGCTCAGTGGTTTAGACCACAACGCCACCCGCGTCCCATGCTGAGACATGTACACACAGGGGTGTTCCCCTTGCTCAGCTAATCCCATCCCTGAAATCTGCCATGATTTATGGCAGCATGATAATTCTATGCAACAAGCCGTCAACCAGGATCCATCATTTGCCACCACCTTAAAAAAAAACTATCCCTGCGCATTTTACAACAGCCTGCCAACACAGAGGTCAAACAGGGGGAAACCAGAGTCTTGTGTCATCTTAAAGACTAACTCAATTCACAAGACCTTATGTCCCAATAAATGTGTTAGCCTTTAAGGGGCCTCGAGACCCTTTGTTGCTTTTGCTATAACAGACTAGCACACTGACCCTCCTGGGGCAGAAATAAAGACAGCGGAGGGTTTTCTGGGCATTGAGGAAAGTTCCATCTGCTAAGATGCTGGGCGTTTATCCTGTCATATAAAATGCTGAAGTAGGCAGGGTCAGCAAAAGAAAAGAAAAATGGTGGCAACTCCAGTTCACTCCGTGTTTTGGAGCGAATCTGCATTTTTGAACACATCCATGGAGCATTTGATCCTAAAAGCTTTTTTAAGAAGCAGGCTACGGCGAAAATAGTACCTATGAGCGCTGTAAGGCTGCTGGGCTTTAGTGCCTCTCTCCCTGGTAACATCTAGTAAGAGAGTACGACCTCTTCTCACTATGGGTTTCCAGGCAATCTCCTGCAGATGACAGCTGCAAGTGAAACGAAGGGTGCGGCAGGGACCACACATCTTTTACTAAGCATTACCAGGGAGATGGAAAACAAGGGATGGCTAAGCTCATAATATCCACTTCAGTCTTCGTAAGGAAGTGGGGAAAGTTGACGGCACAGTCTCACAGAAGTATTTTAGGTTTTGCTGCCACGGGCGAACACTTGTCAGCTTGTTTCAGAAACTCCTCACAAATTAAACGTCTCCTAGGAGAACCCTCTATCTCTCTCTTGCAAAAAATAAATAAATTCCTGAGACAGATCAAAATGGACTTGTAGTATTGTTGTGCTATGTTATAATGCCTGAGACCTTGAGAACAATAACATTCCATTCATTTTACATTATGGGCTAGCTATGCAGATTTACACCTGGAGAATATGGGTTTCAGTAGCACCGCCAGTTAATAACAATCTCCGTGACTGCTCTGTGTGCCGCCCCTCTCCGCATTCTCAGGCTGGCCTCCAACTCTGCTGCTCTTATTGGTGGAGTCAGCATTGAGATACTTGCACATTCTGGGCATAGATACTGCTGAGAGTGCTAGATTTGCACAGAAAAAGCAGCAAAGGAAATGAAGGCTGTTGGTGGTAGGGGTTTGTGTGTGTGTGTTTTAAGGTTTTTGGCACTTACAACAAAGGGTGTTGATTAAATTTTCATACCTACCTTGACAGACTGAACAGAAAGGGGAGGGGGGGAAAGACACAAGAAATGGGATTATTTTGCAAATGTTGCCAGCTCAAAAACTTTCAGGGCACAGTTCCAGCAGTTCACACTACCTCCCTGCATGCTCTAATAATTCAAGCGCACACTCCCGATCTCTTGGGATCACGTCACTTTCTCATCCTTTAAATCTCTTGTTTTTATTTGCACTTATTATTATTTTCGGTTTTTTGCGGGGAATATTCACGCAGCCACTGGAATCAGCAGTGAAAGCTACTTCCTGGTATCACAAAAGAGAGGAAGCGGGGCTACCCCAAAAAGATCGCAAGAAACATCACTAAGTTGCAGAATACAATGAAAGACTATGAAAAATGTACATATTGTTGTGTATCTGCCAAAACAGTAACATCATACTGATATTCTTCCAAAACTGCAAGAGTATGCTGCGGAAGTCCTACCAGATATGATATAGTTGAGATACCTGAATTGCAGGAGATTTGACTAGGTGTCCCTTAGGGTCCCTTCCAATTTTACAATTCTATGATTTCATAATATAAATACACAGATTCCCGTATGTGATTCCCCCCACCAATTTTATTGTTTTATCTTTTTGTAAACCACTTTGAGGTTGCTGTGGGGGTTTATTTACAATTACCGGTAAACGCTCTCTCGTTCTCTCTGAACTTAGCCACCCTTACATCATTTACCCTCTTCACAAATTCTGTCGCTAGCTATATCAAAATACATGTACTAAAGAGCTTTGGTTTCTTAACAACAGGAGACTAAAATAAGGAAGAGATAAAACAAGGGAGCCCAACAGTCCAGTACAGGGAGGGCTATACCTCTGCTCTAGGAAAGACTTTGGTCAAAGAATTAGATTTTTGAGGAGGGATGTGAAGGCAGAAAGGTGGCTCAATAGGGATAGGCCAGAACGGGCTTCTCTTGCTCCAGACATGAGAAGTATCACGGCAGAAGGGATCGACGATGGAGCAAGAGAAGGGAACAAGAAATGAACTTCCTTTGAGCAGAGACAGTAAGAAATGAAATGAATGTGGATGGACGAATGAAGACCGCTTTGAATTTGGTCTCAAACCAATTTAGCTGCCACGGCTTCCCTCAGCAAATTCTGAGAAGGTGCTGTCCGACTTGATAACACAGCAAGCGTGGCTAATTGAAAAGGAAGATTTATTGCAAAAACAAAGAGAGTTCTCCGGACGGCTCTAACATGCCGTTAGTCTCATCAGTCTTGATGACCCTTCTAACTGCTTCCTGCGAGACCAGAAGCAGCCGAACTTTTTCCTCTGACATCTTTTGCCCTGCCTCCTATCCCGTAACCCTCCCATTCGCCAAGACCTGGGACCAGGAGGGTGAGCTCCCGCCTCTTCCTCATAATCTGAGGGACTTCCTTCTCTATTCTCTGTCTCTTGCACTTCTCAAGAGCTTGGCTGGCCCTCCCTTATTCTCTTATCAACTGGCATTCCTAAGGGCAGGGGAGTTGGCACTAAGCCCTAAACGGCCTCGGTCCAGTATACCTGAAGGAGCGTCTCCACCTCCATCGTTCTGCCGGGACACTGAGGCCCAGAGCCGAGGGCCTTCTGGTGGTGCTCTCGCCGCGAGAAGCCAAGTTACAGGGAACCAGGCAGAGGACCTTCTCGGTAGTGGCACCCGCCCTGTGGAATGCCCTCCCACCAGATGTCAAAGAGAAAAATAACTACTAAACTTTTAAAAGACATCTAAAGGCAGCCCTGTTTAGGGAAGCTTTTAATGTTTAATGGGTTATTGTATTTTAGTGTTTTGTTGGAAGCCGCCCAGAGTGGCTGGGGAAACCCAGCCAGATGGGCGGGGTATAAATAAATTATTATTATTATTATTATTATTATTATTATTATTATTATTATTCTCATCTTGCCTGGCAGTTAACCCTCTCTCTTCCTGGTGAGTTCCTTCCCTGGGAGCTGGCTCAGGTGCTGAGGATTCTTGGTTGGAAATCACAAGCTCCTTCAGAGAACTATGGTTGCAGGTCAACTGATTGGAGAATTCATAACTAATGGATGCAGCATGTGATCTGCATGCGGAAGATCCCAGGTTCAGTCCTAAGTATCTCAAGTAAAAGGATGTCAGGTGTCAGGGCTGGGAAAAGACCTTGGAAAGCCACTTCTGGACAAGAGTAGACCATACCGGACATGATGGATCAATAGTCCCAATACAATAAGATGGCTTCGCAGAGAGCTATAATTGTTAAATAGGTCAGAAACCAATTAAAAGCTGTATGTATGTAGGTGTGTGTGCAAGCCCATATGCCTTGAGGGTAGATTGAGAGGAGAGGAAGTTTGGATTCAAGTGACTCACACACGCCTCATATATGTGGGCCAAACTTTTCTCTTCCTGAAACAGCTACTGCCTGCTTCTAAGTGCTGGAATCTTTAAGTGACAAATCCATCCCTGATAGCATCGTCACGAGGTAGGCAAAAAAGAACACCAAAATCCACCCATTGTCCAGGGAAGAGAGTGGAAGGGCATTAAATGTAAGGTTTAAGCACTGTAACAGATATAGAATGATTTCATGCGACGTTATAAGCTCCTTTAGGCTGTCATTCTGCATTTCCCTGGGAGCCATCCCGGTCCCCACTGGACCCTTCTGAATAGAAATGCACAACTTTTGTGTGTGAAAATGGGGTCCCAGAGTCTGAAACCATTTGCCTTAATGCATGCTGCATGTTCAGGGCCCTAATCTCTCAAAACCGACAGGCTGTTGTTGCAACGTAGATCCAAACCACTGCTGTGAGTCACATGCATGTTCTCCGTATGTTGAAAAGAAGGCATCCATCTCTACAGCCCTTGTGCAAATGATACCACCAGGTCTTTTTTCCTAGCCCCCAAGGGTCTTAGAATACAGAAAGACCTCCCTTTGTCACTCTTCTTCACATGCTGTTGTTGCTGCTCCCACTATTACCCAGTAAAGAAGGGTGCTTTTGAGAGTTGGAGATCTAGCAGGACACATGGTTTGAGGTGGAGTTCAGGGAGAGTTGGCTCTGAAAATATTCAAGGCTGCAATCTTAAATCCACTTACATGGGAGTTGATGTTGGCATCCATCTGTCTCAAGAGACAATGAAGCACATCTCCAGTGGTGAAATCAAACCACTGTATGTCTTGTTTAGTCGTTTAGTCGTGTCCGACTCTTCTTGACCCCATGGACCAGAGCACGCCAGGCACTCCTGTCTTCCACTGCCTCCTGAAGTTTGGGCAAACTCATGCTGGTAGCTTCGAGAACACTATCCAACCATCTCGTCCTCTGTCGTTCCCTTCTCCTTGTGCCCTCCATCTTTCCCAATGTCAGGGTCTTTTCCAGGGAGTCTTCTCTTCTCATGAGGTGGCCAAAGTATTGGAGCCTCAGCTTCAGGATCTGTCCTGCCAGGAAACACTCAGGGCTGATTTCCTTCGGAATGGATTGGTTTGATCTTCTTGCTGTCCATGGGACTCTCAAGAGTCTCCTCCAGCACCATAATTCAAAAGCATCAATTCTTCGGCGATCAGCCTTCTTTATGGTCCAGCTTTCACTTCCATATATCACTACTGGGAAAACCATAGCTTTTACTATACGGACCTTTGTTGGCAAGGTGATGTCTCTACTTTTTAAGATGCTCAAACCACTCTATAAGATGTACCAAAGTACCCTCCCATGAGTACAAGCCTGGGCAGTGTCTGTGGGGGTCCTGGATTGCCCAGATGACAAGACACATATCCCTCAGCCTCGCTGATGTGGTCCAAAGGAAAGCAGAGCAATATGTTTGTCATCAGCTGGGTGGCAGAAGTTGCTGGAATGAAGGTATACAAAGCATCATCCAACCACCTTAGGGACTCTGATCCAGATTTGTATAGGGTTTACTCCTTAGCTTTTCTCCTCCCAAAGCTGTCCCGCAAGGCAGCGGAAGTTTGGGATCAGACTTTTCCTTCTCCTAGATGGGCTACTTTCCTGGGCTGATGAGCCCCATCTGCCACTCACTTCCCTCTACAGGATGTGCAGAAACTGACTTCTCAACTGTTGGACCCAGTATTGGTCTTGTCTGCTCAATTCGCCAAAGCCTGTCTTCACATGTAGGTAAAAGGTATAGGACCCCTGGATGGTTAAGTCCAGTCAAAGGCGACTATGGGGTTGCGGCGCTCATCTCGCTTTCAGGCCGAGGGAGCCGGCGTTTGTCCACAGACAGCTTTCCAGGTCATGTGGCCAGCAGGACTAAACCGCTTCTGGTGCAACGGGACACCGTGACAGAAACCAGAATACACAGAAATGCTGTTTACCTTCCTACCACAGGGGTACCTATTTATCTACTTGCACTGGCATGCTTTTGAACTGCTAGGTTGTCAGGAGCTGGGACAGAGCAACGGGAACTCACTCTATCGTGGGGATTCAAACTGCTGACCTTCTGATTAGCAAGCCCAAGAGTCTCGGTGGTTTAGACCACAGCACCACCTGCATGGGAAGTTCCTGACTCACCAAGGGTTTGAGACCCATCGGCTGCCATCACCTGGTTTAGCTGGCCAGTTGAAGCCGTTTCCCAGGATGTGGCCGATGTCACATGCTGACAGCTTCTAGGAGCCACAGGTGAAGCTGAGTGCAGGGTGGGGACCAAAGGTGGACAAAAAGGAGCACAATGTGCCCCCTAACAGAGGTGTTAAAAAGGTAAAGGGACCCCTGACCATTAGGTCCAGTCGTGACTGACTCTGGGGTTGCGGCGCTCATCTTGCTTTATTGGCCGAGGGTGCCGGCGTACAGCTTCCAGGTCATGTGGCCAGTTCTGGCGAACCAGAGCAGTGCACGGAAATGCCATTTACCTTCCCGCCGGAGCGGTACCTATTCATCTACTTGCACTTGGACGTGCTTTCAAACTGCTAGGTTGGCAGGAGCAGGGACCGAGCAACGGGAGCTCACCTCGTCGCGGGGATTCGAACCCCCGACCTTCTGATCAGCAAGTCCTAGGCTCTGTGGTTTAACCCAGAGCGCCACCTGCGTCCCTATAACAGAGGTGTTACCCCTCCCCTAATACTCCATACACCCCGTTCAGTGAGACTTACTTCTGATTACAGTCCAGATTGCAGCCTCTGACTGTGTACACACTAAAATGTGCTTTCAGTGTGCTTTGAAGGTATATTGTGTATGAAAAGTCAGTGCACAGTGAGCAGGAGTATCCTCTCCCGCTCTAGTAATCCCAGATCATTATCAGCTTTCCACAAGTTTCTCAGGCCATTTAGCTCATTGCAGTTGAGAGACCATCCTCTTGAACTTTCCATCCCCGTGTCAGACTGCCTGTGAACAAGGATTAATCTTTCTTAATCCACTTTGCCTGCTCCATTCCTGCCCTCTCTTTTTGTTTCAAATGTCTGCATCTCCAGCTTCCCTGAGCAAGCATGGATTCAATTAAGCCTCGAAACTGTTGCTCTGAGATTTGCAACCACAGTCCCAGAGGACCCCTGTGCAGTCCTGGAAAAGCCAAAGGCTGTGCCAGCCCAGTAACAGCAAAAGGCTCCTGGAGAGTGGAGCCTTCTCTTTCAACATCAAAGGGCGGCTGCCAGAAAAGGGAAAACGCAACACAACATTCTCTGCCAAAGTGCAGAGAGAGAAACGACCAGGGAGAGAAGCAGGGACAAACTGCAGAAATTTCAGCAGTACCTTTTAAACAGGTGTGCATTGCTTCCGCCTCCTCACTGACATGGTGTAACAAACATTGATGTGAACGAAATGTGTGCCTACACCTTGTCTGTTATCTGAGGACCCAAGCTTGTGCATGGAACAAAATGAATAGCAAATCTCGATCGATTTTTCGCAAAGCAAGAATGTAGACTAAGCAGACCTTTTCAGCTGGCTTGAAATGGATTTAAGTATTTTGCTTGTGTTCTACAAGTAAGACCTGGGAGAAAGACCTGGGAGAGTAAAATCTACAGTTACGTGTAATCAACCTTGTGAAAATGGGACTTCTAAGGCAAATTGTGAAAATATCCCCCTCCTTTAAAAAAAGAGGTTGTGTGTGCAATGACACTAGCTCAGGCATAGGCAAACTCCGGCCCTCCAGATGTTTGGGACTACAATTCCCATCTTCCCTAGCTAAGAGGACCAGTGGTCAGGGATGATGGGAATTGTAGTCCCAAACATCTGGAGGGCCAGAGTTTGCCTATGCCTGCACTAGCTGTCATGGTGCAACTCATAGCTTTGGCTTGCTCATGTACCAAAATGCAGGCTTGCAAATAGTTACCCAGCTAGTCAACGTAAGCGAGAATGGCCTTCAGACAATAAGGCAGGGTTTTTAAAAATAGGAAAGCAATAGAATCTCCCCCATTTTGTCCACCAGTGTGTTACAAATAACTAACATGTGTTGCCCAATTTAAAATAAAATTGTGGTGAACTTATCCACATAATGTGAATGTACCGTTTCCTTTTATATAAAGGAAGTGGGCACAATCTAGTCAAAATTCACTTTTAAGCACCATTGATTTAAATGGAAGTGTTAAAATGTGTGCTTAAGAATCACCTGTGGATATACAAATTGATTTAAAAGTGCTTAAATTTGGCTGGATTGCTCTCTCTCTATATATATAACTGCACATTTAGATACTTATTATATAATGAAAGCTTTTAGGCTTTAATCTCATGCTTGCTTGGGAGTCATCTGCAATTTACTGGAGCCGACTTTCAAACAAGCATGTATTTGGGCTGCAGGTTTCATCCTAGAAGGAAATATGCACATACACGAGCATCAGGACTCAAGCATGTCATCCACTTGCCCACAGGATGATGTGGGCATTTGTTCTGGTTGTCCGGTCTGCAGGGCACACCATGTCCTGCCATATACAGATGTGCATTTAATCTTACCAGTCTGCAATTCCATTTGTTAAAATACAACGGTGACCTGTTACTGGCATGACCTGCCTAGATAGTCACAACCTGCTACTGCCTTCAAGTTGGTAAACAAGAACAACAACAACAGGTTTTATGGAAAAATCTAGGAACCAAGAATCTAGAGTTGTGATTGGCGCAAGTGGGCCCGCTAGGCGTAAGTTTGCTTCAGGTGAACCAATGTTACACGTTTTATTATTCATGGATGATAAGGCTTTGCAACTTGAACAATGACTCATATTCCCAATCAAGCTGTAAGCTGAAATGCATAAAAACCATCACTGTCACAGAGCAATTGGGGATTCAGTCCACAGTTCCAAACAGGAGCCGGTGGACTGCTTCCTGCTTCCATTTACTGCAATGCTATTGTTAATCTGGACTTCACACAGGGATTAGGACCCAGATGATGCCAGCCTTTACTACAGACTGGCAGGTAGGCTCAGAGCTACCTCATTCTTTTTCTTTTCTTTCTTTCTTTCTTTTTTTTACAGCTACCTCATTCTGAGGTGACAACGGAAACCTGAGTAGCCAAGGGTATTTTCCTTTCTTCCTCCATCCTCCTTTAGAGGGCTTGCTAAAGCGGGAAGGGACGTCACACCACAATTTCTAACATACAGTGGTACCTCTGGTTACAAACTTCATTTGTTCCGGAGGTCCGTTCTTAACCCGAAACTGTTCTTAACCTGAGGTACCACTTTAGCTAATGGGGCCTCCCGCTGCCGCCACCACACAATTTTTGTTCTCATCCTGAGGTGAAGTTCTTAACCCGAGGTACTACTTCCAGGTTAGCGGAGTCTGTAACCCAAAGTGTTTGTAACCCAAGGTGTTTGTAACCCAAGGTACCACTGTATTCCACACAAAGGTGGGGGTCTAGGGGGAGAAGGTGTGGAATGCATCATCACTGAAGCAGTCAAGTACAACATTTTCCTGTTGCCTAGAGTGGACACACGAGGGAATGTGGCTCCAGAAAGGGAGGGCTTCCTCTGGAGCATCCTCCCCTTGTGTGTGGCCAGGTAGATGGGTGTAACGCTAGCAGAGCCTGGAAAAGGGCTAGCCATGCAGCCACCTTCCCTTTTTCCATTCTCACTTTTCGGACGCCACTTCTAGCTCCTAGCCAACAGCACATGGCACATCCTTACAGAGGATGGAAGCCACAAGGTAGAAAGTCTGAGGCGCAGCCCTCTGTCTTTGAGTTCTTTGCTCTCCTACTTTTACGGCACGCCAGGTTCTGGGAGATGGAGGGTCTGGGATGCTTTCCAGTGACAACGTGTCAGCTGGGTGTTGTTCTGGCTCTCCCATGATTTCCCAGCTTTTTCCCTCATCTGCCTCTGAGCTGCGACCTCCCTCAAACCCCTGTTGTAAATCTATACTGTCTTCCTCTTCCTCATCCCTGGAAGGGTCAGGATGGGGAGGCGGTTTCCGCATTCCTCCTCTGCCCGGTCCCTGACACTTGCGTTCCTCTAGCCAGGATATGTCAGCAATCTGTGCATCTGCATGGTGAGAGCCCTTTTCACTGTTTATTGGTTTATTTAATGACTAACACTCCAGTCGGATGCGGGTGGCGCTGTGGGTTAAACCACAGAGCCTAGGACTTGCCGATCAGAAGGTCAGCGGTTCGAATCCCCACGACGGGGTGAGTTCCCGTTGCTCGGTCCCTACTCCTGCCAACCTAGCAGTCCGAAAGCACATCAAAGTGCAAGTAGATAAATAGGTACCGCTCCGGTGGGAAGGTAAACGGCATTTCCGTGCCCTGCTCTGGTTCGCCAGAAGCGGCTTAGTCATGCTGGCCATATGACCCGGAAGCTGTACGCTGGCTCCCTTGGCCTATAAAGCGAGATGAGCGCCGCAACCCCAGAGTCTATCACGACTGGACCTAATGGTCAGGGATCCCTTTACCTTTACCTAGCACTCCAGAATTCTAATCCTGTGGATGAACAGGAAATTAGAAGAGGAACCATGCACTTGTCTGAGCTGTGGCAAACCTGGTCATTGTGATGCAATTGTGCCTGCAGTTCATGACTCAGTGCCATTGTCTTTGGCTGCCATCTCTCTCCTCTGATCTAGGTCACAAACTGAGAGCTTCCACTGGTCAGAGAAAAGTGGTACAAACAAGACATCTCCCAAACCTCCCCACCAACCACCGATCCTCTACCCAGAAACCTGGACAACTTTTGTATACAAGCCACAGAAATGAAAGTATCAAGAATCCATTCCGGATATTTCACATATTCAGTTTTCTTTTGTGGAAGAAGAAAACACAGGGGTTTTGTGTGTAAATTATTCCAGAACGCTAGCTGATTTCTCTCTCCTGCAACTTTTGCTTTTCCCAAACAAGAGGGTTTATTAATTGTGCATATAACATTGCACCATTCTGCTTGGTCCCTTTTCCACAACCTTGGATCTGCTCTAAGCGCCTTTGGGTACAAATCTGGTCTCTATTCTGTCTTTCTGCCTGAGCATGCATTTTAATTAGAATAACTTCTGCTCTCTCAGTGCTTGTTAGCATTCTCTTTTGGAAAGCAGGTGTCACTTGTTCTCTCTTTATGTATATCCCCCGACTCATGCCAAAGAGACAATGCTTCTAACAACCACCTTGCCTGGAATTGATCATCACTTTCATCACAAATGTATCTGTCTCTAGCTTAGGGGTTAGCAACTGGCAGCTCCTGGGCTGAATCTTGCCCCTGTGCTTGACCCCCACACTCTGTTGTCAACCCTCAAGTGAGCCAAGGATGCGGAAGCGTGCAGTGATAGAAAATGGCCTCCTGACCTGCCAGCCCCTCAGCCTCCCTCATGACAACCTCTAGTTTTGTGTGTGTGTGTGTTGTTGCTGTTTTTTTGGAAAGTATTTTTATTAAAGATTTCTTGGTTTACAAAAGTATGTGCAATGTCTCCTTTTCAAGTTACATTTTTCTACAGATCAGTTTCGTTTGCTGAGACATTAGTGTTACATTAGGAAGAAAAGGGGGGAAGAGGTGGAGGGAGAATGGTGAGTGAGAGTGGGGTCGGGCGGCGATGTTTCTATTTTACTTAATGTATATTTTGTGTCAGCGTCGCTTGTGCAGGTTCTCTTTGCTATTCGCTTGTGTTCCTTTGGTGTTGAGAAAGGTTGGGGGTTGGCTTAGGGTGTGGTTGTTCATTTGTGATTGGCTGTGGTGAACTTTGTTTTCATGTGTGAGTGGGGTGGATGGATGTTTTGGATCAGGTTAGCCATATTGATTCGTATGCTGTTGGCGGATTCTTGTTCTTGTCTTGTTGGGCTGTGTATATGATAAAGGGAAGCCATCCCAGGGTGAAGGTGTCTTCTTCTATTTGTCCCCATGTCAGTTTCAGTTTATTGGTCAGTTTTTGTAATAAGGCTGTTTCCCATACTCTTTGACACCATTGGTCCATGCTTACTCCTGACAGGTCTCTCCAGTGTCTGGTTATGTTGTTTCTGGCTGCTGAGAGTAGGTAAGTTATGAGTTCTTTGTGATGTGAGTGGGCACTATTGTCTTGGAAGATGTTTAGTAGGGCCAGTTCTGGGGTTATTTCTAATACTTGCTTAGTTATTTTGCATATTTCTGTTGTCCAGAATAGTTGGATTTTTGGATATTCCCACCACATGTGGAAGTATGTGCCTGTGGAGGTGCACCCTCTCTAGCGTTTTGGTGAGGTTCCTGGGCGTATTAGTGCTACTTACCACCTGTAGGTGAGTTTTAGAGTGAGTTCTTTACTTTTCGTTGATATGGATTTAAAGGGGGGTTTAGACCACATTCTGGTCCACTGAGTGGGGTTAATCTCATAGCCTATGTTGTCCTCCCATTGTTTTTTGATTAGATCTAGGGTGTTCATGGGGTTTTGGAGTAGTATTTTGTATACTGCGGATGACAACCTCTAGGTGTTGACCACAACCTCCAGTTGTTGACCAAGGCTTTCATGAGTTTGCATCCAAACATATTCTGCTTCTTTTTTCTTTTAAAAAAGATATTCCATTTCTCAAACATTTGCTTTTGTATGTGAGCAATTACCCAAGTCTGTATAACAGCCATTGGCCTAACCCGCTTGCAGACTTTTTGACAAAGGAATTGGAATTCAATGTTGCACTATAATCATAGAATCGTAGAGCTGGTAGGGACCTTGAGAGTCATCTAGTCCAACCCCTTGCAATGCAGGAATCTCAGCTAAAACATCCATGACAGATAGCCATCCAACCTCTGCTTAAAAATTTCCAAGGAAGGAGATTCCACTACCTCCCGAGGGAGTCTGTTCCACTGTCAAACAGCATCCTCTCTGGAACCATTTCAGTTTGCCAGAGGGTCATTCCACATCAGTTCAACGCGGTCATGTCACCCGCCGTTTGGGATTTTGATGAAACTTGGTGTATACCCTTCCTTTATGCTTGAAAGAAACCCCCTTAAATTTCCCCCCTCTATCTCAAACAGTTTTAATTTCATAGCACTTCAAAGTTTCGTGAAATCTGCATTTCTGTCCCTCTTGAGATCTTTGGCCTTGTGTACATTTTCCCCCCTCCATAACCAATGATCAGATCTCTTTGAAATTTTACACACAGCTCAATAACATGATGAGGTTTTCAGGAAAAAATACACCAGCACTCAAAAGATTTTATACATGCCTAAAAAATTATAAATGTAATTTTTTTGCTGCAAAAACTAGGTTTAGAAAACCTCAATTTTCAGTGTGTGGGCATGATGGAATCAGAAGGTTTTGATGGTGAAAATTATTGCAAAGACATGCTCTTTCTTGACAAAGAATGGAATTTATGGGGCTTTTATGTCTTGTAACAAAATTTTTCGTTTTTGGGACATTGTGGGGAGGGGGGGAATGGTTACTGGGTGCAACTTTCCTACAATCCATAGCTGTGATAGAAAGAATTAATGAAACCTTTGTTTTTTGCGTTGATTTGATGTGGAATGACTCCAGAGAGAACAATCACTCCCTCTTCTCCACCTGCCACACACTCTTCTGGAGGTTCTCTCCACTTCTCCAGAGCCAATTGCAAGGGTGGGGGTGGGGATGGTGAAAGCCCCATTGCTAGGGCTGCCATACGTCCGGGTTTTGCTCTGGGAATCACTCAACCAAATGGCGTCCAGGTGGATTTTTTTGTTCCCCCAAAAAAGCTCAACAACTATGTGCACATTTTCACTTTGGGGAATATGGCAACCCTACCCATTGCATAAGCTGATGAGGCTCCTTAGGTGAATCCTGCCCACATTATTGAAATGGAATGATCTGTGATCTACAGTAGCTACTAGACTACAATGTGTTTCAAGGTGACAGTACACTTCTGAGTGTACATGCATAAAATGGCACTTTTCTTTACTTAATGAGATTTCATGGTTTCACTGGCAGATACTGTGGAATTTAGAAAGTGTACTATATGCATGCAGGGGCCAGGATTTTGGTGACAATGAAAACAATGTGGTTATGATATCAAATAAAATGCATTTTCTAGGCTATAGGAAAAGGCAAATTTTGAAGCAAATGTTTCTAAAATCTTTGGGTGGGGAATGACACAAGACTCTCTCACAGAGGTTAGCAACCTAAGGCCCATGGGCCAGAAGCGGCCCATGAGGATCGCTTAACCAGCCCACGAGCTGCTCCTGAACCGAGCTACCCACTCAGCGAGTCCCCGTACGCTGTGCTAAACCAGTGCAGCGTGGCGCGGGGACTCTCTTCCACGGCTCTGGAAATCGCTTCTGCGCATGCCCAGATGCCAGAAATCACTTCTGCGCATGTCTGTGGTTTCGGAAATCGCTTCTGCGCATGCCTAGACTTCGAAAATCGCTTCTGCACAGGTGTGATTTGTGGCATCTGGGCATTCGCAGAAGTGCTTTCCGGTGCCGCAGACATGCGTAGATGCAATTTCCGGTGGCGCTGGTCCAGCCCACGGAGGATCTCTGCGGGAGTGATCTGGCCCATGGCTGGTAAGCCTTCCCGACCCGTGCTCTCTCACTACCAAGACCAGCTCTGACTTCAGGTAAACGGGCCAACTGTCCCTCAGGCTACTTGTCTCAGGGTGCATTGTGTGAAAGACGCGCGAAACCCCTCTGGAAAAACTTAACCAAGCTGAGTTAAATTGTTTCAGATTTCCTCTAAAATTCCTGTAGACGTTTCACCTTCAGTTTTGTATAAAACAGTCACTTTGGGAGAAATCCAATGGCACCAAATAGACCATTCATAGGCGGCCAGGCAAGGGGCTGTTTCAAACGAAATGTCTAGGTGGTGCATTTTTATTCCACAGTGCTCAGGCCACACAAGGCTCTTGCAGCGATTTACAGTAACATGATTCAGTTTGCACGAGGACCATCAGACTCTGTGTGCGTTTATTTACTTGGTCTGCTGAAGCCTTATGTGAACGGCACCAGATTGCAGAGAGATGCCATCGCAGCAGAATAGCTCATTTGTCGATCAGAAACATGTAACCACAGTGAAATGCTGAAATGCTGTTCAAGGAGTTCAAGGAGTTCAAGGAGTAGCACAGCCCTTTACTCTCTTGCCTTCTCCATCTTGCCAGCGGGCTGTTCTGAAAGTATGATTTGAGTTAAATTGTAATGGGAAGCCACCCCCCTTGCAGATTCCCAGACTGAAAGGCTCTCGTCATCACCTACCCATTTCTATTATCATTTTTTGCTTAATGCACTTAAACCAATTTTAAATTTATTTTAATTCCAAAATAATTTTATTACCACAGCTGTGAAAATAAAAACTAATTTGCCATGCTCCAATACATTTCCATGACCTTTTCAAATACATTGATTCCCACCACTGCCCAATACTTTTTTTAAAACATGCAAACAAATACAAATGTGACATTTCTCCACCCATAACCAGTAATTTCCATTTGAACTGATGTGTTCCATTTTTATTTTGCCAAGTGGAAAATTGATTATCTCTCCCCCCCCTGCGACTGACATTTCCCCTAGCTGTATTTTAGATAAAACAGGATACCTGTTCACTTGAGGTCAGCCATTGAAACCTCTAAACACTTGCTGCATATAAATGTTGTTTGATAGATGAATGACGTGCAGAAAGCAGCAAAACACACTTTTAAAAAAAATAAAACTGCAACGTTGCTGTCTCCCTGTTCATTTTTCACTAAGCTTATACTGACAATGACTTCTTTAAAAAAAAAAAAAAAAAAAACATTTCTTTCTTGACCTGTAACAAGAACACAAACTGGATCATGCTACACTGATGCCAACCACAGTCTCAGAGTCCAGCCTCGCTTTGACTCCATGGGGACTTTATGTGAAGAACAGGACTGGGGCTGTGCAGAAACCTTTCATAGAATCATAGAATCATAGAGTTGGAATAGACCACAAGGGCCATCGAGTCCAACCCCCTGCCAAGCAGGAAACACCATCAGAGCACTCCTGACATATGGTTGTCAAGCCTCTGCTTAAAGACCTCCAAAGAAGGAGACTCCACCACACTACATAATCATGTTACTAAGGACCCTGAAGAGCATGCTGTCACATTCAAGATGCCCGAATTCCCCCTCAAAACTCTTTGCCTGTCTGCCTCGGAGACACTCCCCCCTCATGTTGTGCTTGGACACCTGGCCCAACCCCAGACTCACCCAAACCCCTTAGGACAAGGCCTGGCAAGAATGCATTCTGTGGAGGAGTGCTTGCCTGGCAAGTAATTGAAAATATATTATTTTTATTCCAAATGCCACCAGAGCTTTATTAAAACATGCTGCTATTTTGATAAGTCACTGTTGTTCAGGCCGCATTTTTCATTTGAAATTGTGTTGATCAGAATTTGTTGTCCTACATAATTGTTGTCAGCGGCCCCGAGATTGCTTTTTTTGAAAAAAAAGGAATTGCATTGAAAAATAAACGGATAAAATAGAAGCAAATGAATGAATTCATTTCTTGATATTCATTTCCCTCGCAGCTTTGAACTGAATGCATCAAATAACTTTAGTCTCCTGAGAGAGTAGTCCAATCTCTCAATCTCTCAGAGACGAAACACTAATAATTATTCTCTACAGTAACCTTGCTGAGGCGCAGATGGTTGGTATTTGTAGTTATTTACAGCAGCACAGGCCACAGGAACCAAGAAACAAGGGCTTTGTTTCCCAGCAGAAAGGGGAAGGCACCAATCTGAGCACTTAGCTGCTCGGCTACTTCCCGGCTGGGGGAGCACAGCCACCACGCCTGCAGTTCGGCACTATCATTAAGAACTATGTTCTTTCTTGCTGCCTACCTCACCCAAGGGAGTCTGCCAAGCCTTTAAGCACAGTTACATGATCAGATTCCTATAGGAGTTGTATTGCATACTTATAATGGAATTATTTCACTTCAATACACGTACTACCGCAGTTCCTGGCGGGGGGGGAGGAAGAGATGTGAAGGGACAGGTAGAGTCTGATGGGGGTTGCTGAGAAGCCTTATTTTAGATAATTACCGAATGTGTCTGCCCTCAGAAGACTTGCTTTGTTAGGAGCCTAATCGCTGTTTCTAACTTGTATACCTTGCTAGTTCCCCCATGGCTGATGTTATGACAGCCGCTGCATGGCTGTACAGATCATGCCATATGGCTAAGTCACAAAAGAGGGGGGGAGCTTACCTAAATGCAGGTGTTCATCCGATTCTATTTTTATTCATCTTCAGCAGCAGCAACAAACCTGAAAGAACACTGGAACAGTGTCTTGCAGCTGAATGTAGTTGTGGAGATTGACAGTGGTTTTCTAACAGACCTGATGTCATGAAAGTGCCCTGCAAGTTAAGAGGAGGTGACCAGGGCGCACCCAGGTTGCCAACAGAGAAGATGTGGCTTAGGAGGCACCACACAGACCAGCAGCACACATCTGGAGAGGAGTTGACCAGGGAGCACAACCAGACACAAATCAAGGGTCCAGCTGGAGCTCCCTCAGCAGTCAGCCCCACCACCTGCCATGACC
The DNA here is from genome assembly GCF_027172205.1 of Podarcis raffonei. Lineage (NCBI taxonomy): Eukaryota > Metazoa > Chordata > Lepidosauria > Squamata > Lacertidae > Podarcis > Podarcis raffonei. Next base: position 7,521,212 of record NC_070607.1, on the reverse strand, counting down.
CTACATTTACTCAGTCCTTCTTGCCTGAGCAGCTGCAAAGAAACCAACAGAGCACTGGATGAGTGCCGTGTTCTAAGCTAGATGTCAGGAGTCCAGTCCCCAGCTTGAGTGAGGGTAGTTAATTAAAAAGGATGATTTGTTGTCAAAAGAAACAGATAGCTCTGGACGGCTTTAACACAGCCTCCACCACCATCAATCAATCAATATGACCCTTCTGAAGACTGCTTCCGGTGTGACCAGAAGCAACTGAACTTTCGCTTCACATGCCTTTTGTTTTGCTTCCTATCTTGCAGCCTTCCCATTCGCCGAGACCTCGGACTGAGTGGGTCAGCTCCCTCCTCTTCCCCATTCTCTGAGAAGCCGTCTCTTAACTCTTTCCTGCCTGTTTGTGCTTCTGGTGAGCTTTGACCACGTTCTAGCTTGCTCCCCGCCATTCCCTTATCAGCTGGCATTCCAAGGGGCGGGGGAATTGGCACTAGTCGATGCTCATCCTGCGTGGCAGTTAACCCTCTCTGTTCTTGGCTGCTTTCTTCAGTTGGCAACAACCTTTCCCTGGGAGCTGGCTCATTCATGACACTAGAGCATATACAATTTAAAGAGGTGAGCCTTACTAAAGGGAGACAGGGGTCACTTCATACATCAGAGCCTGCTCACCTTGGCTCTGGAAGTTGTCAAAGCAGACTGTCAGTCGAAGATCTGGCAAACGTTCTGTAGCTTATATCCTGCAAATGTTTCCCTTGAGGTTTTTTTCTGCACCACAATCCCATTTTTATCCAGCTAAAATTTCCATTGCCTGAAACCTTCTCCCTGACCTGTCCAACTCTGGTCTGTCCCACAGGCCCCCCAAAACACAACAGATGTAAGAGGTTCGACAGAAGCATGCCATCCCATGATGTATATAGTATTTCACTTTTCCCTCTGTTGCCTCTGGTGCAACAGGTTTTGGGAGGTTTTTTAAATCCAAAAGCACGCGAAATGTACCAGAATTAAAAGCAAGAGAAATGTACGCCTCACGGGTTGTGATCCTTTCCTCAAGAAAGAAAAAGAAAAATCCTTAACTTTCCTAAAAAGAAAAAGTTATTAGTCTGCGAAACAAAACAAAACAAAAGGAAAGTTACCCTGCCCACTCAGACGTACAAAGAGACAGCAAGAAGAAAGCAAATAAATTATTCCAATTTTCAAGTTTTTTCACCTAGCAATCTGGAGGTACTTCTTATTCACTGCAGGCAACCACGCACTGAGTCTATGCGAGCCTGCTGTCCACACTGACATCACTTGGGAAAAGGAGGCAGGTGTGGTTTAACATGATGCTACTGTACCAAAAACTAGGGGAGTCACAGGCAGGAAAACACTGCAGCTTCAGCTCACTTGTTAAAATAATGCCTGAGGGTGTACCAAACCCCCACAACTCATGCACATCATACAATTTAATATAGAAGCACTGAAGGGAATAGATGTACTACTGTGAAAAAAGTAGAAACAAGCTCACTTGTTCACTAATTTGAAACCCCACAGGTCTACTACCCTTAGTATCGCAAGATTGCCATGACAGTGCTTGGACTAAAATTGTCAACCAAAAGCTTTACTTTTCTGGTTTATTACCACAACAGTTATTAACAGTGGGCTTCAGTAAAGCAAACAATTTAATTAGACAGTGCCTATATGATATCAAGGGACAGAACAATTTGGCCACAATAAGGAAATGTTGTCCATAGTTATGATTATTTTCCACCTAGTCATTTTGACACTTTGGCACTCTATTTGCAAAATTTAAGAATTCCCGAATAGTGACGAGCTTTCACTTTTGAAAGATTGAGTATGCTGTACGTACTTGAGGGTCGATTTCAAAAAATTCCACTGGAAAAACGGTTATGTCCCTGTGGAGGGGGCAGTATTGAGTCAGTGGCTCACATGCTTCTGGCTTGCAATCTTTATAAAGATTTGAGGAGTGAGGCTATTACCCCTCTACTATTGTCCATGTAGGGTGACTCAACCATTGCTACTGTGTCCTTTCTTTTAGCAGATCAAGATGATCAGGCGACAGCAAAAACCGCAAGGTTTTTAGTGGGGGCAATTAGAATAAGATCTATTATTGGATTATTGGCGTAAACCTCCAAAATGTACTTTGTATAGTTAAGTTTTTACCTCTATCTTCAGTACATTTTATTTTATTTTATTGTTATGGCTAGTGGCTGATGCAAATAAAGATTCTTCTGATTCTGATTCTCACTTGCAGTGGGCATATGCTAAGCAAGGTGAACTGGGCAAGACCTACGCTATATAGGAAATGGAGAGAAAAGAAGTGAAAACACCGTAATAATGGCAAACTGAAGACATCACAATGTAGATTAAGTGGAAGATCTAATTTATCTTCAGAGTCGTTCCTTTCAGGTTTTACTCACATTGTACAGCACTGTAGTCCATCCTTCCATGGTGATGCACTGGAAGACAGTCAACACAGCAAAGAGGATGTTGTCAAACTGGGTGATCCCGTCGTTGGGACCAATCCACTCTCTGCACTCATAACCTGCAGGGCATCCCTGCACCCCACAGGGATGAGGCGGGTCCAACTCTTGCAATTCACCTGAAATCACACACAGGTTAAACCAATAGGACACAGGTGAATCAATGGAAAGCAAAAGGAATGTCCCCAAGAGCAGGGAAGACCCACAGTATTGTATAACCTTTATTGCAACCAAGCCGAATGAATGAATGAATTTTATTATTATGGTCACAGACCAGTTCCGGCTCACTTACAATATCAGGAAAATCATAAAACACAACAGGAATACATTGAATTGCAATTGGGTATAACAGAGACAATACAGATACAGCGTCAGTAAAAAAAATATATTAAATCTTGATCACTAAAATATAACCTAAAATTGTCATTTAAAACCTTAATCATTTTGGTAGCACTGCTTGTTCCCTAAGTTTTATGGCAGTCGCACAGAATTTGGTCACCCTTAGAGTGATCTCTAGATCCTTGTCCTCTACCAGGAGTTTTAGACATTGAAGTTTGGACCCATTTGGAGATTTTTGTATAACAGGAGTGATAAATACCGAGCATATATCCCTGTAGAAATGGCAGCGTAAGAAGACATAAGAGACAGTTTCTACCTCCATCAAGCTCGTTCGTGGGCAGACTCGTTCCACGTATGGTTTACCCTCGAATCTGCCCTGCAATAAGGCAGATGGCAGCATGGTTGAATCTAGCGAGGGTATTTGGGTATTTGTAATTTTGACAAATAATTTGCTGGGGTAAATCCTCTCCCATTATCTTTTATTGGTGGGTGTTTATTCATTTCACTCACATGGCATTGCAGTTCCACATCCAACCCAAATATTACAGTGCTGTGGGCAAACTTCTGAGTTCTCCAGAACTCTTCATCTGTCAAGTTACGGAATAAAACAACCAAAAGGAGGGGCCATCACACACACACACACACACACACACACACACACACACACACACCTCTTGTTTCACTGGACAACTGATGAAAAGTTATAGGGAATTCAAAAAAACTTGCTCACAGCTCTGTGACCTTTGGTTTGCCCCATAAAAAGGTTGTGACGTTGTAGCTTTCCTGCAGCAAGAATTTCCATGGGAGCACAGTACATCTCTGTGTGGTTAGCACACATGGATACACACTGCATCCTCTCTCTGTGGGAGGCTGGGCCTCCCCAGCACCAGAATGCTGCCCTCATTGTGTGTTATCCCCAACTGCAATGCAGTCTTGGGGTGGGTGGGTTAAAACTGCTCAGTTGCACCTAGAGACTTCCAGTTCCTTATCGGAGGGACTAAGTATTGACCCTCCTCACATGGTCTCATCATTGTGTTCCCGTTACTTTCCCCAAAGACCTCAGTGGGTGCAAATGAGAGCTGAGCCAACAACTATCCAACTAGCTTCACCCAACATCTTCTTGAGTTCAGGTTCTTTGCCACATCTGAACGGGGCACTAGAGTGTTGCAAATTCTATATTACACACACACACACCCTGCACAAAATGTGGGGATTCAGCAGAGTAAGTGAGTTATGCTTCTGAATCTATGCATTTAAAATATCCGTTCTCATAACCCCCTTGCCTTAGAAACCCAAAACCTTAGAACCACAGCTGCCATCTGGCAGTGATTTGGTTTTCAACAGTATTCTGGTTTCCACTGGGTGGTGCTGGGTGGGGAGGTGTTACAACAACTCAGGATCTTTCCATTTCTCCCCCACCCTTTCATCACAAAGCGATTCAGTTAGTGTTTGTGTCCTGAAGTTATCCGGGCTGCCTTGCAAACACCCATGCACCTCGCTGCAAAACACCCACAACTCCCAAAGTAAAATCCTCTCCTGTGTAGTTGTTTTTGGTGTTGGGAAATCTGGCATAAAACTCCAAACTGTGTGTGCATGCGTATGTTTTAGGCTGAGGCCAGCAAAGAGTAAGGATATTTCCATGAGGATTTCAATTTGATGAACTTTTATTCGGCTTTGCTCTAGTTATTTCCCACTTGCCCACTGCAATGCACTCTGCATGGGGCTACCTTTGAAGGTGATCAGAAAACTACAACTAACACAGAATGCAGCAGTGAGACTGGTGACTGGGAGTGGCCGCTTAGACCACATAACACTGGCCTTGAAAGACCTACATTGGCTCCCAGTATGTTTCCAAGCACAACTCAAAGTGTTGGTGCTGACCTTTAAAGCCCTAAATGGCCTTGGTCCAGTATACGTGAAGGAGCATCTCCACCCCCATCGTTCAGCCCGGACACTGAGAACCAGCTCCAAGGGGCCTTATGGAAGTTCCCTCACTGCTAGAAGTGAGGTTATAGGGAACCAAGCAGAGGGCCTTCTCGGTAGTGGCGCCCACCCTGTGGAACACCCTCCCATCAGATGCCAAGGAAATAAACAACTTTCTGACTTTTAGTAGACATTTGAAGGCAGCCCTGTTTAGGGAAGTTTAAATGTTTAATGTTTTATTGTATTTTTAATATATTAATACTAATATTCAGAGTGGCTGGGGAAACTCAGCCAGATGGGCGGGGTATAAATAATAAATTATTATTTTTATTATTATTGCTAGCAATGTTTCTATTGTTATCTTCCTTGAGCCTTCTGGGGTGGAGGTCTGGGGAAGGGGCGCCAGCTCCTGGAGGCCAAGCCCTTTTGCCCCCCCGCAACATTTTTGGGGTGGGGCTGCATCCCCCCCAATGTCCAAAAAGCACAGAGGCAAGCATGGTGCGACTCCAGTGGCCAACTCCTTCACCTCCTCCTCCTGTTGTGATAGGAAAGGAAGACTGAAGCAGCCTCCCACCAGCAGCGGCACCAAGATGCAACGGAGGAGGAGCCACATCCTGCGGGGCGAATCGGTGCCTTGGTGGCCACCCTGGAAGCCCTGATGGCTTCTTGAGTTTGCCATGGCAGCACTTGAGAAGTCAAAGGCTAGAACTAAGCTGGAAAAGGAGGGGGGATATGGGACGTTCCTCACCTGAATTGTTTACGTAGCAAGCCCGGTGAAGCTTTCCGCTGTAGAACTCCAGGCCAATGATTGCAAACATCAGGATGGCGAAGAAGAGGAGGAGACCGATCTGCAGGAGAGGCACCATTGCCTTCATGATGGATTTGAGCACAATCTGTAAACCTTGATGAAGAGAAAGCGGGAGAATGCAATTAAAAATAGTAGTACCATTGCAGATGGGGTCGGGACAATTTTCCTCTCCTACAAGTAGGAGCTCTGGAGGGATGGATGGAAGGAGAAGGAGAAGGAGAAGGAGGAGAAGGAGAAGGAAGAGCCATTACAATATGAAGAAGTCAATACAAGGCTTATCTCCACTTCCCCTTTGCCCTGCACTTTCCAGGCATAGCTCCATACTTTAAAACTCCATGTTTTTTGCCCCAGAGCTTTCCCCAAATTCAGGTTTTCTGCGTATTGCCATTTGCTTCAATCCAGCTTTAAAGCTGGAAAAGCTCCAGAGCAAAAATAAAGGGTGCTCAGGGACAGAGCTTTAAAGTGCAGACCATGCCCAGAAAGAGCAGTGGAAAAGGTAGTGTGGATAAGCCCAAAGACTGAAGCGGTTACAAAAAATCTTATCTGGAAAGCTGGCTACCACAGTGCTAAAGCCCGAGGGAAGCAAAGTAGAGTAGGTGCAGGTCTGGCAGCACATCACAGAATTGGTAGAAATGGGACAGTCGTTAGCAAATGGAAGGGCTGTCCACCAGAACCACCCTTAAGAGCATCTTATGGGATGCAGGAGGCAATGGATGTACCATGCAACAAAGGTATTTGCACAAGAGAAAGATGCTTGTGCAAACAAGCCAGGCAGCGTCACAATCCTCAGGTTGTCTTGCAGACTGCTGACTCAGCGGTGGTTTTATAAATTATGGAATTCAAAGCACGCCCATGAAAACTCTGACCTGGCTGGAGAGTTCAGCAAACAACACCAGCCTGCTCATTCACTTGCTCGCTTCTGCAACTGCCTCCCCCATGTATTCACTTCCCCCAGCCCACTGGAGCTGGTAGCAATGTCTTGACCACTAAGACGTGGCACTCCCCTGCTTTGCAAGATTTCTGATCAAGTGGATCAAGGCGTGGTGAAGTTCTCACCGCTTGACAGGGTAATACACACCACCGGGCTCATCAGGTGATGACATGCACACTCCGGACAAACGATAAATAGCATTCTCAGCATGGTATCTCCAGAGCCAGGCCTGATAAAGTGTGTTTGCTGTATGCTCCACCCCCATGTCTCTCAGACTTCATCCCTGAACTAGCTGGCATAGCCAGTGTGGGAGACCACCTAATCTTCAGCCAGGATTATTTTTCTGGCCCACCAGGCGGCATTTCCTGCATAGCATGTTCTCCCCTAAATGAGAGCACGGGTTGCGGTGGGGTCTACCAGGCCAAACCTCTGTTGCCAGGCAGGTTAAATGGTTAGTGCTTGAAGCAACGATTGGTTGACCAGGTTGCTGGGGCAAATTGTATGTTGCAAATTGGGTGGGTGGGACCAAAGGTTTTAAATATTGGAGCAATTAGCCTTTTCCTTTCTCTTTCGCTGTGTGCATCAGATCACCCGCCCGCCCGCCCAGTGTTCCTGTTGACCTTGCTTTGCCTGTCATGGGGTCGTCTGCCGTTGGGGCAGGGGCCTAGGAGGAATTTTGCTGATTGGCTGGTGCCATCTGGTTTTTGCCTACTACTTAGCAATTTGTCACAACTTGTAAGGTTGCGGTTAGGCATTGGTTATAAAAATTGGTGGAGGAGGGGTCAGGATAGGTGGGCCTGCCCCTCCAATGGTGGTGGAAGGGAATTCCGTTAAAGGAATCCAGGGGCTTGCCACGATTTTGTCCAATCCCTGAAATGGGACCAGGGCCGGCAAGCCTTGGGGAGCAGAATGGGTGAGCGGTGAGGGACTGACGCTCAGCTCAACTGATCCCCAATATTGTTATCCCTTCACTGGCTTCCGAGGGAGTTCGGATAGTCAGTTCTGTCCCAGGCAGGGGGACAGATAGGCATAACCAATGCCTAAGCAACCACTCACAGATTTTGTATTTTAATAAAGTTGTGGCCAAAATAGTGCCCAAAACCGTAAACTAAAATTACGTGTGATTTGTGAATTATTTTGAGGGGTGGCTTGGGGACCTCCACACGCAACCATGAAACTCCTGCCCACCAGGCTCCTCCAAGGGGCTCAGCTTCATGAGAACCGGCAACCCAGTTTTTAGCAATCACCCCATATGCAACATCCCAGAATGTGTGAACCCGGGACTTTCTTGCACAGCATCTCCTGCAGCAATTCCTCCTGGCTGCGTAAGGCGCTTCTGCGAACAGCACAGCGGGATACGAAGGATTCACGCTGTAAACACCAATGCTGCTCAGCGAGGAAGCAGGAGGGGGGAGGGAGGGAGGGATGGGGAGAAACCAGATGCTTACTAGGAATGCCTGAGACAAGCTTCAAGGGTCTGAGCACTCGCACTGCCCGCAGCGTCCTCAGGTCCACATGGGTGTTGAAATGGGTCCCTGCTGTGGCGAGGATGCTGGAGACAAACAAGAAGAAAAGTTACTAAACATAGATCTCGGGCAATGCACATATGGCTGCCTGCCTGCCTGCCTGCTTGCAGGAGGGGGCGTTCCGCACACCAGGCACCTGACAGCCGGAACTGGTGCACCTTACCCTCCGCTGTGAGTCAACAGCCATTTCTCGGTCTAAACTTAGCATCCTTAAGCTGAGCAGCAATTAAAAGATGCGCACTGGTGCTGAGACTCACATTTTCCAGCTCAGCCTGATCCAGCCAGCCTTGCATTCGTACCAGCGCTCACGGGCTCGACCGTTTCCTCTGCACGAGGGGGGACTTGAACTGGGAGATGAGGCTGGGGTGGGGGGCATAGACGGTGTGACCCCCCCCCAGGCCTCAGAGCTCTCTCCAGGAAAAGAGAGAAACAGGCTGTGCTCCCCCTCTTCCGCAGAGCCTCTGGCATTACCTGTCTTCATCCTGAGCCAAGGCAGAGCTTAAGTACCAATTGTGACTGGATCTGATCATAATGATGATTTTTTTAAAAAAAAGATATTTTAGGCTGGCCTCTCTCTTCCCCTTCTCTCTGTACACTCCCTCTGCTGTCTCCCCAGCTGTTAAAATTTAGGGTCAAATGCAGACCACATTCTTTGCACTCTTAAAAAAAACCAAAAAACCTCAAAAAGCAGCCGTGGGAAGTACAACTTTCAATTCTGTATTTTAACAAGGGGGGGGGGACAACTGCTGGGAAACTATGAGCCCTAGAGTTTTGTTTTATGTAATTGTTTCATAAAGTCTCATCCTCCTTTTCAAGAAAACGAAACAAACCCAGAGCAATTCGCGAGCCACGTGTCATAGAATGAAACACAATTTAGCACCTTATTAGAACACTCCAAAAGCCTCAAAATATTTCAAAACACTGCCGAAACCAAGTTTTGACAAACATAAAATTATCAAAACCAGCCAGAGACGTTGGTTTGGCACTCACAAATAATTAGCTGCTGAAGTTTGCAACAAAGTGGTAGGTCTCTAAGATAGGGGACTCTAAGGTTAGTTTCAAACCTGAAAGTGATGGAGCTGTTCTGATGCCCAGAGAATCACATCCCACAATTGTGGGGCCACCACTGAAAAGGCCCTTGCGTCTGTGTCCTTGCTACTCTCACTTCCTTTATCAGGCAGGCATCTCAATAGAGTTTCTGGGGCAGGTCATAAGGTACAGGCAGCCGTGTGGGAATAGCCTCAAAAAAAATCGCCATCTTATTTGTGGGCAGAGAAATTCACAAAATTTCTCTAGGGAGGGGGAAATCACCCCATAGTTTCTCAGGGGTGGGGCTCATTAGCAGTGGCAAAAGTGCCATCTTCTTTCATTTTTCTATTCTGTTCCTTTCCTCCCTTCCTGTTCTGGAAGGGACAGTAGCAGTAACTGTGTTGTTATAGACAAACTCCCCATTCCATCCTCCCCAGGGCTTTTGACCCAGCATCCTTCTGGACAGTGCTTTTTTCTATTATTATTTTTTTTAAGTTTTGGGGTACTCTCATTTTCCTACTCATATTGAAATACTGCCCCTCAAGGAGTTGCATAGGGCTTTACCTACATCTGAAATCCATAAAGTTGTGGTCATTTTCAAACCCAGCCAGTTGTTGTGTCCATTCCTTTACCCCTCTTAGTTAATGCGCACTGGGGCAGGGGGACTCAGCAGCTGGCAGATGGTAGGAATGTCCAGAAGCCACCTGGAAAATTTTGCAACTCTTAATGAGCCTTTTTCTTTCTTCCTTTTATTTCCCTTTGATTGTTCCCTCCAAAGAGGAGCTCCAAATTTGATTCAAAAATTCACTTATAATACAGAGAAGATGGAAATCTTTGTTGAATACTTGTTGATTGCTTTGTGGATCATGGATTTCTCCAGTGTCAACGTTTATCTATTAGTTTTATATTTATTCTTCATTTTAGATCAAGGGAGAAATGCATACAAGAACAGATTGCTGATTAGACACATTTTCAGATGTTATTAATGGGGGAGAATTTGTAACATGCAAACTTGCATGTAAAGCTAAGCAAATAAAACTCATAAAATCTGCGAATGAGAATGTTCATCATGTTCACACACATTTTAACAAGGTAAAAAGGGACTTGATGAGGGTCCTTTTTTGCACCTGTGTTTGGGCTGCAGGTGGGGGTTCGATTATGAACAAACCTTTACAAGCACAACAATCCCCGCACGGTGTTATTGTCATTGTTTTTTATTTTGTATTTTGTGGGGTTTTTTTATCTTTTTTGTGAATTGCCCTGAGATCTATGGGTGAAGGATTTAATCTAATCTATCTATCTATTGGGACGCGGGTGGCGCTGTGGGTAAAAGCCTCAGCGCCTAGGGCTTGCCAATCGAAAGGTCGGCGGTTCGAATCCCCGCGGCGGGGTGCGCTCCCGTCGCTCGGTCCCAGCGCCTGCCAACCTAGCAGTTCGAAAGCACCCCCGGGTGCAAGTAGATAAATAGGGACCGCTTACTGGCGGGAAGGTAAACGGCGTTTCCGTGTGCTGCGCTGGCTTGCCAGATGCAGCTTGTCACGCTGGCCACATGACCCGGAAGTGTCTCCGGACAGCGCTGGCCCTCAGCCTCTTAAGTGAGATGGGCGCACAACCCTAGAGTCTGTCAAGACTGGCCCGTACGGGCAGGGGTACCTTTACCTTTAACTTTTTATCTATTATTATTAATAGGGAATAAATCCCACTGAACCCAACACGTCTTACTCTGAGTAGACAATGTGTAGGATTGAGCTGTAATATATTCTAAAGGTTGGATTTCAGAACTGTACAGGTGTTTATGGGTTTGTTAGTACATCAAAAGTGAGCAGGATTAAGAAACAGAACTAATGAAGGAGGGTTCCATTATTGAGAGTGCTTCTTCCTGGGAAGTTAAAGATAATATTATTGAATAAATGATATATAACCAGTGTAAATTAGATATATATGTAAAAAAAGGTAAAGGGGTTTATTGGAAATGATGTGGAGAAAGTCTATTTTATTCCAAAAATTAATGCTGAATGGTGGTTGGAAAGATATGTAATGTGTTTGCAAAAAGTCTTTTCATTCATTTGCTAATAGCAACAAATTTGTGCGTAGCCAATTATATGACGAGACACGGTAGTTATGTAAAAGCTATAAAGATGTTATGCAGACAGTTCAAGCATGTTGGAAGAAAAGTATTTCTGAGTAACACACTTGAGTAAGGCCTTCTAAATCGCAGGGGAATTTATTTCTGAGTAAATATGCATAGGACTGTGCTGTAGGGCTCTGGAAAATTGGACTCCCTTTTTGAGTCATACAATGTTGATGAACAAGAATCGCCTAAGAGAAACTAGTGTTCCATATAGTGCCCAGATCAAGGGAAATAATAGCACTGCTCTGTTCTGCCTTGGCCAGATCCCACTTGGAGTCCTGGAACCTGTACAAAGAAGGGGGACCAAAGGTTTGGAAAGCAAACCTTATGAGGGAACTGGGTAGGCTTAGCCTAGATAAGAGGAAACTGAGAGGAGATGTGACAGCCATCTTCAACTATCTCAAGGGCTGTCACATGGAAGATGGACCACACTTGTTTTCTCCTGCTCTGGAGGGTAGGACCCGAACCAATGGCTTCAAGCTACAAGAAAGGAGATTCCAACTAAACATCAGGAAGTGTTTTCTGGCAGTAAGAGCTGTTTGGCAGTGGAACAGACTCCCTTGGAAGATGGTGGACCTTCCTTGGAGGTTTTTAAGCAGAGGCTGGGTGGCCATCTGTCATGGATGCTTTAGTTGAGATCCCTACATTGCTGGGAGATGGACTATATGGTCCTCAGGGTCTCTTCCAACTCTACAATTCTATGATTCTACTGCCACAATGCTAATTTTGTTTTGGAAGCATGTTTTTCCCCTGAAAAACTTCTTTTTAAAAACTATTTGGTGGAAAATCTTTTGAGAGAGCTGCCCTAGGGATGCTCCCAGCCCCTCATTTTGTCTGCGGCAGAGAAGAAACTTTAGCATCTGTCAGAGGCTCAGGAGCAGAAGAGCAGCGGAGGATCAGGACCAGTTCCCCCACCAGAGCACAGTGGGGGGGAAGAGTCACATGAGTCAGGACCAGCCTCTCCTCCAGCGGGGAGAGAAGATGAGTCAGGGGTAACCACGCCCCCATCGGGAAGTGGGGAAACGGAGGGAAGGCCAGGTCCAGCTAGCCTCCCCGAAAGAGGGAGCAGTGACACAAGTGTAACGGTCAGAAGGAAAGTGGGAGGCTGCGCGCGCGCGCCAAGTTCAGATGTGGAGGAGCGCGGGACAGCAGAAAACCCGGATTGGGAGCCAGGTCCTAAAGCCCGAAGGAGGGGGGGAGAAGAGTCAGGGGACTCAGCGTCAGAGGAATCTAGGAGGGCTGAGACTCCGACTAGCAGGCGGACCCAGAGAAGGAAGGAACAGAGGAAGAGGTGGAGTAAGGCTAGAATCTTAAGCTGGTGTCAGGGGGGAGGAGATTCAGATGGAACTTCGACGGTCTAAGGCATAGACGTAGCGTTGCGCGCTGCGCGTCTGGAAATGAAACTGAACTTCAATAAAGACTTTTTTACTTGAGGAAGAAGCAGCGTTGGTCTTGTGTGAGCTGAGACCTTGGGCAGCGCTGACAGCATCTGATTTTGGGGACTCTTAAGTAAGGCACCCTCAGTTGGCCCCTTTAACCTCAAAACAGGAGGGGTCTAGAACGTGAGGAATCTCTGAAAAAGATGTTGAAATATACATTTATTTTTAAAAATGCAGAAGCATTTTTACCTGTCATTGTAGGGGAGGATATTAACAGACAGGATAGTAAATTGTTTTTCTGTGCAACGACGGCAGCAAGAATATTATTGGCACAGAAATGGAAACAAGGAGAATTACCGACGAAAGAAGAATGGCAGACGTAATTAATGGACTATGCAGAATTAGATAAGATGACAGGAAGGATGCGAAACCTGCAGGACCAGAGATTCTCAGAGGACTGGAGTAAATATATGATCTATTGTAATAAACAGATTATGCTAGTAGGACTGCAAGAAGTTTGTAAGGAGGATTATGTGAAATATTCCAGAGAAGACTAAGAAGAGAGTTATTATTTAAGGACAATTAAAAGTAATAGGGAAATTAAGAAATGTAGATGAAGTGATAACGATTGAAAAATCTTCAGATGCGGTTGATGGAAGTCCAAAACATTGTATAAGGTCAGAAAATATGTTATGATTGTTGGGAATGATTGAGATACACACACACACACACACACACACACACACACGAGGAATCTCTCAAATGGCTTCTGATCTCCTCAGTGCACCATGTGAAGTGAGGATGGCAAAACTGCTGAAGCAACGGGTCCTTGCCAAAACATGCCTCTGGAATTGCTCCAGAACATCTGTATATCATTCCTCTGCACTGAACTATTGGCTATTTGTAATTTAGTAGCACTGCAGAGAGCTTGCTGGGGAGACCATGCATAACAAGGAACTCAAAAATAACTTTAACAAGGTTTTAATAACAAAACAAAAACTCCTTTTACACTAAAGATAACAACAACAAACATGACCCAACCACCAACCCATCCCCCAGGGTAATGAGGGAGCTAGGTGCTGCTCCTTATATACTATGCTCAAATGCTGACACAGCTTAATTAACACAACCTAGCAGCACCTGCTATGTTTCACAGCTGTAAGACTGGGTCTTGTTATTTGCCCTGGCCCTGGCCCTTAAAGACATACACAACTTGTGAAACAATAATGAACCTTCACATTTTACAGAGACCATTCAACATACAGATCCTCTGCTTCAAAGGTCAGAGTATTCAGGGGAGAGCAGAAGCAATGTGCAGACGACAATTTCGCCGAGGGTCATTAAGGGACACCAAGTGGAACAAGAGTAAGAAACCCAATTCTGTGGACCAGGTATACTCATTTACAGTAGCCTTCCACCATCAAGCCACTACAGAGTTGCGCCAGTCCATTTGCCGTCCTGTGTAATTATATCCTAGGCTCCCAAACCAGTCAAGACGTTGCTCTTCAAAATTGCTACTTTTCTTTATGGCATCAATTTAATCTTCCCTCAGGGCACAATCAATCCTAGGTGGAGACAGCCCCGGGAAGGCCGAAGTCTCTCCCCAGGTAAAAAGTGACAACTTCTCAAGATTAATATTCTTCAAATCAGAAGGTGCATGCTCCTTTAAGACATCAACGTCGCAAGCCAGTAAACAAGCTGCAGTGATCCGCCAGGAGGAGTTTAGCAAAAGGGAAGTGGGCAGAAGTCACAACAGCTGTGATGAGGACCATACTCTGCCAGGTTGGCAAACAGGTCCCAGAGACTGAAGCTCATTCAGAGGAGGGGAGCAGTGAAGATAAGCCATAGAAAAAAGGCCAGTAATATCTGTAGGAACAGGGTAGGGTGTAAACACCCTCTCTCACACACACACAGACACACACACACAGTACGGGATGACATGGGAACAAGAGCATATATCATTTTTCATTTCACCTCTAAAGCCACCTGTTAGGGTTCCAAGGGGTTGCTCAAGAGCAAGCAAGCAAATACCTCCCTGCTCGGCTGTGAAGCCTTGCTTTTGATGCCAAAATAAACTTTATCTGTCCAAAGTGCCACTCTCCCGTGGCGCTTATTCACTGGTAGAATCCGTGAGTGGGTGGTCCTTAAACCTTCCCCAGCAAAGTAGTTTCTTGACGCCCAGTCTGCGCCTCCCCTCTTGGCGCAGAAGCCTACTGCGCAAGGAGGGCGTGGGTAACAGAGGACCTCTCTCCTCCCTGCTTTGCCCAGGCAAGGTATCCTGGCACCGCCTCCTCTGAGCCCTGAAGCTCCTCTCCACTGGAGGCGTGGTTACTCTCCTCCGCTGAGGAGGAGCTGCTTCCCATGATCTTTGGGGGCTCTCTGTAATCCATCCGGCTTTTCCCCTCTCCCCCCTGAGCCGATGGCAGTTCCCTGACACCACCCCTTTGTATCGAACCCTAAATGTGTCTGAGTGTCAGGACTCAAGCATCTTGAACTGTGCCTCCAAGCAGGGCCGGATTTAGGTTTGATGAGGCCCTAAGCTACTGAAGGTAATGGGGCCCTTTATATGCCCAGCTGTCCTTTGTCAACAACAAATTGTCGCTGCTTTTTGTGTTGAATATATGCTATATGGTAATTTATGGACCTAATAGGTATCTAAAGCCATCTGCACATAACAAAATATGTATTTTATCAAAGTAATTGTTGAAATGAAATACAATTAAGAAGAAGTATATTAACAGTGAAATACAATGTTTTGGGGGTTGTTTTTAAAAGTCTGGAACGGATTAATCCGTTTTGCATTACTTTCTATGGGAAAGTGTGCCTTGGTTTTGGAACGCTTTGGTTTTGGAACAGACTTCCAGAACGGATTAATTTTGAGAACCAAGGTACCACTGTATATAGAAATGAGCAAACCAGTGATATTTTAGGGAGCAGGCTAGCAGGCGGGGCCCATTACTTACATCATAGGAGCCTACACAACACAAAACACTGTTGCTATATGTCGGTTTTGTTTTATTTGTTTTTTATCTTATATTTTGGAAATGTACATCCAGCGTGTTTTTTCCTTTAATTTTTTGGGGGGCTCCCAAGAAAGTGGGGCCCTAAGCTATAGATTGTTTAGCTTATATGTAAATCTGGCACTGCCTCCAAGACAACAGAGAGATAGCATGAATGCTGGATCACTTGCATAAAATGCTCTGGAGGGATGTGTATGCGGTCTTTTGCTGATGTTCTGCACCAGCAGAAGCATCTGAACGCTTTATAAAGGCAGGACTACCTACAGAGGCAGCTCCTCTAGACAACCTTAGAAGTCAGCATTATCTCAGTTTGCTTGCACAAAGCTTACACAGAGTTTATACTGCTTCCTGTCTTTATTGAACATCTTGTTCTGATTTGCTTAGATATATGACAATGAGCATTCATCCTGACTTGCTTGCAGGGTGCTCATGATTCTTCCCACTAATCATTCACCCCACACTTTTCAATGCATTTTCTCATCACTTTCCAAACTGCAAAAAAATAAATAAAAATCTGCTATTTAAATAAGTGCAGAGGCAGCAGAGTGTGTTGATTCCCTTTAATTGAACAAACCTAAAATTCTAGTTCCTGCCAACCTAGCAGTTCGAAAGCATGTCAAAGTGCAAGTAGATAAATAGGTACCACTCCGGCAGGAAGATAAATGGCGTTTCGTGTGCTGCTCTGGTTCGCCAGAAGCGGCTTAGTCATGCTGACCACATGACCCGGAAGCTATACGCCGGCTCCCTCGACCAGTAAAGCAAGATGAGCGCCGCAACTCCAGAGTCACCAGCGACTGGACCTAATGGTTGGGGGTCCCTTTACCTTTACCTAAAATTCTAGTACGCGCTTGAATTCCTCCCACAAAATACTGACTGGTCTGGATACACCCAGAGTGCAATGCAGTGGACCAAGAACTGCAGATTTCCCTGCCCTGGAAGACCTTCTAGACCACGGATGCAATGTAGGCTTCCAGATGTCATCATATGACATGGTGACATTCTGCCAAACAGGGTGCTTATGAGAAATGTAGGGAAGTCACATCTGCCAGATTCAAAAACAGAAGAGCGCAGACACCAGCAGAGTCAGGCAGAGATAGGAAGCAGCCTTTTTGAGTTTTGCGCAGCCGTCCAGAAACCTGAGAAAATTGGGTCATTGTTCTACTAATTCACCTAATTACAGGCCAGCACAGCTCTTGGCTATGTCTCCCTTGCTGGGCAATTAACCACCTTTATTTCTTCTTATTATTTGCCTCTCCGCAGTATACAGTTGGATAAAAATCTGGCTCTGTTCAGAAACAAGAGTTCCGTTTCCTTGGATACCGAGACAGGAGAAACTCTTTCACATCAACCGAAGAAGCTGTGGCAACAGATTTGTTCCCCCTCTTCTCCTCCTGTTTATTATGACAAATTTGAAAGGGGCAAATGGAAAGGTATAGTTAGTCCATCCATCATTAGGTTAACCAGAAAGTTGACTGTGGCTGAGGTTCTTGTCGGTTGGCCTTTGCTGAAAATGCTTGCCAAAAGCTCCATACAAGCAGTTGGCTGTGTGTGTGTGTGTGTGTGTGTGTGTGTGAAGTGCAGTGTGCTCTAAGTCTTTGGGAGTCCCAGATAGCCACAAACTGTGGCATTTGACTCGCAAATACAGCTTCCAAAAATTTGTTCAGCAAGTTTCTAACCTTCATGGTCATAAAGATATGCTTGAAAGTGTGAAGCTGACAATATCAATAACCACAATTTAACACGGCTGCTCAAAATGCAACGGCAAAACAAGTGTATTTTTTAAAGCATTCTTGTGGTTATTTCACAACAACCAGACACAAATGTGATTCTCACAAAAATCAATTGTACGTGGTCTGAAGCATCCAGGTGGAAACAACTGCCCTACATTAAGGTTACCAGATTTTTTTTCAATAAATCCGGGGACACTTTTCAACTTCTTATTAAATAGATGGATTTTGTCAGGGGGCTGATTTGTAAATCTGGGGACTGTCCCCGGGAAACGGGGACGTCTGGTAACCTTACCCTACATCCCTCTCTAAATGATGTCCCTGAAGCCACTCGCCACCTGTTGGCAACTTTATACTTTCTACCACAAATATTTCTGCCATGAAAATAAATTTACTAAGTTGTAATCCCTTTTCCTTGATGTTCAGAACTATAATGCAAATGGTACATTTGCATATTCCTGGTTCACCCGGCACACTAAACCAAGGTGTGGTTTTGAGGCATCTGATCATAGCCTGCATTTTAATCAAGGCTTATATTTTGATCAGATTCCTGTATTCTAAAAATGAGCTTAAATTCACAAATGTTTCTTTCGAGACAGGAAACCAGCAGGCAAGGTCTTTGTCAGAGGCCCCTTTGGTTTATTGCGGTCATAAAACAGGCTGGGAGCAAAAGGTCACACTGACCATACAAATTATAGAATACAATCAAGGTTGCAAAAACACAATTAAATAGTAATAATTATTGTGCCTCCCATTAAACTTGAGCCACATCTTCCTAAGGTTAAAAGGGCAAGAGCTAATACAAACAGCAGCTGGCTAGGGAAGAGGCTTCTCTCTGAAGCTGCTTTGAAGCTTCAGAGAATTTAGAGAACTTAGAGAACCTAGCTTTTACTAAGTTCCTTTTTACTTAGACAAGATCTTTGCTTCTAAAAATCTATATATGTTATGTATGAAATATTGGCTTAAATGTAATTATGCAAAGGATTTAGAAAGTAAGAAATCATAGAATCATAGAAGAGTTGGAATAGACCACGAGGGCCATTGAGTCCAGACCCCTGCCAAGCAGGAAAAACACCATCAGAGCACTCCTGACATATGGTTGTCAAGCCTCTGCTTAATGACCTCCAAAGAAGAGATCTTTCATTGATAATGTGTGGGAAGGTGAACAAAAAGATCTGTTCAGATAAAATTAGCCACCATCTGTTTTGGAGTGAATAGGGCAATAGGGCAAAAAGTGAAATGTTAGTTAAGGCGCCTAGTCTAGGGCAAAAGGTTATCTGGTAATTAAGGTGCCTGGTCGAGGTAAATGTAAGATATATGACTACTTATTTGCCAATTATAAATAGAAGAATATATAGCTCTTTGTCTCCCATAAAAGGTAATAGGAAATGGGTGTATCTTTTATGATTGGTTCTAGCAAACAGCCAATAGGAATTTCAACCAGGCTGATTGGACAGAGGCAGCCAAAGGGAGGAGAAAGGGGGCTGGATTGAGGAAATATAAGTGCTGGCCATAATGGCAGGAGGCAGGCCAGAGCTTGGTAACCATATACCACTGTGCCTCTTATTTATTTGTCCGACAAATAAATTATTATTTTAATTTCTCTATTGCTGCGTTGAATATTTCATTCCAGCTAAGCGTTAACCACAAGCAGGGTGCTACATTTTATGGTGCCTCTGTGACTCGGATAAGTGGTCTGCTGGAACGCAGCCCCTTCGCCTTACTGGGCAGGGTACAAGAGGGAGGACCACTGACTGCTTACCCAGCGCGCACTGGAACATTTTTCCAGGGGAACGCAGAAGTCTCGTCTGTCTGATACCCTGCCCACCGACGGTGACGGACCGGGGGGAACCAGAGAAATAAACTGGGAACCAGCTAAGGGTAAGTGCACAAAGGGTTTTGGCCCTCCAATTAATTAGGAGGAAGAGAAGTCCTGATCAAACTTCTGCGTCTCAGTAAGGGGAAACTGAGTACGCTACATGGCTGGGTACATCAGATGGTGATCTGGTGTAGGGAAAAGGGAAAAGGTTGGGAGGTAGAGTGTGGTGAAGTATCCAGCGCATTGTATGTGTGAGAAAGTACAATCTGTAAGTGTGGAGTGGGTACTACTTCGTTTCCCAGTAAGGCGAGTGTGTGAGTGACTGAGTGGATACTTCACAGGCCCATATAATGGGAGTTGGAGGTTCAAAGGGGGAAAATACACCTCTTGAATGTATGTTAAATAATTTTAAGAAAGCCTTCTCAGGGGCATATGGAGTCAAAATGACGCCAGAGCGCTTGAGAACGTTATGTGAATTAGAGTGGCCGAAACAAAATACTGAATGGCCATCTCAGGGAACCTTTGATATAAATTTAGTAAGCAAACTTTGGTCTAACATCGCCAAAGAAACTGGAGGGTGCCCAGAACAATTTTCATATATAGATTCTTGGCTGAGCACATTAAATAAAAATCCTCCATGGATAAGGGAATGCAAAGTCCAACGATGCAAATTATTGGCTGTAAAAGCCGAAGTTAGGAAAGGAATCTTGCCAAATAAACTCAAACCCATTTTTGAGGGACCAGAGGAAGAGGTGCTTCCACCTCCACCCTATGCTCCACATCGAAGGGAGCCTAATCCAAATACTCCACCAGTTGTAACCCCAAGGCAAGAAAGTGGAACGAATAATGGGGGTGGAGTCGCAGAACTTGATTCCTTGATAGATTATGATAAATATCTTCAGGAGGCATTGGAGTCCTATAATAAAGCCCAAGCAGAAGTGGTTATTCCACCTGTGAGTCCCAGTAGAACTCCATCTACAGTCTCCTTTAGTGGACCAACTAATTGCCCACCCCAAACCCCTGTACATCCAAGTCCTAGAGAATTATTACAGGAGTTACAGGGAGACCTTGATCGGTCAGCAAGCAGTACAGCAAGGCGTATAAAGCTGCTAAAAGAACACCTTGGGACAGATACCATCCCCTATGATTTGAGGCCCCTAGAGCAAAGCGAAGAGAAAGGTCACGTAGTAGCCCCTCTTAGAAGAGTATTTGATGCACTTGAGGAGCCTGTGCTGGTTAACGGGCAACCCGGACCACGGCCACCCCGAACTTCGACCCTCCAGTACGTTCCATTCACAACTACGCATCTGATGAATTGGAAAACACACACCCCATCTTTCGCAGAAAAACCTCAGGCTATGATGGACTTGGTGACTTCAATAGTAAATACTCATAGTCCTACTTGGACAGATTGCCGCCAACTCTTGAATACTCTGTTCACCACTGAGGAAAGGAGAGACATAATTGAGAAGGCACAGATATATTTGCGTGAGCAGGCCAGAGTGGGAAATATTTTTAATATTGACCGTCATCTCCAGGATAACTTTCCCTTGGAAGATCCTAATTGGGATCCAAACAATGCAATTCACCTGGCCAGGCTTACCACCTACCGCCAGACGCTTGTGCAAGGTATCCGCAGGGCATGCCAGAAGCCCACTAATATGTCTAAAGTCTCAGAAGTAGAACAGAAACCAAATGAGAGTCCGGGAGACTTTTTAGAGAGGCTGCAGGAAGCCTATCGTATATGGACTCCTTTTGACCCTGAAGCCCCTGAAAACAGCAGAATGATTACTGCTACATTTGTGGCCCAGTGTGCTTCTGACATTCGTAAGAAAATTCAGAAATCAGAAGGATGGGAAGGGATGCTGATGAGCCAAATTATGGCCATTGCACGCCGAGTTTATCGGAATAGGGATGAGGCTGAGAAACAAGAGAAGAAGAAGTGGCAGAAGGAAAAGATGGTAATGCTGGCCACAGCAGTGATGTGTTACCCATAACACTGTTTCGTGTTCAGTGTGCACCCACAAAAGACTTAAGTTGTCACCTTTTGAGCTCCTGTATGGGAGGCCACCCTCCTTTGTTCAGGATATTCCAGCTGACCTCAAACAAATAGGAGACCATGTGACACAGGGACAAGTGCAATCTCTCTCCCGTGTTTTTGTCTCTCCCCCGTGTTTTTTGTTGCTGTTTATCTTAACAGGTGGGCCCTCAAGCACACGCCTTGCAGCATTGCCGAGCCATTCATCCGTTCCAGGCTGGCATAGCGTATGGGTGAAAGAGTGGAAACGTGATCCACTTGCACCTAAGTGGCGTGGACCTTACACCGTCTTGCTCTCTACTCCAACAGCGGTGAAGGTAGCTGAGGTGACCCCCTGGATTCATCACTCCCATTTGAAGAAGTCCGAAGGCAGTTGGACGTGCAAAGGTGACCCCTCTAATCCTTTTAAAACTGACTCTCTCCAAAAACCCCTGTATCTAGCCCTACGGGGAACAGGCTAGGTCACGGGCAACATTAGACGACTGGCCTGCTGCAGCCACAACCTGGAAGCTGGCTGACCTGCGCACGCCTGAAGCTTGAGGAGCATCTGAACCAGCGATTGTGAACAGGAAGATTCTCTTATACAATTGATTGAATGTCCCTTTTTGTGGAATAATTATCAGGGATATTACTCATTGGGGATCCTTGGGATATATGTTTTGGTCTTGGTGGTTCCCCATTTCTGTCACTGGAGGAATTATATTGGGGCTAATATTTTTTTGTTATCACAATAAGGTAATCTTTTGTGGAAGGAATGCATATACTAGACATCAACATGATTTTATTATTAATCCTGATCCCTTGGGAAGGGGAAGGGTCCTTGAATTTGAGCAAATTTGCTAAATATGGATTCCGCCATGACCACAATATGTGGGTAGGCTTAGCTGAGATGGTAGCCAATGTTACAAATAGGACCAATTGCCTTGTTTGCTCTCTTGGGCCAGATGATTCAGAGGGAGGTATGCCCTTATTACCAATACCATTAAATGCCATTGGTATGGTAAGCGAAATGCCACACCAAACAGAAGTACAGAATTTCCCCGGATGGAACTCAACTAAACCAATACGAGTTATACCTGTACAAGGGGAATTCTGTGTACATAAATCATCAGAGGCAGCTGATTCTACCATGATAGGCTCTTCTCATTGCCACTATACTTGGGATTATATTAAGAATAGTCAAACCTGGGCAAACGGTACTACCTATCGAACTCGGAATACCTTGCCCTGTGCACCTCCTTTTATTCATGCATGGAAAATGGTGTGGAACATAACTATGACAGAAAAAGGCAATCTAACATACTGCACTGTGAGCTCTGTACCCCTTTTGATATTTCGCCTTATGCACTCCACGTACCAAAAACCTCAGACCCGATGGTTGTGGTGGATATGTGGAGAATGGGCATACAAGAAACTCCCTTCCAAATGGAGTGGGACTTGTTTCCTGGGATGGGTATTACCACCAATGTGGATTATGCCCACTAGTTCAGCCAAGCCTACACGAAGAAACGCTGATATTTCTCATATAGCAGGAGGAAGTACCCAAAGTTGGAGCGATACTGATGATTGGCCACCAGAGCGCATTATAGCTTATTATGAACCTGCCTCCTGGAATCCTGATGAGCTCATACAAGGGGCACAGGATCCTATTTATAATCTAAACAGAATAATTTGATTGCAAGCAGTAGTGGAACTTGTAACCAATGCAACGGCCCAGAGTTTGAGACTTATTGCACAACAGTTGGATGAAAGTAGAGCCGCCATTTTGCAGCTGAAAATGGGAATGGATTATGTACTTGCCAGGCAGGGAGGCCTATGTGGAGTCTTGAACTTGACGGGGAATGCCTGTTGCTTTAACATTTCTGATAATGGTGAGGCAATCCGTGTGTTGGCCACAAAGATGGAGAATATAGCACATGTCCCAGTACAAACATGGGAAGGATGGGATATGGGATGGCTCACCAACTGGTTACCAAATGTCGCAGGACTCAAAGGGATACTATTGTCTTGCTTGTTTTTCTTGGCGGTAGTAGTAATGGTTTTTGTGTATGGTGCCATGTATCATTTCATGTTTTAGAAGTACAATTAGCAAGATGATTTCAAATGAAACTTTACCTCATATCATGGCCCTATGCAGAGCTTTACCTCAGGAATATGATGAAGGTCAAGCTATCAAGGACACTTGGGAAGGTCCTTGAGCTTGAAAGGGGGGAATGAGGCATCTGATCATAGCCTGCATTTTAATCAAGGCTTATATTTTGATCAGATTCCTGTATTCTAAAAATGAGCTTAAATTCACAAATGTTTCTTTCGAGACAGGAAACCAGCAGGCAAGGTCTTTGTCAGAGGCCCCTTTGGTTTATTGCGGTCATAAAACAGGCTGGGAGCAAAAGGTCACACTGACCATACAAATTATAGAATACAATCAAGGTTGCAAAAACACAATTAAATAGTAATAATTATTGTGCCTCCCATTAAACTTGAGCCACATCTTCCTAAGGTTAAAAGGGCAAGAGCTAATACAAACAGCAGCTGGCTAGGGAAGAGGCTTCTCTCTGAAGCTGCTTTGAAGCTTCAGAGAATTTAGAGAACTTAGAGAACCTAGCTTTTACTAAGTTCCTTTTTACTTAGACAAGATCTTTGCTTCTAAAAATCTATATATGTTATGTATGAAATATTGGCTTAAATGTAATTATGCAAAGGATTTAGAAAGTAAGAAATCATAGAATCATAGAAGAGTTGGAATAGACCACGAGGGCCATTGAGTCCAGACCCCTGCCAAGCAGGAAAAACACCATCAGAGCACTCCTGACATATGGTTGTCAAGCCTCTGCTTAATGACCTCCAAAGAAGAGATCTTTCATTGATAATGTGTGGGAAGGTGAACAAAAAGATCTGTTCAGATAAAATTAGCCACCATCTGTTTTGGAGTGAATAGGGCAATAGGGCAAAAAGTGAAATGTTAGTTAAGGCGCCTAGTCTAGGGCAAAAGGTTATCTGGTAATTAAGGTGCCTGGTCGAGGTAAATGTAAGATATATGACTACTTATTTGCCAATTATAAATAGAAGAATATATAGCTCTTTGTCTCCCATAAAAGGTAATAGGAAATGGGTGTATCTTTTATGATTGGTTCTAGCAAACAGCCAATAGGAATTTCAACCAGGCTGATTGGACAGAGGCAGCCAAAGGGAGGAGAAAGGGGGCTGGATTGAGGAAATATAAGTGCTGGCCATAATGGCAGGAGGCAGGCCAGAGCTTGGTAACCATATACCACTGTGCCTCTTATTTATTTGTCCGACAAATAAATTATTATTTTAATTTCTCTATTGCTGCGTTGAATATTTCATTCCAGCTAAGCGTTAACCACAAGCAGGGTGCTACAGTTTAGCACAAACAGATGAGCAGCCAGGCTCACAGCTAGTTTGCTCCTCACCAGTCCCTTTTGCTGTTGCACCATGCTAAACCAAGGTTTGACTTTAAAAGTTGGCAGAACATGGGCTCCTGGTTTAGCCCTCTCCAGACTAACCATAAGCTCTAACCAAGGTTTGCTCTTGGTTTTTGCCCCTTGGTTAGCTTGGGAGAGCTGAACTGCAAAGCTGGGTTTGGGCTAGGTGCTAAGCTACAATGCAGTAACGAAAAGGCTCAGGAAAGAACGAAGTGCCCGCGAGCCCATTTCCAGGAGCTCATGAGTTTACACTAAGCCAAGGTTGCCCCTTGGAAAGACCGCAGATACTTAAAGCATGCACAGAGACATTTCCTAGGGATGCCATGTTGCAAGAGGGGGAAATCCAGGCACAAAAACTTGTTGAGCAATCACACAATAGCCCCTCTGCTGACGCTGAGCCCAAACCGCCCACACCAGAGCCAGAGCCCGGGTTGCCCATGCCAGAGCCAGAACCAGAGCTGCCTGCATGCACACACACAAAAATTTTAATCCTAAATCCAGGACATTTGCTTTAAAATGTAAAATACCCCCAGATGGGCATTAGGACCCTGCATTCAGGATATTGAGGAATTTCTGGATGTATGGCAACCCTACATTTCCTTAACACGCAGAAAGCCGCGTCCTTGGCCAGGAGCTAAAAAACCTGCAGGGGGATTTGTCCTCTACCGGTCCTCTCAACAGGCCACAAATTCCAGATAGGGGTCCTATGGGTGCCTTTTTTCCAGAAAGAAAGGTGGCCAGTTTATGCAGACTTCTATGAGAAGTGTCATGAAGTATCATGAAGAGAAGGATGCACAGGATGTATAACAAAAGCAACTTCATTACAAAATGTAATGCAATGAAATCGAAACCACTGGGCATGTCATCTTATACTGCCCACTATATCGAGACTCAAGAAAAGAGCTGATCGAACCTATTCTGAGGAAAATACCTCGTAGTACAGACGACACCTATATCAGACACCTCTTAGCTGACAAAGAGCCCGAAATTAACAGGTCCGTGGCAAAGTACTGTTATATTGCAACAAGAATAAGACGAGAAATGACGTCAACAACGGAGTTCAAATTGTAAACATCGAAGGAACGATAAGAAACAGTAGCGAGACCTGAATCGAATTTTTAAAACTTTAAAAGTCGAAACCTGGTCATAAATATAAGTACCAATTCTGTGAATTGGCCATATTTCTACTGTTATTTGTAGCACAATACCACTTTAAACGTCATATTTTTACAAATTGCTTTCTGGTCACTGACCGTATTAAAGATTATATATATATAAAATGTTTGGTTTGGTTTTGGAGAGCGAAACCATACAGCAGACTGATGCTTGTAATGCAGAACAGAAACTGAAAGCACAGGACCTGAGAAATGTCTCAGGCATTTCCATGTATAACAAGTCAGGAAGGCCAATACACTTTCATTTGAAAAAACATGAGTAATTTTAGAGTAGTTGGCTGAGAAACAATTGTTTTGTTGTCAGCATAGATGGCCCACAGTCCTTGGGAAAAGGTTCAAATCTGAAGCCTGCCCCACAAAGTCCTTTCCCATTTACCTAGAAACCAATTAAAGGCCCGGCCTTGGAACCTGTGTTTTGAGCCACACTTAAAAATACAGCTAAGAAGGATAATTTTGAAACAATGTCAGAAGTGATTTTGTTCACAATCCAGCTACAGAATAGGATACAATTGAGCTAAGAGCAGATAAAAGCTGATGATGATTAATACAATAAAGTGTGACTCTTTGTGGTGGGTGGATTATGCATGTCACAAAATATGGAGAGGAGTGGGCTGGGGAAAAGATTATAGAGAAGCAATCCATGTGGATGCAGACCCAGAAGAAGTCCTCTTGCAAAGATGGATTGATGGAGTATGAGAAAATTAGTAAGGAATAAGAAACCAGAAGTGTTTCTTCTGGGTATAATAGCAAGAGACATTCCTAATGACAAGAAAAAGGTATTCCTATATGCAACTGTGGTTGCCAGAATACTTATAGCAAAGAATTGGAAGGGAGATAAGTCCCTACAATAACAGAATGGCAGAATAAATTTTGTGAATTCATTGAATTGGCAAAATTAACAGCAATAATAGCTGGAACGGGGAAGAGAGGGCAGTCCCCGGGCGTGCCAGCCTTAAATGTGCAAGGCCACGCCTCCCCGGCCCGCCAATTGGCTGGCAGGGTCGGTGACACGCCCAAGGATTCCCCTGCTCTCGCGGGGCTAAGAGCCCGCAACCCCACCTCCTCTCCAGCTCGGAAGTGGCTTTAGAGGACAATCAAATCTAAATTTAATGAAAGAATGGGATTGTGCAAAGGAATACATAAAAAACCACTGATATGCAATGATTGCAGTTCGCAAAGTTAAGGTAAAACAGAGAAATGGGTACAATGGGTAAATATGTAAAATATACATCCATAACACAAGAGCAAACAAAATTAAAGAACTGAAGCCAGACACAGGCAGAGGGAAGTCATGGTTTTATAAAAAAGAATTAAGAGAAGAAGCACATAGATACAAGTACATAATGAATTTAACGAATTAGATGCATATGTAAAATATTGTATTGTTGTGGTTTGGTTTGTATTCTTTGTTATTATGCAATGAAAAATAAAAGAGAGAGAAAATTGGTAAAGGTCAGAAGCATGTAGCTAAGAAGAATAATGGGGAGGGCTGCAAGTGTGGTCTAGCAAGATCTCAAATCACAAGATGGCGCTAGGGATGAACTGGAAGTTGCACTCCCCCTCTTCCCCAAAAAATATACTGGGGTCTGTTTCTCTAGCTTAGGTAAAGGTAAAGGGACCCCTGACCATTATGTCCAGTCGTGGCCGACTCTGGGGTTGCAGCGCTCATCTCGCTTTATTGGCCGACGGAGCCGGCGTACAGCTTCCGCGTCATGTGGCCAGCATGACTAAGCCACTTCTGGTGAACCAGAGCAGCACACGGAAACGCCGTTTACCTTCCCTCTGGAGCGGTACCTATTTATCTACTTGCACTTTGACGTGCTTTCGAACTGCTTGGTTGGCAGGAGCAGGGACTGAGCAACGGGAACTCACCCCGCCATGGGGATTCGAACCACTGATCTTCTGATCAGCAAGTCCTAGGCTCTGTGGTTTAACCCACAGTGCTACCTGTGTCTCTTTCTCTAGCTTAGTGTTTATCTAAATTAAAATTCCCATACTCTTTAGCCAACTAGACCCTGAGCCTCAACCCTGCCCCTCATCATGTTGGTTCCAAATATACTCAGCTTTGTTCACTGTTCACATTCGAACCTCATGCCTCTCTCCAGTGCTCTGCTGCCTGGAACCCCCCTGGGAGAATGCAATGACGCTATGCTTTCCATGAAGCATACTGGCTGCAGAGGCTGCGAAGTGCCATAGAATCATAGACCCATAGAATCCCATGGGTCATCTAACCCGAGCCCCTGCAATGCAGGAATTCTGCCCACAGCTGTCTGCAGGTGGGCTCAAACCACCAACTTTCTGGTTAACAGCTGGGCACACTGACCCATTGTGCCACTGGGGACATACATATTTTCTTTTTTAAAGAAGTTGCAAGGAAAAAATTGTCAAAAGTCCCCAACCTGCCTGTCCCAATTTCCCCTGAAATTCTCCTGTCCCTCTGAAAAAGATAGGAAAATTACCACTTTCCCCCACAGGTGATGAAGGCAAGAATTTTGCAAAAATTGGAGTGCAAGGTTGCAAACAGTGTTAGCCCAGAAACAGATTTGCGTGTTCAGACCCAGAGACCTCCCCCTGAAATAAATTCACACTTGACTCAAATTTTAGTTTTGGTTTTTGGCAGAATTTAGGCCACAACTTTATTGATTACAGAAGGTGAGTGGTTGCATAGGCTCTGGTTTGACTAGCTCCCTGCACGCTTGCATGCAGCACTGACCCAGGGCACCAGCATAGGTCAGCCAAGGGTGAACACCTGGGTAGGCGAAAAGCCGGGAACAGACTATGTTCACCACCCAGATGCCCCCCTGGACTCAGGTGTGGGCACAACCCCCTCTCAGGGGTTGACCAAACCAGTTGAGTCCCTGGATTCCTTTAACAGAATACCCTTCACATAGGGATGGCAAGAGCGTTCTCCCATCCCTATCACATGAACCAGTGCCTATCCGCAACCTTACAAGTTGTGGCGATTTGCTATGCGGCAGGTGAAACCCAAATGGCAACAGCCAATCAGCCAAGTGGGGAAATTCCTGCCATGCCCCTGTCCCAACGACAGACGACACACGACGGCATAGCAAGGTCAATCACACAATGCCCTGAAATTAGGGAGAGGTGGGCGGGTGTTCCGAATGCACAAGCCGAAAGAGGAAGCTCTGGGTCATGTGCATGGGCATAAATAGGTCCCTTAAATGGTTTGGACTGCGTCCCATTGGCCAGATTGAACCCAACAACAAGGGACCTACCAATCGGGTGTTGTGACTGACCAATCCAACCCACCCACAACACAGGAGGTCAGTCTCCAGGTCTCACCGCAACACATGCCCTCTTTTAGGGAGGACATGATTTACCATCTTAGCAAAACGAAGGCTGAGAAAACAACTTCAATGGATCTCGAGAGATAATTATGGGAGGAAGTTGTTTAAGATATCTTCAACCCAAGTCATTTGGAAGATTCCTCCGCTTCAAAAGAAAACATGTTTGACTTGGGAGATTTCCATGTGCAGGGAGTGGTTAGGTTTTTCCCAAACATCAAATGGGAACATCCAGTCATCATAACACACGACCCATATCCTGAGATGTTCCATCCCATAATGATTCTTCCGGTGCATGACGGCTCCTAAAACTCTCATATCCGTGCCTATACCAGCCTGTTAGGATTTCTCCTGTCCCCAACAAATCATTTCCACATTCGGATTTTCAAAAACAAAACAAAACACAAATGAAACCACCACCTGAGTATCAAACAAATGAGAATAATCCCAGAAAGGGAAACACCAGGATGAGGCTGCACAGGGAGGGGAAGTGGATATTTGCCACCTCTGGCGTCAGTCCAAATAGCTTCCAAATCGGATTTTTGTATTCAAGAGCCTCTTTGGCTCTCGTTCCTACCTCCCACAATCTTTAATTATATGACACACCAGATTATAGAGAGAGCCTGTGTCAGATAGGCACACAGCCAAGACTGGCGGCCTGGTTCTATGTCGAGTTAGTGGCACTTAAGCCATTGTTTTCAGGGGAACTGGCGCACCTAACTGTGCCTGGGATTGGGCTATTAGTGGTTATTATCATCAGTAGTTATCATGTCATGGATTACAGAATTTGCCTTTTACTTCTGAGATCGAGTACCAGGTGACGACTCCCGAGATCCCCCACCTTTCTTTTCCGCCATCCCTAGAATGTCACTACTTGATGCAGCAGCCATCGTTTGAACAGGCAGCACAGGGGGACGTGGTGACTCACAGAATTTGGAGCTCTGGCACTGTTTGCCATGGTGGATCAACGTTTAAGAGAGAAAAACACAGCCGCCACTCCCAGCGAGCCCTTTGCTCCAAAATGCTAAGAGTTCCTCCCCAACTAGGCAGCAGTTTTCACTTCCCTCTTTCATCCCCACCTCATGAATTCAGAAAAATGTTGCTCTGAAGAATCTTTGGTTCATCTCTAAAATACCGTATTTTTTGCTCTATAAGACTCACCTTTTCCCTCCTAAAAAGTAAGGGGAAATGTGTGTGCGTCTTATGGAGAGAATGCAGGCTGCGCAGCTATCCCAGAAGCCAGAACATCAAGAGGGATTGCTGCTTTCGCTGCGCAGCGATCCCTCTTGCTGTTCTGGCTTCTGGGATTCAGAATATTTTTTTTCTTGTTTTCCTCCTCCAAAAACTTGTGGTCTGGTGCGTCTTATAGAGCGAAAAATAGGGTATTCTCCAGTTGTTCTCTGAATACTCATAATATTTGATAGCCGCTTCCAGCGTATTTGAGACCTGTATTTCACATCCCATTGTATTTTATGTCACTATCTGATAGCTGATAAGCAATAGTATTAACAGCTAGAAGTATTTGAGAGTTGGCCTGCAATGTCATCTCATTGGAAAGATGGTGTTGAGCATATTTGGCACCTGGAAGCTTATGAGCAGTTGTGTTTGAAGCCTACAAATCCTGTTGGGAATAAAGCCTATGGAACTCAATGGGACCTACTTCCAATATGACATATCGGACGGCACTAAGAAGGACTCATGTTTTGGAGGTAACATTTCAAGTTCAGAATATGAGTTTGAATTTTGAATTTGAGCTGGTGCAATGCAGTGCTGATGAACTGAGCTATGACTCAACAAATCCCTGGATCAAGTCTCGCCTATGTAATCATGAACTCAAAAAAGTGGTTGTGCACATGCGACTCTCTCTCAGCAATATTGGGATAATAATACTGACTTCCTTTGCTGGCCTGTCAGACGATTACAAAAGGATAATGTATGTGAAGCACCTTCCATACTTACGAACGCTATCCGGATGAATGCTCAATAAACAGGTCATCTGCAAGAGGCCAGAGTAAATCTTGCTGACTGTATGTGAGCTAGCTGTAACTCAGCCTGCTCTATAATTAAGCATAACCAGATCCCCTGTGAGATTAAACATTCTGTCATTCTTAAATTTAGAAGAGGAAATTATTTACTCAGAATCCTTTCAGAAATGCATGACTTAGGGCCGTCTCTGCCAGCCTGACCCCCCCCAATGTTTTGGCCTGGCAGAGGCTGTTGGGAGTTGTAGCACAGTACACCTGAAGGACACCAGTTGCCAACCAGCTGCTGTAACAGTGTGGTCTTGGGTGTGAGAACAGGAGTGCTAAGAGGAAGGCACGCTTGGCAGATCTACAACGTGGTCAACTCCTGCTCGGGAACCAATGTCCCCACTGTGGAAGGATGTGTGGATCCAGAATTGGCCTCCACGGTCACTTACGGACTCATTGTTAAAACCATGTTTATGGAAGACAATCTTACTCGGCTATGAGTGGTCGCAGAAGAAGAAGAAGAAGAAGAAGAAGAAGAAGAAGAAGAAGAAGAAGAAGAAGAAGAAGAAGAAGCTTTCTGTTCATCAATGTTTCTCCCTTTCCTTCTATGATACGTTGGTGGGGATGGTTGAAACTGGAGGAAAGGTACATCCAGATGTCCTTTTTCAAAGACACTGGTAGTCATCATCAGCATTGATAACTTCCCTCTGATGCCACAGCACAGTTGGTGTGCAAATGAGCAGCTCATGTGCCCTACTTAGGCACAAACGGAGTTCCATTGATCTCAACTGGGCACAAGCTTCACTGCTTGCTGATCTGGGGGTCTAATTAAGCCAAAGATGCCCAGAGCTCTAAGAAGATGTGCTTTGCTTAATTGGTTCTAATGTCACCAACCACTGTCTCTAATTCTGCAAATCTCACCTCTTCCCTTGAATGGTAACTAGTGCCTTAAAGCAAAGGCACGGGGAGTGGAGGTGGAAATGAGAGAGTTGGCAGTTTTCCAATGCCATTCAAGGAAGCAGAGTGGGGTCCAAAAGTCAGGGCTACCAGGCCCTATATGGAGCCTTGGGTCAAAGTCTGAGAGCTGAAAGGTGGCGCTCAGATCCTGATGGGACAGAATGAAATCCAGCAGGGGTGAGAAGGAAACGCCTGGCTGGTCCGTGCTGGTGGAATGAATGGCAAAAGCCCTCGAGTCAGAAAGGAAAATAGACTCCCACACCGTTCTAGCCCTCCACCTTAAGGTTTTCATGCTTTTCCTATTCATTGAGTCTGAGAAAAGGAAAGCTGGCCCCATAAAACTTCAGCTTGAACAATGAACGATGGGGTACCATGAAAAGGTTGTGAAGAACAAAACGTAAGCCTCAGAGAGGGTGCTTAATCTGCAAACAGGTCGTCTGCAACAGCTCTTAAGTTTTCTGATCTTCCCCAGAAAGAGAAAACCCAGGCTAAATAGGTGGGGGGGGGGGTGATGGGATGGCATTTTGTGGACACCACACAAAAAAACTTGCATGTCTACAGGACTGCAACCCTTCACCTGGCAGAAAGGCCTGACATCTCCCATTCTGTAGACATAACCAAGCCAGTGTAGATGTCACTGAGGCAGGAATACAAACATGCTGTGTAATTGTGCTTGGGAGCAGGGCTGTCTCAAGCATATCCAGCGCCATGGTGCAAAGCTTCCTCCGGGGGCGCCCGCCCCCCCCCGTTTCCCAGAGTTTTTTAGGGAGGACGGCGCTGCCGGTGGGGCTGGAGGAGGCAGGCAGTGGCTGGAGGACAGCTTCTCCAGCGGGGAAGAGGGACGCAGCGTCTTCTGGCTCAGCTGGGCACTTTGTGCCACAGTGGCCACGGCAGACGGAGGCTCTGGGTGTGGTGCTGCTTTGCAGTGCATGGTGGAGGCGAGCGAGGGCAGCAAACTGATACTTGGAGGTGCCGCTTTCAGCCTCCGCCTCTTCCCTGGCGCCCTCCAGAACTTATTGCCCTGGCGCCCTTCACCACTAGTCTCTATGGGTAAGACGCCCCTGCTTGGGAGAGAACATCACTGTTTGAGATTCTGCCCTGCCATGCGATGCCCCAAATCTCCCTGACACAGTGCACGTGGAAGGCATTGAGGCATCGCTCCTGGAGGGCGTACGTTGCCCACGACTCACTTCCATAAAGTAGCGTGCTCAACACTTAGTCCAGTGACGAAGGCGGCATAAACACTTTACCTTTAAAGTCATCAAACCTTTATTGCATTAGCATACAGCCATAGCAGGATAAGACAAAAATGCTAGAGAGAAGCAACCTAACAAAATTCAAACGATATTACTGGCATTGTGACATTTAAATTACCCTAAAACAATAATGTAAAAATTTAGTTGCCAGCGCCGGGAATCTAAAATGCAGATGTATATAAAACATATAATGGCCCCAAAATAGGCTCGGCACATTAGGTTAAAAAGGTAATACAAAGAGTTAAAACAGGTCCAGGTCTGGGACACACTACCCAGTCAGTGTTGCCCTAAGTTTCAAAGCCTGCACTATAAAGATTGCCACCCCATGTGAAATTTGGGGATTTGCGTCCACAAGAAGCGATTTCAGACAATCTTCCTTAGATGTGATGGTGGGCGGGATCAAGAGGAGGAGCTTAGATCTTATTAGCTCATAAATAGGGCAGTAGAAAAAGAAATGTATGAAGTCCTCTACTTCATTCATTGTGCATGGACATAGACGCTGAGTAATGGGGGTCTTAAAGTAAATCCCCTGCAAGAAGGCCGTGGGTATAGAATGGAAACGGGCCATGGTAAACGCTCTTCTCAAATTGGGCTCCATCAGGTCTATCAACCTTTAAAGTCAATTGGGAGCTAACAAGAATTTTGGGGTACTGTGGCTTGTTAAGGTTGCTGGAAATTATAATTTGCACCTTCAGGAGGCTCAACAATCTGCCCACTATCAAGGCTGATTCGTGTCTTACTCACTGCACCTTTTAGTTACATGTGGCTTCATCATAAGTGCTCTTAAATTCTCCATAGAGAATGCTGGCACACACACACACACACACACACACACACACACACGTATGTATGTATGTATGTATGTATGAATGTATGTATGTAAAGGGACCCCTGACCATTAGGTCCAGCCGTGATCGACTCTGGGGTTGGGACGCTCATTTCGCTTTATTGGCCATGGGAGCCAGCGTACAGCTTCCGGGTCATGTGGCCAGCATGACTAAACCGCTTCTGGCAAACCAGAGCAGTGCACGGAAACGCCGTTTACCTTCCCGCCGGAGAGGTACCTATTTATCTACTTGCACTTTGATGTGCTTTCAAACTGCTAGGTTGGCAGGAGCAGGGACCGAGCAACGGGAGCTCACCCTGTCGCGGGGATTCAAACCGCCGACCTTCTGATCGGCAAGTCCTAGGCTCTGTGGTTTAACCCACAGCGCCACCTGCGTCCATATATGTGTGTGTGTGTGTACCTGAAGTTTAAATGCAGGGTTGTGCATACTCAGCACTAAAAAGTTTAAATCTGCATCTATGTCTGGAAATCCATATTCTGCACCACCACCACCCCACAATTAAGTGCATAAATTGTGCAAATCTGCCCAATTTCTTATTTTGCATAATCTTCCTCCGTTTTCATATTTTGCATATTTCTAGTTATGCTTGGAAGAAAGTGGTGCTGGTAATATTAGAAGCCACCAAAGGAATATGCAGCCACCACCCTCTGACTTCTGAGATTTCAACAGCTTCTTTGAGCTAAAATAGGTTAGAAATAATAGCTTTAAAATAAAGGAAGGAGAATATAAGGAAGCTGAATGAAGCCTACACCAAACCCAGTACCAGAATCTGCACCTTTTCTGCACTCTCATCAAATTATAGCATACACAAGCCCTGTTTAAATATTTTCCCTAGATCAAAGCAGTTTGGTTAGCATAACAAGATGGCACTGGATCAGTGCCTGAACTTAGCATATTTATATGTCTACAGAACTGTAATTTATTGATGAAATATTTTTCTTTTCATTCAACTAGCATTTGGGTCTCTGTTTCCTACAATCTCAGTCTACTTCGAGAGGGGGGAAATATGACACTGAAATCACAATCTCACAAGTTCTTCTGACTATTTTCATCTTTGCCATGTTAAAACATTTGCAGTGTGAAAAAGAGTGGTTTTAAAAAACAACAAAAAACCTCCGCCAACTTGAGCAAAATACATCAAAATACGTCAAAATGAAATAAGGGAGAGGGC
This sequence comes from Podarcis raffonei, assembly GCF_027172205.1. Classification (NCBI taxonomy): domain Eukaryota; kingdom Metazoa; phylum Chordata; class Lepidosauria; order Squamata; family Lacertidae; genus Podarcis; species Podarcis raffonei. The sequence continues at coordinate 7,485,949 of NC_070607.1, read as the reverse complement.
AAGGAGGGGGAAAACGCAGAGACAAATCTGAAATGATGCTGAGCAGAATGTTGGAATTTAGAGAGCATATCCTCTACAGCATATATGGATTCAAGATGCAAACCAACCATTAACAGGGTGGATTAAGGACTCTCAGAGCTTATGAAAAAGCATCCACACAACTGCCTCGTGAATCTCTGGGCTGCTGCCAGACTCTTGCAGAAAGGCTGGGCTCATAGCATGAAACGGTGTTATGAATCCATAACACCCCTATTTTGGTGAGTGGCAGAAGGAATTTCTTGCTCTACTGCCTTTATTTATTCAAGACATTTCTATACATTCCTAAGTGGTCACATAAAGCCACTTCCGAGATAAGGAGGAGGTGGGGTTGCGGGCTTCACACCCCTTCCCCACAATCACGGGGGCTGGCTCCAGCCCACGCAATAGCAGAGGGAATCCTCGGCCGCGTCATACCCAGGGCCAGCCAATCGGCTGGCTCCGGGGGCGTGGCCTTGCCTATTTAGGTCTGCCGCGGCCGAGGCTCCTCCTCTTTCCCTCACCGCAGCTGATCGGGTTTCCCCACCCTTCCCACCCTTTAGGCTAGGTTCTTTGATGTTGCTATGAACTTCAGTGGTCGCCGTCAAGGGGCCTGGTAGGAATTTTTCCAAATGGCAGATTGGCACCGGCCATTTGGTTTTCACCTACCTCATAGCAAACCGTCACAACTCCTCGGTATTGGCGGTTAGGCATTGGTGGGCGTACTGTTATTGTCATGCAGATGAATGGGGGGGAAGGAGTGCCATCACCTTCCCCAAGCAAAGAGTAGTCCGGTAAAGGATTCCGGGGGGGCGTGGCCTTGTCCTAAACCTAAGGAGGTGTGGGCTCATGGCACGCCCCCACATGGTGACACTGGGGGGAGGTCCTAGTTGACATGCCTCAGCAGGACTCCTCCCACTGGTGGTTAACCCTTACCGGCCATCAAGCCGGTTAGTTGTTAGGACCAATGCCAAAGCCAATACCGCTCAATTCCTGTAATCAATAAAGTTGTGGCCTAATTCGACCCATTAACCTGAATTCTTGTGTCCTGTGTCTTTATTTTCATGGGGGAGGCGGGAACTCGCCACGCCTAAGTGGTGCACATAACAACAATCCACAAAAAATGGGACAATAAATCGACAAAAATGATCATGAAACCCAAACCATTGCCAGATTCAAGACCATTAAGGTCTTGCAAGACACCCTAACAAACCCAACCTAAAATATGTTTTGTTGTGGCAATACTGGGGTTGCCATATTTCAAAAAGTGAAGATCTAGAGGGGCTTTTTTGGGGTGGGGCCTAATCCAGGACGTATGGAAGTCCTAGGCAATACTGAATGTGATTCCTAAACCTTTGGATTTCGCCCTGGGTGACTGAAGATGGTGGCCAAAATTGACAGGACTCTAGATTAGAGTTAGCGCTAAATATTAGCCAAAACAAAATGTTGGGATTTAGATATCTTCGCTCCGGAGAAAAGTCTGAAAAATTTGAAGAAAAACAAAACATTACAGAAAGACTTGCAAAATCTCTTAAGGGGGTACTGCGAATCCTTAACCACTGTTCCATCCACCCACAATTTGGACCGTAATTCCACAGGAACCTAGCAGTTACAACCAACTCACTTTACACAGGCTGGTTCTATTAATAATGAAAAAATATTTCTTATTTTTAGGTAAGAGGCCCACATTAAAATTACATCTCACCACCCGATTTAATTTGGAAATGCTGCTAGGTTTGATCTATAAAAAATCTCAGTGATCTCATGCTTTTTCATCATACGTACTAAAAGAGAGAGTGGGGGGATTTTATTTTTATAGGTCAGGTAGGTAAAAGGATATATTGTAACTCCTTCAGGAAAAAAACGAGAGAGGAAGGAAATCAAAATAGAAAACAGCTACTAAGATCTATTTCAAAAATGCCAATTAAAACAGGAGAGAAACATGCTAAAAAGAAAGATGCAAAAGACCAAGGTTTGAGGGAGGGGAGGGGATGAGGAACATGGAACCAGGCTGTGCTTTTATTCATGCACATTTTAAAAAAACAACTACAAAACTTCCTTTTTTGGCTATTTTATCTTGACACATTGGGAAGAATTCACCTAACAAGCCCCAGATCAGTCGAATCCCGGAGCAAGGATTTCCACTTGTGGAATGGATCTTTCCCACTTTGCCCTCCTCTCCCCGAAATTGGCTCGGGGTGGTGGTGCTCAGGAGTACCAACAAAACAATGTGCAAGGGGTCTTGTTCCACCTGGCAAACTGTTTTAAAGAGTAAAGGTAAAGGGACCCCTGACCATTAGGTTCAGTCGTGACCGACTCTGAGGTTGTGGCGCTCATCTCGCTTTATTGGCCGAGGGAGCCGGCGTACAGCTTCCAAGTCATGTGGCCAGCATGACTAAGCAGCTCCTGGCGAACCAGAGCAGTGCACGGAAATGTTGTTTACCTTCCCACCGGAGCGGTACCTATTTATCTACTTGCACTTTGATGTGCTTTCGAACTGCTAGGTTGGCAGGAGAAGGGACCGAGCAACGGGAGCTCACTCTGTCGCGGGGATTCGAACCGCCGACCTTCTGATCGGCAAGTCCTGGGCTCTGTGGCTTAACCCACAGCGCCACCCGTGTCCCTCGTTTTGCCTAAAGATTCAATCTTTGAGCTGGAGCCCCTGTACAATTCTAATGAGCAATACATTTTCCATAATATCCTAACTAGACTAAAGGATGTCGAGAGGCAAAATATTATGGCAGCTGTAAACAAAATTTGTTCGCCCATATTCTATGATTTAAATATCTTAGATAGCAGAGCCAATTACGTCACCAAATTAATAATTCCAGCCCAACGTAGGGCCTTTATGCTGGCCCGTTTGAATGTTTTTCCCTCAGCATTTGTCAGGGGAAGATATCAAAACATCCCCAGAAACAAGAGATTCTGCAGATGTTTTATGAATGTCCCGGACACGGTAGAGCACATTCTCTTTCAGTGCCCATTGTACAGTACGCTCCGTCAACGCGTGCTGTCCCCTCTTTTGGGTGGTCTGGAGCCCCAACAAGGTGAATGTGTGGGATTCTGCCTATCCGACGTTGACCAAAGGGTAACGGCGGGGGTAGCCGAGTTTTTGGTAGTAGCCCTCCAAGGAGCGGGTTAGCAAGGAAAACCACTGATTTTATATGTATATATATATATATGTATGTAGCCAACTGCTGCCTTTCTGTATATATCTCAAGGCTTTTATATGTTACTTTCTCTTTTATCGTTTTATTTGTATAATGCCTAATAAAGGTTTGAATAAGTAAAAGTCCCTCGTTTTAAAAAGAGGACACCACAAATTCATGGAAGATAATTCAGTGAGCATTAGCCATGAGATGTCAAATAGGGCTTCTATGATTAGAAGAAGCATGTCTCAGAATATGAGATGTTGCAAAATAAACAACAGGACACAGTAGCCTTTTCATGGACTGGAAGTGCCTCCATCCCATGGTGCTACATTGCATTGTATAAATTAGGCAAGCCTGGTTTTTTAATATTTATTGTGATGTTGCATCCTTTTCCTATTTTTTTTTTACTTCTTCAGCTACTCCTGGGGAGAAGCAAAGAGTAGAACTGACCACATAGAAGACCTGTTGATCTCATACTTTTGGAATTCTGGACTAGAAACTGTTTCAAAATAAGAACGGATTCTCATGAAGCGCCGGTTCGGTACCCGATTGCACATAGCACTTTCTCAATGCTCCCATGGAGTTGTAGATTCCACACAGCCCTGTTTTAATGTCCACAAATGAACCTGACTAGTGATCCAACCAGAGTCTAAACCAGATAAAACAATAGCAAAATGTGGCAGAAAATAGCTTAACCACAGATTAATATTTATAATTAAAATGAAGTGGCTGTAACAACCCATATAGGGATTCTGTCCTGGGCAGGAGTCCTGTCCCCTGCCCCCATTTACTGTATTTTTCGCTCTATAGGACGCACCCAACCATAGGACACACCTTGTTTTAGAGGGGGAGAAGGAAAAAATTCTCCCCCTCTCTGCTCAGCGCCCCTTCAATGAAGCGGCAGGAGAAAAGGAGCCCCTTCCATTTCTCCTCCCGCTTGGCTGAAGGGGCGCTGCACAGCTCTCCCTCTCTGCTGAAGCCAGGAGAGTCTTGCTCTCCTGGCTTCAGCAAAAGGAACCCGAAGCCTCCGGAGCGCAGCGGGAACTCATGCTGCGCTCCGAAGGCTTCAGATGGCTATCCGTGAAGCCTGGAGAGCGAGAGGGGTCGGTGCGCACCGACCCCTCTCGCTCTCCAGGCTTCAGTGAAAGCAACGCGAAGCCTCCGGAAAGCGGAGGGAGCGTTCCCTTTGCGCTTCGGAGGCTTCACATTGCTATCGCTGAAGCCAAGGAGCCTGCATTCGCGCCATAAGACGCACACACATTTCCCCTTAATGTTTGGAGGGGGAAAAGTGCATCCTATAGAGCGAAAAATACAGCAATACTGTTGGGGAAATGGCTAAAACGGCACCTATCCAGATTTCTCCAAAATGTATTCATTTTAAACAAGTTGTCCCCCATAGTCTTCCAAATTCCAGCCCTGAGGCTCTAGCATAATGGTCACTTTCCCTCTTCATTTTATATCTTCCGTTGGGCACTTAAAGCCTTATGTTATTCCACCACTCCATGGCAGCAGAGCTGAAATGTTTTAAGCAAGAGAACAGGGAAGTAATGCAAAGCAAAATGCACATTCCTCTAACTCCATTCTGAAAAAGATTGCCACTTGAGAATTATTATTATTATTGCAAAGAGTGACATATGAGTCAAGCATATGCCAAGAATTCCAGTGGGACTGAATGTTTATTAGAGCCAAGAGGACGAGATTTTTCAGAAGCTGCAATACATGGATACGGTTGCCATATTTGGAGAAAACTTATTTTATAATGTTTTGTTGCTGTCATCTTCCTCGCATGTGGTAGGAAGTTCCGGAAACAGAACTTTTAACAGCAGGGTCCCATCCCCCACAAGTTCCATGTTTTATGGGTCTGAATTCATTTTGACATGTATCTTCTCTATTTGTAATTTTTAGTTTTCTTCTAGGAAAAGACGGAGTACAACAGTACATGATATTTCAACTTTTGCTGCACCATCCAGCTGTATAAGGGAATTGCAATACTGGAAGTTTTCCTTCCAGCCTCTTTCGCAGCTGCTATACACCCAGTTGATGTTTTCAGGGAGCTCTCCAGCACAACTGTCAATTAGATCTTGGGGTTGTGGTGGACAGCAAATGAAATTCTAAACCTTTCCCCCAGCAAATATACTTTTCGAACCTGGGGACAGGAGTGGGGAGAGAAATTTATATACACCCAGTGCTTTTTTTCCTTAAAAAAAATGTATAGGGGTACTAAATTAATAATAATAATAATAATAATAATAATAATAATAATAATAATAGTTGTTTTTATTATTATTTATACCCCGCCCATCTGGCTGGGTTTCCCCAGCCACGCTGGGTGGCTCCCAACCAAATATTAAAAACACAATACAGCATTAAACATTAAAAACTTCCCTAAACAGGGCTGCCTTCAGATGTCTTTTAAAAGTAAGATAGTTGCTTATTGCCTAGACATCTGATGAGAGGGCGTTCCACAGGGCAGGCGCCTCTACCGAGAAGGCCCTCTGCCTGGTTCCCTGTAACCTCACTTCTCGCAGTGAGGGAACTGCCAGACAGCCCTCAGCACTGGACCTCAATGTCTGAGCTGAACAATGGGGGTGGAGACGTTCCTTCAGGTATACTGGACCTAGGCCATTTAGGGCTTTAAAGGTCAGCACCAACACTTTGAATTGTGCTTGGAAACGTACTGGGAGCCAATGCAGATCTCTCAGGACCAGTTAAATGCTCTCGGCGGCCACTCCCAGTCACCAGTCTAGCTGCCACATTCTGGATTAGTTGCAGTTTCCGAGTCACCTTCAAAGGTAGCCCTATGTAGAGCACATTGCAGTAGTCCAAGCAGGAGATAACTAGAGCATGCAGCACTCTGGCAAGACAGTCTGTGGGCAGATAGGGTCTCAGCCTGCATACCAGATGGAGCTGGTAGACAGCTGCCCTGGACACAGAATTGACCTGTGCCTCCATGGACAGCTGTGAGTCCAAAATGACTCCCAGGCTGTGCACCTGGTCCTTCAGGTGCACAGTTACCCCATTCAGGACCAGGGAGTCCCCCACACCAACCCGCTCCCTGTCCCCCAAAAACAGTACTTCTGTCTTGTCAGGATTCAACCTCAATCTGTTAGCCGCCATCCATCCTCCAACCGCGTCCAGGCACTCACACAGGACCTTCACTGCCTTTACTGGTTCTGATTTAAAAGAGAGGTAGAGCTGGGTATCATCCGCATACTGATGGACATGCAGCCCAACCCCCCCGATGATCTTCCCAGCAGCTTCGTATGTTAGATGTTAGAAAGCATGGAGGAGAGGACGGAGCCCTGAGGCACCGCACAAGCCCAGGGGCCTGAACACTCATCCCCCAACACCACTTTCTGAACATGGCCAAGGAGGAAGAAGCAGAACCACTGTATAACAGTGCCCTCAGATCCCAGCTTCTCTAGACAGTGCAGAAGAATATCATAATCTATGGTATCAAAGGCAGCTGAGATCCAGAAAGACCAGGAAAAAACTTCCACCTCTGTGCCTAGCCCACCGAAGATCATCAACCAGCACGACCAAGATAGTTTCAGTCCCATGATGAGGCCTGAATCCCAATTGGAAGGGATCCAAATGGTCTGCATCCTCCAGGCGTGCCACCCGCTCAATCACCTTGCCCAAGAATGGAAGATTTGGAGCTGGGCGATCATTGGCCACAATGGCCGGGTCCAAAGATGGCTTTTTAAGAAGCGGTTTAATAAGTGCTTCTTTAAGCAGGTCTGGGAAGACTCCCTCACAGAGGGAAGCGTTCACCACCCCACAGAGCCCATCACCCAGTCCTGCCTGGCTCACTTTTATAACTCAGGATGGGCAAGGATACAAGAAGACAGGTGGTCAGTTTCACTTGTCCAAGCAGCCTGTCCACATCCTCGAAGGTAACAGATTGGAATTGAGCCTACACAATTTGACTAGACAGGACTCTGGGAGCAGGGAAACTGGGACCAGGGCCAGTAACAAGGCAAGGAATAAAGATCTACATTGGGAACAAGGATGAGAAGAGTCCATCCTTCTCAGAAGTATGTAAAGGCAAAGGGGGGGGGGGAGCCTGACAGGTGCTGGAACTGTGCTGTGGTGCGCTCTCGTGCGCTCTGGCTTTTAAAAACAACAAACCTCCTATCAGCTCCAGTCTGCACAAAACATCAAGTGGGGGCACCAGTTTAGTGAAAGCTGGGGTGGAACATCAAAGGAAACCAAAACAATTGCCCCAACACTAGACAGAATTCCCAAAAATTCCACGCATTCCAGTATCACAAATGAATACACCCAGTAAATATAAACACATTGTAGAAATACAGTTTGAAGACAAAAAAGTATGGCAGGCAGAAATAATGAATGCTGTACCACAGAATATCACACAGAGGCCACACATATATGGCAAGGCCAGCTTTCAACTGTGGGGTTTGGGAAGTCTGGATATGACCCAAAACAAAAGCCCCATAATAATATCAAACATTCTTTGCACCCTGAAAAGTTTGAATTCAGGTAACATCCTGCAACATTAAATCCCTTCCTACAGGAGAGTTTTCAACACCTCTATCCAAGATGTGTGATGCTGCAACTGTGTCAGCTGATCTCACCTTTTCTAGCAGGTTTTTTTTTTTTTGGTTTTTTTTAAATAAGAAAAAGAATATTAACAGTTCTGTTTGAGCTGTGACTGGAGCTGTGAAAACGAAGAGAGATCCCTTCCCCCATTCCCGATCCTGATCTCTCATTTTGCATCTTATTTAATGAGTTTTCACATTTGTTTTCTACCCTTCTACACGAGAGCCTCAAGGCCATTTCACAAGTTGCCCAATTCCTACAAAAAAGGGCCCTTTTAGATGGGTATCAATATGGAAGCCACATGTTACATTGTGTAATGCCCCAACACACAAAGCAGTGGAGGTTGATCCATTACAGCAGGGGTCAGCAAACTTTTTCAGCAGGGGGCCGGTCTACTGTCCCTCAGACCTTGTGGTGGGCCAGACTATAGTTTGGGGGGGGGGAAATGAAAAAAATCCTACCCCCCCCCAAATAACCCAGAGATGCATCTTAAATAAAAGCACACATTCTACTCATGTAAACGTGCTGATTCCTGGACCGTCCGCGGGCTGGATTTAGCAGGCAATTGGGCCAGATCTGGCCCCCGGGCTTTAGTTTGCCTACCCATGCATTAGAGATACATTTTAAAAAAGGTAAAGGACCCCTGACAGTTAAGTCCTGTCGCGAACGATTCTGGGGTTGCAGTGTTCATCTTGCTCATCTTGCCGACGTTTGTCCGTAGACAGTTTTTCCAGGTCATGTGGGCAGCATGACTAAGCTGCTTCTGGCGAACCAGAGCAGTGCATGGAAACACCATTTACCTTCCCACCGGAGTGGTACCTATTTATCTACTTGCATTTTGACATGCTTTCAAACTGCTAGGTTGGCAGGAGCTGGGACTGAGCAACGGGAGCTCACCCCGTCGCGGGGATTCGAACCGCCAAACTTCTGATCGGCAAGCCCTAGGCTCTGTGGTTTAGACCACAGCACCACCCGCGTCCATTACATTACTTTAATGTACATTACATTAATGCGATACATTAGTATCCCATAAACTTGGCTTTGGCTCCACCAACTGTTTGGACTCCCTGCATTCTGCCATGCCAACCTTGATGGGCACCAGCCACTAGAAGCGCCATGGTTGTACACAGATGTCATTTGCACACTTGAAGCCACAATTGTGCATGGCTGACCTGGATCAGACATCCAGACTTCCAGGAACATACTTTGTGTGTTAGGGACTGAGGCTAGGCCTCAAGCATACAGTTCATTCAATTCAAGTGACTCTTCTAGTCTTCCCCAGTCCCCAGTTATTACAAACAATTGTCACTTTTGCTTATTATAGGACACAAATTTCCCAGGTTTGGGGTGGGGGCAGAAGCTTCCATCGATATTGGCCTGATTGCCACCATTTTGGATCAAGATGGCAATCCAAAACATAACTTTGGTATGGCTGTGCCTGATTTTTGGTGTAGCAGGCCAAACTGCATTGCTTTGCATGCCTCTGAAGATATCGGTGCTCCATTTGGCAGAGAATCACCAAAGTTGGTGTGTGTCATGGGCCATGAGTCAGCTTCACCTGCTGAACAGCAGCCAGAATGGGGAGAAGGCGGAATGAATGACTCCACCTGCAATTTCCAAGGGCAGGAGGAGAAGGCACTGGTGAGAACCAGCTGGCTTTGGCCTTTTTAAACAGAGCGCTCAGCAGCAGTCAGATGCTGTGGTTCCTGGTCCGACGTTGCTGCTGCCTGCTCTCCATATAGACACTTGACTCTGTGATCATCTGAATTCCCTGACCTCTGGACTATTTGACTTTGTATGTGGATTCCGCTCTCAGGTAAGTGTTCCTCAGAATGCCAGGCACTATTCTGAATCAAAATAGCGGACCAAAACGTGACTTTGGCACGAGTTTGCCCAGTTTGGTGCTAAGGGTCCAAAACTGCACCGATTTGAAGTTATTGTTGTCTACTTTGACTTGACTTTGCCAAATATGGCCTGGCGGTTCCAACCAGCACCTATCTAGAGGGGCTCTGAAGGTATTTCCGCTCAACTTGGCGCATGGGTTTCCATGGTAGAGGAGGAGGTATCTGTGTTAGATGCCAGATGTCGTAATTAAACATTAGCAACCCTATCACCCACACAAAATAATTGGGAGCCAAACTAGGTGTTCCCTGGGTCAGATTAGAGCCCTGGCTTGTGCACGTATGTGTGTACACACAGTCTACAAACTCACAAATTATGCTATCTGTTCAAACATATCTCTCTCTCTCTCTCTTTGTTTCTTTGAATTCCCTGGCAGCGCAAGGCTGTCCCAGATAGTAAATAATAAAACAGAGAATTAAAAAATGAGTTGGAATGGGGATTTGTGGGTTCAGCTTGTCTATCTTGAGCACTTGAGGAGTGCAGCCAAATTCACCTCGAGTGGATAGAAGGAGAGACCCGCCCAGAAACACACCAGGGAGGCAAGTGGTAAGCTTACAAACAGAACAAAAGCAACTGCAGCAGTTTGATCTGTGGGATCCAACAGGCAAAACTGCCCAAGGCATAGCAGATAAGCATTATCACATGCTAATGTCTGCTGATCAAGCTATTGTTAAAGATATTGGTGCAGGAGGAGGCAAAGATGTTGGCAACCCAAAGTACCATTGCTCTACTCTTCTTCCATTTGGTGGAAGGAGAACAATAGTGCTCTGTGCACAAGGGCTCTTGCTCTCTCGCGCGCTCTCTCTCTCTCTCTCTCTCTCTCTCTCTCTCTCTCTCTCACACACACACACACACACACACACACATCCTGCCACCCTAGCATATGGCCTATGAATCATTCACAAAGTGGGCAAATTAATTATTCATCCAAACCAGAAGACCAAACACTTTGCTAATTGTCTGGGAGAGGGAGAGGAATGGAAGGTTTCATGTAGGTAACTGCCAGGTGTCATGATTCACAAAGAGAGAAGGAAGGGGTGGGCAGGGGGTATGGGAAGGAATGAAGGTCTTGCCTGAGCTGATCAGATAATTAGTTTGTGCCGTCCACTGTTTGCCTTTTAAGACAGACCCCATTCATCAGCAAAAACGAGCTATTTGCACGTGGGCCACATGGCATGCTAAGCCGGGGCAAGCTGAAAACTGGCCTGATCCAGGGGATGCAGGCAGAGCTCGCGGAGTTGCTGGGTGCAAATCCCAGCTTGCAAACAGTGCCCTGGGCTGGCATTTTGAAAGGGATTGCCATTTGCTACCAAAAAAAAAAAAATAAGAAAAGAAGAGAGCCCTCTTCCTGCTGAAACAGACTGAAATGCAGGAATCAAAGGAGTGAACTATTTCCCAGCATCCAGATAACATGCTTTTAAAAATGGCTAAGCAATATTTTCAAGTTGCTCCTTTATTAAAAAAAATACTTGGTTCGTAAAAAAGCTCCACCTGCAAATCTGTGTTTCTCTGATGGTTGTTAAATAAGCAGGAGGAAGGGTCGGGTTGGGGGCAGGAGGTGGCAAGCCATTCTCAGCCGCACCTTCTCCATCTGTAAAACTGGAGTAGCAGCAACCCTACAATTTAGAGTTGCTGCCAGGATGTAGAAAGTTGTGATGCACACCCAAAACCTAAGTACCGTCAAACCTTGGTGCCCAAATGGCTTAGTTGCTGAACAAATCAGCTCCCGAACGCCGCAAACCCGGAAGTAAGTGTTCCAATTTGCGAACGTTTGCAGCCAATCGGAAGCCGTGCCTTGGTTTTCAAATGGCTTCGGGAGTCAAACGGACACCCAGAATGGATTAAGTTTGAGAACCAAGGTACCACTGTAATAGGACGGACAGTAAATCTAACTAAGGAAGAGTTTCTTAGTCCTATCCATGGCAGGATTTGATACATGCAGTTAGCATGTCCTTGGATGAAACAGATTATTTACATTCTTTTCAATTTGGTTTTAAGGCTGGTCTAAGAACTGGAAAGGTGTTGGTCGACCTAGTGTATGGACAGGGATAATACAACCCCGCTGATTTCTCAATGACTTGATTACCCATCAACCATGGTATCCTCGTGGAATGCTTAGCTGAGACAGAATTGGGAGCATCACAGATGCTGAGATAGAATAGTGACATCAGCTGACAGTCAGATTTGGCCCACCAGAGCTGGGAAGATGACGATCTTGCCTGCTGAAGAAGTGTGCATGCACACAAAAGCTTATACAGTGGTACCTCGGGTTACAGACGCTTCAGGTTACAGACTCCACCAACCCAGAAATAGTACCTTGGGTTAAGAACTTTGCTTCAGGATGAGAACAGAAATCGCGTGGCGGTGGTACACTGGCAGCGGGAGGCCCCATTAGCTAAAGTGTTACCTCAGGTTAAGAACAGTTTCAGGTTAAGAACGGACCTCCAGAACAAATTAAGTTCTTAACCCGAGGTACCACTGTACCAAGAACAAACTTAGTTGGTCTTTAAGGTGCTACTGGACAATTTTTTTATTTTTAAAATATATTTCGACTGCGTCAGACTACCTACCTGAATCTAGAACCATGGAGGGCACCACATTGAGCCGCATGAAATGGAAGTCCATCAACCTCACAAAGAAACTGGCACAGGTACAGACTGATATCTCCTTTCTGACTAAATGCAAGAACATGGACATTATACCTAAGGGTCTTCGAATTAAGAACCCTCTACAATCCACCTGTCCTACTGAATATGCAAAGAAACTATGCCACACTTTCTCAAAGAAGCTGCTCAAACATCTTATCACGTTCTATACTCTAAACAGAAGCAAATAAAGGAGGAACTCTCTGTACTGGACAACTCTACAAGGAATCATCCAGCTTGGCAAGAGTTCCACAAGGAAAGACAAACCATTTACCACTCTCAACTGGAGTGGCTGAAAAAACTGTGTATCTGAAGAAGTGTGCATGCACACGAAAGCTTATTCCAAGAACAAACTTAGTTGGTCTCTAAGGTGCTACTGGACAATTTTTTTATTTTTATATATATTTGATCTTGCCTACCGGGAGTGAAAGCTTCCTTAAGCCTGCCCTAAACTGTGAAATTCCGACAAAAACACACTTCTTCACACTGGCCTTTGACACCTGAGGGATATTTTTCAGAACCCATGCTATTCTCTTGAAGTCAATTGCTTTAGCTAATTCTACTATTGTATTTTTATATCATTGTAGCCTGCCTTGGGACCTTACGGCGAAGGGTGGATAAAAAATCCTATGAATAAACAAATACCTTCACTGCCCAAGTTATGCATCTGATGAAGTAGGTTTTTGGCTAGGTAAAGGTAGAGGGACCCCTGACCATTAGGTCCAGTCGTGGCTGACTCTGGGGTTGCGGCGCTCATCTCGCTTTATTGGCCGAGGGAGCCGGCGTACAGCTTCCAGGTCATGTGGCCAGCATGACTAAGCCGCTTCTGGCGAACCAGAGCAGTGCACGGAAACACCGTTTACCTTCCTAAGGGAGCGGTACCTATTTATCTACTTGCACTTTGACATGCTTTCGAACTGCTAGGTTGGCAGGAGCAGGGACCGAGCAATGGGAGCTCACCCCATCGCGGGGATTCAAACCGCCGACCTTCTGATCAGCAAGTCCTAGGCTCTGTGATTTAACCCACAGTGCCACCCGCATCCCTTTTAGGTTTTTTTGGCTACTTACCCTAATATATGCTACTGCTTCATTCACCTATCTCCCTCACCCCGTGGATATCATGCCACAGGTAAACTGTGGCTGTGTGTACAAATGTATATGAAAGGGGAAACACATGGGCTTGTAAAAAGGATATTACTAATTCATGGAGCTATAATTTAGCTATAATTTAGCTATAACGGTCAATGGAGACTCCATAACCACAGCCAGTCCATTTGCCTCTGTTGTTTGCCCCCATCATGCGGGAGGCCTTTGCCATTATACCCTGTGTACTCAATGCTCCTGTGGCAACAGAATGGTCAACTGGATGGGTCTGATTGCACCTATGAAAGCTTAGGTAAAAAGGTAAAGGAACCCTGACAGTTAAGTCTAGTCATGGACGACTCTGGGGTTGCGGCACTCATCTCGCTTTACAGGCCGAGGGAGCCAGCGTTTGTCTGCAGACAGTTTTTCTGGGTCACGTGGCCAGCATGATTAAGCCGCTTCTGGCGCAACGGAACACTGAAACCAGAGCAGCACACGGAAATGTCGTTTACCTTCCCGCCAGAGTGGTACCTATTTATCTACTTTGACGTGCTTTCGAACTGCTAGGTTGGCAGGAGCTGGGACTGAGCAACAGGAGCTCACCCCATCACAGGGATTCAAACCTCTGACCTTCTGATCGGCAAGCCCAAGAGGCTCAGTAGTTTAGACCACAGCGCCTTCTTCAGAAGTTATGGTCCACACAACTACAGCCAGGTAGACTGGTGGAGCAGGCCGACAGTCCCTGCTCCCACCACTGTGTTCCTAGTGGCCTTGCTCTGCCATTGCTCCACACTTTGAGGCAGAACTGGGGAGCTTGCTGTATTCCTGTAAACTCCCCACCTGATTTACACCCCTTCAGCCCCAATGCATGGGAGGTGCTTCACGCAATTATGATCATGCAAAGGGGCTGAATGCCCAAACTGCTACAATCAACTGGGACACATGTCTGTTCTTGAACCACTTCTCCATCATTGGATTCTATCAAACATTTTGTTCCTCTGCTCATCCAGCACCCTTTTCAGCCACAACCCACTCAGAAGCCACTTTATAGCAAAATAAGCAAATCTCTATAGCAAGGTGGATGGAAACAAGCAAGTGCATTCTGTAGAGACAAATCTAAACTCTTTTCTTGGACTAAAGGGGGGGGGGAATCCAATACATGTGGATTCTAGAATTACTGTACCGTTGACTCCTCCTGTAGGGTTAACTGTGCCTATGAACGAGCAAGGTGCCCTGTTGCAGACCATATTTGCAGGGCTCGGTTTGTAAAAAGAATATACGTGAAATATATATACCCTACCTTTAGTTCTGAAATATCCCTAATCCGGCTTACAACCCTATCTTGGTGGTGCAACAACTAGGAGAGAAGCTGGGATAACACACACACACACACACACAAACACACACACACATGTGATGTTAAACCTCCCCCCAGATCTCTGGCCCTCTGCTGTCCCAGCAATGGCTCTCTTTATGGAGCCCAAGGGAAATAAGTGCACTTCAGAGAGCAGGGGTATAACCATCACTCAAGCCTGGAGCTTATTCTTATGAAGCCACCCCCCCCTCCAATTCATGTTTGGGTGGTGGAGCAACTGATAGCTGGCGAGGCTATGATGTTAGATCCTCTTCCAAGCCTCCTGGTTCTGTTGTTATCCTCAGAGAACTGAGCTCAGAGGAAATACCCCCCCCACACACACACACACAGCAACTGGGTACATATTTTAAGGGAGGGTTCATGACCCAATCAGACATGCATTCTATGATAAATTCTGGAGAGGCAGCCAGGCTGATTTTTGCTTGCAAACTAACAGATTTACTGCGATATAAGCTCTCATGGAGCAGAATCCACTTTGTCAGATGGATGAGCAGGGCCGTCTTTAGCAGATGCAGCTTCGGGGTGCAAATATCCACCCAGTGCCCCCAAATTATCACAGATAGGGATGGCCGTAGCTGCGCACTGCCAGCCATCCAGGGGGGTGCAACTCTCCCCTATACCGCTGCAGGAGAGCGATCCTCACAGAGGCTTGGGAGTGAAGTTGCGCCCTTCCCAAGCCTCCGCGGGAGGAGAGCGATCCCCGCAGAGGTTTGGGAGGGAAGCTGCGTGCCCGCCAGCCTTATGGTTGGCAGGGCACAGCCGGCGGGAGTGCAGGGAAAGAGGAAGCCACTGGCAAAGCCGCGCAGCTCCCCCACGTGCTGGGGCACCCCTGAGAGGCGGTGCACTGGTGCGACGCACCACTAAGCTCTATGGGAAAGACGGCTCTGTGGATGAAGGAGTTCTGTGAAACTTTTTCTTGAAACTGGCCAATGGACAAAAGAAACCAGGCAGTTCATGGCTCTGTTTTGTTCCTCTGTCGAGTTGGCAACCAGACAGCAGGTTTGGTATTCCCAGGGCTCAACTCTCTAAACACAAGATGAATGCTGAGCTCTGGGAAGCCTTGCATATCTTTATGGGGCTACCTCACTGGTAATTCCATACTCTAATAATCCCAGATGACTTCCTTGCTCCTCAGACCATGGGTAATTTCCCATCTGTGTCCTTCTGGCCTGCTCCCACCCACCCTTTCAGAGGCTCCGTATCCTTTGTCTTCTGCTTTGCAGGGAGCCTAACATGAATCCCAGCCTGAGACAAAGAGCTGCAAATACCAAGGAACCGCCTGGGGATTGATTGGTAGGTTAACTGAATTCCGGTCTGCAGAGGAAAGATCCCCCTAGAAGATCCAGTCTGTGATAGTTAACATAACACTAAATATCTAATGCGAGGGGGTGACACACTGCAATAGCCACCTAAGAAGGTCGGAGACCCATCCAAAGGTGGCTTAAGGTACCTGAGGAAGGAAGCTCAAAAGACTCTGTCCATAATTGTAAAAACATAAGCTAAAAGCCAATTGACCGTTTTGCTGTCCCTTTATGGTGACTCAAAATCTGTCGCCAGAGATGGTCCACTTCACCCTCGACTAATTCTGTAGCCCCAACTAATGTTTCAGCCTGCTGCGTCTGTGGGACAGGGTGGGGCAGTCTGCTTGCCCATTCATTTCCAAAGAAATCAGAAGATATATTCAGCATACCATCAAACATTATTAGGATGAAAGCAGTGACACTTCTGCTGACATCATATATATATTTATAGTGATGTTAAATTCTCGAGAATAATCTTTTGGAAAATATTCTCATTGTCGAGAATATTCTCCGGAGAATATTCTTACCTCAAATCACTATACATCTATTTAAAAAAACAATATATCCCCCAAATGGGATTTTTCCAGAACAGATACTAAAAAGGAACAATTTCTGGACAAGCTGATGTCATCACTGGTGTACAGGCAGCTGAGAATGCAAAGATCTGGAGGTGTGAACTTTAGCAGAAGGGGACTAGGAGAAAGGGAGAACTGCTGAGGCAGATCTTACTGGAGGCTTAGGTGATACTGGAAAGACCTAAGATATTTTTATTGAGCATTCGTCCTGATTTTTTATTTATTTATTATTATTATTTTTGCAGGGAAATTAGCTAGTGCTGGCTGTTCATAATGAGTATTCATTCTGATTTGGTCATGATGTGCCAAGCAAATGCTGCCCCACACTTTCCATCACATTTCCCCACCACAAAAATTCTTTTCGAGGAAGAAGCGTTGTTCAAGCAAGACCTCTCAATCACCTGCAATTGCACAACTTGAATTTGCTGGTCACTGACTGAATCACAGCCCAAAATAGTGACAGTCTGGAAGAGGACTGGAGTGGGGCCCTAAGCTATAGCTTGTTTAGCCTATACGTAAATCCGGCACTGCCCCTAACAGGGATGGACTTTGGTAATAGCACCCTGGCCAAGGCCAAAATTGGGTGCCCCTAAAAGGATCTCAGGGATGCGGGTGGTGCTGTGGTCTAAACCACAGAGCCTAGGTCTTGCCGATCAGAAGGTTGGCGGTTCGAATCCCCACGACAGGGTGCACTCCCGTTGCTCGGTCCCTGCTCCTGCCAACCTAGCAGTTCGAAAGCACATCAAAGTACAAGTCGATAAATAGGTACCACTCCAGCAGGAAGGTAAACAGCGTTTCCGTGCACTGCTCTGGTTCACCAGATGCGGCTTAGTCATGCTGGCCACATGACCCAGAAGCTGTACGCCGGCTCCCTTGGCCAGTAAAGCGAGATCAGCGCCGCAACCCCAGAGTCGTCCACGGCTGGACCTAATGGTCAGGGAGGTACCTTTACCTTTACCTTTTAAATGGATCTCAGTTATGGACCTTCTCAGTTTTGCACCCCCACAGCTCAGAGCCCTGTGTGGGGAACCACATGCATTGCCCAAAATTCTGCGCTGTACCTGACTTTCAAAAGGTGTCCAACCTGGGTTCCCAAAACCCTTAGAAGTGACTGTTGCAAATGGTCCTTTATCACTCTTGATCCCCACAGCCTTCAACTGATGCCTGCAGCTGCTAACACCAGAGGTGACCATGGAGAATTAGAGCTAATCCACACTTACCTTTTCTCTGCTCTTCCCAGGGATGCATTGAAAGCTCTGTGTCCTAGAACAACCCCCCTTTTTTCTTAAGCTCTGAAGCTTTCCCTGCAAAAACCCAATATTTAAAGCTCAATCAGAGCAAACATCAATCCATAGAAAACCCAAATTGATGTTGGCTCAGCTTTCAAGAGCGTGTTTTCATGGGAAAGCTTGGAGCAAAATAAAAATATAAGTCCTCAGACACTGAGCATTAAACTGTGGACCTCTGCTGGAAAGAGTGGGGGAAATGTAAGAGTGGATAAGAACTAAGTTTTGCAAATGTAAATTTGGATTAGTGTAGGAATAGTTTGACCAATAGTCTGGTATAGTACTTTATTTCTAATATAAGCTTTACTAGTTGTTCAAGTGTCAGGGAGAGCAGGAGCGGAGACTGGCTAAAGTTGCCAAGTAGGAGAACTGGAATTCAGCCAGCTGTTTCCTTACTCCCAAGGAGATCACAATCAGGCAGTTGGAACCTGCGCCCCTTGCCGTAGTCAGGGTCAGCAAACTTTTTCAGCAGGGTCCACTGTTCCTCATACCTTTTGGGGGGGCAGACTATATTTTTTGGGGGGGGAATGAATTACTGTGCCCCACAAATATCCCAGAGATGCATTTTAAATAAAAGCACACATTCTACTCATGTAAAAACACACTGATTCCTGGACCGTCCAGGGGCCAGATTTAGAAGGCGACTGGGTCGGATCCGGCCCCCAGGCTTTAGTTTGCCTACCCATGCCCTAGGTGATGCTTGAGCAGGTGGGAGAAGCAGAGACAAAGAAAATGATGGGACTCCCAGCCCTACAAAAAGCTGTAGCAGACCCATCCATGCACAAGACAAGAATATACTACAGAAAATATGGGTTTGGGGAGACATGAAAGGAGAGCAATTTTACGCTTAAGAGTTAATTTTTTATGTTTGGGTCCAACCCTCCCTCCAAAACGCTTAAAATGGCATCAAGTATTCTCTCCACCAGGGACGCGGGTGGCGCTGTGGTCTAAACCACTGAGCCTAGGGCTTGCCAATCGGAAGGTCGGCGGTTCGAATCCCCGCGACGGGGTGAGCTCCCATTGCTCGGTCCCTGCTCCTGCCAACCTAGCAGTTCGAAAGCACGCCAGTGCAAGTAGATAAATAGGTACCACTCGGGGGGGAGGTAAACGGTGTTTCTGTGCTCTGGTTTCTCCAGAAGTTGCTTAGTCATGCTGGCCACATGACCCGGAAAAACTGTCTGCGGACAAACGCCAGTTCCCTCGGCCAGTAAAGCGAGATGAGCGCCACAACCCCAGAGTCATTTGTGACTGGACTTAACTGTCAGGGGTCCTTTACCTTTACCTTTATTCTCTCCACCACCTCTCAAATTATATCCTCACAGCAAGCTTTCATAGTGTGTGCACACACATGAACATGTCACAGGGAGGTGGTGCCTGCATTTGCAATTCTATGCACACATATACGTTGTGAATGAAGTGTGAAAGCAGATTTGGAGATCTGCCCCTTAAGCAAGAATCACACAAAGATGACTGGCACCAATCTGTAGGGTCACATGTACTCTAGGGTGTGCATTGGGATGTGTGTGTTTGGCACCTCCCAGCTACAATCCACAGATGAAAGCCAGTCCAGAGCACAGAAAAAGCATAGATACATATTTTGACAACAGGAGCTGTAAGGGACTCATTTTCCGAGAGCAGATCTTCCCAGCATGTTTTCCCTACTCAAGGAAAGGGAAAGCAGTTATTAATCTATTAGAGAAAGAGCAGAATCAGAAGCAATGGGTTAAACAAGTGAGAGGCATGTTTTTGGACAATCATTAGGACAAACCTCCCACCAGAATGCCTGCAAGAGATGTTTCAAAGTAAGCTTAAGCTGGCAAATCTCTTTCATTAGAAAGATATTTCTGATGATTTCTCCCTAAAAGTTTCCGTGCCATTGTTGCAGAAATCAAGATAGCAAACATATTTAAAGAAGGGTGTTCTCTAGGCTAACACCTGATGCCCAGAAAATGCTTGCTTTATGATGCGCATTGATGGCTTCTGATTGCTGCTAGCTACGAGCTGCTAGACCAGAGGTTGGCAACCCCATGGGCCACAAGCAACCCACCAGGGTCGTTTAACGGGCTCACAAGCCGCCCCCGAACCAAGCCGCCAACTCAGCGAGTCCCCGCGCACTGTGCTAAACCGGCACAGTGCGGCGCGGGACCTCACTTTCACAGCGCTGGAAATCATGTCTGCGCAGACACCGGAAATTGCCTCTGCGCAGACGCAGATGCCAGAAATTGCAGGCGCGCATGCAATCCGGTGCACGGAGGGATCTCTGCTGGAGTGAACTGGCCCAGGCAAGGTAAACCTTGCTGACCCCTGTGCTAGACAAACCCCACCTCCACAAGATTGGCTGGAGAGAAGCTGGTTGAAAGTTGGAATGTGTCCACTGAAGGGGATAGCAGTCGGAGTTTTGCAACTGGCTGGCAAAAAGCACCACGGGGAGATATGCTAAAATATGATGCTTGCTTTTCATGGCACTGAGAAGCACACAGTTCCACTGCCTGCTTGCCCCACGTCAGTGGTGTGCAGTCAGTGGACTAGGGGGACTAGGCTTGTCCCCTAAATGTCCCCCGGCGCCTCCGTCCCAAAGCTCAGGAAGCTTCTGCCCAGCTTAAGGAGGGAGGCACGATGCTCCAACAGGTCCAAGAGGCCTCCAGCATCCTATCAGAGGCCTGGCACCTCCTTCCCCAAACCCGGGAAGCTTCTGCCCAGCTTAGAGAGGCACGATGTTCACGCGTGTGTTGCCGCACATCCCCCAGGGGCGAAGGAAGGCGTTGTGACACCCAGGGTGGGCGTCACGATGTAGGGCGCATGTGCGGCGGCGCTACATACACCGCACATGTGCTGTATAGTGGTTTGCCACCGGAGCCACTCCAACGCTGTACGGACAGTGCCAGGATCCCTCCATTGCTGCTGCAGCCACGTACAGCACTGGAGTGGCGCCTGCGGCAAACCACTATACAGCACATGTGCAGCATCGCTATGTACAGTGCATGTGTGCGACGCTGCACATGCACTGTACTTAGTGGATTGTTACCGGCACCGGGATCCTCTGCTCGCGGCTGCAGTCGCTAATGGAGGATTCCCCCAAAGGCGGCTGTGGTGGCGCAATAGCTGCTCACGCCGCCACAAGCCCTCACAGAGTGACTTCTTGTCACCCCCGCAGACATGGAACCCAGGGCGTACCACCCCCCACGCCCCTGTTGCGATGCCACTGCCCCCCCCATTGTCCTCGCAAGCTGGCACCTCTGGCCCCAACTATCCCCCTTCGGAAAAATTCAACACACGCCATTGCCCACAATATTCATCTCTTTGTGTGTCCTGTCCAAAGGAGGCCTAAAGGGTGGCAATACAATAAAGGGCTTTTTTCAGTGGTGACTCCCTGCTTGTGGAATGCTCTCCCCAGAGAGGCTCTGCTAGCGCCATCTTTATCTATTTTTCGGCAACAGAAAAAACCTTCCTTTTTGCTGGGAATGTTAGCCTGTAATCTGAAGGGTTTCATGTCCCTTTGGTCTCTTTTAGTGGAGCTGGTTTTGCAAGACCTGTGTTCTGTTTGTATAGATGTAGGGCTTTTGTGTTGTTGGGGTTTTGGGGCAGTTTTTTTGCTTCATTTGTTTTAACTGGTTTTAGTGTTTATACTTTTGTAAGTCACTGGATGAGTCACTTTTGTAAGTAAAGCAACTAAAAGCAACTTGAGTGTGTGTGCACACACGCATGTAGATATATATATATGGCTTCCCAATTCTGAAATATATATATTTTTGGTTTTATATATAAAACAAAAATAGCATGATTTTAAAACACCACTTTCTGAAATAGCTTCACTTCTGTTGGCCCCAAAAATTCATATTTATTTCAGAACGGGGAAGCCATAAAATAGTACCAACATAGACCTCTACCTTTCATCAAGAGCGTTTGACTACATAACACCTCGGATCCTTTTCAACTTTAGAATAACTTATACTTGTCTATACTATGCCACCCATCCCATGCCAATTCTGTAAATCGAGCGAAATATGTCTTCTCAAAAGAAATGCATTCGCACAGGAGCCAACTTGCACAATTTATTTCCGAGCACGCAATGAGAGCTTTCTTTGGCATGGAGTAATGGAAGCTCGCACTGGGACGCGGGTGGCGCTGTGGGTAAAAGCCTCAGCACCTAGGGCTTGCCGATCGAAAGGTCGGCGGTTCGAATCCCTGCGGTGGGTGCGCTCCCGTCGTTCGGTCCCAGCGCCTGCCAACCTAGCAGTTCGAAAGCACCTCCGAGTGCAAGTAGATAAATAGGAACCGCTTACTAGCGGGAAGGTAAACGGCGTTTCCATGTGCTGTGCTGGCTCGCCAGATGCAGCTTGTCACGCTTGCCACGTGACCCGGAAGTGTCTCCGGACAGCGCTGGCCCCCGGCCTCTTAAGTGAGATGGGCGCACAACCCCAGAGTCGGACACGACTGGCCCGTACGGGCAGGGGTACCTTTAATGAAAGCTCGCAGGCAAGGCAAACCAAAGATAGAATGAAAAACTCAGCTGAAAGTCCTGTATCACTCTAGCCGACCCTCTGCTCAGAGCAGGAGCAGATTCAGAAGGAGGACCCACAACATCGCTCTCACACACACCTCTTTGCTTTCTTGGCAGCTCCAGAGAGCACATCAAACTTTAATGGGCTCATTCCTCAGCAGCTTCACAAGCTACTGAATATAGATGGACAGCCACAGAACATCTTGACAGCTTTTAATGGCAAGGAGGAATGTCAGAAATAAGATGCAAGGAGGGAGCAGAAATCAGTGGGAAGGTAGTTAAGTCCCAAAGGAAGCAACACGAAGACTTTACTACTGCAAGATATGTGCAAATTGAATTTGACCTAAAATAACAGATACACCTTGACTGCAGAATCCAAATGGGTGGCCCATCAGAAGGATAAATGGGGCATTCACCCCATGTGCTACCAGGAAAGGAGCACAAGCCGTCACTGGCTACAAAAAAATTGGAAGATTAGAATCTAACAACAGCTACATTTCTCCGAAGAAGGAAAAGACACAATTCTGAGCCTCAAGTAACTTTGTTTTCTTCCAGCATGCACACCTAGACACATCCCACCACAGTGAGGACCTACCAAAAAATGGTTTGACCCACGTTCATGCCCAATAGGATATAGGCATAATGATCCTGACCTACAATAGTTAACTGCATGGCAGAGGATGGGGGGTGGTTCATGTCACTCCCCCCATGCCTGGGACCCATCAAAATGGCAGTGCTTTTTTCCAGGGAAGTTTTTAATGTTTGATGTTTTATTATGTTTTTAAATGTGCTGGGAGCTGCCCAGAGTGGCTGGGGAAACCCAGCCAGATGGGTGGGGTATTATTATTATTATTATTATTATTATTATTATTATTATTATTATGAAGGGGACACGGGTGGCGCTGTGGGTTAAACCACTGTGCTGCTAGGGTTTGCCGATCGAAAGGTTGGCGGTTCGAATCCCCATGACGGGGTGAGCTCCCGTTGCTCGGTCCCTGCTCCTGCCAACATGGCAGTTTGAAAGCACGTCAAAGTGCAAGTAGATAAATAGGTACCGCTCCGGCGGGAAGGTAAACGGTGTTTCCATGCTCTGCTCTGGTTCACCAGAAGCGGCTTAGTCATGCTGGCCACATGACCCGGAAGCTGTACACCGGCTCCCTCGGCCAGTAAAGTGAGTTGAGCGCCGCAACCCCAGAGTCATCCGTGATTGGACCTAACGGTCAGGGGTCCCTTTACCTTTACCTTTTACTACTACTGTATGGATTGCTTAGATACCCTTCTCTCTCTCTCTCTCTCCCCCCCCCCCCCTCTCTCTCTCTCTCTCTCTCTCCCTCCCTCCCTCCCTCCCCTCCCCTCCCTAGACCATCATTTGAGAAGACACTTCCCTTGTTAAGTCTGAAAGGAGTGAAATGTCAGTCAATGCCTCTGACACATAAACCAGAGACCTAACGTATCAGAAGAGTTTTGCTCAATAAGCACATACAGCAAAAAGGTTGACGTTTTGAAGCTGTCATATCAAAACCAGGATTCAGTCTCATTCTTGATTTTTGTAAATGTACTTCCCTTCAGATGAAAAGGAATGTCTTGCTTCTCACCCTCTGTTGTCAAATTATTATAATTATTACAAGGAGACTATACATGTTTGTGATACCCAAGGATATCAACATTCTGAGCAAACACTTTGTTGCCTCGAAAGGATGTTTGATTTAAGAGGAATAGCTTCAAAAAGTAAATATCCATAGCATAGAAGCTTTACTGTGTCTAGGGGCCAGGATCTGAAGACTCACACTACCAGTTGCATGGGGTTGGACTAGATGACCACTGGGGTACCTTCCAACTCTATGATTCTAATTCCACACACCTAAAGGAGTTTTTGGGACATGGGTGGCGCTGTGGTCTAAACCACTGAGCCTAGGGCTTGCTGATCAAAAGGTCGGCGGTTCAAATCCCCGTGACGGGATGAGCTCCCGTCGGGTTGTGAAGGTCCCTTATCTGAAACCTTGAAGCACAACTCCTAGCCAGTGCAGGCAATGCCAAGTGAGGTGGACCACGAATCGGATTCTGTGCAAGTCAGCTTTGTAAAAAAAAAACCCTAAGTCAGGTCCAGGCCCCACGTGCCATTGATGGGAGAGAGGAGAGGCAAACCTGAGCAGAGCAGCAAATGTGAATTTTGCCTTTTTACAACAGGCTGGTTTGTCCTCACTGACACATGCCTCTCAATCTTTCATCCAGCACCAGATTTAGGAATGGTGCAGGAAGTTGTCCTGCAGAGTAATGTGCCAAGGGAGTGCAAGGGACACAGGTGGCACTGTGGTCTAAACCACAGAGCCTAGGGCTTGCCGATCGGAAGGTCAGTGGTTCGAATCCTCGTGACAGGGTGAGCTCCCATTGCTCAGTCCCAGCTCCTGCTAACCTAGCAGTTCGAAAGCTTGTCAAACTTTCTGAAATAATGTATGAACTGAAATTCAGCTAGCCTTCAATATTCACAATTCTCTGAATTTTGCATTGCAGTGCTCCAGCCCAGTGTGTGAAGAAAAAAAAGCATATGACAGGCTAAACCAGTGTGATTAAAAATGCATATGATAGTGAAAATAACATACAAAAATGCATTGCAGTAGGAAAAAACTGCATTGCATTAATGTACGTATCAGCAAAAATTGCATTTAAAAATGTGTATACTGGGAGATATTCACACCCAAATGCTGGTGGATTTTCGTGAGGACTTTTTCTTTATTATAACAATAATGATAATGATAGTGATAATGATAATGATAATGATAATAATTTATTTATACCCCACCCATATGGCTGGGTTTCCCCAGCCACTCTGGGCAGCTTCCAACAAAATATTAAAATAAAATAGCCCATCAAACATTAAAAGCTTCCCTAAACAGGGCTGCCTTCAGATGTCTTCTAAAAGTCTGGTAGTTGTTTTTCTCTTTGACACCTGGTGGGAGGGCGTTCCACAGGGCGGGGCCACTACCGAGAAGGCCCTCTACACAAATTGATGTGGAGATGTAGAGGATCATACCTACAAGATTGAAAAAGTGAAAAACTGAGAAAAACCGAAATGGAAGGATTAGCCCACCCCCTTCTTGGGGACTTAAGAAGGATCTGAGCAGACTGCAGCAGGAAACAGGCCAAAGTCGCATGGGCAACTCTGCTACAAACCCCACATCGCATTCGGGTGGCTGAGGTTGGAGCTTTGCAAAGGCTATCTGGTCAACCCATCTCTGAGCTGAGCTTGGAGCCAGAGGTCTTCTCCTTTCATAGCTTGCTGTCTCAGCCACTCAGCTGCAGATGCAACACAGTCACCCGCAGCTTCTCACACAGCCTGGTGGGTGAAATATCACAACCCCCATCCTACTCCTTGGGGAACATAAAGAGTCAGGTCCATTCATTTCTCAGATATTGCTCCTGCTGAGACTGAAAGTAAAATATAGTAATTAGAGTCACTATACAAGTAATTAGAATAGTGTCCTATTTCCCACAGATACTGAACGCTATGACTGCATGCATGCTTAATAGGCAACTTTCTATTGTTGATAATTATGCTAATTAGAAACTAATGTTTTTCCCCCATATTTGATCCCACTCAGTGATTGCTAATGGTTCAAGTTTCAAAGTTTTGGTCATTTTTGAGCTGCATACAAAATCAGTTGTTTTTTTCCCAAGTTATCACAAAGGAGAAATAATAATCCTCCCCCTTTTCTCAAACTCTTTCTTTCACAAATGTAGTTCAAGACATCAAGGTGTTTTGTTTTTTTTAGTATGGTGACCAGCAGGGTACCGTTTAGAAAGGGAGGGGTGAACACCTGTACTCTGTTTTAGAATAGTGCGTTTATTCCCCAGGAACACCTTTACATTTGATTATTATTCAAAATTAAGAAAATTAGGGTGCAATCATAACAGAATTTCTAAAGAGCAGGGAACTTTGGAACAATACACTAGGGAGGGGGAGGTTGTGCATATCAGTTCTGAACAGTGTTTTTAAAGGCGTTTTGTTCAGAACCTGGCAACGTGAATAAGGTCCATGGAAACAAAAAAAGGAGATTTTTGCAGTTCAAAAATTGGTACCCAAACGGCAGCTGATCAGAACTGGAAAGGGGTCGCTTTGGAGCTCTGCCGCTATCTAAATGTCAGGTACTGAGGAGTGCCAGAGAAGAACAGCACCTGAATGTATCGCGGGCTTTCCTACTGCACAAACTTTTTAATCCATCCCCACCCCACTTGAAAAAACCCCTCTTGCTTTTTGATGCAGAAAATATTTGTAAAATGCACCCAATTCCTGGTTCAACTAAACCTTAATAGATCATAAAACAAGTTGGTAATTAGATGTTTGTGGAAACAAAGTCCTGGTAGAAATAGATATACAGAAGCCTTGTATCTTCCAGAAATGTCTGTTCCTGGATCTAAAAAAATGTAGTATATACACCGACAATTGGGAAACACTGGCCTGCAAGTGCTCCAGTTGGAGAACAGCTTTTACCAAAGGTGTCATGGGCTTTGAAGATGCTCGAACTCAGGACGAAAGGGAGAAATGTGCTAAGAGGAAGGCATGCTTGGCAAACCCTCATCGTGATCAACTCCTGCCCAGAAACTTATGTCCCTGTCGGCATGCATAGGGCCGGGAGGCCAGCTGGCTAACCCCAGCTGACCTGTCCCCTTCCAGTCATCCTGCTGCAAAGACCATCGGCCTCTGCCCGACGTAAATCAGTGACCCGGTCTTCAAAGCCAGGGCACACTATCAGCAGAGCGAACTGCACACACAGAATAGGTGTGAGGCTTGTGGAAGCATACTACAACTACAGATTTATTAATCATAAATCAGGACAAAGAAACATGTCGTCTCTCTCTGTCTCTCTGTCTTTCGTCATCTCAGAGAGAGCAGGAAAAGCAAAAGCTATACACAATGGAAGTTCCCAGCAAGCTGTGCTGGAATGTAAACAGACATGTGACACACAACAGTTCCACATGTCTGCTCCTTAAGGTGGAATGGAAATCTCAACAGTCCCCACTGTGGAAGGGCATGTGGGTCCAGAATTGGCCTCCACAGTCACTTACGGACTCACTGTTAAGACCGTGTTCATGGAAGATAATCTTAATTGGCTATGAGGGATTGAAGGAGAAGGAAGAAGAAGAAGAAGAGGAGGAGGAGGAGGAGGAGGAGGAGGAGGAGGAGGAGGAGGAGGAGGAGGAGGAGGAGGAAGTTTTCAAAAGCTTATGACCTCTGCTATTAGATTAAACACAAGTCTACTGTTAGAGAAAGAAGAAGCACCAGGGTCCACCTGCAGCAGCACAACCAGACGTCTTCATCTGCCTTCAAATGCGATTTTATAAACATATAAAGTAGTGGGGGAATTCTCCACCAGCGAGCTCAGACATCCTTCAAAGTGAAGTGCCATTTCCAGTTCACTCAGTTTCTTTCTTGGGTCCCTTTGCTCCTCTGTCCACCTGACCCATCATCTTGTGCCCCTTTTCGGTCAACTCAAAACTGCCCGTCCTCAAATGACCTTTCCGCACTGCCCCCTCCAAATTGCATTGCTCAAAGCATGACAGAGGCGGGGGATGGGAGCAAAACAAATGTCAAGAACGCCTGTGGAAAACAACGGGACCTGATTTGAAGGCCTGTTGTTGGAGTAACAGTAGCTGTGAACATCAGAGAGGACTGGACTCCGTGGAAATAAATGCAGGGATTGATTGCAGCAGAGGAGGGATGAGATGGCGGCAAGGTACCACTCTTCCTCCTGGTACACTATAGAAACACAGGTGGCAGGAGGTCAGGTGACCACAGCCACACGCCGCAACAACCATTGCTACTGGATGTGTTAATGGGATGAAAACCTGATGAGATATTGATTGCCCACTCGAATAGCTTTCTATCTTGGCACAGCAAATGGACAGAAGGCCGTCTGGAAATTTTCCTTACAGCTTATTGCACTGTACCTGTTGGTAGAAAGAGGGTGGTGCTGGGGAGAATCTCACCCTGTCTTGTTAAATCCTTAATAAATAAGAGAGGACTTTAGACATCAAGGGGGAAATGAGAAAGTTGGCTTGCTTTCACTTGCTTTGGGATTCCCATATGCTGCATGTATTCGATGAATCTTTTGCTAATTCCTATTTCTTCTTAGTCTACAATATATTATTATTATTATTATTATTATTATTATTATTATTATTATTATTATTATTTGAATTTAATTGAATTTATATACCACCCTATACCTGGAGGTCTCAAGGCGGTTCACAGAACAAGATCAACATAAAAACCACAATATATAAAATCAAAATAAAAACAACAACCCAATAGCACCCCTCCTCCCTACCAGAAAAGAGTCACATTTTAAAAGGGCATAGGCTGTCAATCAGATCAGCAAAGGCCTGGTTTAAAATGATCGTTTTTGCCTGGCGCCTAAAGGTGCATAATGAAGTTGTCTCTATGGTGAGACAGGAAGGCCCTAGGTTTCAATTCAAGTTGTGAGATTAGGTCTGTACCCAAAGAGCTGAAGAGATTTGGGGTGAGGAGTATGTGTGTGATGCCAAAGGCTAAAAGAAATGCACAAAGGCAGCTTAAAGAAAGGTAATGCTGATTTCTCCCACGTACACACAGTGAGGCTTTTGCCGTCTAATAGCAACAAGGAACAATCCCCAGTACCAACAACAAAAAAAGGAAAAGTCTACAAGGTGTCACACCACAGTCAATCTCTTGTGCACAAGCACACAATTGCCACATACAGACCACAGGTGTGCACACACAATTCACATTCTCTTTGCCCAAGTGTATCTTTCCCTCTCTCACAAACAGGAATTCACAGGATTTTTTTTTTGGAGGGGGGGAGTACAAGGAGGAGGAGAGTAAAACATTGGGAGGTCAGAGCAAGTTGTTTTCTCACACAAAAAGGGAGAAGAATGGTAGAGACGTTTACTTGGAAAAAAAGAAAGAAAACTGGGAATCTGGCGCTTGTGGTTCAACCCAGAGGCACTAAAGAACGCCTCACAACCACCAACTGTCAACTGCAGGTCAGCCATTAAACACCTGGTGTCAGTTAAGTTAACGTCACTCAAAGAAACTAAAGCAGCTTGGGCAGAGTGATCACAGCGACTCTTCCCAGCAGGTCTTGCCCAAATGTGGCAGGTTCCTCCCTTTCCCCAGTTCTCTAAGTCTCCTTCCTCACCCCCACGTCCGTCCCAAGCAACCTAAGACATATTTGCCTTGCCTGCCTCTGTTTTTTTTGTGTGTTCTGGGAGACTGGGGAGGGGAGCTGGTCACAGCAGGAGGGGAAGACTCCCTGGCTTCTTCAACAGCCTGCCTTATCTCTGCAGCCTCTGCTTCTGCCTCTGATATTGTAGTGCTCTCTGCCACAGGCTCTTCCTGCTCACTAACACTGATTACCTCTTCAGCTGCCAACACCTCCTCCTCCCTGGTTTCTCCCTCTGACCACTCATCGTCCACCCCCACCCCCATTCTCCTGGCTCTGAGCTGTCTTTCCCTAGGGTGGTGCTTCCCAGCCAGTCCATGACACCAACCTTGTCACCCATGGGCGCCAGGCTGGCAGCCAGTGGAGTCAGTTATTATCAAGACATTTAACGATGGGATGCATTTATCCCCGTATTGCTTTTACGATGCAATTTGTATTTTTATGTATGTTTAAAAGTGCTTTTTCTCATAGTTAAAAGCGTCCTTCTGAATTCATTTCCCACCAGTGAAAATTCCTTTGAGAAAGCACTGGGACTGAAACAGGCTGTGCAAAAACAGCAGAGGAACAAACAAGCATGGCCAGGTTAACCTGCATGCCAAAAATATTATAGATCAGGAAACAGTAGCAAAACAGGTATCGCTAAGATATCTACATTGCAGCAGCAAATATTACAGATTGCCACTGCTAGTACAAACTTAGGTTTGGCCCAAATGCTGCCACAATATCATACTCTTGATGTCTTGAAGTCTTCCAGAGCGCAAGCAGTTGCCCAGACTGATCCAAGCACCTTGTACACATCCTCGAACCTTACTAGCTGAAATTCATCCAACATAAAATAACTAGACAGTGCTCTGGATACCTTCTGAAATTCATCTGCTGGAACAATGCAGTCAAGGTCCCAGTGCATGGAAGAAATTGTATCCTCAAAATGCTTTGCAAACAAGTCACAGTGAGCTACCATCAGTTCTACTGCCTCTGTTGGGCCAGGCTGTATAAGGGCCTGTATTACCTTGAAAAAGGGATGCGGGTGGCACTGTGGGTTAAACCACAGAGCCTAGGACTTGCTGATCAGAAGGTCAGCGGTTCGAATCCCCATGACGGGGTGAGCTCGGTCCCTGCTCCTGCCAACCTAGCAGTTCGAAAGCACGTCAAAGTGGAAGTAAATAAATAGGTACCGCTCCGGCGGGAAGGTAAACGGCGTTTCCGTGCGCTGCTCTGGTTCGCCGGAAGCGGCTTAGTCATGCTGGCCACATGACTCGGAAGCTGTACGCCGGCTCCCTCAGCCAATAAAGCAAGATGAGCGCTGCAACCCCAGAGTCATCCACGACTGGACATAATGGTCAGGGGTCTCTTTACCTTTACCTTACTATCCTGAAAAGCTGTGCAAGCTGGCATAGTGAAGATGCAATGCAGGCAGCAAAGTATGCCTTCTTTGCTGCATTCACCACCATGAAGTAGGCTTGATGATGAGCTCTCACCAGTGTTTGATGCATTTGACTGGTGTTTTCCCCCACCTGTGTTCAAGCTATCTTCTAGCTCAGTGATGGCCAAACTTGGCCCTCCCGCTGTTTTTTGACTACAACTCCCATCACCCCTAGCTAACAGGACCAGTGGTCAGGGATGATGGGGATTGTAGTCCCAAAACAGCTGTTCTAGCTTGTCTCATTGCCTTAACCTCTGGAGTACACCAAGGAGCCAAGCAGGTGCCACAAAGCAGCAGAGGGCACTCGGGAGTGATCATATCAGTGGATCAGGCCATTCAGATGTTCCAGAGGTCAGCCAGGGCTTTAATAGGAGTGCCAGTCATAGCAGCCAGAAAACCCCCCAGAGTTTTCTGGAAACCCATCAGCCTCCACGGGCAGAGCACCCTAATCGGTCCCATGTCTCTTCAGAGGGGAAAGCCTAGATCTCAACAGAAAGCGATCTGTTCATTACAAGGGACTGATGTCAACAACCCCTACTTTCAGATCACCCTCTTCCTGCCCAGTTGAGAAAACAAGGTTCAGAGTGTGACCTGCCATAAGCGTTGGGCCAATGACCTGTTGCAACAGTCTCATGGTCATCATGGCAGCCATGAAGTCTAGAGCCAGTCACCTTGGTATGAATGTTGAGGTCCCCCAGAACCAACAATCTGAGTCTTCAACACTGCCCTGAGACCAGCTCTGCAGGCAGGAAGACTGACGGCAACAAGGCAAGCAGTAAACCATCCGAATCAACCGTCCCCATTTCCCAGTGCTAGGAACACACGTCTTTCATAATACAAGTGTTGGATTAGTGACCCAACCCACAGATGCAGATGCATACATCAGGGCATGGAGTGCCAGACATCTCAAAACAGGACCTCCAGCAGACAGCACGTTGGCACCAACAACACAGCATAGCATCTCTGCAGAAGGAGTTGCTGAGAGCACCGTGCTGTGCAGAGGGAGCTCTGCAAGTCCCCCTCCTCAAGTGGCCAAGAAGCCAGTGCTGCTTCCTCTGACTTTTTACAATTCCTGCCATTTGCTCTGAGCAACCAGCCTTCTAGGTTCCAACTCTTTCCTCTCTAGTAGCCCTGGAATCAAGATTACTTGCTTGCCTCTGGCTCATCTGTTCCTCCACAGCAGTAGCAGCTGCTTCAAGACTCTGACCTTTAGTCTCTGCTATTTCCTTCTGGGCGTCACCTGACTGGTGACAGGTTGCATCTTGACCGTGAGACTCTGATTCTGTCACAGCTCAGGAAGGCAATTCTCAATAGATTCAGATGTCCTTGGCCGCAGGCATGCAACTGTATTAGAATTTTGTGTGCTGAAAAGACGGCCGTGGGTGGGTGGGTGCTGAGTTCGGAAAGTTTGACAGCAACTAATAAACAACACAGCACAGACTCTCTAATACAGAAAAGCTGCCATCTGGCCCTGAATGCATCCTCAATATTGAGCATTATTTCACCACAATCAAACTAGATAGGCACCTCTTAATGCAATTACATAAGCTTGGTAAAATTCAGCTTAGTTCCTTCCCTACCAAAGTGAAAGTTAAAACAAGCAAAAGTATTGCATTGTAATATGAGTCATCCCTCTAAATTGCAATTTCTTTGTTATGATATTCTTACATTTCTATTCCCCCTTTCTTGTACAACGGGACCCAAGATGGTGTTCATATGGTTCCTGGTAGACGCCCTTCCAGACCCTGATCGCACTCAGACGTGCTTAGCTTCAGTAAAGTGGTGTCCTCGTGTGCCTTCAGAACCATGCCCTGGAACTAGGACTGTCTATACTGGTGGTGGGATTCACCCACTCCCTTTCCCTTTCAACACAGTTAATTGCCTGCTGCTTCAGTCACTTCCCGTAATTCGAAGTTAGGGGGCTGGAGGAGCACGGCTTGGTTACCTTGGCTGACCTATCATGGGCAGGATCTCCATAGCAACATCCTGTTGTTTTCTGAAGGTACTGAAGCTAGAGGGACCAACAATACTCGCATACTGAAGCGAAGGACAAAGCATCTCCTCCTCCTCCTCCAGATGCAGCCAGGCAGACAGGTGAGGAAAAGGGGAGCGGAGAGAACTGCCATCAGTAGTAGAAGAATATACACACACAAACATACTCATACGCACAATACAGTTAGAAGCTATCGATATATGATGAACATGTCAAAACATAATGCAGCCGTACGATGAGTCAGAACATTGGTCCTTCTACCGCAGTATTGTCTATTGTGACTAATAGCAGCTCTCAATTTCACAACCATGAGCTTTCGAACGAAGGCATGAGAATGCACAAACAGAACCCCTTTGTTTTTCTTGAAATAAAAACAGCTTGGGAAGGGGTCATTTTTGAAGCTGAGAAGCAGGGAAGGGAAGGGACCTCATATTTTGGAACCCTGTGGTGGTTAGTTGGCTTGAGGGTTGATTTATTTATTATTATTATTTTACCTTATTTATTTACCTTGAACTGGGCACCACAGTTCAAGAAGGACACTGACAAACTGGAACGTGTCCAGAGGAGGGCAACCAAAATGGTCAAAGGCCTGGAAACGATGCCTTATGAGGAACGGCTAAGGGAGCTGGGCATGTTTAGCCT
This sequence comes from Podarcis raffonei, assembly GCF_027172205.1. Lineage (NCBI taxonomy): Eukaryota > Metazoa > Chordata > Lepidosauria > Squamata > Lacertidae > Podarcis > Podarcis raffonei. The sequence continues at coordinate 7,452,294 of NC_070607.1, read as the reverse complement.
GGAGAAGAGGAGGTTAAGGGGTGATATGATAGCCATGTTCAAATATATAAAAGGATGTCACATAGAGGAGGGAGAAAGGTTGTTTTCTGCTGCTCCAGAGAAGCGGACACGGAGCAATGGATCCAAACGACAAGAAAGAAGATTCCACCTAAACATTAGGAAGAACTTCCTGACAGTAAGAGCTGTTTGACAGTGGAATTTGCTGCCAAGGAGTGTGGTGGAGTCTCCTTCTTTGGAGGTCTTTAAGCAGAGGCGTGACAACCATATGTCAGGAGTGCTCTGGTGGTGTTTCCTGCTTGGCAGGGGGTTGGACTCGATGGCCCTTGTGGTCTCTTCCAACTCTATGATTCTATTTCATCTATATCCCACCTTTCCTTCTCAAGTAGCTGAAATTGGTGTGCCTGGTTCTCCCACTCCTCACTTAACCCCCACAACAACCCTGTGATGTAGGTTAGGTTGAGAGACAGTGACTGATCCGAGGTCCCCCAGTGAGTTTCATAGCCGAGTGGGGATTTGAACTCTGGCCTCTCAGGTCCTGGTCGGACCCTCTAGCCACTACAACACACTGGCACAGAAGAATGGTGGGCAGAGAAAACATGAAACAAATCTCCTCCCTTCCCTATTCCAGATGTTCGCCACTTGCAGCTGCTTTTGCTTTAAGATGCCATTTTCACACACACCCTGACATGCTCCCAAGCAAAATCTATCGGCTGAATTCAGATTGCCACCTTCAGAGATGAGCAGCAGCTTTCACTAGAGAATGAGAACTGTACCAGGTTGGTAGTAGAGGACATTTTCTTCCTGTTTCCAGGGGGAGGAAGCAGAAGAGTGGCCCTCTACCCTGCAAGTTCAAAATATATGTCACAAGACTCTATCCCATCCACCATCACACAGCCTCCAGGAACGTAGAGAAGAACTTACCCGCTCAGGACCACAATGAAATCCATGACATTCCATCCATTCCGTAAGTAGGAGCCCTTGTGGAAAACGAACCCCAAAGCGACTATTTTAATGCCAGCCTCAAAGCAAAAGATCCCAATGAAATAAGGTTCTGTCTTCTCCTACAGGAAGAGAACAAATTAGCAGGTCAGAGAAGGAAATCGACAAGTATTATACCCTGCCTACATGTTGGAAAATATCTGGTTGCTTCTTGATACCAGACCCTCAGTAGGCTTACTCAGAAACAAGCCCCACTGAGCTTGGTACATCTTACTACTCAATGCTTACTTCACAATTTCATGAACTTAATCCAGACAATGTTTGCTGTCCCCAAGTCCTGTTAAATCAAATCTAACTAGCCCCACTGATTTTGCAGGGCTTTCCTTGGAGCAGAGTCCACATTCCAGGTCCAGAGAATTGCACTCCAGTGCTAGGACCAAATGTTTCAAGCATTAAGCCTGACTCATTTCCCCCCAAAATGGAAGTTCTCCCAGTAGCCTGCCCTGTCTCCCCAAAGACAGTAAGTTTGGAAAAGTGGGACTAGGCAATGGAGAGCAAGGTTCACCACACCTTTTTTTAACTAGGTCTAACTTCTGAGGGGGTCTGGGCCTGGTTCAAAAAGAGAGGGGGCTAGTGAACTGGAGGAGTTTGTTCCTTAGCAACCTCCCAATTCCAGCTGTTGCTGCTGTCACTGCTAATGACCCCTAAAGCTGCTTGAAAACAACTCTTTTAAGTGGAAACTCTAAACAAGAGAAAAACCAGGCAAACAGGCAAACTCAAACATGGGAATAGTTCTTTCTAAGCCGCCTACGGGTCAGTTCTCAGTGAACTGGTTATCTACGTACATGCAATATGTTCTTCCAGGAAGAGATGTTCAACCAACAGCTCAGGGTTCATGAGTCTTTCATTATAAAGGCATGAATATTGACATGTGAGAAGATCCCACTGACCTGTGGACTTATGTGCTTCATCAGGGCTATGTCACAGAGTGCCTCCTCTGCATCCATCTCCATGAAAGTTTTCCCTTAAACATGAAGTTGGTACTACCAGTCTGGCATTGGAGCCAACTCCTAGGGACTGAGGTCCCTTCAGCCTCCTCAATAACATATTAGAAGGGGTCAGGAGCCCCAAAGTTCGTGGGCATTGCTATTCAAATGGTGGGTGGGTGCTACATCTTGTGATTTATTATGTGGGGTGAGGCTTACTTGCCCTCCCCCTCTCCAATATTTTATTCAAGTTGGTACCCCTGCAGCCTGGGAACCAGGAGTGAAACTTTATTTCACAAGCTCCTGTGCTACTCTGATGGCATCTATGCATGCATATTAATAGATTTTAAAACATGGCATGCTTCAGCTGACCAGCTGCAGTATTATTTTATACCCCGGAACCCAATCTTTTTTTTTATTTATTTAGTTCTTTCTACGCTTCTAGGAATATATGGAACTCCCTTCCCTGTCTTCTCATTCTGACAACAATTTCTTTTTCTAATTTATTGTTAGATTTACTCTAAATACTGTACTTTACCTGAGTAGAAACCTTCAAACTCACCTCAAACTTCAAATTTCTTTGAAAGTGGAGGTGTAATTCAAAAGCAATGCTACTCACCTCCACATTTTTCAACTCCTCGCACCCTCCAAGCTCCCAGGGTATTTAAATAAATGAAACACTGTTCTAGTGACCCAGAAGTTTTGCACATGTGCTACCATTTTCTGGTGCCTCATAGCCAACAAAGTGGCAAGTTAGCCCTGGACTAAATCACAGCCGGAATAACAACTGTCTATCAAGTTTGCATCTCACCCAGAGATTGACAGTTACTGGGTATCTGCTAAATTAAGTAAGTAAGTAAGTAAGTAAGTAAGTAAGTAAATATAATGCCTTTCGTTGATTAGGTGCCCTGGGCTAATGTTCCGTCCATTCAATGGAGAGACTGGACCTGGAAACAACAAATATCCTTGATCTATAGAAACACCAGTCCCAGCCCTTGTTGAAAGACTGGAGAGCTATTTCTGAACCATTATAACACTGAAGCCCTGAGGTACATCCTATTAGGTTATCCTGTTGGGTATCAGAGTTTCCTTTGGCACTCAGACACCCGTCACCCTTGAGACTGAAGGTTTACAGTGGGAAAACTTACTTGAACCTACATCCAAGAGATGAAGCGGTGGAATCCATAAGAACCAACCCCCACTCCCCCCAAAGTCAACTTACTAATCTCCGAGACATAGGTGTCTTGTCGTCTTCAGGAAGGTGCTGTTCCAGGGCCAGAACGATGCAGTTTGCAATGATGGTTGCCAGAATCATGTATTCAAAAGGAGTGCATGAAAGAGTTAAGGAATACACAGAGAAAAAACAGAAGCATGACAAGATTCTAGTTTCGCTGCCTTCCTTTCTCAATCACTCGGCCAACCCTTTTGTCACTACATCCATGGCTGTTCAATGAACCTTCGCAAATCTCACATACAATAGGAAGTTAAGCCTTCAATTTTGGTGGGCAGTACCATGAAGCATCCCGATAAGGCTATTTGGAAGCGACAGGAGTGAAGGAGGAAAGAGCCGAGTATATTGACAGTTGTCTCTCTCTCTACTGATACGAGTTCCTTGCTATTAACAAGCAACCTCAGCAGTTTCAAGTTCTGCTGGAAAGCCAGCGTCGTCCAGCAGGAAAAAGTGGAAGCACCCAGATTCAAATCCTTAAAGGTAAAGGTAAAGGGACCCCTGACCATTAGGTCCAGTCGTGACCGACTCTGGGGTTGCGGCGCTCATCTCGCTTTATTGGCCGAGGGAGCCGGCGTTTGTCCACAGACAGTTTTTCCAGGTCATGTGGCCAGCATGACTAAGCCGCTTCTGGCGAACCAGAGCAGTGCACGGAAACGCCGTTTACCTTCCCGCTGGAGCGGTACCTATTTATCTACTTGCATTTTGATGTGCTTTCGAACTGCTAGGTTGGCAGGAGCAGGGACTGAGCAACGGGAGCTCACCCCGTCGCAGGGATTCGAACCGCCGACCTTCTGATCAGCAAGTCCTAGGCTTTGTGGTTTAACCCACAGCGCCACCCGTGTCCCGTGTTCAAATCCTTACTCAGCCCCAAAGTTCACAGAATTGTTGTGAGGATAAAATAGGGTAATTCCAAGCATTCAGCCTAGAAATCCTAGGAGATAGGGTGGAATAAAACATCAGGGAATGAGTTTTAGCAAAGATCTAGACTGCATTTTAAAAAGATTTTTCTTCAGAAAAGGTGTATAATAATCTCCTTTTGTGGTGGCCCCAGGGCAACTGCATCAATCTCTCTAAGCCATTCTGTGACATAAAAAGCAGCGAGTCAGACCTGGCTCATTGCCATCTGAAGAACAGCACCAGTCTGCAGTCACATTCATCCCATGCTGATGCCATGCAAAGGGTTTTTTTTGCATTAAACTAAGTGCTCCAACATGGGCAACTGAAAAGACTAATCTGTCACCTTCTGCTCTTGGCAGTTCAATTGTTGCTTGGGGGTGGGCAGGAAGGGAAGTTGTCTCTGTGAAAAGTGCTTTAGAAAGCTGCAAAATATGATTATTATTGTTGCTGTTATTAATATTACCTGCTGCAGAGTTCCACTCCTGACTGGCTGCGTAGGAGGAGATTGACTTTAAAGTGGCTTTAAAGAGTTGTCAAGGTCATTAACGCAAGGATGAACCAATTTCTCAAACAATTAATGCTTCAAGTCCAAAGGGGCAGCTTCTGACCTCCTCCAAACTTTCCGCTCTTTCCGTAAGTCTACATTAGGGCTCACTCCCCGTCCACCCCAAGTCCAATCTTGCACATATTTTGATTTCCACCCTTCCTCTTGTTACACGGTCAACACAGCACTTTAACAATCTTCAAGACTATGCCAGTTCAGATTTGTTTCCTATATTGGGCATTCCCTGTTGGCACTCATTCAGTACAATGGCAGGCATGTACAGCAGACATAGCATATTCACGGCAGTGCAGGTGTCTGGATACACACCAGCCAAACATTAGGAGAGAGAGAGAAAAGGCCCACTCAGCACCAAGGGGACCATGTATGAGGTGCTCAGCACCATGGCCATCTCTAAGGACCACACTGGAGCCCTCAGCAGCCATACTCACATCTCAAGCCAGGGAGTGTGTTCTCCTCCAGCATAGGGTCACCAAGAATAGAATAGAATTTATTATTATTTATACCCTGCCCATCTGGCTGGGTTTCCCCAGCCACTCGGGCTGCTTCAAACAAAGTATTAAAATACAGTGGTTTGTTAAACATTAAAAGCTTCCCTAAAGAGGGCTGCCTTCAGATGTCTTCTAAAAGTCTGGTAGATGTTTTTCTCTTTGACACCTGGTGGGAGGGCGTTCCACAGGGCGGGTGCCACTACCAAGAAGGCCCTCTGCCTGGTTCCCTGTAACTCGGCTTCTCACAGTGAGGGAACCGCCAGAAGGCCCTCAGAGCTGGACCTCAGCGTCCGGGCAGAACGATGGGGGTGGAGACGCTCCTTCAGGTATACTGGACCGAGGCCATTTAGGGCTTTAAAGGTCAGCACCAACACTTTGAATTGTGCTCGGAAACGTACTGGGACCCAATGTAGATCTTTCAAGACTGGTGTTATGTGGTCTCGGCGGCCGCCCCCCAGTCACCAGTCTAGCTGCTGCATTCTGGATTAGTTGTAGTTTCCGGGTCACCTTCAAAGGTAGCCCCACATAGAGTGCATTGCACCAAGGCAATTTGCAAGAGCTGGAGAGGGCATTTGGGAACTGAAGTGTAGCAGGCAGAAAGCACTGCTTTATCGACCAGGCAGCCAAAGACAGAAGGCAAAGCCACTGCTATTCATACAAGTTCTGGTCAATCCAGAGGTCTCATGTGGCCATGGACTGGTTGGACACAGAGGAATGGTGGAAGGAACAGCTGGGGAAACACCAAGGGAAGAAGGCACAGAACCTGTGGTGGTGATGGCACTGTTAGAATTCCTGATCTTTGATTGTATTCATGGGATTTTTGTCTTTCACATGACGGTGTATGTTTTGACTCCACAGAGTGGGAAGTGACGGAGACAGGATGTTTGTGTTACTGTGTTCCGTGAAGTGGGACTATTGTCCGTTGTTCTTTTTCTCTTTACTGTCAGATGCTAGAGAGAGAGGGAGCCATGTTGCAGTGCTCCGTGTGTGTTTATACTGTATGTAAATAAAGTAGATTAGCCAAAATGCTGAGTTGCTGAGGTGTGTCATGCAAGGTGCGGAAATTCTGTGGATCTCTAAGTGTGCTGGTGTCGGTTGGCATCAGTCGCTGTGATGTTCAGGCAGAAGAAAGCTTATGAAGCTCCCAAAAGATCGACCAGGAGGGAGGGAATATGCCAGACGGGCATGTGTCTCTGCCAGGGTCCTACTCGAGTGTAGGCTGAACTCCTGACAGGCACAACAATGAGTAGTCAGATGGAGAAGAGGGAGAAAACTGGGAAGAGAAGGTGTTGCAAGCTGAAGTGGTAACAGGGTTTAGTGAGTTGGGAGAGACTGTGGCAGAGAGAAGTCAAGAAGTAGAAGCAGGAGAATGGGACGGGGGAGGTTGAGAGCCAGAGAAAGAGGGCAAGGTTGCAATCTACACCTCTCAGCCATATGGAAGAGCACTGAGCCAAAAAATCAAGCATTTAAAAAATGTGTGGCTCCCAGATTGAGAATCTGGCAATGCTGACCCATGATAGAAGTCCTGCCTCAACATTAATTTAGGCTTACCGAAAAAGGTCCACCCCAATTACTGCTTTTAAAATCCTACCTTCCAAAACTGCTTTAAAAAAAGGTTGTTGAGGCTTCTGGTTACACCCCCACCTCCCTGCTACTACAGGTGCAAATCACAGAAGGTAGATGGATTTGACGGTCAGTCTACTACAACCTTCTGATTTCGGACCGCGTAAAAATCAACATATAATTATTCTTTCACTAAAATTTTGGGAAGGGGAAATGTTGACTTCCTAATTATTAAAAGCAGATAGAAGCACAGGGCCCAGATCCCTTGAATCCTAGCACTAGCATTTAACAAGTCCAACATATGAGGAATAATTCTCACTGGCTATGTCTGGCTGATTGCCCAGCAGAATGAATACCACAAGCCTGCAACTTACGTGCATTTAACTTGTGTGCATTCAATTCGAATAAAAAATAAAAAGGGAGCAGGAAAAATGGCTTTGGCGATCCCACCTACCATTGAACCCAGTGTCGTTTGACTATAAATGATTTTGACTTTAGGCGTGATACCTGGAACGTAATCCCCACGTAAATTGAGAGCATACTGTACTGCACACCCATAAATCAATCAAACCAGAAAAATCCCCCTAATCCTCCATTACCTTTAAAAACTCTTGGCAATCAAAACACTATTGTCATGAATTTATAAGTAACAATCGGACACAGCTAGATTAGGATTACTTCCTCCTGCGAACCAACCCCCCCCCCCCCCGAAAAAAAATTAAAACCACACACCTGGTGATGGGAAGCAGAAGAATAGAATCTTAGTCACAATATAATTTGGGGGCAGAGAATCATGAGGCTTCAGAAACAATGGGAAACCAAGAAAGCTAAATCCCCTCTTCTTGCTAGAGAGGCGCGTCCTCAATGCCTCTGTGCACCAGAAGCAAATTAAGTCTGTGACTCAATTGCTGAAGAGACAAGACTTATGAACCCTGCCAACAACCTCCAGCTGGTGACAAATAGGACCTGTTGCATTCGCTTGTTCCAATTGCATATTTTTTTTGTGGCTTTCAAAACCATTGACTGTGAAGTGCTGGTGACACAAGGGGAAACTTGACAGGCTTTCATGGGACCACATCAAATCGCCTATTTGATGGCAGATGTTTGCCACCATCCTAAGCTGCATGGAACCCTGGATGTAAAAACCAAAGTAATGTTTTATTTGAATGGCCCCCCAAGCTACCATTAAGGCAGGCATAGGCAAACTCAGTTGTCCAGATGTTTTGGGACTACAACTCCCATCATCCCTAGCTAACAGGACCAGTGGTCAGGGATGATGGGAACTGTAGTCTCAAAACATCTGGAGGGCCAAGTTTGCCTATGCCTGATCTAAGGCAGCTACCACACACTCACACACAGTATATTTGTTCTTTTGCAAGATAGATGGATAGATAGGTGATGGATAGATAGATTATAGATTAGATAGATGATAGATGATAGATGATAGAAGATAGATAGATAGATAGATAGATAGATAGATAGATAGATGATAGATAGATAGATTAGATAGCTAGATAGATGATAGATGATAGATGATAGATGATAGATAGATAGAGATAGATGATAGATAGATAGATAGATAGATAGATAGATAGATGATAGATAGATATAGATAGATAGATATAGATAGATAGATGATAGATAGATAGATAGATAGATAGATAGATAGATAGATGATAGATAGAGAGATAGAGAGATAGATAGATATAGATGATAGATATAGATAGATGATTGATAGATAGATAGATAGATAGATAGATAGATAGATAGATAGATAGATGATAGATAGATGATAGATAGATAGATAGATAGATAGATAGATAGATAGATAGATAGATGATAGATAGATAGATATGATAGATAGATATTCCACCCTCCCTCCAAGGTTGCTAACATGGTTTCCCCTCCCCGTATTAACCTTGCAACAACCCTTGGCCCAAGGTCACCCAGTGAACTTCATGGCTGAGTGGGGATTTGAACCCTGGTCTCCTCAAGGTGGCTTACAGTAGATTGTAATAAAGCAAAACCCACACAAATACAGACAAACTGGCAGCCCTTGTTCTCTGGCTGATACATGGTACCAGAGCATAAAGAAGACACTACAATCTTTAAACTTGTCCTGCAGCAGGCTTCCTCAACCTCGGCCCTCCATGTTTTTTGAGACTACAATTCCCATCATCCCTGACCACTGGTCCTGCTAGCTAGGGATCACGGGAGTTGTGGGCCAAAAACATCTGGAGAGCCAAGGTTGAGGAAGCCTGTCCTACAGGAAATCCCAGAAACTGGTGGTCTGGAATGGGGTTGGGGATCTCCATGAGAAAACCCTTTGCACTTCACCAAACTACAATTCCTGGGATTCTTGGGGAAGCCATGCCAGTGAAAGTGAACGAAGCCAATACAGTGGTACTTCAGTTTAAGTTTAATTCATTCTGAAGGTCCATTCTTAACCTGAAACTGTTCTTAACCTGAGGTACCACTTTAGCTAATGGGGCCTCCCGCTGCTGCCACGCCACCGCCGCGTGATTTCTGTTCTCATCCTGAAGCAAAGTTCTTAACCCGAGCTACTATTTCTGGGTTAGTGGAGTCTGTAACCTGAAGCGTATGTAACCCGAGGTACCACTGTATATGTTTGTGCAGAAGGTATACCTGGAAGCAAAGCTGGAGGATTCAATTTAGTGATCAAAATCAAGAGGGTGTTAAATAGGAGGCTAGGAAAAGCCGCTCGAGAGCAGAGAAGGAATACATCATACCAATACAACATGTAAAGGTAAAGGGACCCCTGACCATTAGGTCCAGTCATGACTGACTCTGGGGTTGCGGCGCTCATCTCGCTTTATTGGCTGAGGGAGCCGGCGTACAGCTTCCGGGTCATGTGGGCAGCATGACTAAGCCGCTTCTGGAAAACCAGAGCAGCACATGGAAACGCCGTTTACCTTCCCGCCAAAGCGGTACCTATTTATCTACTTGCCCTTTGACGTGCTTTCGAACTGCTAGGTTGGCAGGAGCTGGAACCAAGCAACGGGAGCTCACTCCGTTGCGGGGATTTGAACCGCCGACCTTCGGATCAGCAAGTCCTAGGCTCTTTGGTTTAACCCACAGCGCCACCCGCGTCCCTCAATACAACATGTAGTCGGTTCATGATATTAACTGGGAGGAAAGGCCATCACTCAAGCAGCCTGCTTTGTCTGCGCAAACCAGCATTTTTGCTTGTCATAATACAGGCTTGAAACAAAGATCAAGCCGATTTCCGGCATCAGAGAAGATGACGGTCATTATGGGTGATTCAAGGCTGAACATTTTGTCGCTGCCCTGCATTACTTGCTAAGTAGCAGTGGCTGCAAGACCACAGTGTGCTGTTTCCCCTCTCCCTCCCGCCCTCAATGAAAGCAATACGAATGTTGGCACATCACTTTTCAGGGGGCCAGCGCTGACTGGTTATATTCCCATTGCACAGCAGATGCATCTGTAATGAGCCAAAACTGACCTGAGCCTTGCCATCCTGTTAATAGTTCATTGTCAAAGGTGTCTATGTGTCACAGAATTATTGAGATGGAAGGGATCGCAGGGGTCATCTAGTCCAACCCTCTGCAAAGCAGGAATCTCAACTAGATCACACAAGACGGATGGCCATCCAGGCGTGTTACCCTGTTACCTATTATGTGGACGACCTACATGAACCAGCTATTTGCAGGAGTGAGCCTGCTGTAGTTATACGGGCACCCCAAGATCTGCCCAGACTCAACTTTACACTAAAGATAGTGCATTAGTTAAAGTCGTCAGGTTATCCAAGTATTTTCCCCGGAAGACTTCTCTATCCCATGCAAGATGAGGTTGAATCCTGACAAGACAGAAGTACTGTTTTGGGGGGACAGGGGACAGGCTGGTGTGGAGGATTCCCTGGTCCTGAATGGGGTAACTGTGCCCATGAAGGACCAGTTGAGCAGCCTGGGAGTCATTTTGGACTCACAGCTGTCCATGGAGGCGCAGGTCAATTCAGTATCCAGGGCAGCTGTCTACCAGCTCCACCTGGTACGCAGGCTGAGACCCTACCTGCCCGCAGACTGTCTCGCCAGAGTGGTGCATGCTCTACTTATCTCTCGCTTAGACTACTGCAATGCGCTCTACGTGGGGCTACCTTTGAAGGTGACCTGGAAACTACAACTAATCCAGAATGCAGCAGCTAGACTGGTGACTGGGGGCAGCTGCCGAGACCACATAACACCGGTCTTGAAAGACCTACATTGGCTCCCAGTACATTTCCGAGCACAATTCAAAGTGTTGGTGTTGACCTTTAAAGCCCTGAATGGCCTCGGTCCAGTATACCTGAAGGAGCGTCTCCACCCCCATCGTTCTGCCCGGACGCTGAGGTCCAGCTCCGAGGGACTTCTGGCGGTTCTCTCATTGCGAGAAGCAAAGCTACAGGGAACCAAGCAGAGGGCCTTCTTGGTAGTGGCGCCTGCCCTGTGGAATGCCCTCCCATCAGATGTCAAAGAGATAAACAACTACCTGACATTCAGAAGACATCTTAAGGCAGCCCTGTTCAGGGAAGTTTTTAATGTGTTACATCTTAGTGTATTTTTGGTCTTTGTGGAAGCCGCCCAGAGTGGCTGGGGAAACCCAGCCAGATGGGTGGGGTATAAATAATAAATTATTATTATTATTATTATTATTATTATTATTATTATTATTATTAACTAACTGCTGGCATTCGTGGTATACATATTTCTTCTTCTTTGTTTGGTAATCACTCGTAGCCGAGTAATAATAATAATAATAATAATAATAATAATAATAATAATAATAAATTTTATTTATACCCCACCCTCCCCAGCCAAGACCAGGCTCAGGGCGGCTAACACCAGATATAAAGCAATTGATTGAAATACAACTTAAAAAACAAGATTAAAATGCAACATTAAAATGCAGCCTCATTTCAGCAGAAACTCAAAAACCTTTTGGGGGATGAAAACGTCAAGTCTTCACCAAGGCTAACTATCCAGACTGGTCCTACGTGGGCCAGAAAAAAGCCAGAGAAGTCCCCAAGTAGGAGTTCCATCACAGAAGGAAAAAGGAAAAAAGAAAGAGGGGGAGGGGATGAAGTTAATTCCAAGCCAAAAGCCAGGTGGAACAACTCTGTCTTACAGGCCCTGCGGAGTAAGATTGTCTTCCATAAACACGGTTTTAACAATGAGTCCTTAAGTGACTGTGGAGGCCAATTCTGGATCCACACGTCCTTCCACAGTGGGGACATTGGTGGGAGTTGATCACGGTGAGGGTTTGCCAAGCGTGCCTTCCTCTTAGCACGTTTCTCCCTTTCATCCTGAGTTTGAGCGTCTTCAAAATCCATGACACCTTTGTTAAAGGCCGTTCTCCAACTGGAGCCCTCGCAGGCCAGTGTTTCCCAGTTGTCGGTGTTTATACTACATTTTTTAAAATTTGCCTTGAGACAGTATTTAAACCTCTTTTGTTGACCACCAGCATTACACTTTCCATTTTAAAGTATTTAACCTGGTAAACATAATCAGCAAAAATTTCAACTTCCCCAAAAGACATGGAAAACAAAATCATTTGAACTAGAGCCACTGGCCTATTTATATTTTTGTTTCATTTTCCTCTTCTCCATTTCCCAAAGAACCTGTAAGCAACTAACACTGGCTTAAAAGGAGAGAAACAAGGACTCCACTAGCATTGCTGCTGTCAGAGGAGCCCTCCGGGTAAGAGATGCACTTGCCTAACTTAGAAGTGAAGGCAGAGCAGGCAAAGAGGCACTCAACGTTAATGTTTCTTCCTTGAAATTCGATTTTATCAACGTCCTTTATTTCCCCACTTTTAACACAACATATAGCACCATCCATGTAGAAGAGGCAGGTGGGGAAGAATAGGAAACCTTCCGACTAAAGGAGGAGGAACCCAAAAATAGTTCAATAAGGACTGAGCATGCTCACTGATCACAGAATTCTACTGTCTGTTGCAGGAAAGAAGGAATATTGCACATAACTGAGACTGGGGGAATAAACCCTGAGCAGAAGCACTTCACACTGTGGCAATTTGTTGCCATTCCTACTTGTACCTATTTTTGGACCTGTGCTCTGTTCTGTTTTCGGTTTTTCTTATTTTTTAAAATTTTGTTCTAATACTTACTTGCTGGTTTTAAATTGCATTTATATTTTATTTTATTTTATTTATTAGACCTGAGAATTAATTATATTCTCACTTTTGCACATTGCCTGGAATCTTTTAATGAAATGGTGGTGAATAAATATTCTAAACGTTTTCTTTAACTCATTATATACTATAATGCATTAAAGAAAATGTTTTTAAAATACTTTTGTTGAAAAACCGGAAGCCTTTTTATTGCGCGTAGTGGATGAAGAGATACCAAGGGAAGATACAAGACTGTATCTTCCACAAACTTGACATGAGCCAACAGTGTGACACGGCAGCTAAAAAAGCCAATGCAATTCTGGGCTGCATCAATAGGAGTATAGCATCTAGATCAAGGGAAGTAATAGTGCCACTGTATTCTGCTCTGGTCAGACCTCACCTGGAGTACTGTGTCCAGTTCTGGGCACCACAGTTCAAGAAGGACACTGACAAACTGGAACGTGTCCAGAGGAGGGCAACCAAAATGGTCAAAGGCCTGGAAACGATGCCTTATGAGGAACGGCTAAGGGAGCTGGGCATGTTTAGCCTGGAGAAGAGGAGGTTAAGGGGTGATATGATAGCCATGTTCAAATATATAAAAGGATGTCACATAGAGGAGGGAGAAAGGTTGTTTTCTGCTGCTCCAGAGAAGCGGAAACGGAGCAATGGATTCAAACTACAAGAAAGAAGATTCCACCTAAACATTAGGAAGAACTTCCTGACAGTAAGAGCTGTTCGACAGTGGAATTTGCTGCCAAGGAGTGTGGTGGAGTCTCTATGATTCTATGATTCTATTCTATGATTCTATGACTGTTTATGTATGCAATGACTGTGGCAAGAATTTTTTTAGCCCCAAAATGAAAACAACAAGAAGTACCAACGAAAGAAGAGTGGCAGGTGAAGATGATGGACTTTGCGGAATTGGTAAAGCTGACAGGAAAAATCAGAAACCAACTTGATCAAGCTTTCCAAAAAGACTGGAGTAAATTTATATGATATCTGAAAGATTATTGTAAGCAATTAACATCACTAGCATTTGTCTGAAGACTTGTAATGAGAAATTTTCTACCTTTCTATATTTATTGAAATTTTGAGTTATTTTGTAATGAGTGTAATTAGAATTGGAAAACGTACCAAATGCAATGATACAAAGGTTAATTTTGAAAGCCATGAGGCGGGAGGGAAGGAAGTTAATAGGCTCTAAAGAGCCAATGAGGTAAAGTGGATAATAATGATGTGAATATATATTATTAAATGGAATACACACACACACACACAGTGGTACCTTGGGTTACAAACGCTTCAGGCTACAGATGCTTCAGGTTACGGACTCCGCTAACCCAGAAATAGGACCTTGGGTTAAGAACTTTGCTTCAGGATGAGAACAGAAATCATGTGGTGGCAGCAGAAGGCCCCATTAGCTAAAGTGGTACCTCAGGTTAAGAACAGTTTCAGGTTAGGAACAGACCTCCAGAACGAATTAAGTTCTTAACCCAGGGTACCACTGTATATATGCCTGTTCATGGTCACTGGGCCCATCACCTCCTGGCAAATAGAAGGGGAAGAAATGGAGGCAGTGAGAGGTTTTACTTTCTTGGGCTCCATGATCACTGCAGATGGTGACAGCAGCACAAAATTAAAAGACGCCTGCTTCTTGGGAGAAAAGCAATGACAAACCTAGACAGCATCTTAAAAAGCAGACACATCACCTTGCCGACAAAGGTCCATATAGTTAAAGCTATAGTTTTCCCAGTAGTGATGTATGGAAGTGAGAGCTGGACCATAAAGAAGGCTGATCGCCGAAGAATTGATGCTTTTGAATTATGGTGCTGGAGAAAACTCATGAGAGTCCCATGGACTGCAAGAAGATCAAACCTATCCATTCTGAAGGAAATCAGCCCTGAGTGCTCACTGGAAGGACAGATCCTAAAGCTGAGGCTCCAATACTTTGGCCACCTCATGAGAAGAGAAGACTCCCTGGAAAAGCCCTGATGTTGGGAAAGATTGAGGGCACAAGGAGAAGGGGACAACAGAAGACGAGATGGTTGGACAGTGTTCTCAAAGCTACTAACATGAGTTTGACCAAACTGCGGGAGGCAGTGGAAGACAGGAGTGCCTGGCGTGCTCTGGTCCATGGGGTCACGAAGAGTCGGACACGACTAAACAACAACACCACCACTATACAGTGGTACCTCGAGTTAAGTACTTAATTCGTTCCGGAGGTCCGTTCTTAACCTGAAACTGTTCTTAACCTGAAGCACCACTTTAGCTAATGGGGCCTCCCGCTGCCGCTGCGCCACCAGAGCACGATTTCTGTTCTCATCCTGAAGCAAAGTTCTTAACCTGAGGTACTATTTCTGGGTTAGCGGAGTCTGTAACCTGAAGCGTCTGTAACCTGAAGTGTATGTAACCTGAGGTACCACTGTATATATTCTAAACAAACAAGCAAACAAACAAACGATGTACACCTCTAATTTACACAAGGTTCCTAAACAGTAATAAATTAGGTTGCCAGGTCTCTTGAGTTTAACCTTCAAGGTTTTGGTCATCTTCTCAGGGTCTCCAAGAGAAGGACTGAATTCCTAGGACAATGGGTCAGGCTATTTTCTTGCTTGGTTTGAGAGCTTCTGTCATCTGCTTCCTCCTTCCCCCAAGTCAATCCAGTGCCAGCCTTTAGAACTTCGCAGAAGCAGGTTCTCCCCACCCAAGGTGCCACACTCTCTCCCCTCCCTCACCAGACACCATCATGCCCCACCACTGCCACCAAGCTGCCAGCCACTCTTCCTTCCATACCTACTAGGCTACACTCCCTGAGCCTTAGAAAACCTGGCGATTTCTGGGTAAAATAGATTGCAACCAGGGCTGTCAACCAATTATAGTTTCAAGTTCATAAGTGTATTGCTCTAGCCAAAGGCAATTACAAACTTGTATTAGGCAGTTGTATTAATAAACTAATACAGAAAATACATCCATAAAATAGAAATCCATAATATAAAAGAAGACTTTGCCAAGTTCCTGAGCATTAAAACATATTTTCCCTTGTGCATCACAGCTCGAATTCTAATATTATTTTGCCTTTTAAAAAATCAAATTTGCCAACATCCATGTCAACCAATTATGGACATTTTAGCTGATTCAATGCCTACCTTTTTTAAACCAAATACTCATTTGATGGCCACTTTCCCACAACCCTGGGACGCGGGTGGCGCTGTGGGTAAAACCTCAGCTCCTAGGACTTGCCGATCGCATGGTTGGCGATTCGAATCCCCGCGGCGGGGTGCGCTCCCGTTGCTCGGTCCCAGCGCCTGCCAACCTAGCAGTTCGAAAGCACCCCCGGGTGCAAGTAGATAAATAGGGACCGCTTACTAGCGGGAAGGTAAATGGCGTTTCCGTGTGCGGCTCTGCCTCGCCAGGGTAGCTTCGTCACGCTGGCCACGTGACCCGGAAGTGTCTGCGGACAGCGCTGGCTCCCGGCCTATAGAGTGTGATGGGCGCACAACCCTAGAGTCTGTCAAGACTGGCCCGTACGGGCAGGGGTACCTTTACCTTTTTCCCCACAACCCAGTAAGCCGTAAACCACAGTTTATTGTCGAACAAGCAGTCTGCTGGCGCACACTGCCAGATCACTCCTGTTGCACTTTCCCCCGAAGTCCAAGCAGAAGCAACAAACCACAACCCTTGCTGAAATTCTCTCTTTAACACAACTGTTAAATGAACAGTACAGTAGCTCGGTCCTCTTTTTTCCCATCTGGCCAACCAAAGGATCAACAGGGTTGCCATCTCACAACCCCAGAGCCAGGCATGTGCCACAGAATCTCCTAGCAGAGTAGGAGAAAAGGCAGCGGTGACTCTTGTCGCCTCCCTTCCCCTTCCCCTGCCTCCATCTCCCCTCCTGTCTGTCCAGCGCAGGGGCAAAGCTGGACTTTATTTCACCTGGTTCAAAGACCCAGTTTGGCACACACACCCCACGTGCATTTGCGTACACACACACTCAGGCTGGGAGCCTCAAAGGGGCCCCTCTGGAGGCTTCACCTGGGGCAAAAAACAAACCCCTAGCAAAAGTTTGTTTTTCTTGCACCCCTCACCTCAAAAAAACATTTTCAGTACGTTTCCGAGCACAATTCAAAGTGTTGGTGTTGACCTTTAAAGCCCTAAAAGGCCTTGGCCCAGTATACCTGAAGGAGCATCTCCACCCCCATCATTCTGCCCGGACGCTGAGGTCCAGCTCCGAGGGCCTTCTGGCGGTTCCCTCACTGCAAGAAGCCTAGTTACAGGGAACCAGGCAGAGGGGCTTCTCGGTAGTGGCGCCCGCCCTGTGGAACGCCCTCCCATCAGATGTCAAAGAGAACAACAACTAACTGACATTCAGAAGACATCTGAAGGCAGCCCTATTCAGGGAAGTTTTTAATGTGTGACATTTTAGTGTGTTTTTTGTCTTTGTTGGAAGCTGCCCAGAGTGGCTAGGGAAACCCAGCCAGATGGGCCGGGTACAAATAATACATTAATTATTATTATTATTATTGTTGTTGTTGTTGTTGTTGTTGTTGTTGTTGTTGTTGTGATTTTGCCAAGTATTATCCACCTTTTTTTTCAGATGGTTGCCATCTACCCTCCCCAACTGACCCTGGAAAGACACTAGGCCTGGGCCACAATGAAGGATTCAAAATGGTGGCCAGTCTGCCAACACAACTGCCACTGCTGACAATTGCAGCAGCAGTAAAAAAATAAAAACAAAACAGCCCATTTCATGAAGATAATATACATGAGCGAAAGAGCTGACTGAAGGAAAGTAGAACGTAAGAGCTGAGCCAGAGCCTGTTGCTAATACAATGAGATTGCTGAGAAGGATTTATGGTTCTGATAGCATCCATTTGCAATATGCCCAAGTAGCTGGAAGGAAGCTCTGGACAAGGGGCTGCTGTGGGCCCTGCCTGATTCAATTCAACCATTTCAACATCTGCGTCTATATCACTTCGGTGATGTATAAGCAGCGAGATGCTGCGAGCTCCCTTCAGAACGGAGAGCTACTGATAAAAAATATGTAATTGATTAGATTAAATCAGAACTGGAATCTAGCCAGATAATAACAATGAGTGGGATCAGGAACAAAATGTTGCAGTACTCAATGCTACTGTTCACCCAGCCAGGCACACCTTCTTTTTGTATATTCCACTCCTCCTCCACCCCCCGCCTCCCCACAGACATCCAGCATGCTCAGTCCTCTATGTGCTGTGGGGGGGAGGGTGGACCATCTTAGTTTCTCTCCCCACCCCCCACCCCCCACCCTCAGCCACTGCTTTTCTTCTAGATAAAAAAGGTGCTGGTATTGCGTACCCTTGATTGCCCCCAGAAAAAAGCACTGGTCCTCATATATATTTTTTTCTTATTTTGCAAGCCTTGGGGTTCCCCCTGAGCATAACGATGCTTCCCTTTTTAGCCTCAATACAGTGGTACCTCGGGTTACAGACGCTTCAGGTTACAGACGCTTCAGGTTACAGACTCCGCTAACCCAGAAATATTGCTTCAGGTTAAGAACTTTGCTTCAGGATGAGAACAGAAATCGTGTGGCGGCAGCGGAAGGCCCCATAAGCTAAAGTGGTGCTTCAGGTTAAGAACAGTTTCAGGTTAAGTACGGACCTCCAGAACAAATTAAGTACTTAACCCAAGGAACCACTGTCCTCCCATTTTGGGGACGCGGGTGGCGCTGTGGGTTAAACCACAGAGCCTAGGACTTGCCGATCAGAAGGTCGGCAGTTCGAATCCCCGCAACGGGGTGAGCTCCCATTGCTCGGTCCCTGCTCCTGCCAACCTAGCAGTTCAAAAGCACGTCGAAGTGCAAGTAGATAAATAGGTACCGCTCCGGCGGGAAGGTAAACGGCGTTTCCATGCGCTGCTCTGTTTCGCCAGAAGCGGCTTAGTCATGCTGGCCACATGACTCGGAAGCTGTATGCCAGCTCCCTTGGCCAAGAAAGCGAGATGAGCACTGCAACCCCAGAGTCGGCCACGACTGGACCTAATAGTCAGGGGTCCCTTTACCTTTACCTTACCCCCATTTTGAGTTCATGGGCTTTAAAATTCAGCACCAGAGCCGCCTATTGAAATAGCAGGAGTGCCAACTTTTCGACCGCCCCTGATGCTATTCCTGTAACAGCGACTGGATCTGCAGTAATGAGCAGGCGGCGCATTTCATGGCACCAAGATGAATGTTTTCATTGCCTCTCGGCTGCAGTTGGTCAAAGTGAGTGCAACTAGGGGAGAGCTTCGCCAAACTTTGAGGATCTGCCAAGATAAGCCACGATAATGGCTCCAATGTACTGTTGCTCCCAGGATACTGTGGGAAATTAAAATGGTTTCCACTAAAGTGGAAGGATGTGGGTAATTAAATGATGGGCAGTTCATAGACCCAGCCTCCTTGCACAGAAGGGACAAGGCCATTATCAGTGGTTGGTTCTGGCGGTTTCCCAGAGAGGCTGGGGGAAAGGGCCGTTTGCATTTAGCATTGCAGCCTTCACACTAATACAGTGGTACCTCGGGTTAAGTACTTAATTCATTCTGGAGGTCCGTTCTTAACCTGAAACTGTTCTTAACCTGAAGCACCACTTTAGCTAATGGGGCCTCCCGCTGCCGCTGCGCCACCAGAGCACGATTTCTGTTCTCACCCTGAAGCAAAGCTCTTAACCTGAGGTACTATTTCTGGGTTAGCGGAGTCTGTAACCTGAAGCATCTGTAACCTGTACAAGGCAGCAGAAGAACCAAAGCAAATATGTTCTGCTCTGGTTTATAGACCACAGCCCAATAGCCTTAAATTACCTTAGCTACGTGTAGGCTCACCAGCCGGGAGAAGTACTTTATAGATACTAATTTCAGTCACACCTTTGTTTTCTCAAAATCTATTTTTTCTTTGCTTGCTGCTAGCAGTTACCCAGCAGTGATCCAGATTAGTGAATTAAGTGCATTTTGAGCCCACCTCTTGCCTCATGTTCAGGGTCAGATCAGGAAACAGGACACTTAAAAAATAAAAGCAATTGTTGGCATCTGTCTGTCCCAAGAAACAATGGAGTGTGCCTCTGGTGGGTGAAGTCAAATTGCTGGAGAATCACAGCGCCTGCTGTGGCTGCAGAGACTGGTAACTCTTAACTGCTGCCTCCCACTTTGTTTTTGATGCTTTAGCCACACCAAAATGACCTCTCCTGGGCAGTGTGCATGGAGGTCCTCCTGGGATGGCCAGATGACAAGATCCCCGCCTCAGCCTCACTGATGTGGTCCAAAAGAAAGCAGATAAATACATTTGGCACCAGCTTGACTGCAGGAGTTGCTGGAAGGAGTCATACAAGACGCCAAGAGCGCTTATTAGGCAAGAATCCCAACCAGGTTAAAGCCAAGCTTTCCATATCAGCTATGGGTTAGACCATGCCTGGGATCCTCTCCTCCACAGCTGGCAGAGAAGGGCAGGTGAAAAGACAACAGGCTGGAAGACTCTGCTGCTGCCCTGTCTCTCTTTTCAGCTGCGCATGTAAAAGCCATGGAACAATTTCTGGATTGTGTAGCTTGGCAGCTCTTTATAACCTTCCTTTTGACTACCGAAAGCTAGTCCGGCAAGGTCTCGCAACCCTACTGAAAAGTGCTCCAGATTCTTGTGGGAGGAGAGGATTTTCTACCTGCAGAGCAGCCATCAAAAACACCTCCCTCATGTGAAATTAGCACTTTGAAGTGGTATGGACCGGAAGGCGCTGTTTTGTAAATGGCAGTGTGTGGCAAGGAACAGAGGGATGCAGGCTCAAGCCCAGAACAGCTTTTAGGAAGCAGAGCAGCAGTGGCGCTGGATGTGCAGGGCTAGGGCAGCCTGGGGGTGGCCAAGATGCTTTCCCAATCTCACCCCATTCCTGCTGTAATTAGTGCTATGCTGCAGCCTGCCACTGCTGTGGCCCTCACCCCCAACTGAAGCAAGGTAGAAGGCATATTTGGGGTGATAGGGGAGGAGTAGCACCTCTGTTGTGGGGCACATTGTGTTCCTTCTAGGGTAGTCCACCTTTGGTCCCCACCAGGGGTGCCAACCTGAATAGAATATGGGGGGGGGAGATAAGCCAAGCCCTGCATAATCAATCATGAGATGCAGCACACACACACCATTTGAATGGCAATGTCCATCAACTTTTTTGAGGGGGCTCAAATATTTTATTGATGGGGCCGAAGGGACCTCACCCCCTAGGAGATGGCTCCTATGGTTCCCTCCTGCACTCAGCTCTCGCCAGCGGCTCCCAGAAGCTCTCAGCATGTGACAGCAGCCACACCCTGGGAAATGGCTTCAACTGGTCAACTAAAGGAGGTGAGAGTAGCTGATGGGTCTCAAGCCTTCAGTGAGTTAGGGACTTCCCCTGCATGCAAAGACATGTTCTGGTGGGCTGAGCAGACAAGACCAATAGTGGGTCCAATAGTCAAGAAGGTGTTTTCTGCACATGCTGTAGAACAGCCTTTCTCAACCTGTGGGTCCCCAGATGTTGTTGGACTACAACTCCCATCACCCCTAGCTAACAAGGCCAGAGCTCAGGGACGATGGGATTTGTAGTCCAACAACATCTGGGCACCCACAGGTTGAGAACCGCTGCTGTAGAGGGAAGTGAGGGGCAGGTGGGGCTCGTCAACCTGGGAAGGTAGCCCATCTAGGAGAAAGAAAACTCTGGTCCAAAACTTCCACTGCCTTGCGAGATATCTTGGGGAGAAGAAAAGGCGAAGGAGTAAATGCTACACAAATCCAGAGTGAAGTCCCTAAGATGGTTGGGTGGTGCTTTGTAGACCTCTTTCTGGCAACTCCTGCAGCCAAACATATTGCTCTGCTTACCTTTGGACTACATCAGTGAGGCTGAGAGGGGGGTCTTGTCACCTGGGCAATCAAGAACGTACCAGACACACTGCCCAGTCTTGCACCCCGGGGAGGTCACTTGGGTCCTGCCAATGCAGTAGTTCACCCCTGGAGGCACACTCCATTGTCTCTCGAGACAGACAGATGGCAGCAATTGCAGGGACTGTTAAACCAGGCAGGGAACACATGAAGGAAATGCAGAAATGAAGTCACTATGAGCATCATTAACTGCTGTAGGAGGAAATGAGGAACAGATGGGGCTCGTCAACCTGGAAAGGTAGGAGAAGAAAAACTCTGGTCCTGAAGCTCCACTGCCTTGTGGCTACATTCATCCATTAGAAAGGCTTTGGGAGTAAACCCCAAGGAAAAATCCATACCCACGGCCTTGTGGGACAGCTTCAGGAGAAGAAAAGGCTAAGGAGTAAACCCTACACAAATCTGGAGAGGACTACCTAAGACAGCTGGCTGGCACCTTGTCCATCTCCTTCTGGCAATGCCTGCAACCAAGTTGGGGCCAGTCTGCATGGATGCATTCTGGGGTGGGCCAGTCCAAATTGTCATATCCTGCTGGCCTGGAGATTGCAGCCTGTATGACACTGATAATCCTCTCTCTGCTATTCCCTTGGAGGGCAGCAGGAAGAGCTCGACACCTTGAGTACGGGCTCCATTTAATCAAATTTTCTCATTACTTTGGACTCGGGATTGATTTGCCAGATGTTCATGCCCACACAGTTCATCCGTGATGAACACCCAAATAGAATGGCTCTATGGGCTCACTCTTCCATTGTCTCCTGAGACTGACAGATGTCAACCAAAATGTTGACTGGTTCTAACAAGGTTCGTATAGTTAAAGCCATGGTTTTCCCAGTAGTGATGTATGGAAGTGAGAGCTGGACCATAAAGAAGGCTGATCGCCGAAGAATTGATGCTTTTGAATTATGGTGCTGGAGGAGACTCTTGAGAGTCCCATGGACTGCAAGAAGATCAAACCTCTCCATTCTTAAGGAAGTCAGCCCTGAGTGCTCACTGGAAGGACAGATCCTGAAGCTGAGGCTCCAGTACTTTGGCCACCTCATGAGAAGAGAAGACTCCCTGGAGAAGACCCTGATGTCGGGAAAGATGGAGGGCCCAAGGAGAAGGGGGCGACAGAGGACGAGATGGTTGGATAGTGTTTTCGAGGTTACCAGCATGAGTTTGACCAAACTGCGGGAGGCAGTGGAGGACAGAGGTGCCTGGCGTTCTCTGGTCCATGGGGTCATGAAGAATCGGACACGACCAAACGACTAAACAACAACAACAACAACAACAAGGATTGGGAAGGCAATGTGGAACTGGACAGAGACAAAGTGTAGCAGCAGCATCCTCAGCCAAGCATTTCAACAGCAGAGAAGAAAGCCCGCTTCCCTAGTTGCCAAGTAAACAAGTTGCCCAGCAGAATATCAGCTTCTGCTACATAGTGGAACTTCAGGCAGAGAAAGATTCTGGCTTCCTCTACAGCTACTTACAGCTTTAATGCACCAGGGATGAGAGTTAGAGACTCTTGATATCTCTGTCCTTTTCATCACCCCCTCCTTATTTGAAGAAGAAGGTAAGAACCTTTGGGACAAGTTCAATGTGACGAGACCCCAAAGAAAATGTAAAGTCCTATGCTTGCATTCCTTTAAACAAGGATGGGGAGAATGTGGTCCTCCAGATGTTGTCAGACTTCAATGCTCATCCATCACAGCTGGCATAGCCAATAGTCAGAGATGCAGTGGACCGATACAGGAGAGATACGGGATCCCCATTCCTGGTTTAAGTACATCACCTTCCTCATTCAGGTCCAGATCTAGTCCAGGAGTTTGCTTCCAGTAGGAAGGTTGCGGTTCGAACTACGCGATGGGGTGAGCTCCCGTTGCTCAGTCCCAGCTCCTGCCAACCTAGCAGTTCGAAAGCACATCAAAGTGCAAGTAGATAAATAGGTACCACTCTGGCAGGAAGGTAAACGGCATTTCCATGCACTGCTCTGGTTTCGCCAGAAGCGGCTTAGTCATGCTGGCCACATGACCTGGAAAAACTGTCTGTGGACAAACGCCGGCTCCCTCGGCCAGTAAAGCGAGATGAGCGCCACAACCCCAGAGTCATCTGCGACTGGACTTAACTGTCAGGGGTCCTTTACCTTTACCTTTTTACCTGGTATTTAGAGACATACTGTTTCACATCTTTCATGGCAAATATTACTGATAGGAAGGTAGGTCTACCTACCATGTAGTCATCTAATCCTTTCTGGTCAGCCTGTGGTCATTGCTGGATCTTGTAGCCGTGAATTCTGTGGCTTAATTTCATATTGCATGTCAGGCCTGCCAATCAGCTTCACCATGGAGCCTCGAATTCTGGCATTATGAATCTAGGCTACTTTAGCAGTACGTTGTACTTAATTCTTCTTCTGGGGCGAGGAAAGAATACTCTTTATACATTTTAGCTCCATTACTCTTATCTCAGAACAAGATGTTAAATAATGATCCAACTGCTCTCAAACCTCTGATAACCATCTACCTATCAAGCCACAATCTGCCTTGGTGCTTGAAAATCTTACTCCCCTCTGGATTTCTCTCTCTCCAAAGGGTATCATCCTACACACTTGCATTTTCATTGGGCAATGGAGAACGCCACTTGAAAACACTGTCATCAAAGCTCCCCCTAGGCAAATGCCATACAGAGTCCTTGATCTATTGTATATACATATGCATTTCATAGATACATTTGAATAAATGCATAATATCCCACACTCCAAAGGACGCAGGTGGCGCTGTGGGTAAAACCTCAGCGCCTAGGACTTGCCGATCGCATGGTCGGCGGTTCGAATCCCTGCGGCGGGGTGAGCTCCCGTCTTTCAGTCCGAGCTCCTGCCCACCTAGCAGTTCGAAAGCACCCTTAAGTGCAAGTAGATAAATAGGGACCGCTTTATAGCGGGAAGGTAAACGGTGTTTCCGTGTGCTGCTCTGGTGCCGGTTCGCCAGAGCAGCTTCGTCATGCTGGCCACATGACCCGGAAGTGTCTGCGGACAGCGCTGGCTCCCGGCCTCTAGACTGAGATGAGCGCACAACCCTAGAGTCTGTCAAGACTGGCCTGTACGGGCAGGGGTACCTTTACCTTTACCTTTATCCCACACTCCAAGGCTTGTTGCAGTCCATTTGCCAAGGGATCATGGTAAAAAAACAACAACACCAGGTTTAAACCACCAAGAAATATCACGGTCAGACAGGAGCTCCCAAAAAGCATCGCTCTGCTGTCAAACGTTCTAGGTCAGGCCTGTACAACCTGTAACCTACTAAGCCAGATACTGATACAAGGCTGAGAATATCCAAGCCATCTTTATGCAAAGCTCCAGGCTACCATCTATTCCTCCTTTATATGCTTCTAAAGCCCCATACAGTATAGTTAAAGCCATGGTTTTCCCAGTAGTGATGTATGGAAGTGAGAGCTGGACCATAAAGAAGGCTGATCGCCGAAGAATTGATGCTTTTGAATTAGGGTGCTGGAGAAGACTCTTGAGAGTCCCATGGACTGCAAGAAGATCAAACGCATCCATTCTTAAAGAAATCAGCCCTGAGTGCTCACTGGAAGGACAGATAGTGAAGCTGAGACTCCAGTACTTTGGCCACCTCATGAGAAGAGAAGACTCCCTGGAGAAGACACTGATGCTGGGAAAGATGGAGGGCACAAGGAGAAGGGGGCGACAGAGGACGAGATGGTTGGATAGTGTTTTCGAGGTTACCAGCATGAGTTTGACCAAACTGCGGGAGGTAGTGGAGGACAGAGGTGCCTGGCGTGCTCTGGTCCATGGGGTCACGAAGAGTCGGACACGACTAAACGACTAAACAACAACAACAACAAAGCCCCATACAATGACCTTGCAGAAGACACTTGGCCGAGTTCATCCTTTTTGACTGTTCAGAGGAGACAGGTGGAACCCACAACAAAAGGCTGCAGTCTATCCATCTCTGCCCCATGTTTCGTTTTTCATTCGCCACGCTATACAGTGGTACCTCGGGTTAAGAACTTAATTCGTTCCGGAGGTCCGTTCTTAACCTGAAACTGTTCTTAACCTGAAGCACCGCTTTAGCTAATGGGGCCTCCCACTGCCGCCACGCCGCCGCTGCACGATTTCTGTTCTCATCCTGAAGCAAAGTTCTTAACCCGAGGTACTATTTCTGGGTTAGCGGAGTCTGTAACCTAAAGCATCTGTAACCTGAAGTGTTTGTAACCCAAGGTACCACTGTATTCTGCAGCTACGTTCCATCCTTGGAGGTTGGAGGCTCTGTGATTTAAAATAAATAAATAAATAAATAAATAAATAAATAAATAAATAACGTGCTTCTGCAAACTGCAAGGTCCCCCCTGAGCGTGCCACCACCTCCCTCTTGTTCCTGAGTTTTGTGTCCAATCCTGCACACCACCTGAGTTTGCTTTTTGTCGAATAAACTGGAATGGCATGAGCCTTACTGGGTTGCCCTGCTGAGTGTCTGGCAGTAAACACTTGGCCTGCAATTTGATGATGCTCTTTTTTCAAAAAAATATGAAGTGGGATACAGTTCTTTTAAAGAATGAAAAATAAATAAATAAAAGGCATTCTGCACCTCCCTAGTCAAAGCAGCAGGTGCCTTAAGGAACCACCAATGCAGGCATAGCTGTATGGAACAGATAGGCATGTCCAGGCTGATTTAAAGGGATTTAAAAAAATTAAAGGCTAGTTTTAAGCCTGGCATTGTTTGTGCTTGTTTATTTTATTTTATTAATCATGTTGTGATCTTTTAAGAGCCTGTTTGCACCTGAGGTTTTTAACTATAGTAAACTGCTTTTAACCTTTAAGATTGGGTGGGATAACAGATCTAAACAGATACCAGCACCAGCAGTTCTGCATAAATCATGGTTTGTGTTTGGTCATATTCTGTCATCTGTTTCTTAACTGTACAGGGAATTATAAATGGTTGGGGTTGTTTAAGATGAACCTGCCACAGATAAATGGCAGTACATTAATGTTCTTTTGGCCCAAAAGGTGTTCTGATTTCCAATTCCTCATTAAAACAAAAGTATACCATGTGGTTTTCTCCTTACTTGCCTTATCAGAATTTTTTAAAAAAAAGAGCTTCGGTTGCCATAGCAATTGGATGCAACTTGGCATCTCCATGACAACTACTGCCTCTGTTTCAATTCACCATCTGACAAGGCGCCTCTCTCTCTCCCTCCGTTTGCTTCATCTGTCAAAAAGATGGACCGACCATCATATCTACTCCCAAACAAAGCTTAAAATCTAATGAATGAAAGGCAAAAGAAACAGTACTGTGTAAGAACAACAAAAACATTCCAACAGGCTAGAGACAACTGGTCCCAGATGGTTTTCGTTGTCATATATTTTTGTTGCATGATCTTATCGCACCAGGAGATGCGTGCAAATATCAGCTAAGGATGGTTGTTGAATATGTTCAGTTATTCTGTACGAACATAACCCTCAAGATTCCAGAGCACTATCCATTAAGGTGTTTTCCTACACAACCCCATTGAAGATATGAAACAGGAGAGATGCTTTAGTGTAATGGATAGGATACAGGACTGGAGCCACTTTGGGGTCAGACATGAACTCTCAGCCTAACCAGTTTGACGTGAGGATGAGGGGATAAGACTTGTGTACACTCTCCCTAGCTCCTTGGGGATGGGATGCAAAACAAATGAAATCATTCTCAAAGAAAGCAGAAAATCTAATTACTGTATCCTGGTCATTGGCCAACGATATCCTGTTTCTTCCCCCGCCCCTCATGCAGCAAAATAAATGCGCATTATTTGGAACAAGAAGGGGACAGACTGAAATTGCAGAGTTTTGAGAAATTGAAAGATAAAGTGCGAGATTGGCTTCATTATTACCAGATAATGGAGGTTTACAATTCAGATAAGAAAGTTGGTTTCCAGGTGGAAAAATCTAAATTGGAAACAGAACTGTTGGAACCCAAAACTAAGACTTTGTCAAAAATGTATAACTTGCTGCTGAAATGGAACACTCAGGATGAGACGGTTAAATCTGCTATGATTAAATGGGCACAAGACGTTGGACATAATATTATGTTTGCTGACTGGGAACAGTTATGGACCACAGGTATGAAGTTTATGGCATGCAATGCCTTAAGAGAGAATATTATGAAAATGATATACAGGTGGTACATGACCCCAGTCAAGCTTGCAAAAATCTATCATTTGCCCGATAATAAATGTTGGAAATGTAAGGAAACTGAAGGTACATTCTTTCACCTTTGGTGGACGTGCCCCAGGATTAAGGCTTTCTGGGAAATGATATATAATGAATTGAAAAAGGTATTTAAATATACCTTCTTGAAGAAACCAGAGGCCTTTCTCTTGGGCATGGTCGGCCAAGTGGTGCCAACGAAGGACAGAACATTTTTTATGTATGCTACAACAGCAGCAAGAATACTCATCGCAAAGTATTGGAAGACGCAAGATTTACCCACTCTGGAAGAATGGCAGATGAAACTGATTGACTGTATGGGATTGGCAGAAATGACTAGCAGAATCCGTGACCAGGGAGAAGAGTCGGCAGAAGAAGATTGGAAAAAATTTAAGGACTACTTACAGAAATATTGTAAAATTAAGAAATGTTGAATGATGTTGGAAATGGAGTGGTTTCTAGCTGTAATGATATAAAGGAATATGAAAAAAAAGGTTTGGATAGAAAATAAGGTGGTATTATAAGCTGTAATGTTTTAAGTAAAGGATTTGCTGAACAAATAATTTGAAATGGAATACAAGAAGGGGAGGTATGAGGAGGTCAGAGAAATATGTTATTGAAAAGTTTGTATTATGAACTATACGTCTTTTTAAATCTTTTTGTTTGTCTTTTGTTTGTATAAAAAATTGGAAACTTTAATAAATAGCTTATAAAAAAAATAAATGCGCATTAATTCGGTCAATCATTTATTTGCGTAAAACCAAGGGTCAACACAAACTAACCATTGATTTGTTTTAAGGCTTGAAGCATGACCCACCGGGAAGTCCTGCTCTACAAGTCTAATTTAAAGAATATGAGCTGAACAAGAACACAAGAACACTGATTGGATCAGTGGCTCTGGGGAGCCACCCAGAATGGCTGGAGAAACCCAGCCAGATGGGCAGGGTATAAATAATAAATTATTATTATTATTATTATTATTATTATTATTATTATTATTAATCAGTCATCTTTAGTTTTGGGGGAATGAATTTGCTCTTAAGCTGCATCAGCTCTAGAAATCAAAACTGCATTAATACCCATCCCATCTTCACCTTGGGAATTTGAGTTTTGTGAACAGTGGTAGGGATCTTTTATGGAATTCACAGAGCTTTACCAAACAACAATTCCCAGGATCTTTCAAAGTAGGGGTGCAGAACCTGTGGCCTCCAAATGATGTCATACGTCCCAGACAGCATGAACAATGACCAGGAATGACACCCTAGGGTTGTTAAGAGACTTGCATTTTGAACTTGGAAGGATAAACAACCACCAGCTACACAAAGATTTTAGGACCTTACTGTCCTGGATACATTTGAATTTATTTCTTATAGATGTTAGAGTGGACACCTATTTTGACATCTGGACAGCTTATATTAATTCATATGCTTACCCTGCCAGCTAAACTACAGACATTTCTTATGCCAAATGAGAGAATATGTCCAAGGGCAGTTAATATGGTATAAAACCAACCTAATTCTCTAATCCTAAACCCAGTGTCTAGTGAGTAAGACTCTTTGGCCTAAGTGGTACTTTCTTCTAAGTAAACCTGCACAGGATTGTGTTGTAAATGGGTTAGGGAGTGTTACAACTGTGCAATACTCTGCCTGTTGAGAATTAGGAAGGCTCCCCCACCAACAGGCAAGAAAGTTGAAAGGGACAGAAAACTTTCTCATTCCATTATTTCACTCCCTTCTCTCTCCTCTGTGTACCTAATTTTCTCTTATTCCTCTCTTCCCTCCAACACACAGGGAAAATTAGCTGTGCAGAGGAGAGAGAACAAAAAACTCAGAAAGGAAGCCAGCGACGACTCCTTTGCTCTCTGAATGTGCATTTTCTATCCCCTCCAACGTTCTCTGTCTGTTGTCAGGGGAACATTCCAGATTTGAATCAGGCAGGGCTTTTGCATGTGGGGTTGCTATCCTATGGCAAATGTTGTGTGTGGCTCTAAAGGTCTTGAGCCTGTGGAACAACTGGAGACAGTCCGTGCTTCCTGTTTTAATTGATCAGGTGGTGAAAATTAGGCGGCACAATGTTGTTCCACAACAAGTTGTTTTTTCTCTTTCCTGGCCCAACTAGATTGGAAGTCTTCTCTAGGTCAAGCCATACAGGAACCCCACTTTATATATCCCTTGCCCTGCACTGTATTAACCCAAAGTCTACCCATATTGTGCAACTGTTGGACAGTCTAATGCTCTTATGTAAATTTGCTGCATCATGTGATACTCTCCTAAGTCACCAACCAAGTTCCCACAACCTTGCATCACACACTGTTAAGAGTACTTGAATGGGCAACACAATGCTACCCCTGCAGGCTATGTTTCTGAGCCCTAGAATTGCTGGGTGCACCTAGGCTCTGAGCAAATTTCAGTGCAACCTTTCCCACCCTTGAAGGAAACAGCAAAATTCCAATAGGGCATTATTGTGGAGCCCTTTCTCCTGCCGGCAACCAACCTTTGTCAAATGCATGTTATGATAGGCTCATAGCACTATATCTGACCATTGCTGTGAATGGGAGGCCCATCTGTGACTCCCACTGAGGAATCCAGTGGCCTCCTCATTCCTAGGGTTCTGGTGCACAGGCTTGCACACATGCACAAAGACACCTGAGGAGCACAGCCAATGGCAGATGTGGATGAGCCTCCCATTCTGGGTACTGGTCAGACAGTGGCTGGGTAGTGGCTGAGGATAAGGAGCGGGATGAAGGCACAGGAAGAGTAAGGGAGTGCGGTAGGTGCGGTCCGCCCCGGGTGTCATCCCTGGGGGGGTGATATTGCCACGCCGCTTCCCTGGGATGCTTGCCCTGCCCCCACAAGTGGCTAGCCCCGCCCCTCAGGTGTACAGCATGTGTGCCGCTTCAGGTGCCAGTGCAGCTAGCTCCACCTCTGGATGAAAGAACTCCATAATGCCTTTGGGCATGGGTAGGTAACCTGTGATGGCCTGGGAATCTGATTCAGAAGCTGAATCTGAGGAGTCCCAGCCTGCACAGGAGTCCCCGCCTCCAGGGCCGGCTGAGCTGGGGCAGGGGCTTGAATCTGAAGGGCCTGCACCTGTGCCGGATCCTCAGGAGCAGACACCAGATGCATCCACTCTGGCTCTGGAGGTGATTGAGGACCCATTGCCTGCAGGTGCGCCTCTCCCAGCCCTGTCAGGGGAAGGTGAAGCTGCTCCTGGGTCCAGTAACCCTCCAGCCTCTCCTGAGCTGCAGAGGCTCAGGGCAGAGAGGCAGAGGGAACTGGGTTCTCTCAGGAGGAGTGCTCGCCTTAAAGCCAGGAAAGGCGGGTCACCTGTGGGCCGGGACCGCCCCTGGCCTCAGAGGAGATAAAGGCCAGTCAGCCCCAGTCCCAGGTTGCGGGAGCAACGACATTGGAAACCTGTTTCTGCCAGCACCCAGACCTGTTTTTCCGGAGTTCCCGACCACGCCCGGCTTCTTGCTTTGGACCCCGCTTCGCCCTTGGTGGACAGTCTCCAGACCCTCAGCCCAGGACCGAACTTTGACTACGCTTCACGGTAACCCCCCCCCCCGGGACCAGCACACAACCTAAGGCCCGGGGGCCGAATCTGGCCCAATCGCCTTCTAAATCCGACCCGTGGACGGTCCGAGAATCATCATGTTTTTACATGAGAAGAATGTATCCTTTTATTTAAAATGCATCTCTGGGTTATTTGTGGGGCGTAGGAATTCATTCATATATTTTTTTCAAAATATAGTCCGGCCCCCCACAAGGTCTGAGGGACAGTGGACCCAGCCCCCTGCTGAAAAAGTTTGCTGACCCCTGCCTTTGGGGATCCTCTGTTATGCATTTGGATGGATCATTCCCTTCTTATTTTTTCCCAATGAAAGCTGAGTTTCTCAGAATCTGAATTCTGCAACACAATGCCTTGTGGAACTGTAGAATCCATGTGGCCCAAAGCCAGCAATTCTCTCACAGTGTGCATCACACATGGTCATTTCATTGGGTTAAACTATTTCTCCAAAAAAAGCCCACGCCTCTCCCCCAACTCCAGCTGAAGGATCTGGCCAGTCAGCAATGTACACCACGTAATCTTGGCAGGAGCCTGGATTGTCAATGCGTAATTCTCCAAGGCATCCAGTGTTCCACGCTTAGTCTTTGTAAGGCCAGGACATTTGTTTTGGGCCTCTTGTTGTGGTCAAATATGATTAATAGAAGATGAATTGAGCAGATATTGATGGGTTGCGCTTTCTATCTCACAGCCTAACCGAATTGTAACTTTCCAAGCAACCATGTAAATGAAATCAAGGCAGGAGGTCTGGCCACTGACTGCTGCTCAGCTGATAGACAAGAGGTTGACGGTCTCTGGGTTTGCATTAGATTTTCACTCAGGGTTCAATCGATTCATTCTTTTCTATATCAAACTGCCCAAGATGCTTCCATACCATAGCAATAGCCGAAATAAATGCAGTTTGTTGCTACACACATTAACAGCAAAAAGAGCCGCTCCACTCGGATGTCACTAAATCTGGCTTGTAGGCTTGAAATGCCCAGGGACCAGCTTGCTTCCCAGGAAACAAAAAACCATTGTCTCATATTTCCAACCTATGCATCACCCTATATTTACATTGGAGAGCAAAACGGCACAAGCTGCTGGAATA
The DNA here is from genome assembly GCF_027172205.1 of Podarcis raffonei. Taxonomy (NCBI): domain Eukaryota; kingdom Metazoa; phylum Chordata; class Lepidosauria; order Squamata; family Lacertidae; genus Podarcis; species Podarcis raffonei. The sequence continues at coordinate 7,419,750 of NC_070607.1, read as the reverse complement.
ATTACACATTTACCCAGCAGATATGCAGAACTGAATCACCACCTCCTAGTTATTTTTATCCTTATTACCTAGTCAACTGGATTTGGATGAGGAACCCAATCTTTCCTCCACCACTATGATCCCCAGTTGGTTTTCTTCTAAGTCATCCATGGAAGGGCAGATTTGTGGAATTAGCAAAATCAGGCAGCAAAGCTTTTCCCTAGACTATACCACATCAGGCTGCAAATGACAGGCTGCATGGTAAGATGTTTTCAGCCCCTTCCCCACAAATAAACCCTCCCTAAACACCAGGAAATGAACCTGTCAGGGGAAAGGGTTCAGCCTAGCATTCCTTTTGACCTACCTACCTGCATGCAGGGAGGTTTTTCTGCTAGAGGATAGCATTTACTCATGCACTGTCCCATCCTCCCATCTGAAGTGGCACCATTTATGAAAAAGCTCACTGCCCGATGCTGCTGATTGCAGAAAACAGCCCTTCAAAAACCATCATTGAAAAGAGCAGATTCCTTTCAGATTGATTAGATCCAAAAGATACCTCTCCAAAGCAAGTATGATTGAGGGAAAGTGACAAAGAAAGCCCTGGGGGTTCGAATTTGCAGTGCCTCAAAAGGCTGTTCAGACAGAAACACGCAAGTTGTCAAGAGGTGGTTAAAAGCTACCAAAACTGATTCCCCCAGTGTACAATTACAAAAGAGAAAATAAGTAGGCATTGCTACATTATCTGATAATAGTATGCAATTACAGTGCCCCCTCATTAGAAGAATGTTGGTAAAGTTAGCTCTGTCCTAAGTCATCCCACTTTCTGCTTTGGTTCAAAAGAACTGACAGGTAGGCAATGCTGACATGCACCTTCTAAGCATCCCAGCAAAAACTAGTTTCAGAGACCCCAGAATTTGACCACAGCCAGCTGCAACGTAGAGGAGAAAGAGGAGTGGCGTTCTCTTTGCCAGCCTCAAGCATGGCTGCAACCAGTGGTTTTCTTTCAGATGGCACACAAGGGTACGAAGTACCAGCACCTTTATGTTGTTGTTGTTGTTAAAAAGTGTGGCACTTACTGTAGCAACTTCATGTAGCACCTATAAGCACTGGCTGCAACACAAGATCTTACCTCACTGGCCTGGGCATAATTATTTTTAGGTTAGCCTGGGCTTCTTGCTTGGGCAACAGCTAGCATGCCCTTGCCTGCCTGGTGCACACTTTATACAGCATCTGTTCCCAGCCCGTCTGCTTCTGGGAGCTGCTCCCCACTGTGCCAAATGTCACCTCTGGTCACATTGAATCTCACAGCTCCTTTGTCACTGTATCACCATGTCATCACATGTTGCTAATGACACAAGCATGTTGCTTTACACATATGACCAGAGAGAAGTGACACTTGGAGATTTCTTTCATCCTGAACCAGTCGTCGTATGTCACAAGGAATACTGCAAAGTGCCCCGGTTGCTCAAATTACTGGTTATGTGACGATGTAACTGGGATGGAGTATACAGTCAACTAACCTCACCTTGCCGACAAAGGTCCGTATAGTTAAATCCATGGTTTTCCCAGTAGTTATGTATGGAAGTGAGAGCTGGACCATAAAGAAGGCTGATCGCCGAAGAATTGATGCTTTTGAATTATGGTGCTGGAGGAGACTCTTGAGAGTCCCATGGACTGCAAGAAGATCAAACCTATCCATTCTGAAGGAAATCAGCCCTGAGTGCTCACTTGAAGGACAGATCCTGAAGCTGAGGCTCCAATACTCTGGCCACCTCATAAGAGAAGACTCCCTGGAAAAGACCCTGATGCTTGGAAAGACTGAGGGCACAAGGAGAAGGGGACAACAGAGGACGAGATGGCTGGACAGTGTTCTCAAAGCGACTAACATGAGTTTGACCAAACTGCGGGAAGCAGTGGAAGACAGGAGTGCCTGGTGTGCTCTGGTCCATTGGGTCATGAGGAGTCAGACACGACTAAATGACTAAATAACAGCAAACCTCGAGGGTCCCAACACCAACTTCAGCTAAAATTTAAAAGCCCTGGCCTCAACACTTAGTCCTCAGTCTGAGGCATTCATCTCAGAAAAGAATGGCCTTGCGTAGCTAAGCTCCTGCTCCTACTCTGCTGTTTTTGGGAAGCTTAACCCCTACTTGCCTTAAACCACCCCTTGACATTTCATGCTCTCTCTCTACAACTTCACCTCTTGCCCACCTGGGACAGCATAACCTGCTCCAGGACCCTTTGAGCCTTGACCCCCTAAAAGCCTGGATCCTGCTGAGCCCTGATGAGCTATGTGCTTCTAAATAAATAGGACACAATCAGTACAAGAGAGATACCTGTATCATACAATAAGAGTTCTGGAATTTCTTTGAAAGCTTTCCGGTTCATGAGCTCCCTGGAAATAAGGGGGTTGGTGCCTGCTCAGTGAGTTTGCACGAGGATGCAGAAAATTAGAGTTTCACCCTTTCTAATTAAGACACAGAATGGCATCTGAGCAGAGAATGGGGGCTTCTGTTGACTGAAGAAATAAGGAGGTCAGATTCCCAGCTCATTATGAATACTTAGGCGATGATTAACCACTTTCATTCAATATTTAATTCACATTTATGAAGCATTAGCTGGAACTTTACATTTGGCTTTGGGAACAACGCATTTCAGGTGCTCTATTCCTTTCCTTGTGTGTTAGGCCGGGTGTGTTGAACATCAACCAAGGAGATAATTGTTGACCTCTGCAATGCATCTTACTGGGTGACCTTCAACCAGTCACTAGAGGGCTAGATCAAAAGCAATAAATAGTCCTCTGGTTCCTTACAGATTTATTGTTGTGACATAAGCTTTTGTGGACAAGAGCCCATTTCATCAGCTGTCTGAAATCATACACGTGCACACTCACGGCAGGGCGAAGATTGAAGGTGGAGTTGAATGTCCATGAAAAAAAAGAAGGACAGAAGGTTTATAGGTTTTTAATCATTGCCTAGATTTCTTTCAAAAACTCTCTACTTATTTTATCCCAACCAAGAATAACATTTCATGCATCAGATGATGTGGGCACTAGTCCACAAAAGCTTATGCCACAGTAAGTCTGTTAAGGCTTTATGGTCCTACCAGACTTCTTTGCTGGCTTTTTGCTGCAAAAAGTTTAGCATGGTTATCCCTCCAGGAAGATGTTCAGGCCTCACGAACAATGAGGGGGCTGCCATGAAAGCAAAATGGGACAACCTCATAGATGCTCCTCTGGTTGGTTGCAAATATGATTTCTAATGTTATAGACAAAGGTCTTGGAAATATTATGGTTTCTGCCCAGGTTAAAGCCACAGCACCTCTTCCACATACCCCCCCAAAAATCGGGGCCAAGCCATCAGTTCAGTATGTATTTTTGGACAAATTGCCATCCATGTTTTGCCACTAGACCTTTGATAAGATACATGAGCCACCATTACTGCTCCATAGGCCTGGAGAGAGCTCTGAGGTCAGGACAGCAAGGGTTGCATTTGACCACTGGTTCTGAAGTACCCCACCTCTGCCCCAACAACGGTTTATGTTCCTAGAGTCTTGATCCCATCAGTGGAAATGCAACAAAACTGCCTTCCGAAAGGAGTGGTGGAATGCCAGTGATCTGAAAACACACACTCCACTTTTCATCATTGTAGAGGACATGCTAATAATCAATATGAGGGAGGGGAGCTCATAGCTAGAGGTAGGGTGCATGTTCTTCGTGTGTAAGGGGCCACCTCCAACCCCCAGCCTCTCCAGGTCAAGGATCTCAGATAGCATGGGTGGAAATAGGCAGTAATTGCCTGGATGGCCCCAATGAGTGTAGGGTACCTGCTTATGTGCATGTGTTTAATGCAGTATGGGTGAGCCTGCCATGAGACAAGAGGTGGAGTAGTAGATTTTGAGTTCCATTAAGGGCAGCAAGAGAGGGACTAGGAAGCTCTGGTCCTCCTGTAAGCAGTGCTGAAATGTGCCACAGAACATTTAGAGGCAGCATTTAATTTTCCTATATCAAGCAACAAAATGTATTCAGCTGACCCTGGTATGCATTGGAATTGGGAAGAATTAATAAAAGGCAAAAGATTTATACGATCTGAAGAGAAACCAGACCCCAGTCAAGCTAGCAAAAATCTACCATTTGCCCGATAATAAATGTTGGAAATGTAAAGAAACTGAAGGTACATTCTTTCACCTTTGGTGGACGTGCCCCAGGATTAAGGCTTTCTGGGAAATGATTTATAATGAATTGAAAAAGGTATTTAAATATATCTTCCTGAATAAACCAGAGGCCTTTCTCTTGGGCATGGTCGGCCAATTGATGTTAAAGAAGGACAGAACGTTTTTTATGTATGCTACAACAGCAGCAAGAATACTTATTGCAAAGTATTGGAAGACGCAAGATTTACCCACTCTGGAAGAATGGCAGATGAAGATGATCGACTGTATGGGATTGACAGAAATGACTGGCAGAATCCGTGACCACGGAGAAGAGTCGGCGGAAGAAGATTGGAAGAAATTTAAGGACTATTTACAGAAACATTGTAAAATTAAAGAATGTTGAATGATGTTGGATTGAAATTAAGGGGTTTTCAGCTGTAATGTTTCGAGATAAGGATTTGCTGAGTAAATAATTTGAATTGGAATACAAGAAGGGGAGGTATGAGGAGGTCAGGGAAATATGTCATTGAAAATTAAGTATTGAGAACTGTAAAAAAAAAAAATGGAATTGGGAAGAATTAGAATAGCTTCCACTATAAGAATTAGAAGAATAGCTTCCACTTTAAAGACCATGGGTAGGCAAACTAAGGCCTGGGGGCCGGATCCGGCCCAATTGCCTTCTCAATCCGGCCCGCAGACGGTCCGGGAATCAGCGTGTTTTGACTTGAGTAGAATGTGTCCTTTTATTTCAAATGCATCTCTGGGTTATTTGTGGGGCCTGCCTGGTGTTTTTACATGAGTAGAATGTGTGCTTTTATTTAAAATGCATCTCTGGGTTATTTGTGGGGCATAGGAATTCGTTCATTATTATTTTTCCAAAATATAGTCCGGCCCCCCACAAGGTCTGAGGGACAGTGGATGGGCCCCCTGCTGAAAAAGTTTGCTGACCCCTGTTAAAGACACTTTCAAGACAAATCTTTAAAAAGGTAGCATAAACACCGACAACTGGGAAACACTGGCCTGCGAGCGCTCCAGTTGGAGAACAGCCTTTACCAAAGGTGTCATGGACTTTGAAGACGCTCAAACTCAGGACGAAAGGGGAAAACGTGCTAAGAGGAAAGCATGCTTGGCAAATCCACACCGTGATCAACTCCGGCCGTGGAAACCTATGTTCCCACTGTGGAAGGACGTGTGGATCCAGAATTGGTCTCCACAGTCATTTATGGACTCACTGTTAAAACCGTGTTCATGGTAGGCAATCTTACATGGCTATGAGGGATTGCCAAAGAAAGAAGGAAGGAAATGGAAAGCTATTAATGACACAGGAAAGTAACAAACCCCTTCAGCAATGTACAAACTGAAGATGACTAATACCTTGGCTAATTCTTGGCAATGAAACACGTTAAGCTAATAAATGGTAGACACCAAAAAAGATTTGCATGGGTGGTGCCTTTTTTTCTTCTTCTTTTGCAGGATAATATCCTGAGCATGTGTCTGCTTAGACACTTCATCAAGCCAGAACATAGGAGACTGAAACTTTCAGAGCTTCAGAAAGAAAAGCTGCTTACTTCTCGACTTCACCTACGGGCTTTAGGGGTGCAGGCTGGGCTACTACGTGCAGCCTTTGAAATTTCCCTTCACCAAATCAGGATGGATATATTTGGAAAATGCACACGGAAACATTTTCCCCTTGCCCACGCCTGCCAGCATGACTTTCTCGGTGTAAATGTACAACATGCTGTAGGAAAGAAAATGGAGCTGGTTTTCTTTTTATAAGCTTCATTCTGAAAACGTTCTGTTACAATGAATTTCCAAATACATAAGCGGAACTCATTCTGAGTACAGAAGTAAAGCCCTGCTGGATCAGACCGAGGGACCATTGAGTCCTCCATCCTGTTTCCAACAGTGACCAACCAGATCCTTCCAGGAAGCAGGGCAGGAAAGCAATTGCACCCCCCCTGGCTTGTTCCAGCATCAAATATTCAATGGTAGGCTGCCTCTGAACACAAACTTTTCATTTAGTTGTAATGGCTAGAAGCATTGATCATCTCCCTTCCAGTGTCTTCCAGCATCATCAAAAAGCATATTAATTAGGAAGAATAGCTAGAAATGTTTGAAAGAAGTTTTTTTCTTCCTTTTATCAAGTTCACTTTATGCTGGGTGGGGGAATTCTTCTTCAATATTTTCTTCTTAATGGGCCTAACCTACAGGCTATGATTCACAGGACCTATTGTGTGCTCATGCACACCTATGAATAATTATTTGCATGAACATGTTTCCATTAAACATCATGCAAGCATTAAACAAAGGGCTCATCCACACCTCTGAAAACTGCTGAATCAAACCAAAATGATTTCCCATGGATTGCTGTTTTTTTTTTTGTTTGTTTTTTTGATTCAGTGGTGAAGTGTGCATTTTTCAAGGGAAAGCTGCGGAGCAAAGGCAAAACTGCTTGGACGTATGCCTGGAAAGTACGGAACAAGCGGAAAACCACTCAAACCCATGTTTTCTAGGCACAGGACAAGCAGAAGCATGGACAAGCCCTCATTTAAGAAGTTAAAGGTAAAGGTAAAGGTACCCCTGCCCGTACGGGCCAGTCGTGTCCGACTCTAGGGTTGTGCGCCCATCTCACTTAAGAGGCCGGGGGCCAGCGCTGTCCGGAGACACTTCTGGGTCACGTGGCCAGCGTTACAAAGCTGCTCTGGCGAGCCAGCACCAGCGCAGCACATGGAAATGCCGTTTACCTTCCCGCTATACAGCGGTCCCTATTTATCTACTTGCACTTAGGGGTGCTTTCGAACTGCTAGGTGGGCAGGAGCTGGGACCGAAAGACGGGAGCTCACCCCGCCGCGGGGATTCGAACCACCGACCATGCGATCGGCAACCCCTAGGCGCTGAGGTTTTACCCACAGTGCCACCCGCATCCCTCATTTAAGAAGTTAGGCAAGGATATATAACTCTTTTGCATGGTTAAGCCATTGCGCAAGATGCATGAACTGGAAGACCTACAGATACAATACGCAGCTAAATATTTTCAGCAGATTTGTAGCCAGCTAAATATGAAAGTGCCAGGAATATTGCATATCTGCTTCACGCACACTAGCAATGAACAACCCTCCCATACTGGGCACCATTTTCACCACAAGCTCCACTGAAGTAAAAGAAGACCTGTAAAAGGAGTTCCAGCAGGGCACCTGCAGGAGAGAGACCCAATGGATGGTGCCCAATTGCTGCCAGTCAGCAAAAGTAAGTACTTATTGAATTGCCTAGTGCACACATCCAGCCAGGTTTTCCGGGTGTTTTACAGAGACATTAAAAGCAAAATGGAATTCCCGAGAAAATGCTAAAACCAGGAAAAGATGCATCACAACAGGGAGAACCCCACCCGAATAATTTTATTTTATTTCTTAGAAACCAGCATAAAACACAGCAGCAACGCCATAGGGAGGTACTTAGCTTTTAAACTGTTCAATATGGCAGAGCAAAGCCTAACTAACACAAAAGCAGGACAAGTGGAACTGCTTTGATGTGTTGCGTCTCCTTTACCACCGGGTAAAGCAAAGACCAACTCTTCCATGGGAGGCTGAAAGTGTAGAGGGCCTCCAGGCCAAATGGAGGCATGCACTGAGTGAGACTTAGTAAACAAACACATTCACATAAGCCCATTGTGCCCCACGTTTCTCTGTCCGGGGAGCGTGCATGCAATTCCCAGCTGGGGTGCACTTGTCAGTGGGCTGACTCAAGGAGCAAAAATCTCCTCACAGCTTCATGGTATGTTTTATGGCCCATGGGACCACCCCTTCGGTTCTCAGCCTCCTCACCTAGGTATAAAGGTCACCCTTGGCCAGGGCTATAACCAGGACAACAGTGCCAGTTCCTGGACCCACATTAGGAGCAGAGTTCTCCAAGCAAGGGCACCCCGAGGTAAATTGCTGGAGCAAGAATGAGATGTATGCAGCCAGCAGGAGGGAGTGCTCTGTTGTTTAGTTGGGAGCAGATGGCCAGGCTCCTAGCATTTATAACAGAACTGGACAACCCAGAGACTTTGGAACACCTGCCAGCTACGAAGGCTAATGTTGCACCCTCTTATTTATCTGCTGCGTCTGATGAGGCTCTGAGACACGAGCACACAGAGACATAGAGAAATGATCTGGATAAGCCCCGGCCAAAAGCCACCATCATGAAGGCCAAGCCCCAGTGTCCGGGCATGTATGAAGCATCTAAAGAAGATGGTAATTTCTGGCTGCAACATGGCTGCAACTCTTGGTAGCACCATATCAGCCTCTCTTGTGCTTCCCTTTACTTCCCTTGTTGTTGTGTACAGAGACAGAGGAGAGAATAAATGTTCTAGGACAGGGGTGCACGACCCGCGGTCCTCCAGATGTTTCTGGACTACAACTCCCATCATCCCTGATCTCTGGCTATGCTGGCTGGGGCTGATGGGAGTTGTAGTCCAGAAACAACTGGAGCGCCACAGGTTGTGCACCCCTGCTCTAGGAACATTGTTTTGAGAAGCATGGGGAGGGAGGCCTCCACAAGGAAGCTCCAGCTGCTGCTACAACAGGTATGTCCTGGGCTTGTTTCCCCCCTCTAATGTTGCTTCCTAGACTATGTGGTCATCTGCTTATGGTTACGTTGGCTGGTTAAGAACTTATGGAACTGTCCCCTGCACCTGAAAATACTCTATGGGCCAATGAAAACCTGCTCCTAGATTCTGCAGAATAAGGCATTCTGGGTATTTTGTTTTCTGGTCATGAAAAGGTGGCCGGTGTTGAAAAATGTGTGTTGGCAAAAATGAAGAGAAAGCATGCCATTGTGCTATAAAGAATGGCCATCTACCTTCCTATCCTAGGTGCCAACTCCCTGGGGCCCTGGGTGCCCGAACACCCACAAAATTCCCCATGACAGGACCAGGCACCCACAAATATGGGTGCAAGAGCCAAGCTGGCACTCCTGCTTCCTATAAAAGTCAGTATCTGGATTTGACCACACACTAGAGTCACACTTGAGGATAAGCAAGAGACAAATGCATGGGTGGGGCTATGAAGATGAAGGATCAGACAGAAGCAGGATCAGTTCTCAGTGGTTCCCACTGAGTTCTATAGAGAGGAAACAGGGGGTGAGCTGAAACACTGTGGAGAGAGGACAAGCCTTGCTCCAAATGTTGCAGTCAGTCCCATCCCAGAAATGTCTCCAAATGCATCCCTTTTACTTTCTCCTCGATGTGGATGGCCTGTGAAGGAACATTTACACTTAGGGGAACAGTTACAGTGGATGTAGAACCTGCCTTCCACTTTGGACACTGGGTGGTTTAGTCACTACGACCAGGAGGATGCAACATGTCTCTGTGAGCCTAGTGAACGGGGATGCTTATTCTATGCAGGGCCTCCTTCCACACAAACACACACCCTCGGCCAAACAGAGAGAACCAACCACTCTTTGAGAGGCACAGTTCTGGGCAGGGCTGCCAACAGCAGCAAGAGGCGTCCGATGCAGTCCACACCAAGCTTACGCGAGATCGCACACCCCTTCGCTCTGAATATATGCCCATTTGGCAAAATCGGTAACTCGAAATAGAATTCTCGCTGCATATATCGACATTCTCTGAAATGGCGAGACCTAGCCGTTGAATATTCTTTAACCAACCTCACAACAGCAGCAGCAAAGGTAGATAAAAGAGTGTTAAGTGTCACAACAGCCTTTGCCAACCTGGTGCCCAGCCCAGGCCTGTGGCTGATGGGAGTTGTAGTGCAAAACATCTGGAGGGCACTAGGTGGGCAAAGGCCGCATTAAGAAATCTAGAGTATGTGCGAGAGAGAGAGAGAGAGAGAGAGAGAGAGACAGACAGACAGACAGACAGACAGACAGACAGAGACAGACACAGAGAGATCTGGGAGCTGTCCTTGGTACTGAATGGAGAGGGCTGGAGGTCGCTGTGTTACCTTCTGCAGTGTTGATTGCAACCTCAGTATTGCTTAAGCTGCTCAGTTCAATGAGACAAAGGCACAATCCCCTCGACAGCGAGGGGCAGCCCCCTCAACTGGCAGCATGGGTGTGCCAAGTGCAGCGAAAAGAGCTGTTTGGCGGAATAGCTAGAACTGGAAATCAGCAATACAAAAGCCTGGCAGGGAGAAAGGGTGGGCGGCGGGTGGGCTTGAGGCAGTTAAGGCACTTATGCCATGCATCAGTGTCTTGTGATTTGGAGTCCAAAAGGAGGGGGGGCAGAGGGCTCCAGCTCCAATTAGTTAATGGCAAACTATCAGCAAATGCTGCTGCTGTAAATAGCAAAGGTGTGTGTGCAGAGCTCAGTCCGATTTAACTCGCAGTTGGCTTACTCTGGATCAGGTGCCCTAAGCTCAGCCTCCTAACTCTTTGGAGTCCATTCGGTGACAGAAGAGCACATGGCCTCTTCCACCCAGAATGATGTGGTGATGCTGGCAAGCAGAGTGTGGAGCTGGCAATGCCTCACCTGAGCAGCACACCTGTTCCCACAGCCAGTTCTATAGGACTGCTGTTACAAAAGAGTCAGGGTGCAAACAAAGAGAGTTTGTCAAGAACCGCATGGCATGTTGATCATCAATGCGCTGACTTATGGTGAATATGGTGTGTAAAGTGAATTGAGATTAAGGTTTGTTTGTTTGTTTGTCTTAAATCGATTATTTACCGCAGAGAAAGAAAAGGATAGGAATTTTGTTTGTTTGTTTATTTTCAAAATTTATAAATCACCCATTTAACCAGTGGGGTTCTACTCTGCTCAAGGGACTGTTTGTGTCAAAAAAGAGAGAGGTTGTTCTGCACACATCTCCATTTCAACCAATGGCAGGCAATTCTTACAACCAGGTCAACTTCCATTGGCGCAAAAAAAGGATGCATTTCCTTGCCTGATGAAGAATTCTGTGCCATTTGAAAGCTTGCCTACTCTTGCACCACACCAGAATCAAAGGCACCGCAATGCCCACTTGGCATGTATTTGTTACGAAAAGGCCAAATGTTTTACTGAGGCAGGTAGTGAAGCACCCTGATTAAGTCCCAGGGAACCCTTCCATTTCTTGAGAAAATGAGAACCTTGGCTTTTGCATGTGGAACTAACGATTAAATATGAACTCAAGTTCCCCTTTGCTCAGCCATTATTTTGCCATCAGAACATGCCCCTAGATGCGCAAGAACTTGTAGTCTTTAGAGTTGGCCGGATCCTATTGCATTCTATTCCAGATCTCTTCAGCCAACAAGCTGGGCTGTGGCTGTCTCAAAAGAGCCAAGCCAGTCTGTCCTCTGCAGCCCAGCCCAGTGCAAACTGCTGGAGCAAGGTGAAGAGGAATACAGGTTGCCCAAGCAGCAAGGCTAGGATTGCAAGCATGCCTAGATGGGCTAGTGGGAATGGGAAGGAAGAGAGTTGGGACATGCATGTGGTTTGGTCTCACTCTCTCTCCGTGTGGTCCTCCAGCTACATAATGGAATGGGAGACAGAAGCTTACCTTTGCTCACAGTTGCTGGCTCAGCAGGTACCAGTGAGGGGAAGACATTGGGGAGAGAGGGAATCAGATGGAAAAGGGACACAGGGCAAAAGGATATGGCCAGTCGATCAGCTTCTTGGCATATTTCCTGACAATGTTGTCTTCCCCAAAAATGAAGAGAGATCTGTTGACTGTGAAGCAGTTCTGACGGACGGGTATAGGGTTGTACAGTGCCATAGTCCTGGCCCGTTGGGCTTTGGTTTGCTTGTACGCTACCGGGGTCCCCCCCGACGGGGCAGGGGCTCCCTGGCGGTTTCTGTTCTGCTCGGCAGCTCCATCTCCGGATCCCAGCCTGCCAGCCATCGCCTCTCCAAAGCGAGCCATCCTGGAAGGAAAAGAGAGAGGTGATCCGATCAGGGCCCCCTCCTTTCCACAAAGTAGCAAGCAGCAGTAAAGGTGTGTGTAAGCGGGGGGGGGGGGGTGGCGTTCCCACCAGAGCACCTCCTTCTTTCTCTCTCTCTCTCTCTTGGTGATGCTTTTAAAACCCCGCGTTCAACGACTCCTCCATTCCTCTGGAAGCAACGTTTAGAGGCACGCGATCCTTTTAACACGAAACACAAGGCGTTGCAAAAAGAATAATGATAAAAATCACCCCAGCCCAAATCGGCCAGCCCAGCAAGCAAAAAGAGCCATGGTGTAATTTGCAGGAAATGTTCAGGTTTCTCCTAAAAGGAAGCAGGTGGTTGCTGTTGCTTTTGCTGGGGGAGGCGAGCTCAGATTCTGCCTCTTTTTACGTGGAGCTCTCTGCACCGAGGCTTTAAATCAGACCCGTCCTCCTCCTCCTCTTCCTCCTCCGGGCTTTGTTTAGAGGCAACAAAAAAGAAAAGAAAAGGGGGGTTTCCCCCCCTCCACCTCCTTGCTTGGACCTCCGCGAAGGATCCAGTCCAGAGGCACTCGGGGTGCTTGTCAAAATCAGACAGCAAAGGGGCTGCGATTCAGGCTCTCCCATCTGCCCATCAGGAAGGGGAGGGGGAACTGCAATTGGGCGAGAGCCTATGAGAAGAGGTGGAGAAACAGGTTGCAACCCACTCCAGCCTAGTTAGGGAGCGAAGTGTTTAACTTCCTCGCAATCGGCTCCATCTTTCTCCTCCTAAAGAGAAAGATCATCTCATTTTCTTTTTCCACGAAGAGAGAGAGAGAGAGTAGGAGAGGAGCCCGCATATCCCCCTCCTCCATATGTACCTCTCCCAAGAGAATTAATCACATTTGTGTTGCGGAGCTGGGGCGGTTAGAGGAGTGCTAACAATGGGTTTGACTAAGCTTTTCATGCCCGCAAGCTTTAGGAATGGTTGGTTTTCCTCTCTCTCTCTCTCTCTCTCTCTCTCTCTCTCTCACACACACACACACACACACAGGGGGGGGGGTTTGCTTCTGTTGAGCAACCAAATTAGTTCTTCCAACGGAGGATGAGAAAGGAGGGGTCTACGACTGAACAAAGACATCATCTCGGAGTCCCTGGGTAGCAGCGGAAGATTGCTGAGCAGCAAGAAAACGCAGGCTGTCAAGAGTTTCCCTCCTCAGCTGGTCGCTTGAGGAGGCTGGAATTGGCTCCCCTGTTCCTTATCTGAAAAATCCCAAGCTCCTTACCCAGCTCAAGAGGAAGGTGGGTTAAGAACTGGGATTCCAAGAGCATCTCCTCTCCGCACCCACAAACTTTGAAACACCCCAGATCTTTCCTCCAGGCTTCCCTGGAGTTGGTCCTTCATGGGCTGGTCTTCACCACTATCCCCACCCAAGACAGGTTTGGTGCACGGGGCTGCCCCCCTCCCCAATCTCTCTCACTCGAGGAACAACATATGGATAAGGAACTTCGGGTTTTAACAGCTCTGGGCATCTCTGGTAAACTCTTCTATTGTATTTAGGGAAGTGGTGGCTGAAATGGAGGAGCGAAACTGACATGGGACAGAGGCATTCCTTCTGAAAATGACAATTCGGTGTTTACAGCCAAGATGCCCTTCTGGTCCCTAAACCATCCCTTCTCCAGAGATACTCCTGCTTCCTTCCAAAAGCGCACTTTGGTATTTTAACTTGGAGTGGAGTGAACTTTCATTTGGGCTATACTTGTGAATTTTAATGGTTGATTATTGCCTGGGCTTGTGCTTGGTATTTGAACTTTGGCGAAGTTCTTATCTGTTTGTAATTTCCTTTTATGTTGCGCTTCTAAATGCTGAGTTCTTCCTTGAGCAAGGTGGAGAAGGTTGCCTATAAATGTCATAATACATCAAGAAGCATGTAAATATACCCAGAACTGGCAGAACGGAAAACCTGGATCTCTGTACAAAGGGGTCAGCCAAGAAACAGCCTCTGTTGGCATCTTAGAGCCTCTCACTGCAGCCATCATTTGCTCACCAAAACACTCAGCCAGTCCCACAGATTCGAAGGATCTTGGGATAAGGCAGGATTTGGGAATGTAGCTGAATGACATTTGACAGCTAACACAGGGCTGGACACTGAGAGGTCATCTAACTCAACCCCCTTCCTGTCTTATAACAATATTGTGGCATGTGTTTCCATGCGTAATGTAAATCTTTGTGAGAATGCTGGTTGAAAGGTAAAGGTAAAGGGACCCCTGACCATAAGGTCCAGTCACGGCCAACTCTGGGGTTGCGGCACTCGTCTCGCTTTATTGGCCGAGGGAGCCGGCGTACAGCTTCCGGGTCATGTGGCCAGCATGACTAAGCCGCTTCTGGCAAACCAGAGCAGCACACAGAAACGCCATTTATCTTCCCGCCGGAGCGGTACCTATTTATCTACTTGCACTTTGACGTGCTTTTGAACTGCTAGGTTGGCAGGAGCAGGGACCGAGCAATGGGAGCTCACCCCGTCGCAGGGATTCAAACCGTCGACCTTCTGATCGACAAGCCCTAGGCTCTGTGGTTCAACCCACAGTGCCAGCGGGTTATAAATCTGTAAGTAAACTATAAAAATAAAATGAGAAAACTAGTGCTAAATCTCCAAGATGATAAAAGATGCGAGGGTTCAGAGTCAATGGGTGATTTTAGACCATACACTGAATGATCTTAAAATCATGGTGGGGAGAAGTCTATGTCTTTTGAAGCACACAACAAAATTTCTCACTTCCCTCCCACTGCCATTCCATGCATCCCAACTGCTCCTATGTATGTTTGGGGGTGAGGGGAACAAATCAATAACAGCTTGCCAATCTTGATATTTTTTTTTTTAAGAAAAGAAAGAATTCATGGCGTATTTGCATTCCCCCCCCCCCATTTTCTGCACAAACACAAGCTTCTGAATGTTTTAAGGATGACCCCACGGGGAGCTCATTGCAGCAGCCAACCCACCAGTTGACTGCAGCAATACAAAACATGTCACTTTGCCTGACACTCCCAAAAGGCACACTTTCACAACTTGCCACAGCAGAAAATAAGGGGACTGGGAGAAAAAGATGGTGTGCCATTTTGTTAATCTAGAACTGTGATCTATGGGCTCTCTTCTGCCCCCTTAAGTGACTCAGTTCCCTTTAAGTCTGTAACTCCTTCCGTCCCAGAACACTTCCACCTCTCTCTCTTTTATCACGCTCACCCTAATCACCTTGTCCATGAAACCTTTGGCTCAGCCTATTAATCCTCGCTACTCTAATTTACCGTATTTATTGCTCTATAAGACTCACTTTTTCCCTCCTGAAAAGTAAGGGGAAATGTGTGTGCGTCTTATGGAGTGAATGCAGGCTGCGCAGCTATCCCAGAAGCCAGAAAAGCAAGAGGGATTGCTGCTTTCACTGCGCAGCAATCCCTCATGCTATTCTGGCTCCTGAGATTCAGAATATTTTTTTTCTTGTTTTCCTCCTCCAAAAACTAGGTGCGTCTTGTGGTCTGGTGCGTCTTATACAGCGAAAAATACGGTAATTAGAGTAAAGCCTGAAGCCTAGTTCACAGCCTGCAGCAAGGATCCCCATAATAGTTTGTTCTCTACATACAAGTAAAACTCCACACATTTTTTTTTTAAAAAAATCTAGATGTCATGGAGAAGATCTGTAGTTGAGCCTTCTCCCTGACTTGCTAGATTTCTACCTGCTGGGATTCTACCACCACGCCTCCTCTCCCCCTGTCCCAAGGATGTGTTGTCTCCTAGCTGCAGGCTGAAGTGGAGCAATCCAGGAACAGTTGTGCAATGGCATCTGGTGTGTGAGCTAGATGCAAAGTTTGTATACTCACGCTTGTTCACTTTCATCCTTTACTCTTCCCTTCGTACCCTGTGCCCCTGCACATTTACACTGTAAGCTCCTGGGAGGCAGGGACCTCTTTAAATTATGTTGCATGCACCATGCACACCGATGACTCTTTTAAAAAAATATTCTAAGCAAACCACCCCTATTTGGCAGGAGTGTCAGATCCACTCAGAGTATTGTGGAATCTGCAATCCGAAGTGGAAATGGCTGTGCAGATCGTCATTTGGAGCAAGCAATGGGCTTTTCACCGCATCTTGTGTCTCTCAGGGTGCTTTCACACAGCGCAGTTTTAATTGGCACTCGTGATGAATGCAAAGGTCCTCTTGGTTTCCTGAAAATGCCTCATTTCTGCAGGCTACCTGCCTGCTTAATAGCCATTTCTCCTGAGCATAATTGGGGCAGGGGGGAGGGGGGGAGTTTACAAGCAGCAATAATTTTACAGGTGACTGAATGAAGTCTGCAAGCTTAGTACACAGAAGTCCATTCTTTCTTCCTAAATGTCCTCTAAAAGAAGTCTTAGCAATGTTTTGACACTTTCAAAGAGAAAAAGAAAAACACCATCTCAATTGGAGTTGAATAAATATTTCAAAACTGATTTCTCCTCCCCTTCCCCCGTGCGGCAGTGTGTGCAGTAGCACTGGTATCTTGTAAACCTGCAAACAAACTGTATGTGCATGCAATGCCAGCCTTAGCATTAGGGGGCTCTGGGATGATGATGAAGCAGCAACAGCAAATGGAAGATGCCTTCCCTTCTGTGCAGATTCTGCTGCTGCTGCCAAGAGGCTGGGAGAGGGAACTGTAAACTAGGAGTGGGGGGCAATGGTTGAGTCAATCAGGTATAGAGGGTTAAAAGGTAAAGGTAAAGGGACCCCTGACCATTAGGTCCAGTCGTGGCCGCCTCTGGGATTGCGGCGCTCATCTCACTTTATTGGCCAAGGGAGCCGGCGTACAGCTTCCGGGTCATGTGGCTAGCATGACTAAGCCGCTTCTGGCGAACCAGAGCAGCGCACGGAAACGCCGTTTACCTTCCCGCCGGAGCGGTACCTATTTATCTACTTGCACTTTGACGTGCTTTCGAACTGCTAGGTTGGCAGGAGCAGGGACCGAGCAACAGGAGCTCACCCCGTTGCGGGGATTCGAACCGCCGACCTTCTGATCGTCAAGTCCTAGGCTCTGTGGTTTAACCCACAGTGCCGCCCGCGTCCCTTGAGGGTTAGAGCTCAGTAAAAAGCAAAGAGTGGTGGGAGTGGATACAATTGGCTTTGGAAAATGGGGTTCAGATCCATGCTCCTTCATGAAACTCACCAGGTGGTCTTGGTCAATTCATCTAACCTGCATCACAGGTTTGTTGTGGAGATAAAATGAAAGAGCCTCCAAGTATGTCGTCCGTAGTGTCTTAGAGAAAAGGAGATGAAACAAGGAAGGGAGAAGGTGCAGAGTGCAGTAAGATCAGCACTAGCAACAAGAGGTTTAAAAAAAGGCAAAGGACCCCTGGATGGTTAAGTCCAATCAAAGGCAACTATGGGGTGCGGTGCTCATCACACTTCAGGCCGAGGGAGCCGGCGTTTCTCCAGAGACAGTTTTCCGAGTCATGTGGCCAGCGTGACTAAACCTCTTCTGGGACAACACAACACCGTGACGGAAGCCAGAGCACACGGAAATGCTGTTTATCTTCCCACCGCAGTGGTACCTATTTATCTACTCGCACTGGTGTGCTTTCGAACAGCTAGGTTGGCAGGAGCTGGGACAGAGCAACGGGAGCTCACCCCGTGGCAGGTATTCGAACCACCGACCTTCTGATCGGCAAGCCCAATAGGCTCAGTGATTTAGACCACAGCGCCACCCGCATCCCATAGCAGCAGGAACATCTGGGTGACTGGAGGAACATCTGGGTGACTGGAGAAGAGGATTTACCATCTTCGCCATTCCCCAGCACTTACATTTGCTGCTGCCAGCCTCCTCTGGAGGAGAGATGAGGACACCAACTAGTCTGTGAGCAATGTAGCCTGGAGGGACTCACCCATCCTGAACTGTGTTTAAGCCAATCTGCTGTGGCAAGACTGCCACTAGTAGTGTGGGTTAGCTTTATATTAATTTTGGACAGATGTTTTTGAATTTTCTCTGAATTATAAGTACGAAGTCTATGCTGTTTCATTGCAATATTGAAATTAGGGGACGCGGGTGGCGCTGTGGGTAAAAGCCTCAGTGCCTAGGGCTTGCCGATCGAAAGGTCGGCGGTTCGAATCCCCGCGGCGGGGTGCGCTCCCGCTGCTCAGTCCCAGCGACTGCCAACCTAGCAGTTCGAAAGCACCCCCGGGTGCAAGTAGATAAATAGGGACTGCTTACTAGCGGGAAGGTAAACGGCGTTTCCGTGTGCGGCTCTGGCTCGCCAGATGCAGCTTGTCACGCTGGCCACGTGACCCGGAAGTGTCTCCGGACAGCGCTGGCCCCCGGCCTCTTGAGTGAGATGGGCGCACAACCCCAGAGTCTGTCAAGACTGGCCCGTACGGGCAGGGGTACCTTTACCTTTACTATTCAATTGTCCTTATCTTATTTGAATCTACCAGTGGGTTTTGCAACGAAGTGTTTTCTGTTTTCACCAGCTAAGGTTTATTGTGAGCCATGTTAGACACAGTTTACTGGGGGCGGGGGGAGGATGGCATATAAATAAAGAGTGAGGAGTATGAAAATGCTCAAGTGATAATCCAGTGAACAGGAGGATGGCTGGATGGGTTAGGTGGAGAAGGTGCAGCTGTACCTGTGTGAGAAGAATGGATGGGATGCTAATTTAATGTCTGAAATAAGGCAACAGAATAAAACCAAAAGAATTCAGGCCCTTTCCTCCTCCTGCATATCTCACCCCTCTGCATATTAACTGAATAAGCACATGTTATTTATTATTTAAGTAGTGATATGCCCATAGGCGCCGACTCCATGGGGCTTGAGGGGGCCCGAGCCCCCTCAAAAATTCGTTTGGGGGGGCTCCGCCCCCCCAATAATCTCCGGCGCCCCTCCAGCAGAGCGCCATCGCCGCCCCTCCCCCAGCCCAAAATGCACAGGGGGGGCGGGCTGCATGCCTCCTGCCCTCCCTCCCGAGCAAAAGCTCCACCCAATTTCCTTTGGAGCTGATTAATAGGCGCAGCACGCTCTCCCCTATTCGCTCACGAGGAGGCGGCGCCACTTTATTTGCATATTCATGAGCTTATTTATTATTCATGAGCTTTCCCGGGCCCCCCCAATATTTTTTATAAGTCCGCGTCGCTGGATATGCCTCTTCCCCACTTTGCAAAGCAGCTCACAATCAAGCAATTGCATCACAAAGCAGCCATGAAAACCAATCCATCTGCCCATAAAACAGAAACAGCAAAGGGGGGGTGAACCAGGAAAAGAATCTATTTCATAGAAAGCAATCAAAAGCAGCAAAGTGCAAAATATAAGGAAACAGCAGATTACAGACCAAATGCTAAAAGCTCTGCTCAATTAAAAACAAAACAAAAAACTATTTTAACCTGCCAACTAACTTCAGCTACTCTAGAAGACTCCTTAAATTATCTAAGGAGAGCATTCCATAAGTGGGATGTCACAAAAGAAAAGACTCTCTCCATGGCAGCTACCCAGCTGGTCCTGGAAGGCAAGGTACCCAAAAAGGATCTCTGCTGCAGGACCTCTTAAAGTTTCACGACATATTGTGACATGCCACCCCAGTCTCCACAAGTGGTGCAAGATTCCAGGGTTCCAGGCGTGCTCATCCAGGCTCTGTGCATCCTTTTGGAAAAGGAGGCACAGCAAAGCCTGCGGTGCCTTTATAACATGTGATTTCTTCAAACATTGAGCCTGCAATGGTGGGGCTCACAGCATTCACACTCCAAGTGGGTCCTGCTTCTCCCATAGTCACAATCTACAAAAATGCAAACACAAGACGCTGGCTAATTAGTGAATATATAATTGGTTATGAGGTCATTCAAAATATACGAATAAGCCACTTCAAAATGATGTATATATCACACTTATTTATTTATTTTATTTTATTATTTTATTTTATTTATACCCCGCCCTCCCCAGCCAAGACCGGCCAAGATACATCTCACAAAATATACGAGTAACTACAAGTTGTTATATGCATCAAACAAAGAATCAAACAAATCAATGAGTAGCGCGGAACGTCAAGCCGTCTCTCAAAGGAAGACGTCTCACAAAAGTCTCAAAGGAAGATGTCTCTCTGAAATTTCAAAAGGACGGTATATCCGGAATAGTTCAACTGTTTCAGAATAAAGTCTTCATCAGCGGAGAATTATCAATGAAATATTCATACTAGAAGGGATCATGCTAGTGGATCAGTGCTCACATATGCATAGAACAACTTGTAGTTACTTGTATATTTTGTGAGATGTGTTGTAGGATATATACATCATATACAACGGTTATTAGCCAGCATCTTGCGTTTGCATTTTTGCAGATTGTTACATTTTGCAACACAGGGGTTTGTGTTTGTTCTCCCATACTCACAGCAGCCTTGGATTCAAAGAGGCACCAGCCACGTGTCTCTTCCTCTGCCATCATCCCTACCCTAGGGAGTGCCCAGAGTTGCTGGATTATAATGCCAATGCCCACCAGCACAGGGGACGCGGGTGGTGCTGTGGGTTAAACCACAGAGCCTAGGACTTGCCAATCAGAAGGTTGGTGGTTCGAATCCCCGCGACGGGGTGAGCTCCCGTTGCTCGGTCCCTGCTCCTGCCAACCTAGCAGTTCGAAAGCATGCCTGTGCAAGTAGATAAATAGGTACCGCTCCGGCGGGAAGGTAAACAGCGTTTCCATGCACTGCTCTGGTTCGGCAAAAGCGGCATAGTCATGCTGGCCACATGACCCGGAAGCTGTACGCCGGCTCCCTCGGCCAGTAAAGCGAGATGAGCGCCGCAACCCCAGAGTCGACTGGACCTAATGGTCAGGGGTCCCTTTACCTTTACCTTACCACCAGCATTGAGGGAAACAGACATGGCAGTCCAGTGCTGACTGAGGGTGTGGTTGCAGTCCTCCCAGCTGTTGCTAGTTCTCTGCTACATATATGGCTGGTTGGAAGTATCGACTGATGACTAAACAGAGTGATTTATTCCTTCTGGGCCCAGATGCTGCCGTAAACTAATCAAATGTGGTCTCTCCCCCCCCCCTCCCTCTCTGCCCAGCACATTAAGAATGATGGTGTAGATCCTGCCGCTGCAACTCCTAACATTTATGTTAATTAAGCTTGTAGCGTGGCCAGGTGCCAAATAACGATCCCCTCTCCCAGCCAAAGTCTCGTTTCAGCCTGATAGTGTCCCAGTCTCCCTGGCTTGATATGCCAGCAGGCACCAGTGCTAGTATTGCCTCATTCATTTGAAGTCAGCAAATAAGATTTCTGTGCACCGAGAGCGAATACAGCCTCCCCTGCAACAGACATTTTCTGTTTATTAATCGCAACGGCCTTTGGTCAAGGCGATAACCGACGGTTGCACATCCAAACACAAAAGTTCTTTCTAATAATGGACAATGAATAAAGGCATTCATTGCATCCTGCCGTGAAATCTTGCACATTTTTTCCTTTCCTCCAGTAAACACAGCTACTGTGATTAATGTCGCCTTGTCATTCAGCATGTCATTAAACAAGAAGGTTAATTGGGGAGGACTAGGCACATAGGCTACAATATCCAGAGTCAGCCCAAAATAAATGACTCTGACCTCAAGCTACTAGGAAGAAAACAACGTGTTTGGTTCCTGTTCCCCAGTTCACCCAAACTCAATTCATGGGTCGTTGTCTGAAAAAGTGATGTCATGCACACTCCCTACCTTCTCACCCCAATGTTTCTGCATCATTAGCTCCCTCCTCAGCCTTTTCACATTGAGTGGGTCTGAAGGGGCCTTCTGATTTGTGTGACTGCACAGAGAATCCGTCACATAACCTGGAGTCCCCAAGAGTGCAGTACTACTGTTTGTATGGAGGATACTAGGTGGGTTTGCCCAAATGCATTTAGGTTGCTTCTGGGTGATCTGTTTCTTCAGCATTTATCCCAATTTGGGTGCACAAAGTTTGTGGGGAGCTTAGGTATCAGCTGCCTATTGAGCATTCCTTCTGATTTGTTTGTAGTGGGGTTATAAAGGTAAAGGGACCCCTGATTATTAGGTCCAGTCGTGGCCGACTCTGGGGTTGCGGCGCTCATCTTGCTTTATTGGCCGAGGGAGCCGGCGTACAGCTTCCAGGTCATGTGGCCAGCATGTTCTGGCGAACAAATGGGAGGCGGGTGGTGCTGTGGTCTAAACCACTGAGCCTCTTGGGCTTGCTGATCGGAAGGTCAGCGATTCGAATCCCTGTGACGGGGTGAGCTCCCATTGTTCAGTCCCAGCTCCTGCCCACCTAGCAGTTTGAAAGCGTGTCAAAGTGCAAGTAGATAAATAGGTACCACTCCAGCGGGAAGATAAACGGTATTTCTGTGAGCTGCTCTGGTTCACCAGAAGCAGCTTAGTCATGCTGGCCACATGACCCGGAAGCTGTCTGCAGACAAACGGCGGCATCCTCGGCCTATAGAGCGAGATGAGCGTGCAACCCCAGAGTCGTCCGCGACTGGAGCTAACGGTCAGGGGTACCTTTACCTTACAATGTCTTGCCAAGCAATTGTTAACCCACACTTTTCAGTACAGCTTCCCATAACTTTCCTTATCACAAGAAGCCTGGCTTTTGCAGGTGGGGAGAGAGTTTGTTGAGCCAAATCAACTTTAACTGCTGATCTGTGATTGAATCCCACCCCAAAATAGCAACGGTATGGACGTTTCCTGGTAAGCCCCCTTTGGACTTCCCCACTCAGTGCAAAAGGGTTAGGGTGGTCAGGGTGGGTCCAGTACGCACAGGAACACTGGTGGCAGGGCAGCACATGTGACCCCATGCTTCCTCCTGCTATCTTGCAAAACAACCAGATGGACAGAAGAACTCAAAAGCTTACTCACCATATTATGTGCTTTTTATTGTAATAAATGTATTGCCCTATGGTGGATTTTGGAACTTTCTCCTTTAATGATGCATATCAATAACGACATCATATTAATAACCAATGTCTAACTCTCTAAAATGAGATTCCAAATCTGATCAAGCATTAGGCTAATAAAAAAGCATTCGACTAATAAAAAGTGAACATTAATATTAATTATATCCATTACAGCCCCCAAATATGTCATTGAACAGGGTCATTCATTTCCTTTCATCTAAATTACCCATACACACACAATTACCCATACGAACATGCAACATAACCAACATATTAATCCAATCTCCTAAAATATTAAACATATTACAGCAAAAAACTCCAGTGTTGCAATTTACTTAAACATATATTACACAGTTAAAACTGCAAATCCTACATAATAAATGACATCAAATTTATTTTGCTCATAATTTAACTCAGTCTCATAAATACCATGATGCTTCAACTCACATATTTAATGAGTATTGACCCTATATGACTCATCCTACTAAAAGAAATGGCAAGCAGTGCTATTTCCCAAGCAGAACTTGACAAAGCATTTGAACATATATATCTTCATGGGAAAATCTTTCAAATTACATTGGGTGCTTCCAAACGGAACTCTCCCCATGCAAGCTGCATCTGAAAGTAGAATGGACTTTTCCCACTTCAGAGGGCATTTTGCACGTACAACCGCACTAATAGGTGTCCCATAGTCATGCAAGCAGGGAGGGAAGAATTCACTTGTCCATGCCAAGTGAGGAGTTTGGATCAAGTTTTCAAAATCACTTTTTCAAATCTGTACACCACAGCAGCATTATTATAGATTACTTTAACATTTCATAGAGGAAATTGGGGATTTGAAATCTGCAATTTTACGCAGATGTTCTTGTCATTCAGTAATCCAGATCTGAAGCTCACACAGTGATGTTTCCGTGAAGGAAGAAGAGGCTCCACTGTAAATCCAAAATGTCTTGGTTCCTTCCTTCCTGCAACTAAGGTGCCATCTGCTGGCTATTTTCAATAGCATCACTGAACGACAGTCAAATCAACCTGCAAAATCCAGTGGCTAGGAAATGTAAGGATCATGCTGGTCAATTGAGAGGTGTATAATAAGTGGTGTCTCTGCCCCAAGAGAATGTTGCTGAACTACAACCTCCATCAAATTGTTCCCAAGACCAAATTGCTGATGGTCCAGTATCTTAGGAGTCAACCACATCTGGATGGTAGCATGTTGCCTACTCCTGCTAAGGTCAGAACAAAGAGACTCAGTTTGCAGGCACACATTATCCAGCCCAATTTGCATAATGTGGGTTGAATAATATGCAACGATGTGAACAAAATCTAGAGAGTCGCAATTTTAGATTGTTCCCTGGATAATTCGCCCAGGCTAATGGAATAATGTTTCCAATTGCATTTAACATTTCAGGACCATTATTTTTACGTTCTTTGTTCCTATCGGTCTCTCACAGAGACGGCATTTTCTGACCTTGCTTGCAAATATTCTCATGAAACTTGCAAGCATGAGATAGCATTCTTGTGGCCCAGCTGTAGCATTTCAGCAGGCCGATGAGGAAAGGCTCGCTTGAGAGTGGCACCGCATCAAAATATCCCTGTGCCAAGGAAAAGGCAGGGTTGGAACAGCGCTGATGGGGAAAGTCTGGCTTGAATTTGTGCATGGCGAGACAATCATCCACAATGGTTAGCACTGGGGGTGGGTGGAGATAATGAATGTGTGAAGCGAACACAGTTCAGGGCGCATGGATCGGTAAGCATCAAACTTCAAGAAATGGCCAATTGAAGAGAGACCAGAGAAATCCAAAGCTTAGAAGAGAAATTTTGCCAAACAAATGAAAGTTAACCATTACACAGATGAAGCATCTTATCAAAGCGATCATGGCCCTAGAGAGTAATAAGCACCTGTCAGATGCTGGTGGTGGTTGCTTGTGAGTAACCAGGCAGGACTCCAACCTGCCTTTTACAGGTTTTATTGTGCAAACTATTTACAGTGCAGATCTACAAAGTTCATGTCTGTCTTAGTCACTTGCAGAATCCGGGAGTGGCCCCTTCCAGCTTCTCCCCCAACATAAGAACTTCGGCACCCCAAGCCTGCGCTTCCCCTCCTTGCATTTCACCCGTCTGTGCGAGGTGGGCGACAGAAGTGGCGTGCGTCCCTCCTGGCCAGCCCGGTGAGGTGAGGCGCTGGGGCTCTCAGCAGCATCCTTGAGCCCTTTCCTCGCTTGGCTGGCCCCTTCCCTCTCTTCTCCTCTGGAGGTGTGGCTTTTCCCATCGCTGGAACTGCTCCTTGGGAGTTTCGGAGGCTCTCTGTATTCCAACGGCCCCCTGCCTCCCTCCCCTGTTCCAATGGCAGTCCCCCGACAGCACCCATATAAACTGCAACAAAATGTTGCAGTGTGGTGTGCTGAGTGTCCCAGACAGACAGAAATTCCCTCTTCCAGAATACATCGTTTCCAGCTTGCACCCACAGCCACTCAGCATTCTGTGATCAATGAACGTACTCAGTTCACAATGGGCTGTTTGGAATTGTTTTGAAGTGAGGGGAGGGGGTGCCTCTTTAGGGGTGTGTCCCCCCCAACACACACATATTTTGTACTTCCACAAACCTTGTTGTTTCCCCAAAGCGGGATGGTACCTCCTTCTTGTTTCTCTGTGACTCTGTTTTGGTTACAAGGCCATAGGCCCTCAGCAGGACCTGAATTTGCTATGAGAGGGGGTGATTATTTTCTAAGGAACAGACAAAACCGATATGTAAGAAACCCAGATTTGATTAGTTTTACACCGGGAGCGATTGGGTAATTTAGTAACTTTGCTGTAAAAGATCAATTCTGTAATGAAAATGGGAGGAGAACATCTTCTCCTTCCCACGAGAAGATCTCAGCTAGACTGGACTAAAGCTTTCATCTAGTCTGGCTTTCTGTTTCCTGCAAGGAAGGATAATAACTAAATAACAGATCCTCTCCTAGTGCCTATTTCCATTCCCACAGCCTGGTATCTCTCAGGTTCAGAATCTGCTGAAAGTTTTAAGTCACTGGAAGGACAGATCATGAAGCTGAGGCTCCAATACTTTGGCCCCCTCATGAGAAGAGAAGACTCCCTGGAAAAGACCCTGATGTTGGGAAAGATGGAGGGCACAAGGAGAAGGGGACGACAGAGGACAAAATGGTTGGACAGTGTTCTCAAAGGTACCAGCATGAGTTTGACCAAACTGCGGGAGGCAGTGGAAGACAGAAGTGCCTGGCGTGCTCTGGTCCATGGGGTCATGAAGAGTCGGACACAACTAAACAACAACAACAAAACAGATCCTCTCCTAGTGCTATCTGGTATCTCTCAGGTTCAGAATCTGCTGAAAGTTTTAAGTCTTGACACTATAAAACTTTGGGAGCAGGTGGTGGGGGAACAATGGCTTGACAACCCAAACTTTCTCGCTGATTTGAAAATAAGCTACAATGTCCTGAAGGCAACATTTCCCAGGCTGAGATTGCGACCAGCTTCCAGAATTAGAACCCAAGACTTGTTGGTATTGCGAACCCCAAGGCGCACTGGTATGCCTGGGCTGAGGAAACATCCTGCTAAGTGCAAAACAGAAGGGAGGCGCAAGCAGCCCAGCAGGATGGGAAAGCAGCCCCAAATCCTACCTTTTGTCACACTTTTTTTTTAAAAGTAACAGTGGGAAAATGTTTCTTAAGATGCATAAGATGATGTCAAGCAACACAGCAGGCAAAATGTTACTTATTATTGGACCAACTAATTGTTTCAGAAGTGCAGTGAACTTGATCTCCTTGAAATTGTCATCAGACATAGGTTTTCCGAGCAATTTAAACAACAGATTTTGTTACACATTCTATTTAAAAAAAGAAGAAGTAGACAGAGAGTAGCAATGCGCAGATGGCTGGCTGCCTGGGGGTCTGCACAGAGAACAAAAAAGAAGCAAGAAAGAACACACTTGGTATGTTTGACCGTAGTTCAGCTTTCCTGAGACATAAACAACATTTTCCTGGCATTTGTAGATCACACATTTCAGCTGGAAAGGTGTGGGTCAGTTATCTCTAATCCATCTGTTATGTACTGAGTTGAATAGGATCCAAAATGCAGCAGTCTGGTCCTAGAACAATAGGCTCCAGAATGCAGCAGTCTGATTGGTCCACAGGAGCCACCCAATCCAACTCCAGGTGGAAGTGAATCTGTGACCTGATTGGCCTACAGGAGAATCCCAGAATTAGCCAATCACGTGGGGCCCATTGTGTAAATAATGTATATAAAGCAGACATTCTGGGGGAACTTCCATTCCTCCTCACCACTATGAGCTGAATAAAGAGCATGAAATCCACTCTCAACTCCGAGTATATTTCACCATCTATGCAAGACACCTGCTGCCATCATCCAACTAGCAGGTGGAGCTGAAGGGAGACTTAATACAGTATGCCCCTTACCCCAATATAAGGCATTGGCACCATCTTGTTAGAGTCGTGCCCACGGGGCTGGTAACACACACGAGTCCTAAACTGAGCCTCCATGTGGTCAAAAGCCTCTGGGTGATTGTGGCAGTCTTCTGTTCCCAAAGCTGGCACAGCTGCCCAGAGAGAATCCTCTTCCAGCCTGCTCAACAGCACCTCTGCCAGCCTCTGGCACCACCCATCTTCTCCTGGCAGCACAAAGGAATGAGGAAGGTGTAATGGAGGGGGAGTGGAAGAAGCCGGGCAATGCAGGAGGCCCAGAAGGCAGGCAACAGAACTCCTAGCTGTGCTGAAGGCTGGAAGGGGTTTCCCATGGGAAGCACTGCTATCAGAACGGGGCTTCTGAACAGGTGGAGTTTCTGCTGAGGGCTCCTATATGAAGGGCAATTAATCCTTGATCCTACGAAAGCAATCTGCGCACAGCCCCCTAGAGCAGCCTTTGCCAACCTGTTGCCCTCCAGATGATTTCAGAACACTGCTCCTGAAAGACCTACATTGGCTCCCAGTATGTTTCCGAGCACAGTTCAAAGTGTTGGTGCTGACCTTTAAAGCCCTAAATGGCCTCAGCCCAGTATACCTGAAGGAGCATCTCAACCCCCCATCGTTCAGTCCTAGGTCCAGCGCAAGCACCTTCTGGCGGTTCCCTCACTGCGAGAAGTGAGGTTACAGTGAGCTGCCTGGTTCCCTGTAGCTTTGCTTCTCGCAGTGAGGGAACCGCCAGAAGGCCCTCGGAGCTGGACCTCAACGTCCGGGCAGAACGATGGGGGTTTAGACCCTCCTTCTGGTATACTGGGCCGAGGCCATTTAGGGCTTTAAAGGTCAACACCAGCACTTTGAATTGTGCTCAGAAACGCACTGGGAGCCAATGTAGGTCTTCCAGGACCGGTGTTATGTGGTCTCGGCGGCTGCCCCCAGTCACCAGTCTAGCTACCGCATTCTGGATTAGTTGCAGTTTCTGGGTCACCTTCAAAGGGAGCCCCATGTAGAGTGCATTGCAGTAGTCCAAGCAGGAGATAACCAGATCATGCACCACTCTGGCGAGACAGTCCGCGGGCAGGTAGGGTCTCAGCCTGCGTACCTGATGGAGCTGGTAGACAGTTGCCCTGGACACAGAATTGACCTGTGCCTCCATGGACAGCTGCGAGTCCAAAATGACTCCCAGGCTGCGCACCTGGTCCTTCAGGGGCACAGTTACCCCATTCAGGACCAGGGAGTCTGACTGTGCCATAGCAAGGCCCTCCTTGCCCTATCTGGGCATGCCACGACTTCTCCTGCTGCTGTTGCTGTGCTGCTTGTGGCTCTCATGCCGCATTTCAATCACTCCTGGCTGGATTCAGCCAGCCTTGCCAACTGTAGGTGAAAAGAAAGTAATGCGATATTCTTTGGTGGACTGATTTCTTCTGTTGAAAGGGCGTATAAAAGCATTATGCTTACACTTAAACCGGCATATCAGAATCTAAAGGACTTTCATATGCCAGCCCCAGCATGTGGTATATACCTAACTCAACACAGCAGATGTCCCAATGGTAACTACGTGGGTGAAATCAAACAGGCCTGAAGTCCTGAGCAAACTCAAACCAGATTTTATTTTGTTGTTGTTTTTTAAACACAACAGATTATAGAGATGAACTGCTTGCTAGTCTGTGGGTGAGTCTTTTTTTTCCCCATCTCCATTTTACTTTTCAAACCACAACTAACGCAGCCATTTTCTCCTATGGACGATGCAGGTATGTTTAGATTCCTACTGAGGTAACACGTAAAAAACTGTGTTAGTCTTCCTAGCAAACAGGGTTCCGAGGGAATCACCAACTGTAACTGCCTCTTATGCAGAGCTCAAGGCATATTACATGCACTCTCTCAGTGGTCCAGTCAGCCTGCAAGGCAGGCTGATGTTATCCCCTTATTGCAAGCGGCAGTCTGCACAGAGGTTTGAGTCTCACAGGGCCTTCTCGGTAGTGGCACCCGCCCTGTGGAACGCCCTCCCTTCAGATGTCAAGGGGATAAATAGTGATTTAAATAAGATACACTCAAGTTTCTTGAGACGTATCCTCAGACTCCCAAATGCAATCAAGTATGAGACGATGTGTGCAGAATTAGGTATAGACATGAGGGAATAGCACTATAAAATACTGGCTGCGTTGCCATTTTCGCTCCCAACCTTCAAGTCTGCTTTCCGATTTACTTAAGGACTCCTATAAATCCAGATGGCTCCAGCTCATACACAGCAAAATTTGATCTATTGGTATTGACTTGGAATTATTGTATAATTCTAGTGAGCAATATATGTATTGCAATATCTAAATTAGATTAAGGGATATTGGGGGGGGAAACATTGTCAGCTGTAAATAAAATCTGCTCCCCCAAGTTCTATGGTTTGAATACAGCCAATAACAGGATCACTTATATCTCGAAGTTAATCATTGCAGCCCAAAGCAGGGCATTTATGTTCACCTGATTTAACGTTTCCCCCTCAGCTTTTGTTAAGGGCAGATAAACATCCCTAGAAATGATAGACACTGCAGATGTTATTTGAATGTGCCAGACCCCCTAAAACACATTCTTTTCTACTGTCCACTGTACAACCAGCTACACAAACATGTGTTATCCCTCTTTTTGGGCAGTTTAACATCATGGCACAATGAAAATATCAGATTCTACCTGTCTGATAGGAACCCGGAGGTAACTGAAAGGATGGCTGAGTTTTTGTCAATAGTATCTCTTAGAGTGGTGAATGGCACCGTTTAGTGGGAAGACGCTCCAATGAAATTTTATGTTGCATTACTATATATCTTTTATGGCTGCTTTTTTGAATATATTTTAAAATTTTTGTATATGGATGTTTTAAGATGGTCAATATCTGTAATGCCTAATAAAGGTTTGGAGAAAGAAGAATTGCACAACCTTTAGAAGACATCTGAAGAAAGCCCTGTATCGGGAGGTTTTTAATGCTTGATGTGTTTATTACATTTTTAGATATGCTATAAGCTTCCCAGAGAGGCTGGGGAAACCCAGCCATAGAAAACCTGCCAGTTCACCCACTCCATTCTACTGGTTCTCAACGTCCTGGGCCAAATTCCATGCAGATCTCAATTCAAGATTGCAATGATGGTGATGATGATGTTTGAGAAATCTGTTATCGTGTGCTCTCAGGTCATTTATCCTAAAAGCAAACTTGAATATCTATGCATTCATAATACTGTGGGCATTCATCTCTTTTCATCTCAGGGTCATACTGCTGCTCAGTGAATTCTTATCTATAGTCAAAGCATTAATGGTTATATAATTGCGTGACCAGGCGGTGACAGCCCCAGCCCCCAGGGATCATAAGGAAGGAATAAAGACTCTGACAACGTTATATGGAATTAAAATTAGGCCACAACTTTATTAAACCTCCGAATGTAGGAAGATCTTGGCTCAGGCCTTGGGTGTACATCCCGCCCTAGCCCCCCAGCCAGGGGGAACTGGGGCTCATCAGGGAAATGGGATATGGGGGTGCTCTGTGAGACGTAAGTATAGCAGGCAGTCTAGCCCATGTCCCTGCAGGCAGGGTAGTTCACTGACGACCTTTCAGTGTATGGTCAGTGACACCCATATACAGTCATACCTCAGGTTAAAGACGCTTCGGGTTAAATCTTTTCAGGTTGCGTCCTGTGGCGACCCAGAAGTACCAGAAAGCCATTTCCGACCTGGGAGGAGAGGGGGTTGCGGGCTAATCCCTCCTACACGCGCGTGGGGGCCGGCCTTTGCCCCCGCATGAACAGGGAATCCCCGGGCATGTCTCCGACCCGGCCCGCCAATCAGCAGGTCGGGGAGGTGGGGCATAGCCTATTTAACCCCAGGCACGCCCGGGGACCGCCCTCTTTTCCCCTTGCCAGCTGTGAGGTTTTCCCATCCTGCCCACCCTGAGGTTAGGCTCCCTGAGGCTAGGCTAGCGATGACCTTGCTATGGACTTCGGTTGGTCGCCGCAAGGGGCCTGGTAGGAATTTTTCCAACTTGGCGCATTTCGAGCCTTTTGGTTTTTTCGCCTACCTCGTAGCAAATGTCACAACTTCCTCGGTATTGGCGGTTAGGCATTGGCAGGGGTTAATTGTTATGCAAGTGAATGGGGGGGAAGGAAGCGCCATCACCTTCCCCCCAATGAAAGGGGTAGTCCGGTAGAGGACTCCGGGGGGCGTGGCCTTGTCCGAAACCTAGGGAGGTGAGGGCCTCCGGCACGCCCCCGAGCGGTGACACCCGTGGGACCCTAGTTTGCGTACTTCAACAGGACCCCCACGGCTTGTGGATAACCCTTCCCGGTCTCCATGCCGGGTAGTCGATAGGAGCCAATGCCTAAAGCCAATACCTTTCAATTCTGTAATCAATAAAGTTGTGGCCTTTTATGCCCATTAACCTTAAATAATGTGTCCAGTGTCTTCATTTCACATGGGGGAGGGGACTTGCCACGCAAAGGGTTACTTCTGGGTTTCGTCGCTCGCGCATGCGCAGACATGCAAAATGATGTCACACGCATGCGCAGAAGCAGTGAGTCACGTCTACGTATGTGCGGGTTGTGTTCTGCTCAGGTTGCGAACGGGGCTCCGGAATGGATCCCATTCGCAACCGGAGGTACCACTGTATATAACCCCTTTAAGAGGGGTACCCCGGAATTGCCACCACAAGGAACAAACAACAGGCAGGGGTAATGGGTTTGGTGGGTCTGTTGTCACCCTGGGCTCCCAAACAGGAGGAGGAAAGGAGGCTCCCAATTTTGAACCTGCAGACAGGTGCTTCTTGCGTCCTTTTAATCATGCTTGTATTCAGAAGCACAGCCTGTGTAGCTCACAGTAGTAAAGAGCGAGCCATAACACAGTATAAGGGTGAGCGGTGTGCTATGAAAGTCTTGCTGTTCTGAAAATGTCAAAATATTTGGGGACTGTGTTTCCATGAAGCTGTCAAGGGGCAAATGCCAGAAGCCATTCTCGCCATTTGACCTGAAAGCTCTGTAATTCAAATTTCACAGGGTGCTTAAAAAACAAAAAACCCTCATACAGTCATACCTCGGGTTACAGACACTTCGGGTTGCGCGATTTCGGGTTGCGTTGCGCACCACACCAAACCTGGAAGTACCAGAACGGGTCCTTCCGGGTTTTGGCACTTGCGCATGCGCAGAAGTGCTAAATCACCCTTTGCGCATGCGCAGACGTGCCTAATCACAACCTGAGCGTGCGCAGATTGTTTGGTTTCTGTTTGTGCCACTGGCAGTGCTTGGAGTCACAAGACTCTGTTTACATTCCAGGGATTCCAGAGTGTTGAAAGTCTCACGGGAGACAGGAGACGGATGTTGTTGTTACTGGTCTCCTGTTTTCTTTGTTGCTTCTCTGCTCTCACAGAGAAAGGATGTATTTTTCTTTTCTGTCTGCGTAGTTAGAAAATAAAACTCTTAGCATGTAGCTCATATTTCTCGTCCTTCCCTGCTGCTGTATACTCTGCGTAATGGGGAAATGTGCCTGGAGCCTCATCAAAGGCTCAGGTCGTTAATTACGTCGGAGGACTTGACCAGAGGAGTAGTTCAGTCGAACGCAAGTCTGACACAGACGCGGCGCTGCGGGTTGCGGACACTGCGGGTTGCGGACGTGCTTCCCGCACGGATCACGTTCGCAACCTGAGCGTCCAATGTATTATTGCTGAGCTATTTTTTTTAAAAAAACTTCTGATTCTGGACTTGTCTCTGCCACAGACTCTCCCTTCTCACTAAGGCCTGCTACCTCTTTAGCTTCTGACACCTCCCAGTCTTCTCCCTCTGACCAGTCATTGTCGTCCCACCACCAAACCCTGAGCTCTGAGCCTTCTTCCCTTGGGGGTTCCCCAGTTGATGCCTCCCACCTTTCCTCTGCGTCCAACCAGCCCATGACACTTGGACCCATGCCTAGAAAGTTTGGGGCAAGTGGGAAACTTCTCAAACCCAGGCTTTATAGGCATAGGACAAGGGGAAGTGAGGGCGAGCCCATAATTCGAACAACCAAACATGCAGCACAAACAGCTAAAAAACATCATGATGCTAAAGCCATTGTTACAAACCGGATGACATCTGGATCTAGCCTCTGTCAGACTTGGTATGGGCTGCAGTGTCTGACAATTTGTCAATGGCCACCATCTGGAACTAACAGAAGGCTGTTCTCACGCAGAGATGGCATATGGCTCCTCCGATCACCTAAAAATATTTGTCATTTCAGTTGATTGACACAATATTCTCAGCTCCGTCTCCTGGAAAACATGGCAATTTCCTGGGCTAAGCCTTAGGCAAGTGTGTTTCAGCACCATATCCAAGGAGGCACAAAATAATCACCCATTATTTAATATATTGTCTGATGCCCTGTACTTCGCTTCGAAAGTGGAAACTGTCAGTCTTTAAATAGAATTTCAGAACTGCATCTGCTGTTGAGACTCACATGCATACATACTGAGAACGATAAATTCAGAAGGGGGGGGGATACAGTCTGCACAAATGAAACAGGTGTTGCTATTTTAGGAACGTCCTGCTAACAGATACCCACAGCCCTACATACAGTCCCAAAAATGATTTCTAAAAGCTTTGTAACAGGAAGGTTTTTATGTAAGACTCTGCACAGTATCAGATCACTACAATTCCTGTGCACTGAGGACAAGCAAGTCCTGAGCTGTACACTTTGGCTCAGATTCAGTGCTTTCAGACTGCCAGTGTTAAGGCGAGATTGAAATATGAAATCCAACACAACAGTTGCACTAAAGGAGCTTGTTGTGCAACCAGTTGTGCAACAGCTGGCATTGGGGCTACAGCAATCTGTTGTGCAACCAGCTACAAGAACCATGCTACAAGATCATTTTTTGCCTCTAGGGACACCACCGTTGTCGCAAGATAGTTCGCTTCCTCCCCATTTTATCCTCACGGTGTGGTTTTGCTGAGACTGAGGCTGGATCTACACAGATCTGTAAAAACACTATTAAAGGCTATTTTAAAAAGTTATATGGCTCTCAACGCAATTTCCCACTGCTGATGGATCGCTGCTCTGCAGCACCCCCTGGTGCCACATTTTTATAACGCATTCTTAACATTATAACTGAATAGTGTAGATTTGCCCTGAGTGGCCCAAGACTCACCCACCACCGAGTTACATAACTGAGTAGGAAATGAACCCTGGTCTACCAGTTTCAACACTCTAACCACAGCACTACACTAGATTTGCAATCTGGTGCCAATCTTATTTCCCTACACATGCAAATATAATCATGCTTTTTGCTTTTGGACGCTTCTTCTTTTCCACATTTAGTTTCAGATTCTGCTCATTACCGTATTTTTCGCCCTATAGGACGCACTTTTTCCCCTCCAAAAATGAAGGGGAAATGTGTGTGCGTCCTATGGGGCGAATGCAGGCTTTGCGGACCTCTCCGCAAGCAGCGGGAGCGCTCCTGCTGCTTGCGGAGAGTTGCCTGCATGCTGAAGCCCACGCGCGCTGAGCTCAGTGCGTCCAGGCTTCGCGGACCTCTCCGCAAGCAGCAGGAGTGCCCCCACTGCTTGCGGAGAGTTGCCTGCATGCTGAAGCCTGCGCGCACTGAGCTCAGCGCATCCAGGCTTCGTGGACCTCTCCGCAAGCAGCGGGAGCGCTCCCGCTGCTTGCGGAGAGTTGCCTGCATGCTGAAGCCCACGCACGCTGAGCTCAGTGTGTCCAGGCTTCATGGACCTCTCCACAAGCAGCAGGAGCGCTCCCGCTGCTTGCGGAGAGTTGCCTGCATGCTGAAGCCTGTCCGCGCTGAGCTCAGTGTGTCCAGGCTTCGTGGACCTCTCCACAAGCAGCGGGAGCGCTCCCGCTGCTTGCGGAGAGTTGCCTGCATGCTGAAGCCCACGCGCGCTGAGCTCAGTGCGTCCAGGCTTCGTGGACCTCTCCACAAGCAGCAGGAGCGCTCCCGCTGCTTGCGGAGAGTTGCCTGCATGCTGAAGCCCGTGCGCGCTGAGCTCAGCGCGTCCAGGCTTTGTGGACCTCTCCACAAGCAGCGGGAGCGCTCCCACTGCTTGCGGAGAGTTGCCTGCATGCTGAAGCCTGTCCGCACTGAGCTCAGCGCATCCAGGCTTCGCGGACCTCTCAGCAAGCAGCGGGAGCCAGCGCTGGGCTCCCACGGCTTGCAGAGAGCTGCCTGTTTGGGGGCTGGGGTCGGGGGAAGCTCGGGCTTGCCCCGCGCCTGGGGGGGAAATAATTTTTTCCCCTTTATTTCCCCCCCAAAAAACTAGGTGCGCCTTATGGGACGGTGCATCCTATAGGGCGAAAAATACGGTACTTTTAAATGTGTCTGCTCTCTAACCCTACTGATCTTACTCCTCTGATTTTTCTGTATTCTCTTTCTTGGTTTTTGCACCCTTCTGACACGTCGTTGCTTATTAAACACCATACTCCTTCCTCTGTTTTTCACTATTGTGCCTTTTCTCTTCTTGTTCCATCTGAACTCTTTACCAGCAGTTATCCTTGACTGATTCTGTTTTGAAACAAATGTCTAGACTTATTTATTTCAACTAGTGGGTGTCTAATTACATTTGGCCTTCCCCTCCTCCCCCAGTTTCTAGCTTTGAGATTTTATTTTTAGCATAGTGTTGACATTACTGTTGTCATATAAATCAAACAGGAGGGAGGGCCAGTATATATTTATGCATTTTCTACAGCACCTATGGTTTTGTGTTGTTGTTTTAAACACCATGTAACGTATTGCAATTAGCAGCATGTGCATTTGTGTTGGTGGAGGCAAAACTGATTTCCTTGAAGACCACACATTGAGCACGCAGAAAGTCCCAGGCTTCAGCTCCTAGCATCTCCAACTAATTGGTTAGAGAACTGGGAAAGAAATCAGACCGAGACTCTAGAAGGGTGCTGGCCCTTGGAGCAGACAGTCCTGGCCTAGGCAGACTAATCCTCTGACTTAGGAACAAGTTGGCTTCCTAAGTTCGCATACTAAGCATGCTCATCTAATTCCAAGTCTGCAAGCAACCAAAGTCCACTGAGTGCATTTCATCATTGCTCACTCATTCGTTTCTTTCATATTCCATTAATGCAAACAATACGCACAAACAGAAAAGCAATATTGACAGACCCTCCAAGTGTCCCTATTTTCCAGAGACAGTCCTAGATTTACAGCAGCCATCCTGGTTTCTGATTTGATCCCAGAATGTCCCTATTTTCATTGGAGAAATGTTGGGTGGTATGTATTAAGCATCAGTTGCTATCATTTTCTTATTAGTTAACAATAATAAGAATTTCTCAGATTTGATCAAGTTCTTGCTCGTCAAGATATTGACCAAATAGGTGCTCCTGGGGAGTTGACAAGCAGGCTGGAAATGGAGGAGGTCTTGCAATCCTTCCAAACCAGCCCCTGATTGAGGACCTCCAACAAGAGAGAACCTTCTCCTGCTTCTTGTTGGTCCCCAGTATCCGGTATTATTCAGAGCCAGTTTGCAACAGTGGGGAGAGTATGACCCCTATGGCAGAGCTTGCAGCATGTTATAGAAGATGCTACTTACTAGAACCCAAGGAAGTCAATCAGGAGCACCCTTTTTGTAGAAGAACAGGGGTGCTTCCATTGGTTTCAACTGATGACTTCTGCTTTGATGGCAGAAGTTACCTAAAACAGTAAGTCACCGTAAGTAAGTAAGTAGTAAGTAACAGTAAGTAGCAACTTAGGAGCATTTTTAATCATCCAAAGGGAGGGGACAGATGAAAGTGTGGAGACACATCAGGAGTTAAGCTGATCTGGCTTGTTCTTACTAGACCAGAGTGCACAGAACAAAGCTGATGTCATCTGTAAGATCTGATATCATAATCAGAGAAGTAAAAAGCTCTTCTGAGAGATTTGGTACCTTTCCCCATGAATTTTCCAGCTCTGGGGGATTGCAGCTAAATGTTACTTTAACACAGTATTTTGCTGATTAAATTCTGTCTTTGGAAACCACGAGCAGAGCATTAGTGACATGAATACCAAAATAGGGAGGATATAACGGCCATAACTCTTGGTAGCTGAGACCAAAAGGCGCCTACTGTCTAAATAATGAAAGTGTGGTCTGCTCTATTAATTAGATCATTTATAATAGCCATGACCATTAAGAGTAGAGTACAAGCACATGACCTTTGCATTGAAAAGGTTATTTTCCATCTAGCTGATATACAGTCATACCTTGGTTTTCGAACAGCTTAGTTCTCTGAACGTTTTGGCTCCCGAACGCCACAAACCTGGAAGTGACTGTTCCTGTTTGTGAACTATTTTTGGAAGCCGAACGTCCAACAGGGCTTTGGCAGCTTCCTGCAGCTAATCAGAAGCTGCGCTTTGGTTTCCAGACGTTTTGGAAGTCAAACGGACTTCCAGAATGAATTCCATTCAACTTCCAAGGTATGACTGTACTCTGAAGGCCTCTTTATATATCTCTTTGGATATAGCAAAAGCAATTTAAATGCCGAACACCTAAAAAGATAAAGTGTGGATACAGGATCTATTGGAAAATAAAACCCCAAGGTGGCTGTCACCGATGGAAGCGAAAGCCCAGAAAAAGCTCAATATGGAGGCTAAATGGCCAAAATATTGGGAAATTTTGGAACAAGATGGAGATAGACTAAAACTGCAGAGTTTTGAGAAACTAAAGAACAAAGTGTGAGACTGGCTTCATTATTATCAGATAATGGAGGCATATAATTTGGACAAGAAAATTGGCTTCCAGGTGGAAAAATCAAAATTAGAAACAGAACTGTTAGAACCCAAAACTAAGAATTTGTCAAGGATGTATAACTTGCTGTTGCAATGGAATACTCAGGATGAAACGGTGAAATCTGTTATGATTAAATGGGCACAAGATGTTGGACACAATATTATGTTTGCTGACTGGGAACAGTTATGGACCACAGGTATGAAGTTTACGGCATGTAATGCCTTAAGAGAGAATATTATGAAAATGATATACAGGTGGTACATGACCCCAGTCAAGCTAGCAAAAATCTACCATTTGCCCGATAATAAATGTTGGAAATGTAAAGAAACTGAAGGTACATTCTTTCACCTTTGGTGGACGTGCCCAAGGATTAAGGCTTTCTGGGAGACGATATATAATGAATTGAAAAAGGTATTTAAATATACCTTCTTGAAGAAACCAGAGGCCTTTCTCCTGGGCATAGTTGACCAATTGGTGTTAAAGAAGGATAGAACTTTATTTATGTATGCTACAACAGCAGCAAGAATACTTATTGCAAAATATTGGAAGACACAAGATTTACCCACTCTGGAAGAATGGCAGATGAAGGTGATGGATTACATGGAGTTGGCAGAAATGACTGGTAGGATCCGAGATCAGGGAGAAGAATCAATGGAAGAAGACTGGAAGAAATTTAAAGACTACCTACAGAGACATTGTAAAATTAATGAATCTTAGAATGATGTTGGATTGAAATTAAGTGGTTTCTAGCTGTAATGGTATAAAAGAATATGAAAATGTGGTTTTTTATAAGTAAAAATTCAAGGTTATAATAATTTAAGATTAAAGATTTGGGTAGAATATAGAGGGAAAGAAACTGCTGAGCTAATAAATTGAATTGGAATACAAAAAAGGGAGGTCCGAGGAGGTCCGAGAAACAAGTAAATGAAAAATAATGTGATGAAAAGATTGATTGTTTTTAACAACTTTTATTTTGCATTTTTTCTTTTTTCTTTTTCTATTTTGTAATGTAAAAATCTTAATAAAAATTTTATATATATATAAAAAAGATAAAGTGTGACTGTATTGAAAAACATACTGGCTGTGAACTCCATTAGCAAAACTATGACGATATTTTCAGAAGGATTGGCTGTGCTTTGTCTTTTGTAGCAAAGGCAACAAAAAGTGTTTTTACAGTCTCACCCCTATAAACTAAGGATGACACGTCATACATCTGGTGAAATGGACTGCAGTCCATGAATGCTTTTGCCATAACAGAGTTATTAGCCTTTAAAGGTGTCACAAGACTCTTTGCTGTTTATGATGAAGATTTATGCATATTCACCCCCCAGTGTCTTATCCCTCAAGGAATGATAGCAGAACATGTAAACTGTCCCCAAGAAAAGTATTTTATTTCACACATTATGGCATATGAGACTATCCTTGGTGGTGCTTGATCTACAGTGGCTGTTTCATGTGAAGAAACTGTCAGTCAACAGTGCTGCAACCAACAAGTGATGAATTGTGTGGGTGCACTTTCAGAGGTGTGCGTTCTCATTGTTCCGGGGAAGAGGGCGAGTCTATAGTTCAGTAGCAGAATCCAGGTGGAAAAATCAAAATTGGAAACAGAACTGTTAGAGCCCAAAACTAAGATTTTGTCAAGGATGTATAACTTGCTGTTGAAATGGAATACACAGGATGAAACGGTGAAATCTGCTATGATTAAGTGGGCACAAGATGTTGGACATAATATTATGTTTGCTGACTGGGAACAGTTATGGACCACAGGTATGAAGTTTACGGCATGCAATGCCTTAAGAGAGAATATCATGAAAATGATATACAGGTGGTACATGACCCCAGTCAAGCTGGCAAAAATTTATCATTTGCCCGATAACAAATGTTGGAAATGTAAAGAAACAGAAGGTACATTCTTTCACCTTTGGTGGACGTGCCCAAGGATTAAGGTTTTCTGGGAGATGATATATAATGAAATGAAAAAGGTATTTAAATATACCTTCCTGAAGAAACCAGAGGCCTTTCTCCTGGGCATTGTCGGCCAATTGGTGCCAAAGAAGGATAGAACTTTCTTTATGTATGCTACAACAGCAGCAAGAATACTTATCGCAAAGTATTGGAAGACCCAAGATTTACCCACCTTGGAAGAATGGCAGATGAAGGTGATGGACTATATGGAATTGGCAGAAACGACTGGCAGAATCTGAGACCAGGGAGAAGAGTCGGTGGAAGAAGATTGGAAGAAATTTAAAGACTACTTACAGAAATATTGTAAAATTAATGAATGTTAGAATGGTGTTGGATGAAAAGTTATGTGGTTTTTAGCTATAATGCTATAAGGAGTATGAAAAAATTGGACTATTAATAGATAAAAATCTAATGTTACATTATTTTAAGATTAAAGATTAGGATAAGTAAAGAGGGGAAGGATTTGCTGAACTAACAAATTAAATTGGAATACAAAAAGGGAGGTTTGAGGAGGTCCGGGAATTAGGCAAATGAAAGAATGTGATGGAAGGATGGAATTATTTTTTACTTGTATTCTTTCTTTTTTCTTTTTTCATTTTGTAAAACTCTAATAAATATCTATCTATCTATCTATCTATCTATCTATATATATATAGTTCAGAAGCAGAAGACATAATTCTGAATGTGGAAGATCCCATGTTCAATTCCTGGCAGCTCCACTCACTGG
Source organism: Podarcis raffonei (assembly GCF_027172205.1). Taxonomy (NCBI): domain Eukaryota; kingdom Metazoa; phylum Chordata; class Lepidosauria; order Squamata; family Lacertidae; genus Podarcis; species Podarcis raffonei. The sequence goes on along the minus strand of NC_070607.1, from coordinate 7,379,066 downwards.
AGGAGGAAGGGGGGTGCAGTGGGGGCAGCTCTCCCTGGGTGTCATCCCTGAGGGGGGTGACATCACCGCGTTGCCCCTCTGGGACGCTTGCCACAGGCGGCACTCCCCTGGGATGCTTGCCCCGCCCCCATGGGCAGCTAGCTCCACCCCCACGGGTGGATAGCCCCTGTCAGGAGCTCGTCCTACACTCGAGTAGGACCCTGGCAGAGACACATGCCCGACTGGCATGTTCCCTCCCTCCTGGTCGATCGTTCGGGAGCTTCAAAAGCTTTCTTCAGCCCAAACATCACAGCGACCAATGCCAACAGACACTGGCACACTTAGGGATCCACAGAGTTTGCACAGCTTGCGTAACAGACCTCAACAACTCAGCATTTTGGCTAATCTACTTTATTTACTTATACAGTGGTACGTCGGGTTAAGTACTTAATTCATTCTGGATGTCCGTTCTTAACCTGAAACTGTTCTTAGCCTGAAGCACCACTTTAGCTAATGGGGCCTCCTGCTGTCACCACGCACCCCAGGTGCACAGCATGTGTGCTGCTCCGGATGCCGGAGCAGCTAGCTCCACCTCTGGCTCCACTTAAAAGGATCAGATAGCAGGTGATGTGAAAGACAGCTGTGCTTGAGACATAGGAGTAGCTGCTGTAGGTAGAAGTGGAAAACTCAGGACTAGATGGGCAAATAGTTGATCTGTTAATAGGCAGCTTCCTGAGTTTCTAAGGGGATACATACTTAAGAGTAAAATGGCAAAATAAAGGTGGGAGCAGGCATCAAGGTGCTCCGAGCCACTGAGCTCATTTGGGCTTGGAGTAACACATTACGGATACAGGAGAACAGTGGGAGGAACCAGCTGGGGAAACCCCAAGGGAAGAAGGCCCAGAGACCAGGGATAAGTGGTCAGAGGGAGAAGAGGGAGAAGACTGGGAGGCGGAGGTGTTGGAATCTGAAGAGGTAATAGGGCTTAGTGAGCTGGGAGAGAGAAGTCCAAAATCAGAGGCAGAAGTTGAAGCAGGAGAGGAGGGAGGCCAAGATGAGAAATGACTCCAGCTGGCGAAGAGACATGGGTTTCTCCCCTTCCTGCTGCAACAAGCTCCCCTTCTCCTGGCCTCCCAGAACTAGGAGAGTCATGAAAAAGGCAGAGGAGAAGTTAGCTGCATGCAGATGCTGTGGGGAAACGCTGGAGAGGAAGGGACTTAGGCAGCTGTGGATAGGCAGTATCAGATGCTGTTGGTGGTTGCTTGTGAGTAAACAGGCAGGACTCCAACCTGTCTTTTACAGGTTTTATTGTGCAAACTATTTACAGTGCAGATCAACAAAGTTCATGTCCATCTTAGTCACTTGCAGAATCTGGGAGTGGCCCCTTCCGGCTTCTCCCCCAGCATAAGAACTTCGGTACCCCAAGCCTCCACCTCCCCTCTTTGTGTTTTCCCCTCTGTGCAAGCTGGGCGACGGAAGGGGCATGTGTCCCTCCTGCCCAGCCCAGCGAGGTAAGGCGCTGGGGCTCTCAGCAGCCTCCTCAAGCCCTTTCCTGACTAGGCTGGCCCCTTCCCTCTCTTCTCCGCTGGAGGTGTAGCTTTTCCCACCACTGGAAGAGAAACTTCTCAGGAGCTTCGGAGGCTCTCTGTATTCCAACAGCCCCCCTGCCTCCCTCCCCTGTTCCAATGGCAGTCCCCTGACAGGTGGGTACCTTCAGTCTCAGCAACTACGGTATTGTTCCGTGTATAAGACAATGTTTTTTTATTGTTAAAAAATGTTACAAATTGGGGGTCGTCTTCTACACGGATAGTGCAGAGGGGGGACGGGTGATTGGTGGCAGCCGCAAGCAGGAGATTTTCAGCGGGTGGTTGTGGCAAGGCCTGCCGGTGATTGCCTGCTGCGGCAGGAATTGGGCAGGGGTTTGGCGGTGGCTGGCAGACGATTTGCGGTTTTGTCGAGGCATGTGATTGACAGAGGTGGTCAGGCGGGTGAGTGATTGTCGGCAATCCCCCCCCCAAAAAAAACCTCAACAACTACAGGAAATCTCCCCCCCATTTCCTTAATTTGGAGTCTCAAAAAATAGGTCAAGTTACAGAAAGCTCATACCAAGAACTAACGAAAAGCTTATACCAAGAACTAACTTAGTTGGTCTTAAACTTAGTTGGTCAAAAAATAGGGGTTGTCTTATACACGGGGGAGTGTTATACACGAAAATATCCGGCACTTCATGGGTGTAAGACTTACTGGAGATGAGCTGCTGTGCTCATTAGACCTGACACTCCTGTGCAGACCCTGGTTTAGCTAATAAAGAGTTAACTCCACTTTCTTGGTGTGATTTACTGCTGGCTCACTCCTGTCATGACAGTGATAGATCTATGAACACCCCCAAATTATGCAACTATTCCTTCCAAGGGAGTACAGCCCAATTTTATCTTGCAAATAATGCAATTCCTGGACCTGGGAACTGCCCTTCCCAAGGGTCTCAATCTGGTCACAATTCTGCTGAAGTTTATTAGCCCTTATCCAGAACATGACTGCATCCAAAGTACCAGTTTAGGAAACGCACAGCTTCTCCTCTTTCAGGTGTTAAAGAGAAATAGAGCTGGGTGTCTGCAGCATACAGGCAACCGATTGCCCCAGATCTCCTAATGACTGCCCACAGGGGCTTTATATAGATATTACATAGCACTGGGGACAAAATTGTACTCTGTGGCACCCTGTAAATCAACTGTCAATACTACAGCCTGGAACCTGTAGATAGGAGTGAACCTGCCATAAATTGATGGCCCCAACTCCATTAGGATTCTTTGGGGTCAATGGTCTCTAAAGCCACTGAGAGATTCAGGAGAATTGACAGGATTGAACACGATAATCCAATGCTGCAAGAACACAACATTGTGTGGGCTTACACTGATGTAGAGAGTGTGATGTGTGTAAGCAAGCTGAATGTGTGTACACATGTGAATCTATTTTTAAATATTATTCCTTTTAAGCCAATCGCTTGCTTTTTGGAACAGATGGAGCTACTTGAAGTTGAGAGGTATCTAGGCTAATACTTCAGAAAAGCTAATTGCTCACGATTAATGTATTTTTTTTAAAAAAAAACATGTTTATACATGCCGTGGGAAGCATCTTCAGCCTCAAAGGCCAGACAAATAAACTTATCACCAATGGAAGAGCCATAGCTAGCCTTTACATTCTTTCTGCATGCAGTTAGTATAAACGGGCATGTTGCTGTCATGAGCAGGTAACATCCTTGTCACAAATGGTACAGCTTTTCGCAGAACTGATCCTGAAAGTTACAAAATGGCCGTCCTTACGGCAGATGAAGCACAGATTCTGTAGGGATGCAGAGAAAGACCTGACCCATGCTATGCAGGCTACAGCCCGTCCAGAGCCCTGTAAGCCCTGACAACAGATCTATATGACTCTGGGAAGGCCTAGTGAGACCTCTAGGCCTTTTTGAACTTCCATTCCCACCTGCAAGCAACTTCCATGGCGTGTCTGGAGAGCTAGAAATTCTAGGCAACCCTGGCTCAGGCTGGCCGTTTTCTTTGTGGAATTTATCTTCTAAGTTTCACATAGGTAAAGGTAAAGGGACCCCTGACCATTAGGTCCAGTCATGACTGACTCTGGGGTTGTGGTGCTCGTCTCGCTTTATTGGCCGAGGGAGCCGGCATACAGCTTCCGGGTCATGTGGCCAGCGTGACTAAGCCGCTTCTGGCGATCCGGAGCAGCACACGGAAACAACGTTTACCTTCCCCCCGGAGCGGTACCTATTTATCGCACTTTGACGTGCTTTCGAACTGCTAGGTTGGCAGGAGCAGGGACCGAGCAATGGGAGCTCACCCCGTCCCGGGGATTCAAACCACCGACCTTTTGATCGGCAAGTCCTAGGCTCTGTGGTTTAGACCACAGCGCCACCCGTGTCCCTAAGTTTCACATACGTCTAGAAAAAAGATCCATTTTAACTCAGGCAGAAATGGTCTTTCAAGCAGAGTGTTCCATTATCAGGTATCTATTCCTTCATCATGCACTGCTGCCAACCGCTTAACCCCCAGCCCCTCAAAATCAAGTCTTATTTCCTCCACAGTGCATTGGTTCTATTTAATTCCCTTTGCTCCTCCTCCATCCCCTACAAAACCTGGAAGGGCCTTTGCTCAGTGGTAGGGACTGAAATTCCTGCTTTGCATACAAATGGTCCCCAGTTCATTCTTGGCACTTCCATGTTGGATTGGGAGAGACCCATGTCTGAAATCAGCTCTCCAGGGTTTCCCAAACTTGGGTCTCCAGCTGTTTTTGGACAATTCCCATCATCTCTGGCCACTGGTCCTGCTAGCTAGGGGTGATGGGAGTTGTACTCCAAAATAAGCTGGAGACCCAAGTTTGCAAAATCCTGGTGTAGGGCTTTGATGGCCTGACAAGACAGCTTCCTATGCAACAATCCCCAAACTTCACTCAGGAACAAATCAAGCCATTCCAGTGCATTGGAGACAGCGGGTGGCCTGTGAAGCACCACAGTGATTAAGCTTCTCCTTTGCCCTTTCTGCACACAAGATGAAGGAGCTCTTCTCAAAGGCACATCTTTGAGTTGGCCTGCAAAGTCGGTGAGCCCCCAAGCCAAGTGCCGCTCATCAGCCACGTATTGTGTTTGTCACTCACATACCACAATATCCCTCCCCACACACATGTACCAAATATGGCAACAAAAGCTGACTTTCTGAATATTTGGTGGGCCTGCTATGTCTGCCTGGTGAGTCACGATCATGTCAGTGGATCACAAGTTCTTCAGTTCTGCATTTTCCATGCCGTAGAGATGCACAGATGGATCTCACATCCAACCAAAACCGATGCCCCGATCAGGCAGCAAAGACAGTTGATAGATCTCATTAGTATCAAACAGGACGACAGGGTGTTAATTAGAGAAACAGCCGCTGTAGGTATTAAGCTGCATATTAATGAGTGACCCCCTTTCCTCTGTCTTCTGCCTGCCAATTATTTATTAATTTGAGACGCGGACACACACACACACACACACGCACCTGGCTCACTGCCAGTAATAAGGCACTGATCTTGCTCCTGAAGCTTGCTCAATCCCATTTCATATCTATCTTGTGCCCAAAGTCACATTGCACTTTTTCTAGTGCCAAAGGGTAAGGAGAGGCTTAAACTTGGGAAGTAAAACCATACCAATTACGTATATAAATATAATGAGCTTGAAAGAGGAAGACGAGCAACTCAGTTTGCTTTTCACTGAGGTCCACTTGCGTGGCAAGTCCCCTCCCCCATGTGAAATAAAGACACGGGACACATTATTTAAGGTTAATGGGCATAAAAAGGCCACAACTTTATTGATTACAGAATTGAAAGGTATTGGCCTTAGGCATTGGCTCCTATCGACTACCCGGCATGGAGACCGGGAAGGGTTATCCACAAGCCGTGGGGGTCCTGTTGAAGTACGCCAACTAGGATCCCACGGGTGTCACTGCTCGGGGGCGTGCCGGAGGCCCTTACCTCCCTAGGTTTCGCACAAGCCAACGCCCCCCGGAGTCCTCTACCGGACTACCCCTTTTCATTGGGGGAAGGTGATGGCGCTTCCTCCCCCCTCATTTGCATAACAATTACCCCTGCCAATGCCTAACCGCCAATACCGAGGAAGTTGTGACGTTTGCTACGAGGTAGGCGAAAAAACCAAAAGGCTGGAAGTGCGCCAAGTTGGAAAAATTCCTACCAGGCCCCTTGCGGCAACCAACCGGAGTCCATAGCAAGGTCATACCTAGCTAAGCCTAAAGGGTGGGTGGGATGTGAAAACCGGTCAGCTGGAACGGGGCAAAGAGGGCGGTCCCCAGGCGTGCCTGGCCTTAAATGGGCTAGGCCACGCCTCCCCGGCCCGCCGATTGGCGGGCAGGGTTGCAGGCACGCCCGGGGATTCCTCTGTTCTCGCGGGGCAAAAGGCCAGCCCCCGCGAGTGGAGTGTGGGAGGGGTTAGCCCGCAACCCCCTCTCCTCTCTAGTTCGGAAATGGCTTTCACATATTAAAGGTAAAGTTAAAGGTAGCCCTGACTGTTAAGTCCAGTCACGGACGACTCTGGGGTTGCGCGCTCATCTCGCTCTATAGGCCAAGGGAGCCGGCCTTTGGCTGCAGACAGCTTCCAGGTCATGTGGCCAACATGACTAATGGCGAACTAGAGCGGGGAACGGAAACACAGTTTACCTTCCCACGGGAGCGCTACCTATTTATCTACTTGCACTTTGACGTGCTTTTGAACTGCTAGGTGGTCAGGAGCAGGGACCAAGCAATGGGAGCTCACCCCGTCGCAGGGATTCGAACCGCCGACCTTCTGATCGGCAAGCCCTAGGCTCTGCAGTTTAGACCAAAGCACCATCCACATCCCAGAGGCAAACCTGAATTTGCCTCAAGTACTGTATATGGTATTTATGTTACAGATAGTGTGGAGCTACAGCCAGTTCTTGCCTATGTCTGCAAACCTGTATCTGGTTAACTTTTTCTATTTAGCTATACACCTAAAACCTATAATGTTTTAAGAGGCCCTCAAGGCTTTATGAAGAAAGAGACCCCAAAAAAACAATGCGTTACAGAAGCACCACCACGGCTATGGGATCAGTCTTGATTTGTGAGCAGCCCCACAACCAGACGCCAAACCAGGTGGAAGGAAGAAGTGAGATTTCGACTATAGCCAGAGTGGGGTAAACTGCTGCTCCCCAACCCCCAGCTCCTTGATGACTTTTTGCCATTGAATCTTGATTAAAAGCAAGATCTCCAGGATTTGATATGGAGCAAGTGGGACCCTCTGTATGCAGATCTATCACAGAGCAGTAGCCCTTTCCCACTGGCCAAGAGCAGTTATCAGCATGTGAATTGCAGGTCTCCAACACAAAGCTAAAGCCAGTATGGCAGGAGCTTCTCCCAGCTCTTCCTGCAGCCCAATTCTGGCTGGGCTAAGAGGCACAGGGCCAATCCACCTCCTAGTACAATAATTACAATATAAGGAGCTGCTACTATCGCATAGTAACATCCACATATTATGGTATTCAGAAACTGAATGATTCAACCCACACTCAAAAAGTACTGGTTTAAACATTTTTGGTACAATAACTAGAATTATGGAGATTTTTGTACTTTGATCCTCCCAAAGTCTTCATGGAGGCTCTGTACATGACTTAACAGCCCTCAAGTAACGGATGACACCAGGACAAGGAGGGATATTAAAAACATTTAGCCCTTCTATCACTGCAGATGGTGATAGCAGTCCCAAAATCAAAAGACGCTTGCTTCTTGGGAGAAAAGCAATGACAAACCTAGACAGCATCTTAAAAAGCAGAGACATCACCTTGCCGACAAAGGTCTGTATAGTTAAAGCTATGGTTTTCCCAGTAGTGAAGTATGGAAGTGAGAGCTGGACCATAAAGAAAGCTGATCACCGAAGACTTGAAGCTTTTGAATTATGGTGCTGGAGGGGATTCTTGAGAATCCCATGGACTGCAAGAAGATCAAATCTATCCATTCTGAAGGAAATCAGCCCTGAGTGCTCACTGGAAGCACAGATCCTGAAGCTGAGGCTCCAAGACTTTGGCCACCTCATGAGAAGAGAAGACTCCCTGGCAAAGACCCTGATGTTGGGAAAGATGGAGGGCGCAAGGAGTGTTCTCGAAGTTACCAATATGAGTCTGACCAAACTGCGGGAGGCAGTGGAAGACAGGAGTGCCTGGCGTGCTCTGGTCCAGGGGGTCACAAAGAGTCGGACACGACTAAACGACTAAACATTGTATGCAACTCTTAGAAAACAGGACTTTACTAACCTGGTCAGGAAGGCCCGGATTAAACAATTTTTGGTGGGGAAGGGATAAAACAACCTGCAGCAATTAAGTAAAAGTGAATTCCAAAAAATCTAGAGATGGGAATTTGGTGATGAGAATTACATGCCCTCCAGCCATGTCCTTTGCAAGGTGCAGCCACAGGAGAATTTGAGGGGAGGAGTGTTCTAGGTTACCTTCTCGGCAAAGCCCAACCCTGCACCCTGTGTGAACGGACTGCGCACTCCATCATGCCACTAGATTTGTTTGCAATCTGCAAGGATTTCAAGGCAGGTGCAGGGAGGCCTTGGCAGGCACAGATATGTGAAAAGTGTTCCTCCCCAACCTCTGCCTTACACCCTCAGTTGCTAGTTCTGTAAAACGCTAATCAACATTGCAGGCCAACCAGCCAATCCCGACAAGTAGCAGCAGTCAAAATATTGCCATAGTGATATCAAACATTGGTGGGCATTTTAAAAAAACAGAGATCCGGTGTTTGGATAATATTTGAGCCTCCAGAAAATGGCTGGAGAACACTCGACTTCAAAACGTGCAGTGAAAAATTTTCAGACCTTTCGTTTTGCAGGGAGGAATTAAGTCAGCTCTACAATTGATACTTTGGCCAAGCCCTTTCCCTGACAGCTGATCTCTACCATTTGATGGTGTCTTGAATCCGGCACAAGACCAAGCAGCTGAGGTGGCAAAGGAGCAGAACTGTTATACTGCCACTTGAAAAGGAAGCCTTGGGAGCTGGTCCCATTTACTCCAAAATGAGGCAAGGCCCTGACAACTTCATCCTGCCCTTACCTGCCTGCCTGCCTTGTCATATCCAGTTGGGGCAGCTCCGCCTGGCATGAAGGACCACGGAGTCATTTTGGACTCACAGCTGTCCATGAAAGCGCAGGTCAATTCTGTGTCCAGGGCAGTTGTACCAGCTGCACCTGGTGTGCAGGCTGAGACCCTACCTGCCCGCAGACTGTATTGCCAGAGTGGTGCATGCTCTAGTTATCTCCTGCTTGGACTACTGAAACATGCTCTACGTGGGGCTACCTTTGAAGGTGACCCGGAAACTGCAACTAATCCAGAATGCGGCAGCTAGACTGGGGACTGGGAGTGGCCACTGAGATCATATAACACCAGCCCTGAAAGACCTACATTGGCTCCCAGTACGTTTCCGAGCACAATTCAAAGTGTTGGTGCTGACCTTTAAATTCCTAAACAGCCTTAGCCCAGTACACCTGAAGGAGCATCTCCACCCCCCATGTTCAGCACTGAGGTCCAACGCCGAGGGCCTTCTGGTGGTTCCCTCACTGAAAGAAGCAAAGTTACAGGGAACCAGACAGAGGGCCCTCTCGGCAGTGGTGCCCGCCCTGTGGAACGCCCTCCCATCAGATGTCAAGGAAACAAACAACTATCTGACTTTTAGAAGACTTCTGAAGGCAACCCTATATCAGGAAATTTTTAATGCCTAATGTTTTACCATTCTGTGTGTGTTGTAAACTGTCCAGAGTGGCTAGGGGAACCCAGCCAGCTGGGTGGAGTATAAATAATAAGGTGTTGTTGATGCTGCTGCTGCTGTTGTTGTTGTTATGTCACTGGCTCTAGCTTCACTGAGTGCCTTGTTAGAATTCCTGCTCCATGACTGCAGTCATGGGATTGTTGTCTTTCACATGACGGTATATGTTTTGTCTCCACAGAGTGGGAAGTGACGGAGACAGGATGTTTGTGTTACTGTGTTCCGCGAAGTGGGACTATTGGCCTTTGTTCTTTCTCTCTTTGCTGTCTGACGCTAGAGAGAGAGGGAGCCATGTTGCAGTGCTCCGTGTGTGTTTATATGTAAATAAAGTAGTTTAGCCAAAATGCTGAGTTGCTGAGTTTCTGTCACGCATGATGCGGAAACTCTGCGGATCCCTAAGTGTGCTGGCGTTGGCTGGCGTCGCTGTGATGTTTGGGCTGAAGATAGCTTTTGAAGCTCCTGAACGAAAGACCAGGAGGGAGAGAACATGCCAGTCGGGCATGTGTCTCTACCAGGGTCCTACTCAAGTGTAGGCTGAGCTCCCGGCATTCTGTCCTACCATTCCCCAGCTGCCGGTGGGAGGAAATGCCCAAAGAGAATTTTTGCCTGTGTCTAGCTCGGGAGAAGCAGCTAAGCTGCCCCAGGAAAGGGGAGACCTTTAGGGTTGAGGTCTGTGCTGAGGTCAACTGCAAAGCCCTGGAGGCCACGCGAAGCCACAAGGCTTCTGTCTAATATTAATGTGTGTGTATATGTATATATTCACAACCCCTGTTTAAAAGAGTCGCCACGGTCTCCAGGGGTTGAGGAATGCAAGTTCCCAGTTGCCTAGCAATGCTTGGCGACGGGTGGGGGGTGGAGGGGTGTTCAGGAGCAACTCTCTCTATTTGTTCTCCAGTGCAATTAGGGAGAGGGGGCTCTTTCCCCCCTTCTGCTCAAGCCTTGACTTATTCAAGGCAAAGCTGCCATGGAGACTGTCTCTTGCTTGGCAGCTAACGTCAACGCAAGCAGACAGATTCCATGGCATCCTCGGAAAGGTTTCTCGAAGGGGGGAATCAATCCCACCAGAGTGTTTAGACCACACCAATCCCACCTTCCAGAAAGCTGCCAAGTTGAGAATGGCACCCAACCCAACCCCGCCACCCACTTCGGGTTACGGGAGGTCTGTGACCAGGATCCCTTGCGTGCCTTTTTGCAATCAAAGAAGATGCCAGGAAGGCAGTTATGAATCAAGATTGTGGGGCTGAGAGAGAAGGGCACTTACCCCTTTTCTACACACACCATTTCCCCAACTGAACTCCCTTCTACTAAAGCTGCCATTTGCCCTGCAGGGGAAAACGAAACAGGGTTCATGGGTACTTGTATGTTTCCCCCTGCAGATTAAACACAACTTTATTGAAGCGTAAACTTTCAGAAATCATTCTATAGGGTGGAATTCAATGCCATGCTATTAGGAACATTTCAGCCCACCAGACAGTATGACACCCACCCCTGCCCACCTGTATGCTGTTCTGGGGTTCCTCTTGACCCCCTCCTTGAGCCAATTTGGAGGGGGGGAGATGGATTGAAGTCCTTGCACAGGCTTCTGCTGACAGAGCTTCGTAGGTGAATCCCAACTACAGCATATTAATTATCAATTTATTAGCATGTAATATATCCTATGTATATTATAGAACTATAGCAAACATCCTATATACAAATGGCAAACTCTATTCTCTCAATATGGATCCTTATAGAAGCAAAATGGAATGCCATCCCCCCATAGACAGGCTATATTAATAGGCTTGGGCATGCCAAAAGGCTTGAGGTGCAACAATATTTAGGAAAGCAAGTCCTAAGTTTGTGTAAACACTAAAGCAGCTCAATAAGGACTGTCCATGCTGGCTGACCATTGGAGGACAGGCAAAGGAGAAATGAGGGGACTGAAGAGCTGTGGCTGACTGGACCCCTGATCAGGAACATTTGGGGGGGGGCGGTGTTTGTATGTGTGTGTAAAATACTCTTTCCATCCCTTATGAAGCTGGCTGTGCTGTCTCCAAAGCCTTCCAAGAGTTGAGTGCATTAGATTAAGGTTACCAGATTTTTTTCAATGAATCCAGGGAAACTTTTCAACTTCCTACTAAATAGATGGATTTTGTCAGGGAACTGATTTGTAAATCCGGGGACTGTCCCCAGGAAACGGGGACATCTGGTAACCTTGTATTAGATCAGATCAGAACTCAAATCCATCCAGCCTGGGAAATGTTTTGCATTTTTTTGTTCGCTTGTTTGTTTCAAAATGGGAACATAGGGCACCAGAACATTCTGCGCCCTGCCCTCGCAATGCAAAAAGTGGCAGATTCAACCCTTGGCATCTCCAGGTAGGGCTAAGAAATCCCTGGAGAGCCCCTGCCAGTCTGTGCAGACAACATATACCAAGCTAGCTGGCCCAATGGTCGGATTCAGTAGAAGGCAGCTTCTGGTGCTCTTAGAAAGCTGTGGATGGAGCTTCAACTTCACCCTGAAGATGTTGTCCAGCTGCCATATTTTTGGCACAGCTTTCTTCGAGATCATTGACCCCAGATTGAGTGCAGACAGAGAAGACTGGGTGGGGAGATGCGAACAAGAGTTGCATTTTGTTTTTTGTTTTTTTTTAATAAATATTTATTGAAATTTTCAAAAGATAAAGAAAAAACATAAAAGAAACATAAAAGAAAAACAACAATTAAAAACACTTAAAGTTCACATCTTACTGTCAATGACCAATTTCCTTGACTTCCCCACACCTCCCCTTCTTGTATTCCAGTTCCAATTTTAGCTCAGCAAGTTCTTGTCCCCAAACTTTACCATATTTTCTCTAATTCATTTTAGTTATCCAATTTTAACTTATAAACCTCAGTCTTTGTACATCAATACTTATTCTTAAAAATCTTTTTCTAAGTTCACCCCATCAATTTAATTAACCAACTTTAACTTAAGAACCTCAATCTTTATACGTCAATACTTATTCTTAAAAGTCTTTTTCTAAGGTCGGCCCCAATTCCCTTCCCTAAAATCCCCATTTTTATGTTAATGGCAAAACCAAATTAATTAAAACAATATATAGTTATACACCCTTTGGATTCCCAGGACCCCAGAGTTGCATTTTGATGTGATGTCCACATTGGTCAAGAAGTTCATAGAACTGTAGAGTTGGGAAGACTCCAAACGGTCAAACCTCCTGCGATGCTGCAGGTTATCATCTGAAAACAAGGAGTTGTCCTCCAGTGACTTCTTGCTCCCTCCAGCCTTGCTATCACCATTATTAAAAATTTTTGCATGCTTTTCTACTCGAAATGCAAGGCATCACACAATAAAATCAGGTAAGTACGCAGGAAGCTGCCTTAAACCAAGTCAGACCATTGGCTCATCCAACTCACTATTATCAACACTGACTGCCACAGCCACTCCAGGTTTTGGGGCAGCCCTGCCTGAATTTGACCAGGAATGAACAGGGGATAATTTGCATGTAAGGCATGTGCTGTACAAAAAGTAGAACTTAACAATCCAAATACTAAATAAACATATTGTGACTCCGTAGCAACAGTGATATCAAGCAAAGCCAGATGGCCCACGCTGGTGAAAGAACTCTCTCCCATACAAACAGTCAAGTTGGAATTACTGTATTTTTCGCTCCATAAGACGCACTGTATTTTTCTCTCCATAAGACACACTTTTTTCTTCCTAAAAAGTAAGGGGAAATGTCTGTGCATCTTATGGAGTGAATGTGTGGTCCCTGGAGCTGAATTGCCCAGGGGCAAAAAGCAGATCATGCTTTTTTTTTAAGAGGGAAGTGGGTGTTGGAACAAAGCCGCTGATCGTTTGCTGATCAGGGAGAGAGATAAGGGACGCTAGAGATAAAGGAAGCTGCCTGGGAGGTGGGAGGTAAAGACAGCAAACTTGCAAAGGGGGGAAACAGGAAGACTGTTTCTGTATCATGATATCAGTTTCATAGTTTTTAACCTGGCAATATATTGCGAATCATGAGGTGTGTATGTACGTGCTATGCAAAAATCACAATGTGGGGGAAACCATGAAACCAGCCAACGTTTCTACATAGCTCCATTCTCAGTTCAGACACTGTGATATACAGTACTTTTTTCTAGAAAAAGAGGTGCCAGAACTCAACATGAACACCTCCCTTGTTCTCTTATAATGGCAATGGTGCCCACTTGAGAGGTGCCAGAACTGAGTTCCAGCGAGTTCCAGCTGGGGAAAAAAAGCCCTGGTGATATATCAATATATCACAATGTTTAGCTGGTGATATATCGCGATGTTGAAAACCAGGTATCACCCAGCTCTAGTGCAGTTGTACCTTGGAAGCCAAACGCCTTGGCACTTGTAAGTTTTGGCTCCCAAACGCCACAAACCTGGAAGTGAGTGTTCCGGTTTGCAAACCTTCTTTGGAACCCAAATGTCCGGTGTGGTTTCCATGCTTCCGATTGGCTGCAGGAGCTTCCTGCAGCCAATCGGAAGCCACACCTTAGTTTCCAGACATTTTGGAAGTCGAACGAACTTCCGGAACGGATTCCATTTGACTTCCGAGGTATGACTGTACTGAGAAGGCCCTGCTCCAAGCCGCCACCAAATCTCACTCCAGAAAGGAGGGGACTAAGAGCCCATTTCCCTGCCAATCTCAGAGGATGGAGAGGAACAGCCTGTGACCTCGGCCATGTACTTACTCCCACTCCTTCCGCCTCGCCTGCGGTGTGCTCTGCATCTTGTGGGCTTCGTGCGCCTTGATGATATCCCGCTGTTCAATCAGGCCCCCTCGCCGGCGCTTGATGACTTCTGGGCTCACGGGGATGAGTTGGCTCTGCCCCACATCCAACGTGCTGCCGCCCTCCAACCCCAAGCTGGATTCCCTCTCCTGGGAGCGCAGTTCGTAGAGGCCGTCGAAGCTGGTGGTGCGCGAGACGAGCGTGTCCGTCAAGGTCTCCGGCTCCAGCAGGCTGCAGGACTGAGCGGGCTGCATCAAACCCAGCCGGTGCTTCCGCCATGCCTCCTCCTCCGGCAGGGCCAGCATGCACCTCTGCGAGTCGCTGTCCAGTTCAGGGCTGCCGCCGGGAGGGTAAGAGCCTGATTCAGGGAGCATGTGAGCACTGAGAGAGCACGTGCCAAGGCTGAACATCATGGACACCACTGCAGAACATCACTCTAGGAACAAGGAACAGAAGGGCAAGAAAAGTTACCAGCAGGATTCTTTTTGGGACCTGTTTTGAGCGGGGGTGATTCAGGTTGCAGAACTGGAAGTGGACGCTGCCCTCTTTATAAATTGTGTCCCTCAAAAAATATCAACACAAAGCAGAAAAATAACCATGGATCAAGGCCCTGTTGGGTTGAAATGCCACAGTCATTACCCAGCAGCTCCAGTAGGGTCATATGAAATGTTCTCTAGCCTGCAAGGGTTAGGAGAGGACATACATAGGTTAAGGCACACACACACTACAAATGTAGTTGGGCACAGAATTTGTATCCCACGCACCATGTTTTGCATGCAAAAGAGCTCAAGTTCAACCCCCTGGCATCTCGCCAGAGTAGTGCATGCTCTAGTTATCTCCCGCTTGGACTACTGCAATGCGCTCTACGTGGGACTACCTTTGAAGATGACCAGGAAACTACAATTAATCCAGAAGGCGGCAGCTAGAGTGATGACTGGAAGTGGCTGCCGAGACCATATAACACCGTTCCTGAAAGACCTACATTGGCTCCCAGTACATTTCTGCAAGTTTCAACTCAGAAAGCAGTATTCAGTCATCAGTACCACGCGTACCAAAAGGAATGATTGTGAAAATAAGAAATAGGGGCACAGGGCAGATTTTGCCCTCACTCAGCGCACCACATCACCAAAATCTGCCCCTGTCCCATTTGGGCAAGCAAGAAGCATTATCAATGGAAATGTCGTATATTATCATTTATAGAGCAAGTTGCTTCCTCGTGGGACTATGTATGGCTCCTTCAAGTCAACAGCACCTGCAGCTTTTACTCCTCCAATTAAGTTATCTGGAGGAACACTGTCTACCAAGAGGGAGGAAGAAACAGATTATGACACACCAACCTTTTATCAGGGTTCAGTGAATTTGTGAAGGGACTATGTGGCCTGGATCACACCTTCTCCCCACCAGAACCACAAAAAACACCTTTGTACATCCCACTGTATGTTTTCTGTGCCTGATGAACGGCAGGATTTTCCAACTCTCGGAGAGAGGTGACCCAGGGAGTTCAATAGCCTTTTCTAACATGGATTTGGGGTGTGAGGGGGGAGAAAATGGATCTGTGGGAGCCGAACTGAATCTTATCAGATGTGTTTTTGTGCTTAAGTGAGTTTCAATTCAGCGGGTGAGATAGGAGTTTCGCAAGGCACAGCCACAGAACAACACTAGGCAAGGAAATTAATGTGTACACAATCCAATCCAAATATGGGTCAAGCAAAAGTGTGGATAAGCCCTAGTCTGGGTCCATTAAACATAGCTGGATACAGCATATCATCATCATCACCGCCATTAATAAGTCATAAGGTGATTAGCATGTCACCTTTCGATTATCAGAAATGATAAAAATTTAGTTGGGGGAGGCAAAGGATGGGCCACACACCCCCGGGTGTGTTCCACAGACCCCTAATTGTCAACCAATGATCTAGTCCAACCCCTTACAGTGCAGGAATATGCAGCTGCCCCATATGGGTATCGAACCTGCAACCAACAATCTAAGCAGTTGAGCTACCATTTCCCCCATGCTTCCATAGACAGCCCCAACACTGGTGGGGTCCTCTGTTGATGCAAAACCTTTATATATATAAAAAAATAGCACCCTACAATAAAGAGTTCCAGCAGTGAACATATAAATTCAAGTTTGATGAAGTGGTCAGTTAAATCAGGCGACCTGGAACAAAACTTTCCTAACATTTCCCAGCGATAGTTGCTTACTCCCTTACTGGTGCCTCTCTGCTCACTGACACAAACGTTGAAAGGTGCAAGATGGTATCTCAAGCAGTAGGTGGTGCTGTACCTCAAGATACAAAACTCTCCCCTGTTACCTGCAGCGTTTGTTTTGGTTCGTGTGTACTGTGGGATCTCATTCCCCCACCTGAGCACATTTGCAAGGACAACACTGTTAATGAGTCAGCAGGTTTTGGAATGAAGTGGGACAGAATGACTCTTTGTGGCATTTGAGCAGATTTTTAATGCAATGGAGTAAGGAGCAATGAGCATGAATCTAGCAGGACTCCTCTGAGCAGTAAGGCAGCTTTCCACCAAAGGAAGCCATGGAACTAAACCAGATCAGCCATATGGTCCAACTAGCTCCTCTGCATGAAGACCAGAAGGCTCCTGGTTCAAGTCCCAGGTTGTGTCTGCAGGTGGGTGGAATGCAGTCCAGGAATTCCTTGGCAGACAACACAATACAGGAAAGGTTACTTAGAAGTTTGAGGGTGGTGGGTGCTGCCATAGTCTGTTTCCCGAAGTGCAGAGATGGGCAATACAGCCCCAAAGGCCTCACAACCTTTTTGGTAGAATGAAATGTCACCGCTCTCCGGAGCCTCATCAGCTAACTTGACATCCCTCCCCGTTCATCTTTCAGACATCCAGTCTGCACATTTTAGCATGTGGAATCAGGAGTCATAGTAAACAAGAGTGGCTCCTAACTTAACTCAAAAGCACAAGTGGAACAAGACCCAAAGGATAACGCTGATATGCCAGTCTCACTGTCACCACTTTTACTGTCTATTAGGTAATGTCTAGGGATGCTCCACTGGTGAGGAAGGAAGCTTATCGTACTGATGTCCCTTTGCTGCATCTTCATCATGAAAAAGCTCATTCAGAGGCCTCGCCCTCCCTTCTTCCCCAAAGCAACCATTGGGAGGACAGGGAGGAATGAGGGAGGTGGTCAACCCACAATTTGAGCAGTGCCGTTTTTAACTCCCCCTTAATCCTGCTGTTGGGACGTGGGTGGCGCTGTGGTCTAAACCACAGAGCCTAGGACTTGCCGATCAGAAGGTCAGCGGTTCGAATCCCCGCAACGGGGTGAGCTCCTGTTGCTCAGTCCCTGCTCCTGCCAACCTAGCAGTTCGAAAACACGTCAAAGTGCAAGTAGATAAATAGGTACCACTCTGGTGGGAAAGTAAACGGCGTTTCTGTGTGCTGGTCTGGTTTGCCAGAAGCGGCTTAATCATGCTGGCCACATGACCCAGAAGCTGTACGCCGGCTCCCTCGGCCAATAAAGCGAGATGAGCGCCGCAACCCCAGAGTCAGTCACGACTGGACCTAATGGTCAGGGGTCGGGTCCCTTTACCCTTTACCTAATCCTGCTGCATTATCAGCCACAAAGCAGTACACTTTAGCAGTATGGTGGTGGGGTGTCGTGGTTTCAAGCATGGTTCCACAGGGCTAGCCAGGTCCCTCGTTTCATCTCTACAGAAAAGAATCAACAGACACAAAGATGACACCATGAATTGCAGTATTCAAAAAAACTGCAGGGAGGTGGGTGGCACAACACTTTGACTGCCCAGGACACTCCAAAAAATGACCACCTTCAGGTCAGTTGCAAAGAAACTGCCAAAGGGAAGTGCTGAATTTCAACAGATCAAGAAGTTTGGCGCTATCAACTGTCGATTGAATCAGTACAACTGTTTGTGTCAATTGCCTTGCCTATGCTAGGATGTCTGCGTTATCAACAAGTGTTTTGCAAATTGCCCTTGTTAGCTCCATAATTCCTACTCCCTCTTTATTTTCTGCAATTCATTTCTCTTTGACCTCACCATTTACAATTCCCATGCCCAAAAATAGCCACCATGCATACCTATACAGTGGTACCTCGGGTTAAGAACTTAATTCATTCTGGAGGTCCGTTCTTAACCTGAAAATGTTCTTAACCTGAGGTACCACTTTAGCTAATGGGGCCTCCCACTGCCACCACGTGATTTCTGTTCTCATCCTGAAGCAAAGTTCTTAACCCGAGGTAATATTTCTGGGTTAGCGGAGTCTGTAACCCGAAGCGTCTGTAACCTGAGGTACCACTGTACTTGTAACTCATGCATTTAAAGAAGTGGACCATGCTCCATAGAAGCTTATGCTATAATAGGTTTGTTAGACTTTAAGGAGACACAAGTCTACTTTGTCATATTTGTTGTGGTGGTTGTTGGTTGGGGGCAGGTGGGCCATCATGTTCACCACGATCAGAACTTTATATTACTTCTTGTGTTGATATGGGTTTGTTATTTTTGTAGTAGTCTGCTAGGCCTTTGTATAAGCCTTTGGCTTGCCATGTTTTTATCTGGAGGTTTTGTGCTGCATGGTGGAATAGTGGCTGGTGTGCCGGGGGGGGGTTAGTGGGGCTGGTGTTGGGGACAGTCTACCTTCCATGCTTTAAGCAGGGTCTGTGTGAACCTGTTTAGTGTTGTGGGGATTTTCCTTAGCTTGTTTGGGAGGAATGGGCATGCTATGGTGGAGGTATTTTCGATTATGTCTCTCTCCAGGTGTACCCATCATTTTGTCTCGCCTTCTAGAATGTATGGGATTATGTGGCACACTTGGTTGGCGATGTAGTATAGTTCTATGTTGGGGATTCCCCACCCTCTTATTGAGGAGGGAAGGTGTAGGTATTTGGGGTTTATTCTTGGGGGGTTTGTGAGGGAAGATAAACGAGTGTAGTTTCCCCCCCCCGTCATTTTCGGAGTTGGGCTGGGGGGATCCAGATTGGGAGGGTTTGGAACGTTTGGGAGGGTTTGAAAGTATGTTTCCAAGCACAGTTCAAAGTGTTCATGCTGACCTTTAAAGCCCTAAACGGCCTCGGTCCAGTATACCTGAAGGAGCATCTCCATCCCCATCATTCAGCCCGGACACTGAGATCCAGCACCGAGGGCCTTCTGGCGGTTCCCTCAACGCGAGGTTACAGGGAACCAGGCAGAGGGCCTTCTCAGCAGTGGCACCCGCCCTGTGGAATGCCCTCCCCTCAGATGTCAAAGAAATAAATAACTATCTGACATTTAGAAGAAGACATCTGAAGGCAGCCCTGTTTAGGGAAGTTTTTGATGTTTGATCTTTTGTTGTATTTTTAATCTTTTGCTGGAAGCCACCCAGAGTGGCTGGGGAAACCCAGATAGATGGGCGGGGTATAAATAATACATTACAGTGGTACTTCGGGTTACATACGCTTCAGGTTACAGACTCCACTAACCCAGAAACAGTGCTTCAGGTTAAGAACTTTGCTTCAGGATGAGAACAGAAATCGTGCTCCGGCGGCACGGCAGCAGCAGGAGGCCCCATTAGCTAAAGTGGTGCTTCAGGTTAAGAACAGTTTCAGGTTAAGAACGGACCTCTGGAATGAATTAAGTTGTTGTTGTTGTTGTTGTTGTTGTTGTTGTTGTTGTTGTTGTTGTTGTTGGAATAGGTAGGTTAATTTTGGGAGGGTGACCACTAATGGTATGCTAAAAGTGCCTCCCCATGTTCACACTACCCGAATATGCCAGAGACTTCCCCAACCCTGCCAGAGGCAAAAGTTGTGAATCATTCTTTCCCAGAACACAGCTGAAAGAGGGAGTTGCAGCAGCAACAAGAAAGGACAGGACAATATAATTGCACCCGCTGCTTACCCAGTGTGGCCGAGGGGGTAATAAAGAGCTGGAGATGGAAACCCACAATCTAGCACAGCAGTAGCTCCTCTTTAAAGCAGGCAGAGCCCTGCTAAGTTCTCTCCTCCGTGCTAGAATTCTGGGGCATGCCAGGAAGCAGTTAAAGAACAGCTGCATCGCCTGCCAAAAGGAACACCCTGAGCATCTTCAGGCTTAGCTGTCAAAGCCCATAAAGGATTAATGATGCTGTCTTGTTATCTACAGGAGACAATTGGCAGAGGGTCTGAGAGAGGCACCACCACCTTTCTTGTGTAAGAGACGCCCTGCGTGGTGGCAGAAGTTAAAACAGTTTCAGCACCATCTGCATTTCTTAGCCAGATGCCGGAAGGGGAGAGAAACATCGCGCACATCAAGAAAGGCAGCCTGGTGTATCTCTGAACCACTTCAAATTAACTGGAGCAATGACAGTGGTTTGGAGCTGGATGAAGCAACGAAGCTGCCTCGGTGGATGCAAAGGTCAAGTTGGCCACGGCCAAATTTGAAACAAGGCCATGCGGCGTTGTGAATTTGCACCTACTTGCGTTGGCACAGAGAATGCAGCTGGAGCTGCAAACTGGGCGTGTGATGAAGCAACAACAGCCAAGATAATATGGACTTGGAAGAGCGCCACTCCACAATATCCCCTTGCGCTTGTTTGTGTGTGTTGGCCATCAAAGGCAGGTTTTAGCACTCATATTTTCCAATCTGTGCACAGATTTTTCACTTTTTGTGCTGTGGGGGTCTGGGAATGGCAACTAGATTATCTGGAGGAACCTAAAAGGCTTTGTGGCAATCTATCCCTTTGGTGGTGAACCTCAGTGTGGCGACTAAAGGGTCCATTGCAAAGAGGACCTCTTAACACTCATTATGCCATGGGCTAGTTGCAAGTGTCCATGGTGGACATTAGTCAGCTGACTCGGTACTTAAAGGCAGTTGGCTCCCTCCGTCAGTATTGTGGGGCAGCCTAGCCAGGGCTGCAAAATGGATGTCAAAGATCATGTAATACATTGAAAATTAAAATAGCTTTACATTCCGTCAGGTTTTCTCTTCCATTTGGAATAAACAGAGTTTCAATGTGGTTAATGAAACACTTAGAGGCTTGGTGTCAGGGACCGAGCAGAGGAGGAATGGTGGAAACCGCCTCCCCATCCTGACCCTCTCAGGGAGGAGGAAGAGGAAGAAGACAGTATAGATTTACAACAGGGGTCTGAGGGAGGTCGCGGCGCAGAGGCAGAAAAGAGGGAAAGCTGGGAAATTGTGGGAGAGTCAGAACAACACCCAGCTGACACATTGTTATTAGAAAGCATCCCAGACCCTCCATCTCCCAGAACCTGGCGAGCCTTAAAAGTAAGAGAGCAAAGAGCTCAAAGACAGAGGGCAAGTAGCAGCACCTGTAGAAGTGACGAATGAGGAAGTGGGAGAGACGGGGGGTGGAGATTCACTCGGGACAACGCCATTATCCAAGAGGCTGGGTTCTATAGCCTCCCTCTGTAAATATTGAAATAAAAAAGGAGGGTAAGAAACTTTTCCTTGTCTTTATACTTTCCTGGGCAATCAGCCGGGAACCCCTGGCACATGAGCAGCAGGTCATGCAGAGCAAAGAGCGTACAGCAGTTGTCTAATAGCAGGTCCAGACACCCAGTGGATCCCCAGAATATTGTCTTCTGTTGTATACCATCAGTGGTGAAATAATGCAACAGACCTTTAAGGCCATGGGTGGTTCCAAGCACAAAAATCTGCCAGAGGGTTTCCTTGGTAATTAGAACAAAACGAATTTGGAATTAGCAATATGGGATAATCTGCTTTGGAAAGGAGAAAGGAATTATCAGAAGCTTAGCACACACGTTCACTTTCTGCTCTTTCTCTGTTCTCACATTCATGTGGCACAAAGCATGTAGAATGGAGCAATGGAGCAAGAGTGCTTTAAAGCATCTTGCGAGAACATAGCTTGGGCCATTTCAATAAGGTTGCAACCCTAAACACTCTTACCAGGGTAAAAGACCCCTTAAAGTCTGAAAATAGCTGTCAACTTACAGATTTGAAAATAAGGGACCAGCAGCCTCAAAAATAAGGGATCAGCAGCCAAAATAAGGGATCGACAATTACTTTGATAAAATACATATTTTGTTGCGTGCAAATGGCTTTAGATACCTATTAGGTCCATAAATGACCATATAGCATATATTCAACACAAAAAAACAGCAACAATTTGTTGTTGACAAAGGACAGCTGGACATAGAAAGGGCCCCATTACCTTCAATGGCTTATTTAAGGGACATCATCAATAAGGGACAGCAGCGGGACATGGCACTGGGATAAGGGACTGTCCCGCCAAATAAGGGACAGTTGACAACTATGAGTCTGAAATATGCTGCACATGTTTCTGAACTGCAGTCTGAAGTACCGAGGGTATAAGAATAAAAATTACCAGTCTTCAGAGGATGCCACTCTCTGAATTTCATCGTGCAATGTGATGACTCCTTCTCAAAAGGAGACAATCCCAGGGCAGGGAGATTCAGGCTGATACAGAATGTACAGGATCCTCAGAGGAACCTCAGTCTCCCCCGTTGCAGCAGAATCACCCTCTATCATGCATAGATGCAACAGGCTGTAGGGTTGCTGCTTATGCATTGTCTAAACTGAGAAAATGCATCAGCAACAAAGTGGGGGGGTCAAAAGAGGGCACAGAACTGCACAACAGTCATATATGCCAATTTATACATAGAGGTGCCGATTTGGAAATTATTACTGTGCTTTAACGGGAAATACATCTCAGCCTATACATCTCAGCCTTGCAGGAAAGACTGGGATCAGGATTGCACCTGCTCAGCTTGCTGGGGGGCCCTGCGCCCCCTGCTCTCCCCTCTTAAGCATCGCCATTTTTCAGCTGGACTGTCCTCTGTTTGTGCTTCGAACAGAGGACACATAGCTACTGTTACAAGAATTTTAAGGTCTCAAATATAGAATAGATATTCATAAATGCACACATATCTGAATATATAAATCATGTGTCTTAAATAGTACAGGAGAGCAATCCTGAAACCCTTTTGACCCTCTCAATGACCTCAAATATTCCTCTGCAGTAAGGGAGGCAAATGGGGAAAGCCTTCCGAGTCAGCGCCAACGACGAATGGCGGAGTTCCTCCGATCGGAGGAACGGGCTCCGTGGAAATTGGGTCTTCCCGCCGCGGCGAAGGCGGGGACCCGCTAGAAATCCCAGGCGGAGAAGCCTGGGAACGTGGGGTTTGGCAGAGCACCAAGAGCGCCTCCCCTACTCACGAGGAAACCCCTTTTTGGGGCTCCGGAGTGAAGTGGGGTGAGCAGCGCGGTGCTGCGAACCAATCGCTATTTCCATGGAGGGAAGCCACGCAGCCATCACCGGAGAGCGCTGACTTTTTCCTGATGACATTCGGACTCTAAATCAAGTACCCGTGAGTAAAAACGGAGAATTGGATCAAGAAATTTGCAAAAACTTTTGAATTAGGCACAAGCGGGAAGGTTTAAACAGGAAGTCTGCCTTCCGCTTTTTGTATATAGATTGAAGCAAAGACCTTGCAACCTAATAGCCTGGAAAACTGCTTTAAAGTTGGAAATTTCCTGCATCTACAACCAATAAAACCCCCTTGGAAAGCAGGAGAAAAGGGGGGGGGGATTTGACTGTCTAATCCTGCAGGAGGAGAGTAAAGGAATCTAAGTTTCCATCGTCCCAAACCTGGGGACGGGGTGTCAGGACAGAAATTGCTTGTGACGTCCATTGATTGAAAGTGGAGTCTTTTGACAGATAGGTAAAAAAAGAGAAGAGAAACAAATTAACTTCAACGCTACCTTCTGCATTTCTGTATTTTAAAGATACAAAGTATTTGAAAATTGAAAGGACTTGAAATCGAAAGTAACTTTCTTTGTTGGATACGTTTTTTTAAAAAAAAGTGGATACAAATTGTATCCCCTAGAGGGAGCCTGTCAGTTTGCTGTTGCTGTTTATCGGGGATCTACAGCTGCAAGTTTTTGGATCGTGGGACTTGCTGTCTGACCTTGAACAGAAATGAGTTGGAAGGAATGTTTGGTGTTTGCCCTTGGTATGACAAATGCCCTGCTGCAGCAGCTGCAGGACAAAATGAATTTGATGCATGAAAAATTGGACTTGATGTGTGCTGTCGCCAGTGAATATGATTTAACAGGGAATAAGGATAAAGAAGTTACACAACAACCAATTCAAGAAACTGGCTTGACAAGACAAGTCCAAGGGCAGATGAAGAAGGAACAGGCAGTAATTACTCCTCAAACAACACAAAAGGAGGGATTCAAAGTCCTGCAGGAACAAAGGTTACTGCGCTGGAAGATTGAACTTGGAGAGTGCTGGGATGGGTTTGAAGTAAATGAAGCTCTTAACTCTAGAGGGACTATGAAACAGGTGAATAACTATCTTTTGGAGAAATATTTTTTGGACTACAAAGATGACAGGGAGTGGGACTGGGGGGAAGGGGCCAGTCTGACAGAGGAAAAGGGAAACTATTACTGGATGGAAACCTCCGGAGACCCACTCCCTAAGAAATCAACAACAGACAAAGAAGTGTGTAAGCGCAAACAAGGACAAGAAATCGTGCAGAAGGGGCCTAGAAGAGACTTAAGGGCCTCGGATATTAGAACACCAGATTGATGGACTGGAAGTAATGGACTGAAAGGACTGACATGACCCGAAACCAGGAAGAAGGGACGTTGGACAAAAATTAGAGATATCAAGGGAAATTCTTTTGTTAATTTTGGAATCAGTGTAACATTAATGAAACACCAGGGAACATGCCGGAAAGGAACTAAATTGGCTTTAGTAGAAATGATTTAAGGAGATATGAATGAATAAGACGTAAACTTTGAAATTTGAAGATTTTTAAGATAAGATAAGGTTAAAGAGATTAAGGTAAATTGAATTACAGATTAAATTAAAAGAGGGAAAGGTTATGTTGAATTAATAAACAACATAGATTGTGAAGATTAATTATTTAAATTAAAATTGAGAAACATGGGAAGAATTTGCTGGAATAATGAATTAAACTAGAATACAAAAAGAGAGGTGTGAGGAAGTTCAAGAAATAAGCAAATGAAAAGTTGTAATTTGAGATGTGTATTTTTCTTTTTTCTTTTTTGGTTTTTTCTTCTTGTTTTATTTTTTGCTGTATTTTTCTGTTTTTCTTGTTTTTGTTTATGTATTGATGAAATTTTGAATAAATATCATTTAAAAAAATGGGGAAAGCCTTCCCATTGCCTTTTCCCATATGCCCTGTCTTAAGGGCATATTTGTGTAGGAACAGGGTGAGCCTGTGACCTGGATTCAGGAACTAAAGTATGAACCATCACAAAAGAATGGCCAGGCTGCCCAGGTAATGCAATCAGTGACCATTATCAGGTATCCTGGCAAACCGGATTTCTGCTGTAGACCGCCTCCTTCTGTGATGTATTTATGATGACTTTGGGGTGGTCTTTGGCTAAGGGGGTTGGGCAATGTCCAAAGTCTTTAAAGGTTCCTGCACACTTTTGTTCAGGGTCTCCACCCTCCTTGGAAGAAGGGAAGGAAACTCTGTTGCAACAGAAAAATAAATACAGTCATACTTCGTGTTGCGTTCCGCTCTGGTTACAGACTTTCAGCTTCCAAACGCGGCAAACCCGGAAGTGTTTACTTCCGGGTTCACTGCCCACGCATGCACAGAAGCAATCTGCGCGCTTCTTGCACACGCAGAAATGCTCGATTGCGCAGTGCACATGTGCAGAAGAGGCGCTCTAGTTGCTGACTTTTCAGGGTGCGAACGGCACCCCGAAACAGATTAAGTCCGCAACTAGAGGTCCCACTGTATCGGCCTTGCTTTCCACTGGATCCTGCCTCCATCCATTCTTCTATGACCGATCAAAGACTTAGGGGACTCAGAGTTTCATGGGGAGGTGGGCAGCAAAAGCCAAACCTCAATTTTTACATCACTACCTTAAACTGGGCTGCGTCCCCCTCGAGGAGGGCTCACTCCTTCGGTCTGAAAAGAACCTTTAAATCGCTTAATGGATTTCCTTCATGCAGCTCTCCTCAGTCATGCAGCCTGGGAATTACTGAAGAAGGTTTGAATGTTTATTACTACGGCCAAACAGCCAAAATATAAGGAAGAAGGGATATCCACCTTCTCCGTTCTGGCTTTCTTAAGTGGCTTTGGAGCAAACATCATTAGCTGCCCAAGCACTAGCAGAACAGATCTGCTTAATCTTGCTTGGATTTTTCACAGACAGATGAATACACAGTCCTCAAAGATGCAAATCCAGCCTCTTGAGTGATATTTCTCACATCAAAAGAAGCAACGCTAGGGCAAGATCTAACAGCACTGGGAAAACAGTGTGCACCCAAAGGCTCATGACAGAGACAGAGAACCTTTTCCAACCACATTCCCTCCTGGGCTACTTTCTGAAGGCAACATGCCAAAGTTGGGGGAAGACAGAGGCAACTAAAATGGCCACAACTAATAGTTCTAGTAGAACTAATGTGGCAGGGAGGGAGAGAACTGTAGTTCAAAGAGCATCTGAAGGAGCGTCTCCACCCCCATCATTCAGCCCAGACACTGAGGTCCAGCTCCGAGGGCCTTCTGGCGGTTCCCTCCCCGCAAAAGGTGAGGTTACAGGGAACCAGGCAAAGGGCCTTCTCAGTGGTGGCACCCGCCCTGTGGAATGCCCTCCCATCAGATGTCAAGGAAATAAGCAACTATCTGACTTTTAGAAGACATCTGAAGGCAGCCCTGTTTTGGGAAGTTTTTAATGTTTGATCTTTTATTGTGTTTTTAATATCCTGTTGGAAGCTGCCCAGAGTGGTTGGGGAAGCCCAGCCAGATGGGCAGGGTATAAGTAATAAATTATTATTATCTGTGATGCATGCATCCCAGATTCAACACCTGGAATCTGCACGTAGGGCTGGGAGAGGCTCATGACTGAAACCTTGGAGAGCTGCTGCCAGTCTGTGTAGATCAGGCATGTCCAAAGTCCGTTTCAAAGGCCTAATCCGGCCCGCCGGTCAATTTAATCTGGCCACTGTGGCAGTTTATTTCCTGGGGTAAAATCCTTTTAAAAAAAACAAACTTAACAACTTCAATCCTAAAAAAAAGTTCAACAACTTCAATCCTAAAAAAAAAAGTTCAACAAGTTTGGTTGGCCCTTTGGCTGGCCCCCACAGCCCTTCACTTCATCAAATCTGGCCCTCTTTGAAAAAAGTTTGGACACCACTGGTGTAGATTATATTTAGCGGTGTTATGCACTGAGTTGAATAGGATCCAAAATGCAGCAGTCTGATTGGTCCTAGAACAATAGGATTCAGAATGCAGCAGTCTGATTGGTCCTAGAACAATAGGCTTCAGAATGCAGCAGTCTGATTGGTCCACAGGAGCCACCCAGTCCAGCTCCAGGTGGAAGTGAATCCGCAACCTGATTGGCCTACAGGAGAATCCCGGAATTAGCCTATCACGTGGCGCCATTGTGTAAATAATGTATATAAAGCAGATATTCTTTTTTTTTTAAAAAAAAAGATATTTATTGGAATTTTCAAAAAATAAAGAAAAAACATTAAAAAAATACAATTAAAAACACATAAAATTTACATTTCCCACTGTCAATAACCAATTTCCTTGACTTCCCCACACCTCCCCTTCTTGTATTCCAGTTCCAATTTTTAGCTCAGCAAGTTCTGGTCCCCAAACTTTACCTTATTTTCTCTAATTCATTTTAGTTAACCAATTTCAACTTATAAATCTGAATCTTTATACATCAATACTTATTCTTAAAAATCTTTTTCTAAGATCAGCCCCATCATTTTAGTTAACCAATTTTAACTTATAAACCTCAATCTTTATACGTCAATACTTATTCTTAAAGGTCTTTTTCTAAGGTCGGCCCCAATTCCCTTCCCCAAAATCCCCATTTTTATGTTAGTGGCAAAACCAAATTAAATGAAACAGAATATAGTTATACACCCTTTGGATTCCCAAAGCCCCACCACCCCCTTTCCTGGTTTCGAACCCCAACAAAAGTCCATCAGTCCATCTGTAGTCAGCCTGGCGACCTCACGTCCGAGGCTCTCAATTCTCTCTCAATTCCTCTTTGCCGGTTTTTTTTTTATAGTCCTTTATATTAAACTCCAAATCTCGAAGGAGCTCTGTCCCAGTAAGGTCCATGTTTCTTCCAGCCAGGCCTCCATATTTAAAAATGGAGCCAAAATCTTGTTTCTTACTTCTCTTAAGTCCAAATGTCCCAAAAGCTCCAGTTTCCACTTTAGCCAGGTTTGTATTCCATAGGTCTTCAGGTCTCCACTTAGAGAGATCTCTCCATTCTCCCTTCTTCAATTCAAACCAAATTTTCATCATCCTGATCTTATTTTCCTTTATATCCATCTTAACAGGCCTCTGGCTCTCCTCAATCATCTGTGGCATTATAGCTCCTCCTTCTTTTTCCTTCAAATCATCATGTTCCTCTTTCATCACATTCTCAGATTTCTCAAATTTCTTTTCTTGTTCGGCTGCAAAATTTTTTAAGTCAACTGCAAAACTTTCCTGTTCAGCTGCAAAAACTTGAGTCAAGTCCCTCCCAGGCTCAACAACTTTGTTTACTGCTCCATTCAGTATTGTAACATTTGTTGCCAAAACATCACTCTGTTCCTGCAACTTTCCCAAGAGAAAAAAAGTCCTCTCCAGTTCAGCCAGTGTTTTTCCACTTACAGCCATTTTTGTAATGTCCTAAACCCCCTCTAGAGGGATTCTAGTTTCTTAGTATCTTCCAGTTCCGACCCAAAAGACAAGTTAACCTTTTCTTCTTTATTTTTAACAATTTGTTACCAAATTGTAACGAATGTAACCAGCAAAGACAGCAGAAACAAAGTTCTCCTTTTTCCCCCAACTTTGACAGCTAGTTTGACAGCTGTCAAAGTCTTTATATCTCTACCGCAGGCTCTCTCACCGATCGCTCCCGGGTCTTGGGGGAGGGATGAATTCCGTTCTCAATGTTAGCTCTTAGCCTCCAGCACAATCACTTAAATTGCCAAAACGTGGAGTTAATTGCTTTTATCCACAAAGAAGAAAGGTATTCTCACAACCTTAGTTGTAAAATCCTTGCTTTACGATGTTTACAAGGCGGGTAGGCAGACTTCCTCTTTACACCTTACCCGGTCGTGCCTAATTCCAAAGAAAATTTCCCTTTTAAGTCCAATTTCCGTAATTACTCACGGGTTGTTGCTTTTAATCCAAATGTTCAGAGAAAGAAGTCAGCGCTCACCGTCCATGGCATGCGGCTTCACTCAGCAGGGGAAGCAGTCGACTCACAGCACCGCACCGCTCTCCGTCCCCCGTTCCAGAGCCTTTAAAAAGGCTCCTTCGCGGGTCGGGGGGCGCAAATGGTGCCCGCCGAGTCACCAGGTCCACAGGCTTCAGCGCCTGTGGTTTCTGAGGGTCCCCGCGTCGCCGCCGCGGCAGGACCCGACCCCTGCTGAGCAGATTCCCTCCGGAGCTTGGAGGGAATACGCCATTAGGCGATGGCGCTAACCCGGAAGTTATAAAGCAGATATTCTGGGGGAACTTCCATTCCTCCTCACCACTATGCGCTGAATAAAGAGCATGAAATCCACTCTCGACTCTGAATATATTTCAAGCGAGGTGGACCAAAGGCCAGACTCAGTATAAGCTGGCTTCTGGTGTTCCTATGGATTTTGCCTTTGCACAGTAGGCTAGTTCCTACACAGACTCGCACACCTGTTTTTTATCCTCCCCCCCGGGGAAGGAAGAAGCAGAGTTCCAGCAGATATTCCAACCAGGCAAAAACTCCCACGAAGGGTGTGAAGAAGGCCTAGTGAGGGGGGTTGCCTAGAGAGAGGTGGGTGGCTGGGGGCTAGAGAGAGAGGACTGGGCCTGAAAATCCCCATCCTTGGCTTATGAGCTCCCTGCAATATCTGCTTATTTACAAGTGCAGGTGCTAGAGAAAAAAGAAAAAGAGGTAAAAGACCCCTGGACAGTTAAGTCCAGTCAAAGGCAACTATGGGGTTGCAGAGCTCATCTCGCTTTCAGGCTGAGGGAGCTGGCGTTTGTCCACAGACAGCTTTCCAGGTCATGTGGCCAGCAGGACTAAACCGCTTCTGGCACTACAGGACACCGCGACGAGTGGCAGAGCGCACAGAAACGCTGTTTACCTTCCCGCTGCAGTGGTACCTATTTATCTATTTGCACTGGCGTGTTTTCAAACTGCTAGGTTGGCAGGAGCTGGGACAGAGCAATAGGAGCTCACTCCACCACAGGGATTTGAACCACCGACCCTCCGATTGGCAAGCCCAAGAGGCTCAGTGTTTTAGACGCCAGCGCCGCCAGTGTCCCAGTTGCTATAGAGAGGCAGCCAGGCAGACAACGCTGGACATAAAATCACCCTCAGTTCTCCCCAGAGCAAAGAGCAAGACTGCCTGCTCTGGCTTCCTGCACCGCTCCAGAAACTCAACCTTTGTCTGCTTTGCTGACTAATCCAAACTGCCGAATAGTTGCTCTCCAACCCTACCCAAGCAGCTGAAGTGTGTGCAGCAGCTGGTAGCCACCAGACACAACTGTTCATCAGAGCAAACATCTTTCTAGCCACTGAGGCTTATTAAATAAAATATCCAGCTATTAACCGTACAAAGAGGCAAGATCGAAAGGTCATTCCCTTGGTTTGCCTGGCCACAAACTATATATATATACAGGTTGCGTCAATCTCTACCTCCAGCCACCTAGGAGTGGTGGTCTACTATGTTGTGGAATTGCTGGTCAGGACTTTATTGGCACCTCCGGACAAACTATTTATTCAGAAGTCACCCTGAATGGCTTGCACAAAGCTTACACAGAGGACTATATCCAGTCTATATCCAGGCATTGAAGGAATGGGTTTCTGTGCAGTCAGTTTAAAACTGACTCAAACCCCCCCCCTTTTCTTCTTAGCATTTCTAAAATTCTTTAACTTGAGCTGTTGAGCAAATGCATAACAAGAACACAGGCTCTCTCCTTTATCAGTCTGTGACGATAAGGATGGCCTTGTCCACTCCAAAGTGAAACAGGGATGACACTCTAGGTCTTATCTTACCACAACCCTGAGGCACAGACCTAAGTCCGGGAACAAAGCCAGAGTGTGTTCTCGGAGATGATGACCTCTTCCTCCAAGATAAGAGTAGGAAGAGGAAGATCCTTTTATGGTCAGAAGTACAGGAAGGAAGATCCTTTTATGGTTAAGAATACCAGAGCAGGAACATATGTGATGTCAACCTGCGTACATAGGCTGACGTGGTTGGATTCCTAGGGAAGGAGGGAGAGGGTGCCTGGAGGATATATATACTGCATGAAATTTCTTATTTCTTTGGACTTGCTGTGGACTCACCACACAAGTGCCTTCTGCTATCCGGAGAGCAGAATAAACTCTTTCTTTGAACCAACCTTGGTGTCATTTGACTTCCTTCCTCCTGTCCCGGAGCAACGCAGACCCAGTCGGTGAACTCCAATAAGGCTACAGCATTCCTTCTGATTTGTTTTCAAGGTGGTTATATGACAATGAAAAATTCATCCTCATTTGCTTATGAGGTGTTCATATATCTCCCCATTAGTCATTTGTGCAACCCATGCTTTCCAGTGCTTTCCCCATCACTGTCCAAACCTCAAAAAGTCCCATTCTTTTTAAAAGCAGATTTGTTTGTGCTTGGGCGGCAGAGCCCTTTCACTGCACAAACCACAAGTTCCGAACTGTGCCTGAATTTCTCCTGCAAAATGGTGACAACTTGGTGGCACCCTGTGTCAGGAAAGAAGGGATCGGTGTTAAAACTGTGAAGGAGGAAAAAAAAGAAAGGAAGAAACAGAAGATTGCTGGAACGGATTGATTAAGAAGATAGCAAAGCAGAGAGAATATGTCATCAGTCAAATTACCCAGCCTTGCTAACCAAAATGGTACCAGATCCATCACCTATTATGGAGCAAATGGGGCGAACAGTGCAGCTTTCGTTTACTGCAATTCAAAAGAAAAATGCCACAATTTGGAAAATCAGGTTTCTGGAACTTCAAGCAGAATAAACAGACACATTTGCTGAACGGCTTATCTTTCGATCTAATAATTCAGTTAAACAGCTTACTCAAAACTGTCTTGTTCATGCTAGATTAGGCGTTCTAATTGCAAAACAGGTAAATGCATTGTAGGGAGAGAATTGGTACTGGACTGCCCCCCCTCCTTTGTCTAGTGTTGCTGGATTGCAACCCAATAATTTACTCTCCCACCAAAGAGCAGCTTCTGCTCTTTTTTCTCTAGATCAGGGGTCAGCAAACTTTTTCAGCAGGGGGGCGGTCCAGTGTCCCACAGACACTGTCAATTTCCTGAAGTGGTTGACAGTCGCTGGGATCGTACAAGGGATGGAAAAAGACCTGGGAGGTCAGAATAGGGTTGAAAAGGACCTAGGGATGGAAAATAAGTTTATGAGATATAGTGACGAAAATTTAGTTAGTTGTTTTTATACAATTATTTTTGCAGCGTCAAAAAAAAAAAAATCCCTTGCATGTGATTGTAATGCCTGGAGACAGACAGACAGGTCAGACAGGTCAGGCATTCACAACAGTGACCAGAGGAGGAATATCGGTCTCTACAGCCGTAACAGGCTCCGCAACCTTCCACCCGTTTGGCGTCACCCCAAAAGGCACACTCCTCCATTGTCTCCTGAGACAGGCGGATGTCTACCAGTCAAAGGAATACCATATTTTTCTGTGTATAAGACTATGTTTCTCCCCTTAAAAACCATGCTAAAAAGTGGGGGTCGTCTTATACATGAGTAGTGCATAGGGTGGACATTTTATTGGTTGCTGCCATGGCTGTCAGTGGCTATTGTGCTTCTCATTGGTTGCTGCGTCAATGGGTGGTGTTGATTGGCCGACGCTGCGGCAGTTGAGCAGGGAATTGGCAGCTTCTGCTGGTGAGCAGACTGTTGGGAGGCATTATTTGCATAATCCCGCCCCCCCAAAAAAGCTCAGGAACTCTGGGCAATCTTCCCCCCAAAAAAAGCTCAACAGCTTTTTGCCATTTCCCATTTTCTGAAATTTCAGTCCCCCAGAATAGTGGGCGTCTTATACATGGGGGCGTCTTATAGATGGGAAAGTATGGTAATTCCAAACCCCCTCTTATATTGATGCTTCTTGACTTTTTCAGGACATTGTAAATGATTTGGGTTGAAGTCGATGCTGCTTAGTAAGCTCATTGATGGGGTCACAGAACTCAGGGTTTGGGAACCCCTGATTTAGACTGATGGTCGCTTTCCAATGCCTCAAGGCAGAAATCTTT
This sequence comes from Podarcis raffonei, assembly GCF_027172205.1. Classification (NCBI taxonomy): domain Eukaryota; kingdom Metazoa; phylum Chordata; class Lepidosauria; order Squamata; family Lacertidae; genus Podarcis; species Podarcis raffonei. The sequence goes on along the minus strand of NC_070607.1, from coordinate 7,345,807 downwards.
CCCTGATTTGATTAAGATGCATTAATGGGGGATCTCACGAACTTCTGCATGTAAAGCCCTAGGTCTCGACTCCATCCCTGTACTTTACTAGACTACACTTCGTACCCGCCTTTGCCAACCTTGCGCACTCCAGATGTTTCGGACCACAACTCCCATCAACGCCAGCCAGTCATAAGCGTATGTGTTTGAGGCTGGCAATGTCACTCTCAAACCATGTCACTGCTCTTAAAACGCTACATCTGCCTTCACCCTCCGAATGCCTGGACCTGTCTCCTGCCACTCCAGAATTTCTGCTTGTCTCTCAGCTGTCTAAATCACTTCACTTCTCCACTATATCTTGGGCCAGGTAATTATCAAGGCAGCTAATCTATTTTTCTGCTCCCCGCACATTCTATTTGAGCATACAGCACATTAGTCACTGGTCACAGGCAGGTGAGAGGAAAGGGAAGAACTCATTTAATGAGGCAGAGCGAGAGGGGAAAGAGCGCAAAAGGGTGAGACGGATAAGAATGAATTAAGTCCAACAAGCCCCTACAAAAGAACTGGGCCACTCAGGGCCTCTTAGGTGGCTGAATGACTAAGAACAGTTCTGCTAGACTTCTTATCTTAATTTTCCGAGTTGTAAATTGCCCTGTCGTGCCTGGGCTTCTAGGAGGCTCCAACAGCAGGGAAGCTGCTCAGAGCACACGCACACAGCTACTTGGAAATGCAAAGCTGTTATTTGCATGGCACAACCAACCCAGAAGCGGATAGCCTGTGGCAGGAGGCCGCTGTGCCCGGAGGTAAGAGTTCAGATTGGACTGATCCTGGCAAGTGCTGTCAGCCAGAAAAGCAAAACAAAGACAAAGCAGATGAAAACAGGGACATCCTACCGAACAAGTGTCCCTATTTCCCATGGACAGTCCTGGAATTACGAAAGCCATCCCAGCTTCTGATTGATCCAAGAATGTCCCTGTTTTCCCCACCAATGCCACTGCCACCAAACTCAGGGAGGAGGAGAGGCTGTTGGTGCTTGTCCTCAGGGACTGCAGCAGCAACAGTGGTGGCTGCAAGGAAGCTTCCCCGTTGCCTCTGCATGGCCGCTGCTGCCGGCCTCCTCCCTTGGGCAGTTTGTAGCAGCTGCTAGAGAGTGGGTCAGGATGGGAAGAGGCCACCACCACCAAGGCCCAGCCCCCCATGATGTGCCAACATGGGTGTCAGGATTTACGATGTCCCTCTCACACCAAAGACGCGGCAAGCTGGCGGGTTTATTATGCTTAGGGTGGTGCTGTGGTCTAAACCACAGAGCCTAGGGCTTGTGGATCGGAAGGTCGGCGGTTCAAATCCCCGCGACGGAGTGAGCTCCCGTTGCTCGGTCCCAGCTCCTGCCAACCTAGCAGTTCGAAAGCACCCCCGGGTGCAAGTAGATAAATAGGTACCGCTCCGGTGGGAAGGTAAACGGCGTTTCCGTGCGCTGCTCTGGTTTCGCCAGAAGCAGCTTAGTCATGCTGGTTACATGACCCAGAAAAATTGTCAGCTCCCTCGGCCAGTAAAGCGAGATGAGGGCCGTAACCCCAGAGTCGTTCGCCACTGGACTTAACTGTCCGGGGCCCTTTACCTTTACCTTTTTACACAGTAGTTTTAGTCCGAGCTCACAGCTCAATCATCTTCTGATGAGGACGTTGGACTCACTAAAGGCGGGTTCTTCTCCTCCTCCTGTTGAACTGATGCCAAGCCTGGACTCTACTCCTCCGCCATGTCCATAGGGACAGTCTGCCCATCTCCCTCCTGAGCCACATCTAAAGGCTACCGTTCCTCTGAAGCAGCCTCTGTCTGCCCTACGCTGTCTTTGGAATTTACAACTGGCATTACAGTACGCGAGGGGCTTGCATCATTCTCAGTATGGGAAGGAATCAAGCCTCTGCTTTCCCCGGCCTGCCCCACTTCCTCTCCGGAGTCTTCGCTGTCGCTCTGGGAAGGGACGTCCCTGACAATGGGCGTAGCAAGGATTTCTGTTAGGGGGCATCGGTCCCGAGGCACCTCCAACCCCCCCCCCCGCCGCAACTGCCCTTCCTGAGGTCAGTCGCCAGCAGCTCCATGGTGGAAATCCAAACTGTGGCTCCTTTTCCCTCTTCCCCACCCTAGAAGAAAATATTGCTTTGCGTGACGGACAGAGCGTGACGGCTTGTCTTGAGCATCCGCCCGCCTCACTTTTGACCCTGAAACCTGGCTGAGTCGCAAAAACCATCGCACCGCACGCACTATGCCAGCTGCCGTAATTTCCGGACCATCCGCTTGCCGGATCTAGAAGGCAATTGGGCCTGATCCGGCCCGTGGGCCTTAGTTTGCCAACCCATGGTTTTAACCTATGAGGAGGATGTCAGAGTCATGACGGAGCACAACATTGTAGAGGAAGATCATTAGTGGTAGATTAGTGGTAGATCTTTCAGCTATTCCTTTCTTTGAGGTATACTTTCCAGGCTTCCAAACATCCCAGATTCCCTAAAAGACTTCTGCCAGTAGCATATAATATATGGCAATACCTGATGGTTGGCATGCAATAACATTTGCCCATATTTGAAGCTGACATTCTGTAGCATTTACTGTTTGACAACATTTGATAGATACCACGCAGCGATAATTCAGTTCACATTTATTTGTCTTGGACACAAACCACAACACAGTGGTAATTAACATTTGACAGTTGGCAGCTTATGAGATGTCATATTTGAAACCTGCCAGTGTAAAAACAGTCAAGAGAAACAGCAAGTCTAACACATTCAAAATTTAAATTCCGAGGTATCAAGTTGCAAATTTGCCTTGACATTTCTCAGTCAAAAATTGCTGCACAAACAAAATTAAGAAATTGTCCAGTCCTTGAATATTTACAAATTTTTGTTTCAGCTACGAACAGGGGTCAGCAAACTTTTTCAGCCAGGGGTCGGTCCACTGTCCCTCAGACCTTGTGGAGGGGCAGATTATATTTTGGAAAAGAAATTGAATGAATTCCTATGCCCCACAAATAACCCAGAGATGTATTTTACATAAAAGCACACATTCTACTCATGTAAAAACACCAGGCAGGCCCCACAAGTAACCCAGAGATGCATTTTAAATATTAATAATAAACATTCTACTCATGTAAAAATACACTGATTCCCGGACCGTCCATGGGCCGGATTTAGAAGGCGATTGGGCCGGATCCAGCCCCCAGACCTTAGTTTGCCTACCCATGAGCTATGAAGCTGACTAAGGCTCCACGTAGGCTCAAATACCAGCAAGGGCCCTTTGGAATTCAATGGGATTAACTTCATTGTACTGTGAAACCATTACAGTATAATAGAATCTCACGGCTCACACTGGAGAATCTTTGAATTCACACTGTTTATGCTCTATGAATTTTTAGCTGTAACTCAAAAACCATACAGGACAACTTAGGGGATGCACATTAGTGGCACTAAGTTTCTCCCCCCCCCCTTCCTCCACACTGTGTTTCAAGCCATGGTTTACATCGCTGTACAGATCATTACCTGACCTGTTTTCCTGCACTTGAAATAACACCAAATGCTATTCCATGCGTACTCAACTTTGAACACCAGTAGTGAGAGCGCACTGGAAAACGAGTAAAAGCACAGCCTTACAAGAATAGGCAGTTATGGGGAAATGGTAGCACATGCATTTTGGTAGCACATGCATTTTGTTTTTTGACGATATACAGTGCAACCCAAAGCATGCTTATGCAGAAATACCCTACAGGTAAGTGTTGTTAGGTGTGTAGCTTGTAAAACGACCAAATTAAGAGCAAGCTGCCGTGAATAACATAATTTAAAAGCAAAGAGCGTATTTGTTCTTTTGATTAAATAAAATATATGCTAGAAAAATACAGATTGTCCCTCAATATGCTGCCCTACTTATGAATTCAAAAGAACAAACCAGCTGCACTCTATGAAACACTGCCTTATTGTTCATGGCACTTGCATTTAGATGAATTAGAATTTAGATGAGTTAGGCTGAATCCAGGCTGTACTCAGAGACCTGGAGGATGGGGCTGGAAACTGAAGCTCTTGTCTATGCACATGAAACTGTGTGAAGCAATGTACAAAATCTCCCCTAACATACAGTAAGGACAAAACACAAAACGCTATTAGTCAAGGGAAGATCTCAGAAGACGGGAGTCTGGCCTTGGTAACATGAGGGCCATTGGTACACATGCATGCTGTTTTCTTGCATTTGGGCACCTGCCAAACCTCAGAAAGAATCCACACACAAAAATTAAGCTTCTTCCTCTAGTTCTGAAGACCCCACAGTGGGAGATTGCAGTCAAATACAACTAACAAGCATAGGGCTAGTTAGTACATGAAGGGGTTAAGAAAGTAGAGCTGTGTTCCTAGACTCCCAGTAAGGGAGGAAGTGAAGTTTTATCTTCCTGTTCCCTCTCTCTCCCTGCCATGTAGCTGACCAATGAAGATGTCCCTAAGCAAGCTCCAAGCTTATTTACCACGTTTGACACTATCTCTCTGCATCTTCTATCCAAAGAGTAATCTGCCTGTGTTCTCCTTGCTGCAGCTTGGATAAATGCATGAATCAGACCTTTGAAATCTTTTGTAAGTAAAGCATTTTAAACTTACTTAACAGTGAGTGGTCTGTTCAGTGCTAACAGGAATAGAAAGCAAAGCCCAATTTTCAAGTGGACTAAAGGGGATATGTAAAAGGTTTAATAGTTTACATTCCTAATGCTTCACTGTGCTGCTTGACTTTGTGAGTTTAAACTTTGCTACTGGGGGCTTTCTCCTGCTGGAGAGTCAGTTTAGACAAAGGCATACAGCCGATGTGGGTCATGGGGATTCATACTTTCCTCCCACATCCAGTACCTAGCATGACTAAAGCAAAGCCAAGGAAAGGAAAGAAGGTGTTTTAATTTATTATATTATATTAAAATTGAAACCACTGAAATCTTCACATTGTCCATCTACAACCCGCTTTGCACAAGAAATCTTTGTGGGAAAACATTGTTTTTTTATATGAAGAAGAAAATGAGTGAGGGGTCTTAGTGCTGGTTGGTTGTCTCTAAATATAATGCCAGGATTCTTTCCAAGTAATGGCAGGTTCAGTTTTAAAAGCAGGACTATCTTTCAGACAGAGTATAAGATTCTTTAAATTTTCCACTGTGTAAAGAGAAGTGTTTTGTTGAAACTGTGGGTAAAGTGAAACAAGGGTGAAAGAAGGGTGAAGTAAAAAGGCAAGGTGCATGTGTGTGTGTGCTTTTTTCTGGAGGGGGGACGCAGGGAGATGCATAGCCCTAAACATTTTGTGAACCTAAGTTTGGCCTTAATGAGGCGCAGTATTTCAATATGGACCATAAATTTCAAGCTGGACCATAAAGAAGGCTTAGTGCTGAAGAATGGATGCTTTGGAATTTTGGTGCTGGAGGAGACTCTTGAGAGTCCCATGGACTGCAAGAAGATCAGGCCTATCCATTCTGAAGGAAATCAGCCCTGAGTGCTCACTGGAAGGACAGATCCTGAAGCTGAGGCTCCAATACTATGGCCCCCTCATGAGAAGAGAAGACTCCCTGGAAAAGACCCTGATGTTGGGAAAGATGGAGGGCACAAGGAGAAGGGGACGACAGAGGAGGAGATGGTTGGAGAGTGTTCTCAAAGCTACAAACATGAGTTTGACCAAACTGCGGGAGGCAGTGGAAGACTGGCGTGCCTGGCGTGCTCTGGTCCATGGGGTCACAAAGAGTCGGACACGACTAAACGACTAAACAACAACAACAACAATTTCAATATGAGTAGGAAAATGAGAGTACCCCTAACCATTTTTTAAGGGGGGGGGAGCACTTATATATAATAAAAGCAAGTCCTGCTAAGCTCTTTAAAAAGCATTTGGGGGGGGAAATCCTTCAAGGTTTGTCTCTTACTATTGCTTTTTTATTGGGAATAATATTGTTAGGAGTTCGGGATGCCAGACTCCCCCTCCCTGCAAAGTCCTGGGTCCATTGGGGATTAGAATTTAATCAATGCTTGGAGTCTTAACCTGGGTGCCAGACATAGGATCTAGGGAGTGTTGACAAATAAAACAGACCAGCTATCTGCGTTCAAGAAATCACCCAGGAAAAGAGCCATTAAGGAGGACAAAAGGAAGGTAATGGGCCATTAGCAAAGAAAAGCGGCGCTGGATGGCAGAGGAGTGAAGCCCTGCCCTGAGCTCTGAGTTTGCTATCAGAGAAAAAGCAGAGCAGAGACTTTAGGATGGCCGTTGGGGATGATGTGCGCCGGAGGAAAATATTTGCAGCCTGCAAGTCTGGAGGCAGCAGGGAGAGCATGTTTGTTTTCTGTTTGAATCTAATGCTGCTGTGGCTATGGGAGAAGACTTTTGGGGTATTAATCCAGTGAGCACCTCCATCAGAAGCTCAAGTTATATATACAGTACAGTGGTACCTCGGGTTACAGATGCTTCAGGTTGCAGACTCCGCTAACCCAGAAATAGTACCTCAGATTTGTACTTTGCTTCAGGATGAGAACAGAAATTGTGCAGCATCAGCACGGCAACAGCGGGAGGCCCCATTAGCTAAAGTGGTACCTCAGATTAAGAACAGTTTCAGGTTAAGAACGGAACTCTGGAATGAATTAAGTTCTTAACCCGAGGTACAGTGGTACCTCGCAAGAAGAAATTAATTCGTTCCGCGAGTTTTTTCTTCTTGCGAGTTTTTTGTCTTGCGAAGCACAGTTTCCCATAGGAATGCATTGAAAATCAATTAATGCGTTCCTATGGAAACCGCTTGTGGGGCTGGCGGTGCGGAGAAGGGCTTTTCTCCCCACCGCAAGCCTTCAGGACAGGTCCGGGAACAGAGCAGAAGGCGCGCAGCGCTTCTCCTCTGTTCCCGGGGCTTGCGGTGGGAGGAGGGTTTTTCCTCCCCACCGCCAACATTCAGAACAGCATTCTGAATGTTGGCAGTGGGGAGGAAAGCCCTCCTCCCACCGCAAGCCTTCAGGACAGGTCCGGGAACAGAGGGGAAGGCACGCAGCGCTTCCCCGCTGTCCCCGGAGATTTCCCTATGGGCTTTCGTCTTGCGAAGCAAGCCCATAGGGAAATTCGTCTTGCGAAGCCGCTAAAAAATCGGAAAACCCTTTCGTCTTGCGGGTTTTTCGTTTAGCGAGGCATTCGTCTTGCGGGGTACCACTGTACCACTGTATGTGTAAGTGAACCATCTAGAAAGGTAAAGGGACCCCTGACCATTAGGTCCAGTCATGGCCGACTCTGGGGTTGTGGCGCTCATCTCGCTTTATTGGCTGAGGGAGTCGGCAGACAGCTTCCGGGTCATGTGGCCAGCATGACTAAGCCGCTTCTGGCGAACCAGAGCAGCACACGGAAATGCCGTTTACCTTCCCGCCGGAGTGGTACCTATTTATCTACTTGCACTTTGACATGCTTTCGAACTGCTAGGTTGGCAGGAGCAGGGACCGAGCAACAGAAGCTCACCCCGCCACAGGGATCCGAACCGCTGACCTTCTGATCGGCAAGTCCTAGGCTCTGTGGTTTAACCCACAGCGCCACCCACGTCCCTCTAGAACAATCTATACTGAACCATCAATCCAAAAGAAAACACAGGAGTCTGGAACCCCTGGAATCTTGCACCGCTGGGAGACTGGGGGGGGGCACATAAAAATATTATTCTCTCACTCTGCACCCCACCCCCTACAGTGCAATCATTCAGGTCTTCTTACATATTCATTTAAAACATTTTTTAAAACATTGTTTTCCAACCAAAAACTTTTTCCAGTGCTGCAAGCCTACAAATGCCAGGGACAGAGTCCCTGCCTGCAGGCTTACTACTGAAAAGGCAGGACAGAAAGGAAAAGGAGAGACCTGGAGGAAGAAAAAAGCAAGCCGGATATAGTTTTACCACCTTCTGTTGGTTTTTTTTGTTTTTTATTGTTACTACTGGTTTTGTTTTTAATTAACATGTTGTTCGGTTTTGACTGTGTGCCACTTTGGAAGTTGGAAGCTAAGAATATTGATATATTAACTTCCTAATTGCTTTGTCAATACGGCAAATTTGTTTTCTATCTTATTAGCTGTGTGCTTGGATTTCTTAGGCTGAATTAATATTTTTTATTTTGCCTTCAATGTGCGACATGGGAAGTTATTTAATACAGAGACAACATCAGAGGCCATAAAATTTGTAATAAGACTCAAGGAACAAAAGAATGTGTTTAAATCGAGAAGATCATTAAAAGTAACTTCTCACCCATTTCTCAGAGACTTCCGTGATACCAGTACTTGTGATATCAAACACACTTTTTACATCAACAATTTTACGGGTAATTTGTATTTTGGAAATGAATAACCATTTGAAGGGATTTCAGGATTAGAACAGAAAGGAATCTATCATTGTTACAACAATAATTTGCTGTGCTTGGCTGTATGTGTTTCACAACCGCTCGATGGCAACAACTTTTTTATAGAATCCATGGGTTGTCTTCAACTAAGTCCTACACATAGTAGACCCCCTGAAATTAATGGACTTGTTAGAACAAGTGAGAAAGAGCCATTGGTTTCCAGAAACTGTGAGAAGATTCTAGAAGCGTCAAGGTGCAAGATTGTTTAGTCTACCACAGTTAGGAATAGCTGTGGAGCACTTATGTGGGGACATACGTGATTCCTACAGGGGAGAAACTGCTGAGTTGTGTGCATGAAGGACTGAAGTGTGTCTTACTATTTGTGTGGTAGTAAAGTTGTAAATAGTCTTCTACTGACAAGATAGCTATTGCCTTTCAAGTAAACAATGCTTGACTGAGCTTTACCGCTGCCATGAGTGTTTCATTGCCATTGGCCATGCGCAACTTGATCCTTCAACGTGAAGCTGTGTGATTACTCTGTAAGCTAGGAAGTGTTGCTAGACCACCCTCAAGATTTACAGTTGGAGATCGTGAAATCTTCAAGTTAGTCATGTGTCCTTTAACTTCAATGGGTCTGCTCTGTGCAGGGCTACTAATGAAAACCACTCTTATCGGTGCAACCAAATCTGTTTCTGGCCCTGGGACCACCGTCAGAACATTTGTGTTCCTGAAAAGAGAGCCACTGGCCACCCCCAATTTAAAACAGAAATACAGTGCCAATAAAACTCACTGAGCTAAGTCTTTTTGAGTTAGTCATTTAGATGCTTGAGGCAAGGTCTCCATCCAAGACAGAATATTTCCCCTTGGATTTTTTTCTTTCACTTTGGTTTATGAACACTTCTGGCCTGAGACGTAAAGAACAAATTAATCAAGTTCAATTTCCTCCTTTGTTATTCTCTGTGGAGCGCTTTCTGGCCGAAGCAGACATTTCAAGACTTTAAAAGGTGCCAGAAAAGAGTAGAGACATCACAAACATACCTGCACTGTTAACCAGAGGAAACCATATTATTTCCAATTACCTGTAAACTTACTAACAACATGCAGTCCTTACAATTTGTTCCTAGTAAGGTGATAGAGGGAGCAGTCTCAGCCAACGACGAAACCACTTGGCAACCACTCCAGAATCACCCAGCCACATACCTGCTTTCAGTCTTGAGAGCACCTGTCTCCTAAGATGGCCACATGTCCTAATTTACACAGGACACATGTTTGAGGATGTTCTCTGATGTAAATAAAACACTGGTCCCAGGACTCAGGGTCCTGGGACCCTTAAAATAAAATCTGAGCAAAGTTGGTGAGGAAGCAAAGAGTTTATTAATTTTACATTCCTGCAAGGATGGGTGCCTGTCTGAAAGTAGGCACACCCAAATTCAGTAAAACACAAGTTTATATCACCTTTTCCGAGCTCAAAGTTCCCTCCCTTGCCTCCCATTGGTTGGGGATGTGCAAGGTTCACAGCCTATCACGATCACCTAATTAGAATACAGTGGTACCTCGGGTTACAAACGCTTCAGGTTACAGATGCTTCAGGTTACAGACTCTGCTAACCCAGAAATAGTACCTCGGGTTAAGAACTTTGCTTCAGGATGAGAACAGAAATCGTGCTCCAGCGGCGAGGCATCAGCAGGAGGCCCCATTAGCTAAAGTGGTACCTCAGGTTAAGAACAGTTTCAGGTTAAGAACAGACCTCCAGAACGAATTAAGTTCTTAACCCAAGGTACCACTGTATGAAACTCTCAGCTCCTGTTTACATCTCCCATTCCCCTGAATTTAGGGACCATCAGCCTCAATTACTTTTGCCCAAATAGGGAAGTGTGTTCCTATGCTCTCACACATTTACCCCAGCGATAAAGCCAAGTTCTACCCTGCTAAAGCATCTAGATAAACCACATTCTAGCAGCAAGCTGCCCTGTTTTTCTGAATCCTAACCACAAGCCATTCTAAAAAGAAGCTCTTAAGCACATCTGCGGTTTTACTTCTGTTGCAACCTTTTAACCTCTCATGAAAAAGCAACAATTTCATTCCTTACATCCTCCATTTGAAGGGCTGTCTGGTCCAAGTCTGGCTTAAAGATAAAGAACTATTTTAAAAAATTGTGAAGCATAACTTCAGGGGCCTTGAAACTACCCATAGTTATCATGAAGCATGAATAATTCCCTTCCTCCGAAATACAGTCACGTTCTGCCCATTTAGTTGCAGAAGCAATCCAATATCTTTTTTATTTTTATTTTCAGTGCTTTGGTTATTATACTTCCACCTACCATCAAAAACAGTGCCAGTCTAGCGCCACAGACCCAGCAAGATCGAGTTATGTGTTGTGTCTAGTGGTCTATAGCTTATGGCACTGGTTTTCAACCTTTTTGAGTCCACGGCTCACTTGACCAACCACATTCTTTCTGCAGCTCTCTTAGCACACTACTAGCAGAGTCCAGGCAGAAGCTGAGCCTTGAGGTGTAACATCTAAGCCTAATTTATTGCGTGCAAAATCAAACGTAACAGAACAAAGAAAACATGGCTTCTCTCTTTGTCCTTCCTCGGAGAGAGAACTGCAAAAGCTATACAGAACAGAACGGCGTGTCTCAGTTTCCACTCACAAGACTCCAACAATCAGTGCTGGAATGTAAACAAAGACATGTGACATGTAACAATCCCACACATCTGCAGCGCGGGAGGAATGGAATTCCCAACATAGGATACAAGGGAATCCCTGCTTATGCAGGGGATCTGTTCTGGGCCACTGCATGAGCATAAAGCCACTTCCGAGCTAGAGAGGAGGTGGGGTTGCGGGCTTCACGCCCTCCCCACATGACCTGGTGGATGAATCAGATGGACCACTTCCGCTCATTAGCACCAGAGGCGAAGCAATTGCCACAGCCATTCCCGGAGCACCTTTGGAGCCTTGGGAACGAGATATCATGAAGGGAATATTGGCGTCGGTGGCCCCCTCCACGCTTAGATCATATAAAAAGGCCTGGTCAGATTTTTTGGAGTTTCGAAATACAGTGGTGCCTCGCAAGACGAAATTAATTCGTTCTGCGAGTTTCTTCGTCTTGCGGATTTTTCGTCTTGCGAAGCACGGCTATTAACGGCTATTAACGGTACTTAGCGGCTTTAAGAAAAAGGAAACAAACTTGCAATTAAGAAAAAGGAAACAAACTCGCTATTAACGGTACTTAGCGGCTTCAAGAAAAAGGAAACAAACTCGCAAGAACTCGCAAGACGTTTTCGTCTTGCGCAGCAAGCCCATAGGGAAATTCGTCTTGCAAAGCGACTCAAAAAACGGAAAACTCTTTCGTCTTGCGAGTTTTTCGTCTTGCGAGGCATTCGTCTTGCGAGGTACCACTGTAAGATTAAGAAAGTTAGGCTAGGCACTCCCCCTACAAAATCCGAGGAGACACCAGGGTGCGCATTTGGATTATAGGCCACAGTACTGTCCACTGGGCTAGAAACCGTGCCATTAACTGCGGCCTACGGGGCAGGCTGGACCTACCAAAAAATGTTGAAGTTTCCTGGATCGCTCGGAGGGGGATGCGCTGGCCAGAATTTATGCCAGCAGTGAGAGCCAGAGCCGCTCAGGAAGCCCCCCTCCCCCCGGGTGCCCTTCTTATCCAACTGGGTGAAATGATTTGGCCTACCGGAAAGGCGTGGACTTGATGTGGAGCATTTATAGTGACTTTGATGAAGTGATTGCCTCATTTCCAAGCATTACCCAAATTTGGTCATCGCTGCTGGAGAGGCGGGTTTGGAGGGACTGTCGGTGCCCTATCGCAATAAACAAAGCCAGAAAGATCCTGGAACGTTCGGTGGCACGTAGAGTGGCAGCGCTGGGGGGACGGGTCATTGACCAACCCCAATATCCAGTTCGACAATGTTTGGTTGGCTGATGTATCTGCTGGGATTAGGGATTGGTTGCAGGTCTGAGGGTATTGGCGGTGAGCGTTTGCTCAAGTGGCAGATAGGCATTGGTATGGGTATTGTTATGTAGATGAAGGGGGGAGGAAGCGCCATCACCTCCCCCGGATTTCGAAGGGTAGTCCGGTAAAGGATTCCGGGGGGCGTGGCCCTGTCCAAAGCCTATGGAGGTGAAGGCCTAAGGCACACCCCTAAACGGTGACCCCGGGGGAGTTCCTAGTTGATGTGCATCAGCAGGTCTACCCCTACTGGTGGTTAACCCTTCCCAGTCTTCAAGCAAACAGGCTGAAGCCGGATAGTCGGTAGGACCAATGCCTAAGCCAATACTGCTCATCACCTGTAACCAATAAAGTTGTGGCCATTTTAGCCCATTAACCTAAACACTTGTGTAATGTGTTGTTATTTCCACCAGGGGGGAGGCGGGAACTCGCCACGCAACTGGGAACTCCCCAGTGTCATAGCTGGTGGAGGGAGTTTTGCCCTGGATGAAGCCTCCAGAGGGGCACCATTGAGGCTCCCAGCCTGCCAGCCATTTACTGTCTTGGCTTGCATGCCCAGCCTTTGCCATTCCTTTCCCCATGAAGCAGAAGAAGGGATGTCCCTAAATCATTTTCAATAGGGAGAGACCACTGGAAAACCCACAATCTCTGACTAGTAACCACGCTGGCTGGGATTGATGGGAGCTGTAGTCTGGAGGGCACCATGTTGGCTACCCCAGAAATATAGCACGGAAAGCTACACTTGCTGAAGTTCTTTCTCTCACACAAGTATGAGAAAGTGCAGGAACCCTGCCTTCTTTTGCATGGTGCAGACAATGCCAACATCGCAGGTTCGATCCCCCTTTGGGACAGCTACATATTGCGGCATTGCAGGGGGTTAGACAAGATCATGGGTAGGCAAACTAAGGCCCGGGGGCCGGATCCGGCCCAATCGCCTTCTAAATCCAGCCCGCAGACGGTCTGGGAATCAGCATGTTTCTACATGAGTAGAATGTGTCCTTTTATTTAAAATGCATCTCTGGGTTATTTGTGGGGCAAAGGAATTCATTCATTTTTTTCTCCCAAAATATAGTCCGGCCCCCCACAAGGTCTAAGGGACAGTGGACCGGCCCCCTGCTGAAAAAGTTTGCTGACCCCTGGACTAGATGTTCCTCAGGATTCGCTTACAGCTCCACAATTCCATGATCCTATGATTCATTATCATACAAGCATTATACAATAAATTATTATTATTATTGGAAGTTTTTAATATTTAATGCTGTACAGTGGTACCTCGGGTTAAGTACTTAATTCATTCCGGAGGTCCGTTCTTAACCTGAAGCACTACTTTAGCTAATGGGGTCTCCTGCTGCCGCCGCGCCACCAGAGCACGATTTCTGTTCTCATCCTGAAGCAAAGTTCTTAACCTGAGGTACTATTTCTGGGTTAGCGAAGTGTGTAACCTGAAGCATATGTAACCTGAAGCGTATGTAGCCCAAGGTACCACTGTATTATTTTTAACACTCGATTGGGAGCCACCCAGAATGGCTGGGGAAACTCAGCCAGATGGGCGGGGTATATAATAATAATAATAATAATAATAATAATAATAATAATAATAATAATAATTAATGAAACATTTCATTAACTGCTACTGTGAGAATAATCTGATGTTACTTGCTTAGTAGAACAGATGCTGTCTCCCTTCCTTCCAGGAGATAGTCCTCTACGACTGCAAAGCTCTCATCTTCTCTCACCAGCTCCACTGCACTCCACCCCCTAAAGATGGCAACAAAAATCTAAACAGTTTGAGTGTAACAGGGGAGGGTGGGTAAAGAACTCAGAATCTCAGAATATATATATTTTCCTTTTTTTAATTCAGTCTAAGGCTCTAATTAAACACGCAACACTCTGGGAGTGTAGAGCGCCCGTGTCCTTGGCAAGAACAAAAGCTCTCTGAAAAACCAACCACCGCTTCAGGCTTGGTTCTGCACTTCTTCCTTGCAGTCCTCATAATCCGCCGGGATTTCTTGCTGCTCTTTTCATGTCTGCCTCCTTCCCCAGTAGACTCCCATACTGTTCGCACAATTAATAATCACCATCATCATAACGAAGTTCTTATTTAACTGTGCGGAGCCGTCTAGGACACGTTCTCATTGCAATTGTTGCCGTTTGCCACAGTGACTCACAAGCCACAATATATGTCATTACTTAAATCGACCTACTAAGGCAATTATGAGATCATGCAAACATCATATTCAGCAGCACGCAAGAGTCAGGAGAACACTTTGGAGAGGCTAGAACAATAGGATCCCATAGAAACAGAAACTCAGAGGGGTTTGTGCAGGGAGGAGCACATCTTTCTCTCAAACAAGGCTTTTATTGTGCGGGAAGACATCTGTAAAAAAGGCTCACCCTACTCCAAAGTCCCCTGCGCTTTTCATAAAAGGCTCACTAAAGGCCCATGCCTATCAAGTTTCAAGGAGCAACGGGAGAGGCATTCACTTATATGGAACAAAAGTTCCATAAAAAGATAGCAGACTTTGTTCCATGTATCTGAATGATCGAGCACTGGGAACCAAGGCAGAACCTGCCTTGATAGTTGGGTTCGCCAGCCTTTGGAGGCAGGTAGGCACTGTCAGGAGCTCGTCCTACACTCGAGTAGGACCCCGGCAGAGACACATGCCCGACTAGCATGTTCCCTCCCTCCTGGTAGATTGCTCAGGAGCTTCATAAGCTTTCTTCAGCCCGAACATCACAGCAACCGATGGCAACAGACACCGACACACTTAGGGATCCACAGAGTATGCGCAGTTGCGTAACAGACCTCAGCAACTCAGGATTTTGGCTAATCTACTTTATTTACATATAAACACACAGGGAGCACTGCAACATGGCTCCCTCTCTCTCTAGCATCAAACAGCAAAGAGAAAAAACAAAGGACAATAGTCCCACTTCACGGAACACAGCAACACAAACATCCTGTCTCCGTCACTTCCCACACCATCACTTCCCATATACTGTCATGTGATAGACAACAATCCCATAACTGCAATCATGGAGCAGGAATTCTAACAGGCACATGCTTGTCTTTATGATGGACAGAGAGTGGTCATAGCAGAGGTAGGGTCTGTATCAGAGCCGACCCAAGACATTTTGTCACCCGAGGTGAACCACAAAATGGCGCACCACCTCTCCACCAGGGAAGAACGGGTGAGCAGAGATCTCTATCAGGAACAAGTGGGGAGTACATATCTACACCAGGGTCTGCTGCCCCTCTGGATACTGGAGCCTGAGGTGGTTGCCTCCCCTTGCTTCATGGGTGGGCCGACTCTGGTCTGTATACTGTATATCCCCGAGAGAGAAGAAGAAGAAGAGTTTGGATTTGATCTCCCACTTTATCACTACCCGAAGGAGTCTCAAAGTGGCTAACGTTCTCCTTTTCCTTCTTCCCCCACAACAAACATTTTGTGAGGTGAGTGGGGCTGAGAGACTTCAAAGAAGTGTGACTAGCCCAAGGTCACCCAGCAGCCTCATGTGGAAGAGCGGAGACGTGAACCCAGTTCTTCCAGATTACGAGTCTACCGCTCTTAACCACTACACCACACTGGCTGCGGTGGTACATGCACCCAAGAGCGGACAAAGACAGATTTTGCTCTCACTGCAAAAGGGTTCTCAAAGTACACGACTTTATCTCTTACCATAGGAGTGATTGGCAGATGGGTGTGAGGGAATTAATATACAGGGATGTGTACACAGGGATTCAGTTGGGGTGGAAAGCAAGTCTACTTTATTCTCCTGCTGAGTCCTGAAAAGACAGAGGGGAGGGCATTCTCTGTGGGAGCCCTTAAAGGTAAAGGACCCCTGACACTTAAGTCCAGTCGCTAACGACTCTGGGGTCGCGGCGTTCATCTCGCTTTACTGGCCGAGGGAGCCAACATTTGCCCTCAGTTTTTCTGGGTCATGTGGCCAGCATGACTAAGCCGTTTCTGGCAAAACCAGAGCAGTGCACGGAAATGCCGTTTACCTTCCTGCCATTTACCTATTTATCTACTTGCACTTTGACATGCTTTCAAACTGCTAGGTTGGCAGCAGCTGGGACCGAGCAATGGCAGCTCACCCCGTCATGGGGATTCGAACCACCGACCTTCTGCTCGGCAAGCCCTAGGCTCAGTGGTTTAGACCACAGCACCACCCGCAACCCATGGCAGCCCTTAAGCTGTGGAATTCCCTTCCCACAGAGTCTCTCGTCTGGCTCTGGCAACTTCATTATACAACTTCCAGTGAATGCTGAAGATGTATCTCTATACAGTGGTACCTTGGGTTACATACGCTTCAGGATACATACGCTTCAGGTTACAGACTCCGCTAACCCAGAAATAGTGCTTCAGGTTAATAACTTTGTTTCAGGATAAGAACAGAAATTGCACTCCGGCGGCATGGCGGCAGCAGGAGGCCCCATTAGCTAAAGTGGTGCTTCAGGTTAAGAACAGTTTCAGGTTAAGAACGGACCTCCAGAATGAATTAAGTACTTAACCTGAGGTACCACTGTACTCTGGCTTTTGACACTTGAGATGTAGAGTTATAAGACTTGCTTTATTTTTGTGATTCATCCTGGGACCTTTGGGCGAAGGCTGGGTAAAATAATAATAATTACTATGAGTTATGACACCTTACTATTAGTTTTCCCAACAGAGAATGAACAGGCTCTGCTTTTCTATGCACAAATTATCTTGCTGTCTACCTCCCTCACCCTTATTATATTTGTTAATTTTACCATACATGCCATGTCTCAAATTCTAACCAGCCACTTATTAATTGGAGAAAGGAATGGGTATTAACAGTTTTGGCACCTTGCCATTTTAGAAGCAGTCGACAGATGAGCTGTCATTTCACAGTCCTAATTTGATATCATGTTGTTGTTTTTAGATACCTGCATAATATTGCAAGGGAATCTCTAGGAAGAATTTTCATTTATTTATTTGTAGGCTTACAAAGATTCACAGCATTTGCTGACCTCTGGACCAGCCCATAAAATACTGAAAAATAGCTATGGGTGCCTGGCATTGCCAACATTGATCACTTATCCTCAGCGAGATCTTTCTCCAACTGGTGTTAAATGCCACCCAGCTAATATGTTATTTTTAAAAATCTGTAAAATTAATACAAGGAGTAGAATGGGAAAACTTTGTTGCTGTTGTTGTGAGGGAACTTAAAAAGCTTTGTCTTAGAAATCCAACTAGAACTGAAAACTAAAGTTATCTAGGGGATAACAGACAGGGCTATTTTTCCAGGACGAGGTGCAGGAACTGAGTTCCGACAAGTTCTGGCTGGGGAAAAAAGCCCTGATGATAGTTAAATGAAAAGAGAGTATAATGGGAGTATATGGGATGATAGTTAAATGAAAAGAGAGTATAATTTTGTCTCTACCACCTCTCTTGTTCATCAGTCCATCCCTTCCTTGCTTCTCTAAGGAAGGGATGGACTGATGAACAAGAGAGCTGGTAGAGACAAAATAATGGCTGCTGGGTAGCCAAGAGGACCTGCAGTTGAAAGCCTAGCTTGCATATCAAGGGGAATTCAGACGGTAAGTCTGGAATATGCAGAAATGGAGATACTTACCAGAAAAATAAGAAATCAAGATAACAAACATTTTTAAAAAGAATGGTAATGGTTCATGGGATATTTGCAGACAAATTATAAACAGGTAAGAACATCAGCTTCACAATCTGCTCACTGGAAGGACAGATTGTGAAGCTGAGGCTCCAATACTTTGGCCACCTCATGAGAAGAGAAGACTCCCTGGAAAAGACCCTTTTCCAGGTGCCTGGCCTGCTCTGGTCCATGGGGTCACGAAGAGTCGGACACGACTAAACGACTAAACAACAACAACAAGAACATCATCGGGATTATTGTAATAAACTGCAGAGTCATAAGAGTATGTATTTAAAGTAGATGAGTAAATGAACAAATTAAGTCAATTTGGATATGAAGAGATATTAAAAATAAAGTTAAGGTAGCGCAGAAAGAGGTGGAAGGAAGTCGAGTTTTGAAATGTTAAAATGATTGTAAAATTATTGAAATGCATAAACCTGAAAATCATAAATAGCTTTTATTTGATTTCTTTTTTAAAAGGGGGAATTCAGCCATTTGTGACTTCTTCGGAAACTGGAGTACTGGGAGCTAGCAACTGCATAAGAAGGCAAGGAACACCCTGCTGGATGTGACCAAAGACCAATCTCATCCAGCATCCTGTTCTCCCACAGACAGGACCTAAGTACAGCAGCACTCTCTCGGCTTACAGTTTCCAGTGACTCAGAGGCGTACTGTTCCCAGCAGTTGCAGTAGAACACAGCCATGATGGTAAGGCAGTCTAAGAGGTAGAGAAGGTCTGCAAGACCTTGGGAAGCAGCAGAGGTGCTGGAACTAGCTGGCCCACTCCCTGGCTGGAGGCTTCGAGTATTGTCCAAAGTCAGCTTGACCAGCCTGAATGCTGCTGAACATACAGGTCCAGAACTGCAACCACGGAAACTGCTGCGTTCCCCTAATTCTTGCCCTGGCCCTTCAAGGGATGGCTCCTGCTCTTGCCAGTCATCTCTTCCATCTCTCACCATGGAGCCTCATGCCCACAATTAGGCAACTCTGCTTCTCAAGTTTGCAGCTTTTATTTCCCTTCTCGCTCTCTTTGTTCCACCTCCTGTTGCGCTCCCTCCTGTCTCGGTGCAATTTGCCACTGATGAATAGGGGATTCTGTTCGTTCTGCTGACGCAGATACAAAAAGAGCTCGGGCTTTTGAAAAAGAAAAGAATCTTCAATCCCAGTTTTATCACATCCTCAGCTTTCTTCACTGTGAAAATGGGGGGGGGGGGCGGGCGGGGAGATAAATATGCATGAGAAGACAACATTTCAGCAATAATAATCCCATTTAAACCAAAGCGTTTGTAGCTGCAGCAAAGGTAAAAAGCTAATGCCAATATCCAGAGTCCATCTTCAGCACCTTCTGGTGCATCATGAATAATGAGACAATGCTGAGGTTCTTCTGAGGTAGCCACTCAATGATGCACAATGTACTTAAGTGGGAGCTTTTTTGCTGCTGCCAAAATGGTTTGGATGTTTCTGACTATTGATCCATGACAGCCAACGAGATGCCCTCTAGAAATTGTTGAACTACAATTCCCATCAGCCCCAGTCAGTATTGCTAATGTTCAGGTATGACAGGAGTTGTAGTCTAACATGTTGGCTACCGCTGCTTAAAGGTAACTATTGCCCAGATGGAGAGACTGTTAATCCAAAACGTATTCCATTATATCTCTCTCACCCCTGCAATAATCCTTTGCCAAGGCCTTTAGCCCCTCAGCAACTGATTATGTCAGAAGTTTGCATGTGGCCTGGAGCAACAGGCTGTGCACAAGCCACATTTATCCGCACACAGACCTTGAATGTGCATGCACTTTGACGGATTATGAGCATCAGGGAACTTTAGCCAGAACAATCCCAAATACGCCAGACATCGTATCACTTCCCACTGTGCAGGCCATAGCTGTTGCAAAGGCCAACAAGACTCCATGTGTCAGGGACCAGCAAGATGCTGATGGGTGTGCACTGGGAAAAGGGGAGCTGGCATCTGACTCAGAAGAGATAGGCAGCAATTTGTGGGGACTTATACCAGTTGAAGGGGATGCGGGTGGCGCTGTGGGTTAAACCACAGAGCCTAGGGCTTGTCGATCAGAAGGTCGGTGATTCGAATCCCCGCGACGGGGTGAGCTCCCATTGCTCAGTCCCTGCGAGATGAGCGCCGCAACCCCAGAGTCAGTCACGACTGGACCTAATGGTCAGGGGTCCCTTTACCTTTACCATTATACCAGCCGAGAGACAAGATTTAGAGGCAGGGGAAGCTTCAGAGCTGGAGCACAGGTTGGGCTGAAGGAAGAGGAAGGGCAGGTAAGTGAAGGGCAGGGTGCTTCCCCATCCTCTCCTGCACCACTGTCTCCCAGAACCAGGGGTGGAGGAAGGGGGCGGTAGGGGCGATCCGCCCCGGGTGTCACCACTGAGAGGGGTGACAAAATGCCAGGTGGCACTCACCGGGGGCCTGCAGCGTGCTCAAACTATGTGTCTCTCCTGGTAGTGATGCGGTGGCTTGGGCGCCCGCAGGCTCCATGCTGCCCTAAACGGTCTGCCCGCCGCCTCCCCCTCAGCTGTAGGGCAGGTGAGTGGGAGGAGGCAGGCAGACTCCTCAGAGGCCCCACGGAGCATCCTGCCCCGGCTGGCCCCACCCCTGGGCGTAGGGCACACACGCCGCCCCAAGCGCCCAATTGGCTTTCTCTGCCGCTGCCCAGAACCCGGAGGGGACTGAAGAGGGGTGAGCAGAGGACGCTTCCATGCAGGCATAGTCTCCAGTTGCAAGTGCACAGTCCACCAGTGGAAGGTGCATGAACTGGTGGAGGGGAAGTGGTTCCTTGTTGCTGCAACTGCTCCATAGAGCGCAAACCTAGGAATAGCTGCCTAGACGCTAGATTGCTGAGCGTAGGTATTCAGAGCTGTAGAAGCAATTGCAATCTTTGACAATAGGTTAACTATCTGCCATGTGCATTTATTTGGCCAGGAAGCACACATGACATAGTGAGACCATGATATTGGTGCATGCCAACAATGCCCTGCACATGACAAGCCACCCACAAGCCATCCTCTAGTTACTTTAGCTATGTTATCCGTTTTAAACCTATTTGGCATCAAACAGACCGTACATTTAAGGCACATTCCCCCATCCACAAGAATCAAGTAGCAAAATATAGGAACCGCGATTCACCAGGGAGAGGCACCAGAAAAATCAGACTTGTCCTAAGCAAAATGGAGACAACTGGAGAATATGCTACAACAGATTATCTATCCTTGGTTTCCCCATTTATTCAGCTCTGTGAAAATATAAACGACCACCCTATCTTAAAACATGCACAGTATTAATCTTTGGCCTGCCCTACTATTTTGCAAGGAGGTTATTCTCCTCAAAATTTACAGAATTCAATCTTCAAGTAAGCAGTCAGTCGCTGATCCCAGGGGAATGTGCCATTGTGCACTCACAGGATAACAAAGAAGCAAGATATTTAGCTGGTATTTGCTTTAGCATAGAGACATTCCCTATCGTTTCAAACACTTGGCAACCATCCCGGCAAAGCTCAGCTAGTTCTATTACAGCAGGAGTTTGCAACAAATAAGATTGCTCAGCACTGCAGAACTTTAAAGGGTAGAATCCTACAGTTTTTGTTTTGCCTTTCCTAAAATCAGGTCCACACAACTTGCGACTCTCCAAGTCAAACACACCTCACTGGCCATATATAAAGTGCCACAGAGGATGTTAAATGCCTGTCCAACACTGCAAAGGATAGTGTGTGTGTGTGTGTGTGTGTGTGTGTGTGTGTGTGTGTGTGTGGCTCAGGAGACCACAAATTATATGGGTCTGCTCTCAAACTCAGCACTACCAATGGGCGATTCTGAGGCTTCATTCAACTTGGAGCTTCTTGGCCTGAGGCTGGGACTGACCCAGAAACATACCTGGGTCTCTGTGTGCTCATGGCATGACAGCATGGTGTGCTCTTGCTGTCTTCTCTATTTTGTTTCCCTTCAGCCAATAGGGGCTTTGGCCTCACTGCAAAGGATCAGCTGCCCCGTCTGACATTAGCAGCCCAACATGTGGCATTAGCAAGGGGTGAAAGAGAAGGAGCAGGTGGATTGTTTGTGTAAAGAGGGCAGGAGCCTAGAGTAGCAGCATCCGTCTGTGTGTGTGTGTGTGTGTACTCAATTGCCTGATTTCTGCATTTAGCATCAGTAGGACATACAGTGGTTGTTGTCTTGTTGTTTAGTCATTTAGTCGTGTCCGACTCTTCGTGACCTCATGGACCAGAGCACGCCAGGCACTCCTGTCTTCCACTGCCTCCCGCAGTTTGGTCAAACTCATGCTGGTAGCTTCGAGACCACTGTCCAACCATCTCGTCCTCTGTCGTCCCCTTCGCCTTGTGCCCTCCATCTTTCCCAACATCAGGGTCTTTTCCAGGGAGTCTTCTCTTCTCATGAGGTTGCCAAAGTACTGGCGCCTCAGCTTCACGATCTGTCCTTCCAGTGAGCACTCAGGGCTGATTTCCTTCAGAATGGATAGGTTTGATCTTCTTGCAGTGCATGGGACTCTCAAGAGTCTCCTCTAGCACCATAATTCAAAAGCATCAATTCTTCGGCAATTCTTCTTTATGGTCCAGCTCTCACTTCCATACATCGCTACTGGGAAAACCATAGCTTTAACTATACGGACCTTTGTTGGCAAGGTGATGTCTCTGCATTTTAAGATGCATACAGTGGTACCTTGGGTTAAAAACTTAATCGTTCTGGAGGACTGTTCTTAACCTGAAGTACTACTTTGGAGGCTAATGGGGCCTCTCGCCGCCGCCCCACCACCCCACGATTTCTGTTCTCATCCTGAAGCAAAGTTCTTAACCTGAAGTACTATTTCTGGGTTGGCGGAGTCTGTAACTTGAAGCGTCTGTAACCTGAAGTGTCTGTAACCTGAGGTACCACTGTACCTGGCTTCCATAGTAGCATGAAATGGAAAAGGGTGCACTGTGAGGCCTAGAATTTAAGAGACATAATTTTTGCATGTTTCATTTAGTGGAGACAAGAGGGAGAGAGGTCTGAGGAGGAAAGGGACCTCTACTCATAGGCAAACTGCAAGCTCAGCCATCCCACTAATACTTGCCAAAATGGATTAAACTAATAGAAATGTTCATGGATTTTATATCTAACACTGCCTGTGTAGCCTAAGCCATCCTGTAACCATAGCCAACCTTTCACACAATGCAAACTGACACCTGTGCCCCATAGGCCTATGATGTACAAGGCTAAAAATGCTAATTTTGCCTCTTAATGTCTCCCTGATTAAAGGATCCCTTTCTGTGGGCCAAAAGCTTGGATCCAAACACTTTGAACATCATCAGGCACAGCCTGACAGAATTGTTACCCAACTTCAAGACACTTCTGTTAGTGACTTCTCGGACTCTGACACCAAGCCAAGGTTGTCTGCTTAGAAATTTGCATTGTTCTTGAATCTACTCAGCCCAGAGTCTGAACTGGTACTCATTAAACCTCTGGCCAATTCTGGGTGGGGAAACATTTCCCTTGAAGCAACAAGTTTATAGCTTGGCGGTACTCCTGCACCCTGCTCAAAGGTTGCAGCTGTGGCTAAGAGTGTTTTTCTCCAGCTTTGTTCAATGTGCTACCCAGGGCTGTAAAGTGCCAGCCAAGGTCATATGCATCCTGCTAACCTCTCTAAATGTTGGGCTGATATAATGTGTTTTATGTGGAGTTGCCATGGAGACAAGTTCAGCTGCTGCAACCAGTGAGGTTTGGGGAAGAACAAAAGTCCACTATGCAAGTTTTCAATAGATAAAAATGCATTGCCGCATAAAATTCACTGGCAACATAACAAATGGATACAACACTAGTTAAACCAGGCAGGTTCAAAGTTGTGATTAACTTTTTCGGATGACTGTCCCTAAATCACAAAACAGTATCTTTTCTCATTTATATAAAGATCTGAACATGATAGTGCAGCCAAACCTCCATCTATTTAGGATGCTGGAAAAAAATATCAGCAACCCAAGTGGCTGAAACTGGTCCAGAATGCAGTAACCCAGTTTCTGAGTAGAATATGGTTGGGCTGATCATATGAAACCCACCTTAAAACCTGGACTGGTTGCCAGATGCTTCATGGGCCCATTTCAAAGTGCTGCTTTTGTCCTTTAAAGCTTTAAAAAACCAGCTTAGGTCCTGAATAGCAAGTCCTCTACGGTCATCTGTGGAGGTTCCATTTCAGGGATTCCCCACTGTCATGTATTCAGTGGTCTGTGTTTGCCTGAGATTAAGTCTGGACTAAAGATTCTGAGCCCCTGTGTTCTGATTCGATACATGATATCCAATCACAGAACACTTCAGGATTTCGGCCTCTGCCATTGGCCCTTAAACCCTGAGTCATGATTCGCAGCTTGGAAGTTTAGACAGCCAATCGCGTTGGGAGTGGGAGCGGCCCAGGCCTTCAGAAATGTATAAAAGCAGTTCCTTTGCCCCTGTTGTCCAGTTCAGTTAGTTCAATAAAGGTTCTTGCTGTGATGACTTGTGAGAACCCATCTACATTTCACCCACCATCTGAGGTACACTACGAAAACAAGGTTGAAGGCCTTCTGGGTGCTGATACCTGGCTTGCTGAGGGAGAACTCACTTCTATGGGAGGCACATCAGAACAGCACACACCCCTGTCCCACCAGCCTTCAGAAACCTAGTACACATTTACCTCTTCAGGAAAGCATTTTCTGGACCAGGGAAGGTTTTGCCTGACCACCTGCTACTTAGCAAAATTGATGTTTTGTCGAGCAATTCTTGTTACTTTAATTAAAAAAGGACCCAGCTTTACAATGTCTAATTAGACGGTTCAGCTGGGTTGCATTTGTTATTGTGCGTTAAAACCCTTGCAGGATTCTTAGAGGGCTTCAGCTGTAAAGCCAGGTAGGAAATAAATAATAAGTGCAGGCAGTGATGCCACATCGTGTGAGGCAGGCATGGACTACAATACCCATCACCCCTGACCACTGGTCCTGTTAGCAAGGGATCATGGGAGTTGTAGGCCAAAACATCTGGAGGGCCAAAGGTTGCCTGTGTCTGGTGTGAGGTTTTGTTCAGGCCCTGTTAAGGAACATAAAGGGCTCGGCTAGCTCAACATCTGACTTCCCTGGAAGGTCCTACTTGAAATCTTCCCACACTCAGCATACAGTCTGATCCTGCTTCTATAAGCCAAAATTTGTTCCCCCTATACCAGGTGGAACAAATACAGCGCAGGTGGCACTGTGGGTTAAACCACAGAGCCTAGGACTTGCCGATCAGAAGGCCGGCGGTTCGAATCCCTGTGACAGGGTGAGCTCCCGTTGCTCGGTCCCAGCTCCTGCCAACCTAGCAGTTCGAAAGCACGTCAAAGTGCAAGTAGATAAATAGGTACCACTCCAGCGGGAAGGTAAACGGCGTGTCCGTGTGCTGCTCTGGTTCACCAGAAGCGGCTTAGTCATGCTGGCCACATGACCCGGAAGCTGTACGCCGGCTCCCTCGGCCAATAAAGCGAGATGAGCGCCGCAACCCCAGAGTCGGCCACGACTGGACCTAATGGTCAGGGGTCCCTTTACCTTTACCTTTTTATACATTAAATGGAAACAGTTCCCTGTAAAGTGACTCCAGCTGAGGCTCACTACTGGGTTTGTCTTGGCATCCCATAGCCTCATAGGACAACAGGAGGTCAAATATTTACTTGCTGTGTACCTGTCACATGAATTGGCAGGCTTTAAATGAGCCATAGGTGCTGGTATTGGGGGCTGGCCAAGGAGGTCAGCTTGCTTCCTCTTCGCCAATATGCCCCACTGCAAAATAGCCTCAACCGACACACCAACCTCCCACAGGTTAGAGTGGGAAAAGATTTCTACACAGTCGCACGCCTCTGTTTTAATTGTAGCCTGGCAACCTGACTTTATAATAAGGTAGGAACAAGACCTAACAATGTAAACACCTGAATGAAAAGCTATGCCCTTTCAACAACTTGACAGCTGAAGGGCCATGAAATCATCCGAACCACCACCACCACCCCAAACGAAGCAAGCTCAGAACACATTCGCCGCACCAGTTGCTAACCTAGTATCAGCCCCATTACGGAGCCAAGGGAACATAGATCCACCTGCCACACAGAGATCCATTCTCAGCAAGCCCTTTTAGGAATGCTAGAAGCTGCCTAGATGCCTGCACTGACTGGCAGTGTCTCAGCAGGGTTCATGGTAGGTGTCTCTCACAGCCCAACAAACAGAGGATGCAGAAAAGGAGTGGTATTGTTTGTTTGTTTGTTTGTTTGTTTGTTTGTTTGTTTGTACCCCACCCATCTGGTTTCCCCAGCCACTCTGGGCAGCTTCCAACAAAGATTAAAAATATATTAAAATGTCACACATTAAAAACTTCCCTGAATAGGGCTGCCTTCAGATGTCATCTAAATGTCTGGCAGTTGTTGTTGCTGGGAGGGCGTTCCACGGGGCGGGTGCCACTACCGAGAAGGCCTCTGCCTGGTTCCCTGTAACTTTGCTTCTCGCAGTGAAGGAACTGCCAGAAAGCCCTCAGCATCCATGCAGAACGATGGAGGTGGAGACGCTCCTTCAGATATACTGGGCCGAGGCCGTTTAGGGCTTTAAAGGTCAACACCAACACTTTGAATTGTGCTCGAAAAAGTACTGGGAGCCAATGTAGGTCTTTCAGGACCAGTATTATGTAGTCTTGGTGGCTACCCCCAGTCACCAGTCTAGCTGCCGCATTCTGGATTAGTTGTAGTTTCTGGGTCACCTTCAAAGGTAACTCCACGTAGAGTGCATTGCAGTAGTCCAAGCGGGAGATAACTAGAGCATGCACCACTCTGGTGAGACAGTCTATGGGCAGGTAGGGTCTCAGCCTGCATACCAGATGGAGCTGGTAGACAGCTACCCTGGACACAGAATTGACCTGCACCTCCATGGACAGCTGTGAGTCCAAAAGGACTCCCAGGCTGCGCACCTGGTCCTTCAGGGGCACAGTTACCCCATTCAAGACCAGGGAGTCCTCCACACCCACCCGCCCCCTGTCCTCCAAAAACAGTACTTCTGTCTTGTCAGGATTCAGCCTCAATTTTGGTACACCAGATGTACTTAGTCTTCATTCCACATGCATCTTTCCCTCAGCAAAAGTGACTTCTGCTCAAAAACGGATCCCGTTTCTCTCCCTCAGCTTTTCGACAACCGTTTTCCAGCACAATGGGCTGTCAACCAATTAAAGAATGTTCAGTTAATCTCTAATCGCTGCCTTTCAGTGATATTAATTTTAATTTGCTTATCATCACAACCTAAATATAGGCACTTTGAGATATTGGAGATCAGCATTAAGCTAGCTTCCATTTATTAATTTTCAAGTTGCCAATCATCAGGAGGGAAATAATCGGCAATATTTTCTTTTTCATTCTCTCTTACGTTTTGTAGCAGCACTCGAGAACAAAAAGAGAATCAGAAAACCACCTGTAGTCGACTCATCATCACAGCCCCACCAATTAAAATTGGGTCCCAATTAATCATCTGAATACTACATTAAGGCAGTTTGGGGGCGTTAACTCATTGAACTAAGTGAGATTTACTTATGAGTACACACATGTAGGATCAGGATGCAGATTAAATAATAGTATACCAAAGGGAGTAGGAGAGACGTTTAAGCCATTTGGGGATGGGGTGGGGTCTTTGGATCTGTTGCACCCGAGGCCTCACCCATCACACCCCAGAGCACCCCATTTTCAGACCCACCACTCAGAGCTCAGCTGGTAGAACAGGAGTCTCTTAGGCTGGATCTAGACACATCAAAAGAGAGTTTCAGGAAAACATGTTCAAAACTTCATAAAGGGAAATCACGTTGGCAAAAGACGGGACCCATCTGGTGTGACAGTGTTAATAACGCAGATGAAGTGCTTTTTCTTTGCCAGTGTAGCTGAGTCCTTAGTCTCAAGGTTATGGGTTTGAGCCCCACAGTGGGCAAAAGATTAATGCATAGCAGAGGGTTGGACTTGATGTTTCTCGTGGTCCCTTCCAACTCTACAATTCCATGATTTTATGATTCTGAGAAAGGAAAGAGAGCTCAATCCAAACAACATCAGCTTCTGTATGAAGAGATGAGGATTCCCATTGTTTAGAAATCTATATTGTACGCTACTCTGAAAAGGTAAGCTGTGGAGATGAAAATGTCAGGGACACCATTTGTTTTTCTGCCATGTTGCTTGGTGCTTTGCTTGGTCTCTATTCATTCCGTTCTGTCTGCTTCGCTTCTCCAGACCTACCCACCTCACAATTTTCTCATTTTCTTTCTGCTACTCAAGCTTTGTCACACTTCCCAAAGTGCCAGAAGGCCTTTCCCTAGTGCAGGGGCATAATGGGGGCTGGAGCCTCTGCTTCAGGATCTGTCCTTCCAGTGAGCACTCAGGGCTGATTTCCTTCAGAATGGAGAGGTTTGATCTTCTTGCAGTCTATGGGACTCTCAAGAGTCTCCTCCAGCACCAGAATTCAAAAGCATCAGGTTTAGGCCCTGAAATCTCAGGATCTGGGATGCTCCCAGCAACTCTAGAGCTGCTCCACCATATTGTGGGAGAGGGCAGTTTGTTGCAGAGGCGAAAACCTGCAAACTAATTCTTCCTGTTTTAAATGGGAAGTGTGCTCCCCAGTGCAGCACAAATCCTTAAAACAGAGTATGAAATGGTGAAATCTGCTATGATTAAATGGGCACAAGATGTTGGACATAACATTATGTTTGCTGATTGGGAACCGTTGTGGCCCACAGGTATGAAATTCACTGCATGCAATGCCTTAAGAGAGAATATTATGAAAATGATATACAGGTGGTACATGACCCCAGTCAAGCTTGCAAAAATATATCATTTGCCTGACAATAAATGTTGGAAATGTAAAGAAACTGAAAGTACATTCTTTCACCTTTGGTGGACATGCCCAAGAATTAAGGCTTTCTGGGAAATGATCTATAATGAAATGAAAAAGGTATTTAAATATACTTTTCTGAAGAAACCAGAGGCCTTCCTTCTGGGCATTGTCGGCCAATTGGTGCCAAAGAAGGACAGAACGTTTTTTATGTATGCTACAACAGCAGCAAGAATACTTATTGTAAAGTATTGGAAGACACAAGAACTACCCACTTTGGAAGAATGGCAGATGAAGGTGATGGACTATATGGGATTGGCAGAAATGACTGGCAGAATCCGAGACCAGGGAGAAGAGTCGGTGGAAGAAGATTGGAAGAAATTTAAAGATTATCTACAGAAATATTGTAAAATTAACGAGTGTTAGAATGATGTTGGATTGAAATTAAGTGGTTTCCAGCTGTAATGCTTTAAGAGAATATGAAAAAAAAGGATTATAAATAGGTAACAATATAATGGTAAGGATTTGCTGAACTAACAATTTGGGATGGAATACAAAAAAGGGGGTATGAGGAGGTCCGGGAAACAAGTTAAAAGAAAACAAGTAATTGAAAATGTATGTGTGTGTTTTTTCTTTTTTTTAAAAAAAAAGTTTCTTTATTCTGTATTTTTGTTATTCTGTTTTTTCTTTTTTTATTTTATTGTAATATTATAAAAAATCTTAATAAATATCTGTCAGCGCTGCCCAAGGTCCCAGCTCACACAAGACCAACGCTGCTTCTTCCTCAAGTTAAAAAGTCTTTATTGAAGTTCAGTTTCATTTCCAGACGCGCAGCGCGCAACGCTACGTCTATGCCTCAGACCGTAGAAGTCCCATCTGAATCTCCTCCCCCCTGACACCAGCTTAAGATTCTAGCCTTACTCCACCTCTTCCTTTGTTCCTTCTTTCTCTGGGTCCTCCTGCTAGTCGGAGTCTCAGCCCTCCTCGATTCTTCTGACGCTGAGTCCGCCGACTCGTCTGCCCCCCTCCTTCGGGCCTTAGGACCTGGCTCCCAATCCGGGTTTTCTGCTGTCCCGCGCTCCTCCACATTTGAACTTGGCGCGCGCGCGCAGCCTCCCACTTTCCTTCTGACCGTTACACTTGTGTCACTGCTCCCCCTTTCGGGGAGGCTAGCTGGACCTGGCCTTCCCTCCGTCTCCCCACTCCCCGATGGAGGAGAAGCTGGTCCTGACTCACGTGACTCTTCCCCCCCACTGTGCTCTGGTGGGGGAACTGGCCCTACTCCTCCGCTACTCCTTTGGGACTCCCCTCTGGTTCCTTGTTTAAGGATCGTCCCCCCTGGGACTCGCCTCGCCCTTACCATAGGCGCCCCCTCCTGGGAATCTTCTGATTCGCTGGAGAAGCTCATGGAATCTCTCGGGCCACTGTCATATTCCCCTACGCTCCCCTCGGATTCCTCTCCTCCGCTCTCTATTTGCTCTCTCCCCTGCTCTTCTGCTCCTGAGCCTCTGACAATATCTTATAAAAAAAAACAAATCCTTAAAACAGAGGGGGATGGGGGAACATGAAGAATAAGGCTGCAACCCCGAGATGGAGCACTGCTCTTTAGAAACCACTTGGGGCGTGTGAATCTGTAGCGCTGGGGTTGCCAAACTTTTCAGGCCAGCGGGCACATTTTTGAATTTTGAGAGAGTTCTGGGGCTACCGGTCAAATTAGGGGACCTCATGATGTGTCTGGGCCTGGGGACAGAGCCATAATGAAGAGATGGATCCATAGGGCAGGACCAAGAAGGTTAGCAGAGGCGTGCTCCACCCTTTGACATCATATACCCAGTGCCGGATTTACATACAGTGGTACCTCGGGTTACAGACGCTTCAGGTTACAGACTCCGCTAACTCAGAAATAGTACCTCGGGTTAAGAACTTTGCTTCAGGATGACAGCAGAAATCACACGACGGCAGCAGCGTGAGGCCCCATTAGCTAAAGTGGTACCTCAGGTTAAGAACAGTTTCAGGTTAAGAATGGACATCTGGAACGAATTAAGTTCTTAACCTGAGGTACCACTGTATAAGCTAAACAAGCTATAGCTTAGGACCCCACCCTCTTGCCCCCCCCCCAATATACTTCTTCTTAATTGTATTTCACTATTAATATACTTAGGGACGCGGGTGGCACTGTGGGTTAAACCACAGAGCCTAGGACTTGCCGATCAGAAGGTCGGCAGTTCGAATCCCTGCAACAGGGTGAGCTCCTGTTGCTTGGTCCCTGCTCCTGCCAACCTAGCAGTTCGAAAGCACATCAAAGTGCAAGTAGACAAATAGGTACCGCTCCGGCGGGAAGGTAAACGGCATCTCCGTGGGCTGCTCTGGTTCGCCAGAAGCGGCTTAGTCATGCTGGCCACATGACCCGGAAGCTGTACTCCGGCTCCCTCGGCCAATAAAGCGAGATGAGCACGGCAACCCCAGAGTCAGTCACGACTGGACCTAATGGTCAGGGGTCCCTTTACCTTTACCTTTATTAATATACTTCTTCTTAATTGTATTTCAGTTCAACAATAACTTTGATAAAACACATATTTTGTTATGTGCAAGTGGCTTTGGATACCTATTAGGTCCATAAATTACCATATAGCATATATTCAACACAAAAAACAGTGACAATTTGTTGTTGACAAAGGACAGCTAGACATATAAAAGGCTCCATTACCTTCAGTAGCTTAGGACCTCATCAAACCTAAATCCGGCCCTGCATATACCCCAACTCAGATACTTCCTGATGTGGAATTACCTCCATCACATTCTCCTGTCAGTGTGGAATAAACCGGATGCTGGGTTGACACCAAGGATGCAGAGACCCCATTTTCGGAGAGAAGAGACCTAGCAAGTCCCTCCAATTCGGAATAGGGTCTACTTGTTTGCCCAGTCCTGTGGCTATGACTGCTTGCCCTGCCAAGTGCAATCCCCACCCCATCCTTCAAACAGGTGGCACACAAGGAATGTCATTTGCTGGATCAATCCCTTCACTTGGACCTAGCCATGCATCTATTGTACTGCTCTGATTTTGCACATTAAAAAGTTTGGCAGAAACCAAGCTGAGAGTTTGAGTTCTTCGTCCAGCAGTGAGGGCACGACAACATGTAGCAAAGGCAGCTCCATTTGAGCCCTCCACATGCTTTCAGGAGGGACTGGGTCCCTAGGGTTTTTGTTTTGTTTTCTCCACTAAAATAATATATTCGCTTTTTATCCTTGCCAAGTTCCACACTTGGGGACCATAGGCAATTGCCTTGTGCTTAATTTAAGTTCCCTTCAAGGCAGGGTCTTACTCACCAGCCATCAATATTGATGCACCCAGACATTTCCACCCATGATTTATTTCTGTTTCCCAATAAGAATCAGAATTCAATATTGCTTGGGAATAAGAGCTATAAAACTTCCATATGCTGCCTGTGGTTTCAGGAGACAAACATCCCCCTTTATCTACTTAATCTTGTCTGCGGTAATAAAGGAGACAATGAATTATTAAAAGTAATGGACGGATAAGAGAGTTCAGATGACAACAGCTACAAGTTGCTGCTTCTGCTATCAGTAAAGCTAAAAATGAAGACCTCGTGACAGCTCGTCTCAGCTTGTGACCCACCTAGGCTACTGTCCAACTGTAGCCACAATGGACAGTGCATATCCACACACCTTCCTGGCTGCTTACGGCCACATTCATACATTTAAAGCACTATGATACCACTTTACCATAGCCATGCCTTCCTCACAAGAATTCTGGGAGCTGTAGTTTGCAAAGAGAGCCAAGAGTTGTTTGGAGACCACTATTCCCTTGCAGAGCTGATATTCAGAGACTTCCCTGTGAAGACTGTTAAACCACTCCGGGAATTCAAGCTCTGGGAGGGAAAGAGAGGTCTCTGAATGACTCTCAGCAAGCTTAACAAACAACAGCTGAGAAAGGGTTGTTTTCAGAGGTCCTATCACCTGTCCTTCCCTCATCAGAGGCTGGATTTGTGGCCTTTGGGGAGGGGGTATTTTCAGCCACTGAGTCAGAACTTTCTTTCCAGGAAAGAGTGTTGACATTTCCATTCCACCTTAAGGAGCAGACGTATGGAATTGTTGCGTGTCACATGTCTGTTTACATTCCAGCACAGCTTGCTGGGAGCTTCCATTGTGTATAGCTTTTGCTGTTCTCTCTGAGATGACAAGCGAGAGAGATGACATGTTTCTTTGTCCTAATTTATGATTAATAAATCTGTAGTTGTAGTATGCTTCCACAAGCCTCACGCCTATTCTGTGGGAGCAGTTCAATCTGCTGATAGTGTGCCCTGGCTCAGAAGCCCGGGTCACTGATTTATGTTGGAGCAGAGGCGATGGTCTTCGCAGCGGGAAGGAGACGGCTCAGCCAGGGCTAGCCAGCTTACAACCCGGCCCTCTGCATGCCAACAAAGAGTGGTTGGCACCTTCACTTCTTCCTGTCTTTCAGGAAACAATGTGCAATGGTTCAGTTTCAGAATGCTTTTGAGGGATGAGTATTTTATATTGCTGTGTCCCATCCCTCCCCACCTGCTTTCTCTCTCTGTGTGTACACATTTCCATTTACTTCAGCTCCACTGTGCTTATGCTGGTATTTGAAGCTGTGTGTACACGACATTAGCTACAATCTACATACATCCTGTGGTTTCTTGAGAAACACTCGTGTTTGATGCTTCCTCCCTTCAAACCAGTTCTCACTGAATTTGAAAACATAAGCTGCTGTTAATAATAATTATTATTTATACCCTGCCCATCTGGCTGGGTTTCCCCAGCCACTCTGGTCAGCTTCCAACAAAATATTAAAAATGCATTAAAACATCAAACATTAAAAACTTCCCTAAACAGGGCTGCCTTCAGATATCTTCTAAAAGTCAGATAGTTGTTTATTTTCTTCACATCTGATGGGAGGGAATTCCACAGGGCAGGCGCCAAAACCGAGAAGGCTCTCTGTCTGGTTCCCTGTGACTTGGCTTCTCGCAGTGAGGGAACCGCCAGAAGGCCCTCAGCACTGGACCTCGGAGTCCGGGCCAAACGATGGGGGTGGAGATGCTCCTTCAGGTATACTGGGCCGAGGCCGTTTAGGGTTTTAAAGGTCAGCACCAACACTTTGAATTGTGCTTGAAAACATACTGGAAACCAATGTAGGTCTTTCAAGAGCGGTGTTATGTGGTCTTGACAGCCGCTCCCAGTCACCAGTTTAGCCACCGCATTCTGGATTAGTTGTAGTTTCCAGGTCACCTTCAAAGGTAGCCCCACTTAGAGCGCATTGCAGTAGTCCAAGCAGGAGATAACCAGAGCATGCACCACTCTGGCAAGACAGTCAGCGGGCAGGTAGGGTCTCAGCCTGCGAACCAGGTGGAGCTGGTAGACAGCTGCCCTGGATACAGAATTGACCTGTTCCTCCATGGACAGCTGTGAGTCCAAAATGACTCCCAGGATGCGCACCTGGTCCTTCAGGGACACAGTTACCCCATTCAGGACCAGGGAGTCCTCCACACCCGCCTGCCCCCTGTCCCCCCAAAACAGTACTTCTGTCTTGTCAGGATTTAACCAATTGGAATCGTTGATTACATTTTAATTCTTGCTGGAGCCAGGGATTAAAAGGGTCCCGGCATGCAGCCTCCCCCCCCCCACCAAAAAAACAAACCCTCATAACAAGTGAATTGGAGTTCAGCAGCAGGAAACAAATCTGGTAGTGTACATCTGGTGAAGACAGCCCTGTGCCTTCACTGGTGCCCACAGCAACTTTAAATGCAGCAAGTGGAAGCTGCCTTGCTGCATTTTAAGCCACTGAAGTGTACATAACCTATCTTTAAGCTTCTTCAGTTTTTTAAAATGTTGGGTTGGATTTATATTTTCCTAATACATATGGTTTTCGTGGTTGCTAGCTGCCTTGTGCACCTTTTTTAAAGAAGAAGTGAAACCTAAATGATGATGATGATGTTTATTATAATATTAGGATATTTGCCACATTTCTCTTCCTTCAGAGAGCTCAGAGCAGTGTGTCCTAGCAACCCCATGATACAGCTTTAACGTTCTTATCCCACCTTTCCAAAATATCGAGATACAACCCAATATTCAAATAGAGTGTACGAGTGTCCTACTTTACCCGAGACAGTCCTCTGTTTGAAGGGAGGTCTGGTCCATCACCAGTATAAAGAACCATATGACATCAACAGTGAGCACCTAGGCAACAGATTGAGCAGCCAGCACAGGTCATCTGGCCACAGCTTTCCTGACTATGGTGAAACACATTGTAGTGCTACTTATATTACATTGATAGTCAAAATTTAGAACCACATACATTTTGCTGATATGTAAGCAACCGCCTTATACTCAAACAAAAATAAAAACACAGAATTGTGCTCTATCACAGTATCAATAATAAAACCATTTCCTATTATCCTATCAACTATGACTCAAGGCAGACCAGCTAAAAAAAGTGGTGCTTTTTTTTCCATAATCACCTACAAATCCAAAGGGGGTAGTATTCACAGTAATAGCCCATATGGTGGGATGGAACCGCTCTCCGCACACCAGCATCACTGCAACGTACCTGGAAAAGGTGAAACAGGGCAGTGGCAAAGTCAATTCTGTATGGGCTCACTGGAAGGAGTGCCAGATCAGCTCCGCTGGTGTGCTTGTGCAGCCCATACCTTGCTCCTACCCTGGCTCCAGCCCTGTCCAGGTACGCTGCAATGATGCCAATCAGAAGGCACAACCACGTTTCGAAGCCCTAGAAATAACCTTTGCTGGAACCATCATGCCAAATAAGGACTTAACCCAGGTGATTCTGCTCCAACACCCTATCCATGACATGGCATTGGCAAAGAAGAAGAAGAAGAAGAGGAGGAGGAGGAGGAGGAGGCGGAGGAGGAGTTTGGACTTGATATCCTGCCTTTCACTCCCCTTAAGGAGTCTCAAAGAGGCTAACAATCTCCTTTCCCTTCCTCCCCCACAACAAACACTCTGTGAGGTGAGTGGGGCTGAGAGACTTTAAAGAAGTGTGACTAGCCTAAGGTCACCCAGCAGCTGCATGTGGAGGAGCGGGAAATCAAACCCGGTTCACCAGATTACGAGTCCACCGCTCTTAACCACTACACCACGCCGGCTGAAGACCACTAAGACTGAATTTGGTAAATTAGTACCTATTACATAGCTATATGTGCAGCAGTGCCCTAAACAATTTCTTAATCATTTCCCAGCCTGGCATTTCTCCACTACAAATTGTGGCTTGATGCTTCCCCTCTACACCACAGGGTTTCAAACGCTTGTCTTCAGACAAAAGTCAGGTGGGGAGGTCTCTAAGCACTCTTCCAACACCCTGCTGTTTCTCTGCTCTATATTCTGTCCTCCCCAAGTTGCTTTGCTTTTTAATCATAGGTGTCAGGACACAGTTGCACACATCAGTGTGGAGAATAAAGTTCAGCTCCTTGGAAAGTCATTTTTTGAGGTGCTTACAGTGGAGTGCCGTATAGTTAAAGCCATGGTTTTCCCAGTAGTAATGTATGGAAGTGAGAGCTGGACCATAAAGAAGGCTGATCATCAAAGAATTGATGCTTTTGAATTATGGTGCTGGAGGAGACTCTGGAGAGTCCCATGGACTGCAAGAAGATCAAGCCTATCCATTCTTAAGGAAATCATCCCTGAGTGCTCACTGGAAGGACAGATCCTGAAGCTGAGGCTCCAATACTTTGGCCACCTCATGAGAAGAGAAGACTCCCTGGAGAAGACACTGATGCTGGGAAAGATGGAGGGCACAAGGAGAAGGGGACAACAGAGGGCGAGATGGTTGGACAGTGTTCTCGAAGCTACCAGCATGAGTTTGACCAAGCTGTGGGAGGCAGTGGAAGACAGGAGTGCCTGGCGTGCTCTGGTCCAGGGGGTCACGAAGAGTCGGACACGACTAAACGACTAAACAACAACACAGTGGAGTGTCTGCTGAGGCCCACAGGTCAAGCAGCTGCATTGCAAGTTTAAAGAGGATGAAACATTTGAAACCATAAGCAGCAGCTGAAAGACCACGTCACATACCCAGTTTGCTCTCTCAGGTAGCCAACTGGACAAAGATGACGTCCGAGAAGGCTGCTGCATAAATGATGTGCCAGCACCAAGAGGATGCTGCTGCAAACAGCACAACCCATATCCAGGAACAAGGAGACATGTATCAGAGCTGTTCCTCCTAAATGCAGGGCGAAGGCCACCTATTGTTTTAAAGGGCATAGCCACCAGGAAGATCTTTCAAAGGCAGGCTGAAATTTGAAGCTATCGCTTAATATGGAGGTAGGATCGCAAGTGCAGCATGCAGCCTAGAACCAGATTTAGGTTTGCTGATCTGAGCTACTGAAGGTAATGGGGCCCTTTATATGTCCAGCTGTCCTTTGTCAACAACAAATTGCCCCTGTTTTTTGTGTTGACTATATGCTATATGGTAATTTATGGACCTAATAGGTATATAAAGCCATTTGCTGATGACAAAATATGTATTTTATCAAAGTAATTGTTGAACTGAAATACAATTAAGAAGTAGTATATTAATAGTAAAATACAATTAAAAAGAAGTATACTTGGGGGGGCAAGAGAGTGGGGCCCTAAGCTATAGCTTGTTTAGCCTATACATAAATCCGGCACTGATGCAGCCAAGGGCATGGGACATGCCCAATGACATTTTTTTACTTGTTTCCTTTAATTGCAGGCCCCCGTGCTGTCTTTAAAACTTGTCTCCGATTTCAAAAGAGGTTTTCTAGGTTGTGTGCTATTAGAGCAATTCAAGCCCGAACCTCCCTTGAGCATAATTTCCATAATAGCCAATCAGGGTTTGCCATTGCCCTAGTACCATGATGTTGAGTGAAGGAGATCACCAGTGTTGAAGCAATGGTTCTTCAACATCAACTTCGTTGGACTGGTCATGTTGTGCGGATGCCCGATGATCGTCTTCCAAAGCAACTACTCTAATCCAAACTTAAAAATGGAAAGCGTAATGCTGGTGGTCAACAAAGAGGTTTAAAGACTGACTCAAGGCAAATCTTAAAACATGTAGTATAAACACCAACAATTGGGAAACACTGGCCTGCAAGTGCTCCAATTGGAGAACAGCCTTTACCAAAGGTGTCATGGGCTTTGAAGACACTCGAACTCAGGACGCAAGGGAGAAACGTGCCAAGAGGAAGGCACGCTTGGCAAATCCACACCGTGATCAATTCCCGCCCGGAAACCTATGTGCCCACTGTGGAAGGACGTGTGGATCCAGAATTGGCCTCCACAGTCACTTACGGACTCATTGTTAAAACCGTGTTTATGGAAGACAATCTTACTCGGCTACGAGAGGTCGCAAAAGAAGAGTGAAGGAATGGGTGGCTCATGAAAGCTTTTGGCAATGCAAAACTGCAAGCATTTGAATCATTCTATCAAACTAGGAGGCTTGTGTGTAAGACTGATGTAGTTGGGTGGAGTATAATAATAATCATTTATTATTTCTACTCCGCCCATCTAGCTGGGTTTCCCCAGCCACTCTGGGCAGCTCCCAACAGAATATTAAAAACACAATAAAACATCAAACATTAAAAACTTCCCTAAACAGGGCTGCCTTCAGATGTCTTCTAAACATCAGATAGTTGTTTATTTTCTTGACTTCTGATGGGAGGGCGTTCTACAGGACAGGCTCCTCTACCGAGAAGGCCCTCTGCCTGGTTCCCTGTAACCTCACTTCTTTTAGTGAGGGAACCCCCAGAAGGCTCTCAGAGCTGGACCTCCTTCAGGTATACTGGGCCGAGGCCGTTTAGGGCTTTAAAGGTCAGCAAAATGTATGCAAAATGTAGGAAACTGAAAGACAATCTGGATGTTGCAGCAACAGGAGAGAATCTGCAATTGTTGGTATATTTTGATGTGGTAGCAGAAGAATGAGGTGGCCTGGCCTAGGAAGCAACGTTTTGAAGCTATAGCACAAAAGGCTAACACCATTTTAAGAACTTTCCATCCAAGATGAAGGAAATAATCATTCGGCTGGATTCTGCTCTTTGAAACAAAATAATGGTTTGCTTGTTGTTTCTGGGTTCTTTAAGCATGACTACCTGGAGTGATGTTTTTATTTATTTTTTAAGAACCAAAGTATTTTTACTAGCCATCCCAGTCTCTGCCAAGAGGTTCATGAGATCCCAAGGGGTCTTGGCACTCAACTAGGGTCTGTTTTCCTTTGGGGAAAATGAGGCACAGCAGAGCCTAAAGTCTTTGAAATACGATTTCTCTGCACATGTTTACACCAGAAACTTTCAGTGGAGAGAGATTTCGCCGCATTCCCATCTCAGGAGGAGTCTGTCCTTCGTGGCGGACCAGCACTGGATTCCCAGATGTCTCCCAGCTTTGCCTTCAGCCATCCTGCCAAGATGGCCTCTGCCTGGAGTTCTGGATCTACTTATTCTCTTCTCGCTCCAAGCAATTCCTCATCTGTCTGCTCACCTTGCTTACCCAGACCTCTGTTTTTCAAAAGGGGCACGTTTTACCTGTGTGACATCACGCCTCCTGTAATTCTCCCCTCCCAATTCTGCTATTGATTTAACCAACACACACAGTGCTATTTTTCTAGGAAAAGAAGTGATGTAACTCAACATGAGCGTCTCCCTTGTTCTCTTATAATGCCAATGGCGCCCACCTGAGAGGTGCCAGAACTGAGTTCCAGCGAGTTGCAGCTGGAAAAAAGCCCTGAACACACAGCACCTGCATGGTCAATTGTTCTTTAATGTCCCAGCACTTAGTTCTCCTTGTGTTCTTAATGGCATCGCCATCAGTGATCTCCTGAACAGTAGAACTGG
The DNA here is from genome assembly GCF_027172205.1 of Podarcis raffonei. Lineage (NCBI taxonomy): Eukaryota > Metazoa > Chordata > Lepidosauria > Squamata > Lacertidae > Podarcis > Podarcis raffonei. The sequence continues at coordinate 7,306,193 of NC_070607.1, read as the reverse complement.
TTCGGCGCATATTTTAAATCAGGTGTAAGCAACCTTTTTCAGCCATGGGCCGGTCCACTTTTGGGGACATCTGGGGACACTTTTTTTTGTTTTTTTTGTTTTTTGAAGCTGAGTAGCAACAGGGAGTCAGTAGTGGAGATGGTGAGGCAAAAGACCCTGGGCCCAAGCACACATGCATATTGTATAAAGGTGCAATGCCCTTCTTTCGCACCTTGTGAAACATAAATGTGCAGAATTTGTAAAAAACTGGGCAACAGCTGCCTGCCTACAACTCCCGGGCCTCCCCCGATCAGTCAAAACAAAGGGGGAAGGGGGCAGGAGATCTGTACCGCCGGACGTCCCTGATTCCCCTTTGGCAGTGGCAGTGGCAGCGGCAGTCAGAAAGCCCGGAGCCAGCCTGAAAGTGCAGTTGGCTCTAGCTGGCTTCAGGAGCTGCTCGCTGCCGTGGCGCCTGCCATTTTTCCTCGCTGCAAGTTCCGGCAAGGAAAAATGGCGGGCACCATGGCAGTGGGCAGCAAGCAGCTCCTGGAGCCAGCCAGCGCCAACTGCACTACCAGGCTGGCTCCGGGCTGCTGAGGCTGTTGCTGCCACGGTTCCCAGGGACAGATTTGCAAATCCGGGGACTATCCCTGGGAACCGGGGACATCTGGTAACCCTACCTCAGACCATGTGGTGGGCCAGACTATATTTGGGGGGGAGGGAATGAACAAATGCCTATACCCCACAAATAACCCAGAGTTGCATTTTAAATAAAAGCACACATTCTACTCATGTAAAAACACTCTGATTCCCGGACCGTCCGCGGGCTGGATTGAGAAGGCGATTGGGCCGCATCCGGCCCCCGGGCCTTAGTTTGCCTACCCCTGTTTTAAATCTAACGTCTGGCATCTTCGCGTAGTATCTAAAGTCCATCATTTATTAATTTCTAACATTCACTAACTCTTAGCTGTTATGGGTTCCCTTGCACCCCCAGACTCTGTTGCCCCAGATCCGTAACAGTATTTAACGCTCAGGATTTTTCTTCACCATCTGTATGTGATGAGGGATACTAACAATTCCTGATAATTATATTGCGCCAAGTACAAAGTGAGAGGCTGCATTGAAAATCACAGATTTCATTGGGGGAATTTTGTGGCTGTCTGCAGCCCTGGCCTGCTCCAAGCAAGGCTGGGGTGTGAATTAATGCTTTAATTATCTAAGAATCTTCCCCAAAGGCCACATTCTCCATTTTAATTTGGACTGCGGTGGAATACACCAGCTCTTTCCCCTTCTTGATCTTGTCATCTGTAACGCTGGAAACATCCCTGAGGGAGGAAGAGCAGGACACAAACGAATGAAGCTCTTTTATAAATGCTGAGAAATGTTGCAAAATGAGAGAGAGAGAGAATGGGGAAGAAGGAGCGATTTCTGATGTGACATGTCCACATAGTGGTGTCATTTGGTAATTTTAGCCTCTGGACTTGATAAGTCTTATGCAGCTGTCACCTCCCACACCTTAGGGGCACCAAGCGCCAGGATACTTGGGCTGAAGAAATTTAGGATGAGAGAGTGCTAATGAGTATTGTGGGATTGGTCAGATGGAAGGGCTTGGGGCATGGACGTAGCCAAGATTTTGGTTAGGGTGGAGCAGGCCTTTTGTTAGGAGGGCAAAACCTCAGTTTGCTATGTATTATGATTGAATTTTATCGATTATGGGGGGCAGCTGCCCCCTGCCCCCTCCCACTTGGCTAGGCCCATGGCTTGGGGTGCTAAGCCTCCTCAGACCTTTGTGTTGACGTCTGCCACCTGGACTAGTGAAGTGTGTGTTATTCTCTCAGACAAAGACTGTATTGATGGATATGTTAGGAGGCAATGTAAGTTGAATGGTTAAGATGTGCAAAAACCATTGTGAACGTTCTTCAGGTCTCATAGGGAATTAATTATTTTTAATTGATTGATTGAATTTATATACCACCCTATACCGGGAGGTCTCAGGGCGGTTCACAGAACAAAATCAGAATTAAATGTAATTAGTAGTAGTAGGGACACAGGTGGTGCTGTGTGTTAAACCACAGAGCCTAGGACTTGCCAGTCAGAAGGTTGGTGGTTCGAATCCCCGTGACAGGGTGAGCGCACGTTGCTCAGTCCCAGCTCCTGCCAACCTAGCAGTTCGAAAGCACACCCAAAAGTGCAAGTAGATAAATAGGTACCACTCCGGTGGGAAGGTAAATGGCGTTTCCATGCGCTCCTCTGGTTCACCAGAAGCGGCTTAGTCATGCAGGCCACATGACCTGGAAGCTGTACGCCGGCTCCCTCGGCCAATAAAGCGAGATGAGCGCTGCAACCCCAGAGTCGGTCACGACTAGACCTAATGGACAGGGGTCCCTTTACCTTTACCTTACATGCATAAAAATTAAGTACTTAAAAGGTTGGGCATCCATTTTATACATTTATTTTCTCCGCAACAGTAATCTCTGCATTTTTTCTCTGCTTTCCACAATCTCAGACAAAACAGCTCTTCCGTTATCTAATCAACAAACAGCATTAAGTAATTCATCTTCTATTTAATTGTATTCATCACACAATATACAAAACTGCCTACATAATAAATCCTCTCCATTCCCCAAAATAAGATATTAACCAGTTTTATGTTGTGCTTATTTAATATTTGGCCAAAGGGACTGCCTGCTTTATTGGTAATGTTCCTGTGATGTTCAATTAGTAGCATTTTTGCTTCCTGGCTTCTGTGATATATAATTACACAATACACAAAACTGTAGACACCATATAAGTTGCCAGGCATGTAGCAAATTTTCCGAAACAGTATTTATACCCATCTGGTGATGGATTCAGACGGGAAGTTGGATTTTGGTGCACAGGCAATTCCATTGCTACATGATCATTTTTCTCTCTTTGCAATTGTGTGGAGCGTAGCACAAGCTTGCATTTTATACAGGTTTTATTTAGGCTTACCCAGATTTCCCAGGCTGTACAGTACTGCCAGTCACTGCTCCCTGAAAAGCCCAGGTGGTTTAAACCACTGTGCTGCTTGCAGTTGCCGGTCAGAAGGTCGGCAGTTCGAATTCCCGCGACAATGTGAGCTTCCGTTGCTCGGTCCCTGCTCCTGCCAACCTAGCAGTTGAAAAGCATGTCAAAGTGCAAGTAGATAAATAGGTGCCGCTCCAGTGGGAAGGTAAATGGCGTTTCTGTGCCCTGCTCTGGCTTCACCAAAAGCAGCTTAGGCATGCTGGCCACATGACCCAGAAAAACTGTCTGCGGAAGTGGACAAACGCCAGCTCCCTCGGCCTATAAAGTGAGATGAGCACCACAACCCCAGAGTTGTTTGCAACTGGACTTAACTGTCAGCGGTCCTTTACCTTTTTACCTAGATTTCCCAGACCGTAGAGTACTGCCAGTCACTGCTCCCTGAAAGCAGTTTGAAAGCACCTCAAAGTGCAAGTAGATAAATAGGTACCGCTCCGGCGAGAAGGTAAACGGCATTTCCGTGCACTGCTCTGGTTCGCCAGAAGCGGCTTAGTCATGCTGGCCACATGACCCGGAAGCTGTACGCCGGCTCCCTCGGCGAGATGAGCGCCGCAACCCCAGAGTCGGCCACGACTGGACCTTTACCTTTTACTGCATATCAAGGGAGAACTCTTTTATATATATATGTTTTGTTTATTTTCAATTTTACAACATTTGCACGCACACACACACACATTTTAAAATCCCTACATTTAACATTGACTTCCCTTCCCCACCTTCCATGGTTCGTTTCAGTTTTCCTTTGCTGCTGCATATTCTAATTGTTCCTTATTCTTTCTCTGTCCATTCTTTCTCAGTTTATTTTTATTGCTAAATTTATTCCGATCCTATGGATGTTTTGAGTTATTTACAATAATTTTTCAAATATTCCATACTTCCCCCCCCCAGTCTTCTTTAAAGAAAGGGGGGTAAAAAAAAAAAAGGTAAAGGACCCCTGGACGGTTAAATCCAGTGAAAGGCAAATATGGGGTTGCAGCACTCATCTCACTTTCAGGCCGAGGGAGCTGGTGTTTCTCCACAGACAGCTTTCCAGGTTATGTGGCCAGCATGACTAAATGCTGTTTACCTTCCCACCACAGCGGTACCTATTTGTCTACTTGCACTGGTGTGCTTTCGAACTGCTAGGTTGGCAGGAGCTGGGACAGAGCAACGGGAGCTCACCCCATCACTGGGATTTGAACTGCCAACCTTCTGATCGGGGGTTTAGACCACAGCACCAAATCTTATCTAAGTGGTGTCATTAATAAAATCAGTGTAATATTATAAGATGAAAAATAAGAACTTCTGAAAGGGGCACTGTGCATACAGGCATATGCATAGGATTCTCTCTCCGTATAAAAGTCAAGGTCGCATCCATCTGGAAAGAGATCTCAACTTTGTGTGTACAATTGTACACATAGGGGTTCTCTACAGTTCTGACAAATATATTTAGACTGGGGTAGTGCCTGCCACCACCGTATTATGCCCACCCCTTCCACCCGACACACATATTCACTATGATAATGGGTCATCTGAAAGAGGACACTTTCCATTTTTTAGGTAAACACCTGTCATAGAAAGTGGTCTGATACCTGTGGTACTTTGTTGACAGCACTTTGCTGGGGAGAGTGTGAAAACACTCATTGTGTGGATTCCAACATCATCCTTGTATGCCTTCAAAAACAAGAGAAAGACTGAATACAGTCATACCTTGGTTTTCAAACGGCTTAGTTCATGAACAACTTGGAACTTGGACGGCACAAACCCGGAAGTAGGTGTTCCGGTTTGTTAACTTTGCCTCGGAAGCTGAACGTCCAGTGTGGCAGAGGCAGAGGCGGTGGACATGCTGTGCACGTGGGGACAGGCCGAGCTGCCCCCGGGGGCAGGCCAAGCGTCCCAGGGGCACAGCTTCTGTGACGAGCATTCTAGGGGGGCACCACAGTAATGTCACACACACACACCCCTCAGGGATGACACCCGGGGCGGACCGCACACACCCCTTCCTCCACCAGTGTCCGCAGCTTCCTTTTATATATATGAGGTAAAGGTAAAGGGACCCCTGACCCCTGACAATTAGGTCCAGTCATGACCGACTCTGGGGTTGTGGCGCTCATCTCGTTTTACTGGCCGAGGGAGCCAGCATACAGCTTCCGGGTCATGTGGCCAACATGACTAAGCCGCTTCTGGCGAACCAGAGCAGCGCACAGAAACGCCATTTACCTTTCCGACGGAGCGGTACCTATTTATCTACTTGCACTTTGATGTGCTTTTGAACTGCTAGGTTGGCAGCAGCAGGGGCCGAGTAACGGGAGCTCACACCATCACGGGGATTCGAACCGCCGACCTTCTGATCTGCAAGTCCTAGGCTCTGTAGCTTAACCCACAGCACCACCCGCGTCCAAAAAATGAAAGTAAGAAGGATAAAATAAACTTCAGATTGTTCTCAAAAAATTAAATTTTACACAATATCATATTATTATACTTTGTTTCCTTAATTTCCTTCAGAAAAATATTCTTTAGTTTGTTGTCTGTACATTACAAGAATCATTTAAGGTCTGCCAGGAGGTTTTTGCTATCATACTAAGTTTTCAAATATTCTTTAAATACTGTCACACACCCCTTCCTCCACCAGTGTCCACAGCTTCCAACTGGCTGCAGGAAGCTCCTGCAGCCAATCAGAAGACGCGCCTTGGTTTCCGAACGTTTCGGAAGTGGAATGGACTTCCGGAATGCATTCTGTTAGAAAACCAAGGTACGACTGTACAGGGAATGGGGAAGAAATCAGAATTTGGCTAAGCATTAAGATAAGTGATAAAAACACACATACAACTTATGTGTTTCACTGCTTACCGTATTTTTCGCTCTATAAGACGCACCAGACCACAAGACGCACCTAGTTTTTGGAGGAGGAAAACAAGGAAAAAAATATTCTGAATCCCAGCAGCCAGAACAGCAAAAGGGATCGCTGCGCAGCGAAAGCATCTGGCTTTTGGCTTCTGGGATAGCTGCGCAGCCTGCATTCGCTCCATAAGACGCACACACATTTCCCCTTACTTTTTTGGAGGGAAAAGTGAGTCTTATAGAGCAAAAAATACGGTAATCTGCCAATTGATCTTGATATAAGTGTTGCCTCACTGGGTGATGACATTATTCTAATGAACCAACGTGGCTTCCTACACTTTGTGTAGATCTAAGCCATTGCTAACCAATTAATTTAACACATGCAAAACACACACACACACACACACACAAAGACTAGGCACTCCAGCCCCACTGCTTCCCACAATTCCTTCCCAGATTTATCTCTCCCTAGCCATCCTCACAGCTGACTGACAGCCTTGATGAACTCTTGTTGCAGGCAGCTTCTCTAGGTTCAGAGGGAAAGGTCTTGCTTCACGCAGTATGCGCTGGGCTTTGGGGCTCTCCTCCTGGCCTCCATTTCCCTGCAGGTTCAGCAGACAAGAGATCTCCTTCCAGGTAGGGTCTTGTCACAGAGCTTTTGCAGGTTTCAGACAGAGGCCTCCCCAGCTGACTGTTTTCAACCATCACTTTACACTTTCTCTGCTGGGGTCTCTCTCCCAGTTGACCTCTCCTCCTCCCATTTCTTCTGTTCCCATGGCAACCAGAACCTAGCCAGCAGCCTGGCTTTCATCCTGGATTAATTCGTAGCCAGCCAATCCTTGCACAAGGTTCACCACAGCCCTAAACATTCGTAATTAGAAGTCTGGCTCCCTAGACCCGATACTTGGGACCTCAAACTTGTCTCTTCCCTAAAATGCCCCACCAATCCACACTGGTACACAGGCACAAAATTCCATTGCAGGCAAAGAGATTTGGATGGGTTCTCAGCAACAATGATAGCAATTATTACGATAATCTTTGCCCTGCTCTTAGAGCACCCAAGCCGCTTATATTAAAAGGAATGCAATACATTTAAAATCAAAACTCATAATTTCAAAACAATACAAATGAATCTGAAGGCAACAATCAAATTAAAAAACAGTTTAAAACAGGGGTCAGCAAACTTTTTCAGCAGGGGGGCAGTCCACTGTCCCTCAGACCTTGCAGGTGGGGATGGACTATATTGTTTGAGGGGGGGAATAATGAACGAATTCCTATGCCCCACAAATAACCCAGAGATGCATTTTAAATCAAAGCACACATTCTACTCATGTAAAAACATGCTGATTCCTGGACCATTCGCGGGCCGGATTTAGAAGACAATTGGGCCAGATCCAGCCCCCGGGCCTTAGTTTGCCTACCCATGGTTTAAAACAACAGCAGAAATTGCCCGTCAAAAGCTTGTCAAAAATAAACATGTTTTCGGTTTCAGTCTAAAAAAGACCAGGAACCCAGCAAACCTCCTCCGGGAAGCTATTCTAGAGTCACCAGAAAGAAGGCCCTGTAACTTTCTCACTTGCCTAGCAGTCTGAAATAATTACACTATGAGCAGGCTCTCTGAGGCATATCTTGAAGTTGGTCTGTGTGGAAGCAGACAACCTTTCAGAAGCCCACATCCAAGGCGGGTCTTTAGAGTTGAAAACCAGCACTTTAAAATTGAGCCTAGAAATGAATAGCAGCCAATGGAGATGAAATAAAATTGGAGCTTTATGCTCCAGTTGGTCAGGCACCCAACAAAAATCTAACCACCACATCTCAGAACAAATGATTTTTTTCTGAGCCGTTTGCAAGGGCAGTGCCCCATAGCGAACACTGTAGCAGCCCAATCTGGAAGTAACTTAAGCACTCGATACGATACGATATGATAATCTTTATTGTCACTGTCTCATACAGAACAACGAAATTGAAAAAATCTATATCAGACATTCAAAAACCAACAAGCCTGCTATCCCAGCTATCCCAGCCTGGTTAGCCCCCTAAAAACTCTGATACCCCATAATTAAACAGAATATACTCCCATAGAGACTACCTTACACTGCGTTTAAAACCAAAATCACATTTGAATAGAAACTGTTTCTCAGGCGGCTAGTCCTAGTCTTTATAACCCTGTACCTTCTTCCAGAAGGCAGAAGCTGAAAGAGATCATTTCCGGGGTGCGCACTGTCCTGCAATATCTCTGCAGCTTTCTTATGGCACCTGGAAGCATAGATTTGATCCAAGGTGGGAAGAGTGCACCCAATTATTTTCTCCGCAGTCTTTACAACCCTGGACAGCATTGTTTTTTCCCTGACCGTGCAGCTCCCAAACCACACACAAGCCATACACATTCAGGGCTGTCTTAAGCATATGTGGCGCTGGGGTGCAAACATCCACCCGGTGCCCCCCCCCCAGGTTGCCCAGAATTGTCAACCTTTTTTAGGGGGGCAGCGCATTATGGGCTGGCCATCGAGGTGCGCAGGCAGGGCAGAGCAGGGCACAGAGGAGCGCGAGGAGGTGGCGCTAGGCCGGGCGCCTTGTCGGGTGGGCCCTACGCCAATCCCAGGTGCACAGGAGGGCGGAGTCGGCCAGCCACCTCAGCGCCTCGCTGGCTCGCTTACCCCTGAACTTGCTGCGTAGAGCTGCCCATAGCAGAAGAGCCTGCCACGGCGCTCCAATGGGCGGGCTCTTCCCCAGACTCCAACTCTCGGGGCTCGGACTCTCAGCCTGGTGCCCCTGAGAGCCCGGCGCCCGGGTGCCCAGCACCCCTAACACCTATGGTTAAGACGGCCCTGTAAGCACCAATAGTTTACACCAGGCCCATCTTCTCTGAGAAAGGTCACAACTAATGAATCAACTGAGCAGCCAAGGGAAAAGTCAGACCCCAAGAAGCTTACACAGTTGAGCCTTCAGAGGGAGAGTGGTTACATTACTTTCAGATTAATGAAATGTTTAAAAAAGATTGTAAAATGTGTGGGTATGAAAGTAAAGAATCAAAATTCCAAGTGGGGGTATTGAATAATGAGTATAAAAATCTGTCTAAAATGTATAAAATGTTGCTGGAGTGGCATACAAAAGATGAAGAGGTAAAAGCAGTAATGATACACTGGGCAAGAGACTTTGGTTATAATATACAGTATGATGATTGGATGAAATTATGGAATGAAAGCTTAAAATTTACGGCATGTACTGCGTTGAAAGAAAATGTAATGAAAATGTTCTACAGATGGTATATAACGCCAGTTAAACTGGCCAAAATGTATAAAACATGCAATAAGTGTTGGAAATGTAAAGAAAAAGAAGGTACTTTCTATCATATGTGGTGGGAGTGTAAAAGGGTGAAAGACTTCTGGGAAATGATATACAATGAATTGAAAAAGATGTTGAAATATACGTTCGTTAAAAAACCAGAGGCCTTTCTATTAGGAATGGTAGGAAACGAAATTAATAAGAAACTGTTTCAATATGCAGTGACTGCCGCAAGGATACTTCTGGCCCAAAGATGGAAACAGGAAGAAATTCCAACAGTGAAAGAATGGAGAAGGAAATTGACTGAATATGCAGAATTGGACAAATTGACTGGGAAGATTCGATATCAGAAAGACCAAAAGTTTATCGAGGACTGGGGGAAATTTACAGAATATCTGAAAAATATATGTGATGTACAGACAACGCTTGTTGGTTTTGAAGAGACTCTGTGAGATAGTAAGAAATATTGCAAAAAAGAGAGTAAGAGGAAAAGGAGTTGGGAAAGGCAATATCATGTTTAGAAATGCGTCGACAAATAGAAATTTTACGAAAGATTGACAGAGAAACTGAGGGAAGTCAAAAATTGAAGAATGAGTGCAAAATAATTTGTTGATTGTATAAAACTTGTTTGGAAAATGAATAAAAATTATTTTTTTTAAAAAAAGATAGTTTGCACCAGGCCCATCTTCTCTGAGAAAGGTCACAACTAATGAATCAGCTGAGCAGCCAAGTGAAAAGTCAGACCCCAAGAAGCTTACACAGCTGAGCCTTCAGAGGGAGTGCAAGTGAATCCAAAAGAGGCTGTCAGAACACAAGAACCCCCTCATCAACAGTGCCTCTGTTTTGCTTGGTTTAAGTTCCACCTTGTTCACACTCATCCACTCCACATTACCGACACTGATTTATCACTTCCATTACCTCCCTGGAATCAAATGATGAACATGAGACACCAAACTACACGTCATGGGCTGGGACCTCCTAGCAGAGTGCTGACTCTTTTCTTGAGACCCACCCAATGAGTTATTGCACAGTCATCCTCCACCCACATGGATGAGTTATTTAAAACAATATTCCAGCCACGTCATGTCACTGCAGCTCTTGGGCAAGGGCTGGGGACTCGAATACAGCTAGGAAAACATTTCGAGGGTCCCACAGGTGGGTCAGCTAATGGAGCTTGATACACCATCCTCTTCCTCTTAGCCAGATTTGGTTAAAAGGCTGAGGGCAAAGGAAGTCTCAGCATTGGCAGGAAGGCATACATGCATCTGACTGCTTAGCAGTGAGCCCAGAGAATGGGAACAGGGCAGGAATTATTAATGTATGTTAATCTCTGAAGCAGCCAGGCCAGTCTGGGCTTAAGATCAAAATTAGACCTGGCACTTGCACTGAAAACTCACTTTTGGGAAATGCAAATAGCTGCTGTTGGGGGTGGAGTAATTAGCCAGATTGCAGGTGGCAGGGAGCAGGAGTTTAACCCTTCCCCTTTCCCGCTGTGTTAACTGGTTAGAATTGCTTCTTCAAGTATGCTTTTAGAATTGGGAGGAGAGCTGCAACTGATGAAACCTTTCCTTCCAGTAGATAGAGCAGCTTTGGTGGAGCTATTTTAGTCAGTTACACAGCAGGAGAAGGAAGGGGTTAAACCCTGCCTGCCTGCCTGCCTGCCTGCCTTACATGCAAGGAAGGAAACATTAAACTGTCAGATGTAGCTTGGCCCTTAGCCAGTACCTGGATGGGAACCCTCTGCTCCTTGAGGAAAGGGTGAGGTATAAATGCAACAAAAATTAACAGCTCCCTTCATGCTGAGATTGCCAATGGAAGGAAATTTAGCTAGGACAACTGTGAGCAGGGAATTGAAAGAGGGAAATGTCTTAGGAAACAACAAGGTAGGTTGCCTGCTTTTGCCAGTTTCACAGCTTCCTGCTCCGATATCTTGTCCGCATTGCTTCTTTGTCCCAGTATCCTTTGGTGGCGGCACCTGGAGCACTGGGCACAAACTGGAGAAGTCCTCAAAGGGCTTCCTTAATCATCACCTTTCTGCCTCTTGCAGCAAAACCAACTGAGAGCATTGTGGCACCTTAAAAGGCATTTTATTGTGGAATAATACCTTTTGTTAGTCTGTAGGGACGCGGATGGCGCTGTGGGTTAAACCACTGTGCCGCTTGGGCTTGCCGATCAGAAGGTTGGCAGTTCGAATCCCCGCGATGGGGTAAGCTCCCGTTGCTCAGTCCCAGCTCCTGCCAACCTAGCAGTTTGAAAGCACATCAAAGTGCAAGTAGATAAATAGGTACCGCTCCGGCGGGAAGCTAAGCGGCATTTCCATGCACTGCTCTGGTTTCGCCAGAAGCGGCTTAGTCATGCTGGCCACATGACCCAGAAAAACTGTCTATGGAAGCGGACAAATGCTGGCTCCCTCAGCCTGCAAAGCGAGATGAGCGCCGCAATCCCAGAGTCGTTCACGACTGGACTTAATTGTCAGAGGTCCCTTTACCTTTAAGGTGCCACAAGACTTTTGTTGTTCTTCCACCTTGAGATTGTCCCCTGTTGCAGTCAAGTGAGTGTCTGGTCCTTTAGCAAAGATACCACTCTTTCTCTTCTCCCCTAGCCCCCTTTTCTTTTGTTTAACGCTGAAAAAGAGTTCTGTGAAAGCATACTCACTACTAGGGAGCTTTCAGTTAGCCCTGATTAATGCTAGTGCTGCTGTTTGAGTGTATCCATAGTATAGCTCAGTTGGCAGAGAATCAGACTCTTAAAACTCAGGGTTTTTTGCCCTTCGTTGGGCAAGAGATTTCTGCAGGGCAGAGGGTTGGACTAGATGACTCTGGGGGTCTCTTCCAACTTTACAATTCTGTGATTCATATGATGGATTCAAAAAATAATAATTCACATTGTTATTATATGCTATATCTCACTTTTCCTCCCAAAAGCTGTTGCCAAGCTTCTCCGAGAATATTGATGAGCTGGAACATGTGCAGAGGAGGGTGACCAAGATGATCAAGGCTTTGGAAATTAAGCCTAATGAAGAACAGTTGAAGGAGCTGGGTGTGTTTAGATTTAGATTTTAGATAATTTACTACGGTCAAAGACCAGCTCGCATAACACAATCAAAACAGCGTTCATAAAGGTAAAATATACAATCAGAGCAGATTGCAGCAATAGCCCATGAGTTAAAATTGAGATATATACATACACCCGTACAACTGAGATTTGGGCTACCATAAAAATTGACCCTGAGGCACCCCAAAGGGCAACTTCAGCATTTCCCTAGTCAGCTATTTTACTCTAGAGGATGATCTGTGCCTACAAAATCTGGGCGCAGAATCTGGCTACCAGCCTGGTGGTCTTGTGATCTTTGCCTAAGAGGAGAGAATTAAGTTTAGACTTGTCTGAAAGACTGGCAAGCCTCTTCAGCAAAGGATCAATGGTGTCTCTACGAATCTCAACATGAAAAGTGTTGAATAGTGGAAAAGATGGACGAAGGACACAGCTCTGTTGGATTCACAGCTCTTTATTGCAGCAGTTAGAACTGCTCCTGGAATCAGACTGACTGCAACCTAGCTGGCTGATTTATATAGTACTAAGTAACTTGAAACAGTAACAACTCACAACTAGCTAACCAATCAGGAGCGACAGTTTTCAATCCTTCATTTACATACTGGTGGCCCTGAGTGAGAACTGCCAGTAATCTTAATACATAACAAAAAGGACATCTGAAAAATATGTGTTTGGGCCTTCCTATTTCCCCTAATGGGCAGGCTCAAAGTCTCTGTGCGTACGGGACTCTTCTATAGGAGCCTTCTGGAACCGGTGAGGGCAAGGCTGAGCTTCTAGCAAGAGTAAAGGCCCTTCTTGCATTTCTGGATGCAAGGAAATAGAGATATATTGATGGAGCAGCTACGTATCTCCCGTTTTCTATGATTTTATAATCCTGTTGTCTCTCTCTGTCCAAGATTCCTTGCCTAACCATGGATCTTGCCCCGGGCCCATAGTTATGAGGGTTTGGGGAGAAGGCCCAGTTTCTGAAGAGTGTTTAAGACTGCTGTCTGCCAGCCAGACTGAAACTGGTTGCTCAGAATCAGTGGAGCTATTCCTCGGGGGAGCAGTTTCAGAGTTAGCCACTTCTATATTGATGTTAGACTAATATGAACTTCATGGGTGTGTTTAGCCTGGATGAGAGGAGACTGAGAGGAAATATGATAGTCATCCTCAGATATCTTCAGGGCTGTCACATGGAAGACGGAGCAAGCTTGTTTTGCGTTGCTCCGGAGGGTAGGCCCCAAACCAATGGATTCAAATTTCGACTAAACATCAGGAAGAACTTTGTTCGGCAGTTGAACAAAGTTCCCCGTGGAAGGTGGTGGACTATATCCAACGTTTCATCTTTGCTCTGAAATCTTGCCTCCCGTCTCTCAAGCCTGAAATGGTACCCCTGACTGAAAAACATTTGCTCAGCCTGCAACTCAAGTTTCCTTTCTAGATCAGTCATCACCACCCTGACTTGGGCAATTCTGCATGTGTAAAAGACCCTGAGAAAACACCCAACCTGGTATGATAAGAAACGAGTGCATAAAGGTTTTGAAAACCACATTATTCGAAGATCTCTCATTGAAGTATGGGATAGGTATAAAAACCTACTGGAGCCAAAAATTCCACATTGGTTATCTCCTTTGGATGTGATGAGTGTTAAGAAGATCAATATGAGGGGGAGGTGGATAACATATGGGAATTTAATAATTAAAGAAGGAAGTAAATGGAAATTGAAACCATATGAGGAAGTAAAAGAATATGTAAATGATTGGCTGCATTATTTTCAGATTAATGAGATGTTTAAAAAAGAAGTATTAGAAAGAGGTTTTTCTGATAAAGAATCTAAGTATCAACAGGAAATTTTGAACAATGATGCTAAAATTTTGTCTAAAATGTATAAAATATTATTAGAATGGTATACAAAGGATGAAGAGGTTAAATCGGTTATGATTCATTGGGCCAAAGATTTTGGATATAATATACAACTAAATGATTGGATAAAACTGTGGAATGAAGGAATGAAATTTACTGCGTGTACTACAATAAAAGAAAATGTGATGAAAATGATATATAGATGGTATGTAACACCAGTAAAATTAGCAAAAATGTATAAAGTAAGTAATAAATGCTGGAAATGTAAAGAAAAAGAAGGAACATTTTATCATATGTGGTGGGAGTGTAAAAAAGTGAAATGTTTCTGGGAAATGATATATAATGAGTTTAAAAAGATGCTGAAATATACGTTTGTTAAAAAACCAGAAGCATTTTTGTTAGGAATAATAGGAAATGAAATTAATAAAAAAGAATGGAAGTTGTTTTTATACGCAGTAACAGCAGCAAGAATTTTGTTGGCCCAAAAATGGAACCAAGAAGAATTACCTACGATTGAAGAATGGAGAATGAAATTAATGGGCTATGCAGAACTTGATAAATTAACAGGAAGGATCCGGAACCGGCGAGACCAGAAATTCACTGAAGACTGGAATAAATTTACAGATTATATGAAAACTATATGTGATGATCAGATAACGTTTGTAAGCTTTCAGGAAGTTCTGTGAAAATGTATTGTAGAAATATTGTTTAAAAAAGAAGGTAAAATAAGATACTAATGTAGTGCAATATTTAATTAAGAAATGTGGAGGAAGTGATCAAAACGGAGAATTATCAGACATGCTGATGGAAGTCCAAAAAGAGGATGTTGGTGATAAATTGTGTGTATTGTTTTGTATAATTTTATATTGGAAATTAATAAAAATATATTTAAAAAAGAGAGAGAGAAAACACCCAACCACTTGGAATCTTGTGATCACATCAATCCCAGTGACTTGTGAGCAAGGCTGTATTAGGTGCTGCTGTGTTCCCATTTGCTCTGTAAGCAGAATTTGAACCCCTAGAGGGTGAGATCATACAAGTTCAGACTCAAAATAAAATGACATTTCATACACACACAGGATGAGGAGGAGGAAGAAGAAAGTTAACTGCCTTCCTTCAGGACTGCCATGGAAAGTTTCCTATCCCGTAAACCCAGAAATAAGTCAGATCATCATTTAATGATGCTTTGTTTCTTCGTGACTTTACGAACAGACAGGGATAATAGCAGTGGCATTTGAGTCTTTGCTACATCATCTTTACAAGCTATTTCACATACGCAAGCCTTCCAGCCCCCACTTCCCTTTCACTCAAGTCACATTTCAGTATGTACGCAAGGTTTCAGAGCAGAAACACACTCTTTCTTCCCACGGCCTGTAATGATTGTTATTGCACAATGACAGCAAACAAAGAAACTTGGCTGCGTCTTCTCCTGAAAAGGCTGGAGGGCAACACCATGAAGAACATGCAGCACAAACACAGCCCCCTCAGACATGCTCAAAGGGAGCAAACCTAGGCTTTTAATTCCACAAGTACGTGTGTGGCAGGTGAGACGTGAAGTTCGGCTTATCCATATAGCAGAATCAGAAGTTATCTACGCTTTCCCTAGGCTGTTCCACTTCAGTAATCAGAGGGAAGTCGGCATGTTTGAATAATAATAATAATAATAATAATAATAATAATAATAATAATAATAATTACTTTTATTATTTATTCCCCAGCCACTCTGGGCAGCTTACAACATATATAAAGGTAAAGGGACCCCTGACCGTTAAGTCCAGTCACAGACGACTCTGGGGTTGCGGCGCTCATCTCGCTTTACTGGCCGAGGGAGCCAGCGTTTGTCTGCAGACAGCTTCCGGGTCATGTGGCCAGCATGATGAAGCCGCTTCTGGCGAAACCAGAGCCACACACAGAAACGCCATTTACCTTCCCGCCGGAGGGTATCTATTTATATACTTGCACTTTGACGCGCTTTTGAACTGCTAGGTGGGCAGGAGCAGGGACCGAGCAATGGGAGCTCACCCCGTCTCGGGGATTCGAACTGCCAACCTTCTGATCGGCAAGTCCTGGGCTCTGTGGTTTAACCCACAGCGCCACCCATGTCCCTATGGCAAATGCAGCCACCAAAAATATAAACGTATCAACCATCACAGGTGTTGAGCTCTTTGAGGAAGATATGTAAACCCCGTCTCCAGTCTTTGTAAGAATTTCTTTCTAACCTCGGAAAAGCAAAAGAAAAGAAAGAACGCTTTTCTTGACTGGAGTGACAGCTATATAGATGACTGTCAAGGCCAGGTTAACTCCAAAGTGATGTCAGCAGCCCACACATACACACAGAGAGAGCAAGTGAGAACATGTTCAGGCCCCTGGGAGCAGGGAGAGAGAGAGGTTGCCTTCAGCCACTCTTTTTTAAGGAACAGGAATCAATTTGCACTCATTAAAAGGAATAAAGCTAAAACGTCTCTTCTGTTTACCCACTTAGTAATCCCCTGAGCAAGCAAGGAAATGCCATTTAATCGCCTCAGTTCAAGGGGCTGTTCAGTATTATATGCACATCCCTTGGTTGGAAGGGCACCCGCTTTCGCTCTGACTCTGTCATTCCTTTTCCCCTCTCCTTGCTACCTGCCTGAAATTAGGCTGAGTCGATGGTTTCAGGCAGGGGCACAGCTAACTGCTCTGGCACCTAGAGCGGCGGGGGCAAGGCAAGTCAATCTGCGCACGGGGGCACAAGGGGACGGCGCAGCGAGCCGCCCATGGAGTCCGTCTGGCGGATGCAAGCCCCATGCTGCCGTTTCGGGCAGGGCGGGCCCCCAAGGCACCACGTCACTCCCAGGAGAGATGCATGGCTCGGGTGCGCTGCAGGCCAGGCCCACCATGGTAAGTGCCACCCCCACCCCCCGTGGTGTGCTATTTTGTCACTCCCCCCCCTCAAGGATGACACCGGGGGGCTGCACCCCCCACACTCCCTTTCCTATGCCCCTAGTCTCAGGTCACCTTCCACAGCCAACATCCATGCAGGAACAGCTGGCAGGCGACAAAGAGGGAGATCCCTGGCCACCTCCTGGTTTAAATAAGGAGGGCCACACCTCCAGAGCCAGCTGATTGGCTGGCCAGGAGGTGACGCGGCCGGGAATCCCCCCAATCACGCGGGGGCTGGATTCCAGCCCCTGCGGTGTGCATGATGGGGCCGTGAAGCCCGCAACTCCACCTCCTCTGAAGGGCGGAAGTGGCTTTTTCAAAATGTCTTTTGGGGCATCTATAGGCTCTTTGACACACTACATCACACGCAAAGGCACGTAATGGTAACCCAACGTCCCCTTTCAATCTGAAAAGAAGCCATTTGGGGAGAGGAGGAATTGGACTGGAGGAGAGACAGGGGGGAAGTGCCTGACCCTTTTCCCCGCTCACCATTTTCGTGCCCCAAACAACCTCCCCACCACACACAAAAAAAGGTTCCAAACACACATGAGGTGAGTGGTGGGTGGCAAAGGATTAAGGACCCCATCTCCCCCAACTCTTCCCCACTTTCAATCCCTCCCAAATGGAGTTGTTCCAGTTTAAAAGGGGCACTGGGCTTTTTGGCAATTGGCCCTCAAAATCTGTGATTCTCTGTTCAATCCACCAGCACCCCTTTCAGCGAACTGTCGTCTCCTTGGAGCCTTCTAGTCCTGAAGTCTGGGGAGATGGCTTTCCATTGCATCTGAACGTATGAAAAGTGTATTGTCCTCAGATTGTGGGTCCGCCTATTTTTTTTATTAAAAAAAAATATATGCACCACAATAGCCTATGCCCTTGAAGCAGCTATCCAATCCCAGTTTTGTCTAATCTGATGGACAGCATCTTTCCAAGGTCTCAGTTCAGTATTGCAAGATCCTTTCGATGAGAAACACGGGGGACTGGACTTGGTGGTTCTTGTATATGAACATGAACATGAAATTTATTACGGTCAGAGACCAGCTTGAGAAACACAAATGGAACTACAATCCCAGTAGCAAAACAAACATTTAAAACAATATACAACAATGGATTTTAAGTTTAAAAGTGTGATAGGCATATAAGTTCTTGTATATGGCTTTCTCCATTTATATACAGTATAGACATGCTCCTAGCTCCCCTCCTTTTAAACATATTAGCTTTATTAAATTGTTATAAATAGTTTAATCAAGCTATCTTATGAGTCATCTTGACATTACGGACAAAAATCAAATAACACACATCAGCCACTTAGAGAACATCAAATAAAGCATATTGGTTCTATTCAGTTCTATATTAGCTGCCTATTATTTCAGTACAGAAGAAAAGACCAAGAGAAAAAGAGGGTTTAGGGGGTGGGAAACAGCCAAGCAGAGCTATCCTTGCAGTGCGAAGCAAGCCAAAAAGGGCTGTTCGATTTCCACATAATTGCTTTCCCTCTGAATAACCTCCTCCCCCGCCCTCATTGGCAGCTAGAAGACTGACAACTCCAGGAGCCAAGTTTTATAACTCAGGAGAGGCCTAGATTTCCAAGCCCTTAAAATAATTTGCTTAGCAATTAAGGAAGACCTGATCAGCTTTCTGATTAATACCAGGGACCCAAATGGCTAGGAAACATCATAATATAAGATGCAGTGGCATAAACGTACATGGAGCGCAGAACACATAATTTATCCATCTAATCATGTCTTCTTGCAATGAGTAAATGATTTTACAAGTCGACAGACAGCATATGCAACAGATCTGCCTCTGGGGAATTGGCGTGCGATACAGGAAGCAGATTCAGTTACTGGAGTCCTAACCAGTAGGAATGGTTTAAGAACTAAAAATAACCTTTGCTGTATGAAGCATAACCAATGATATCTAACCGAAAGAAGATGTCCACAGGTGTCCACCAAACCCTTCACTCCACACCAGTTGCAAAGATTCAAAGCTGAAGAAGCATTCTTTTGGCATCCAGCTATATTAAAAGATGCAGTGGATCCCAATGAATGAAATATTTCCTTGCATGTTCAGACCCAGAAACCTCCCCCCTAAATAAATTTGCACTTGACTCAAAATTTTGGTTTTGGTTTTTGGCAGAATTTAGGCCACACTTTATTGATTACAGAAAGTGACTGGTTGCATAGGCTCTGGTTCAACTAGCTCCCTGCCATGCAGGTAGCGCTGACCCAGGGAACCAGCATAGGTCAGCCAAGGGTGAACACCTGGATAAGCGGAAAGCCGGGAACAGGCTATCTCTGCCACCCAAATGCAAGAATGTATAACTTGCTGTTGAAATGGAACACTCAGGATGAAACGGTGAAATCTGTTATGATTAAATGGGCACAAGATGTTGGACATAACATTATGATGGCTGACTGGGAACAGTTATGGACCACAGGTATGGACCACCTGTATATATAATGAAAATGATATACAGGTGGTACATGACACCAGTCAAGCTTGCGAAAATTTATCACTTGCCCGATAATAAATGTTGGAAATGTAAAGAGACTGAAGGTACATTCTTTCACCTTTGGTGGACATGCCCAAGGATTAAGGCTTTCTGGGAGATGATCTATAACGAAATGAAAAAGGTATTTAAATATACCTTTCTGAAGAAACCAGAGGCTTTTCTCCTGGGCATGGTTGGCCAATTGGTGCCAAAGAAGGACAGAACTTTCTTTATGTATGCCACAACAGCAGCAAGAATACTTATTGCAAAGCATTGGAAGACACAAGATCTACCCACCCTGGAAGAATGGCAGATGAAGGTGATAGACTATATGGAACTGGCGGAAATGACTGGCAGAATCCAAGACCAGGGAGAAGAGTCGGTGGAGGAAGATTGGAAGAAATTTAAAGACTATTTACAGAAACATTGTAAAATTAATGAATGCTAGAATGATGTTGGAATGAATTTATGTGATTCTAGCAAAAATGTAACAAAGGTTTAAGAAAAATAGACTGTTAATTAGTGAAAGGAGGGAAAGTAAACTTATATTAATATCAAGATAAATTTTCAGGATAGAAATTTGAAGAGAGGGAAAGGATTTGCTGAAATGGATAATTGACTTAGAATACAAAAAAGGGAGGTGTGAGGAGGTCAGGGAAACAAGCAAATGAAAGACAAGTTATGGAAAGGTTCGATTTGTTTTTTTTAATTGTTTCCATTTTTCTGTTTTTTTATTGTGATGTGTTGTTTTGCTTTTTAATTTGGTGTTTCTTCTTTTTTCTTTTTGTAACCTTAAAACTTCAATAAATACTATTTAAACAAAAAACAAAAAACTCCGCCACCCAAATGTCCCCCTGGACTCAGGCACGGGCACAAACCCCTCTCAGGGGTTGACCAAACCATTGAGTCCCTGGATTCCTTTAATGGACTACCCTTCACATAGGGATGGCGAGAGTGTTCTCCCATCCCTATCACCTGAACCAGAGCCTATCCGCAACCTTACAAGTTGTGACGATTTGCTACACGGCAGGCGAAACCCAAATGGCAGCAGCCAATCAGCCAAGTGGGCAAAATTCCTGCTGTGCCCCTGTCCCAATGACAGACGACACACAACAGCATAGCAAGGTCAAGCACAAAATGCCCTAAAAGTAGGGAGAGGTGGGCGGGTGTTCCGAATGCACGCGCCGAAAGAGGAAGCTCTGGGTCACGTGCCTGGGCATAAATAGGTCCCTTGAAACATTTGAACTGCATCCCATTGGCCAGATTGAACCCAGCTTCGAGGGACCTACCAATCGGGTGTTGTGGCTGACCAATCGTACCCACCCACAACACAGGGTTTCAGTTTTCCAGGTCTCATCGCAATATGTGCCCTCTTTAAGGGAGGACCCAATCTAGCAGAACAAAGCAGAAGGAAGTTCAGAAATTTATCAAGGCAGATGAAAAATTTGAATAAATAGTGTACTGCTATTATGCACCATCAAAGAAAGCTGCACGGGCAGCTATCCAATGTAGATCCCGCCTTCTCCCCCTTCCTCCCTCAGGGATGACACCAGGACAGACCACCCCCACTGCACCCCCCTCTTCCTCCACCACGGTCTACTTCACCTCGCTTACTGCAGAAGCATGAAAAGGGAGCACTGCTATACCTTCCTCGCGGGGGGGGGTACAAAATGCATCTCCAAATAGCTCAGGTACTTCCACACCAACTAGGAAATGGACATTTGCTAACACATGCAGCTGAAGATAAACAGTGCACTAAAGGACACAGCAAGCCTTCAAAATGCAGAGGCCTGTGCACTTGTGCAGAGAGTGTGCTAGAGTCAAGCGCAGCCAGGCGAGGACTAGAGAGTTCTGTTTTCCCTTTCCACATTTTAATCAAGTCTCAGATTTGAACTGTCCTTCCTGGAGCATCTAGGAACTTGCAGAATGGAGGCTATATTTACAGCTAAGCCTAAAGATCCATAGGCTTCCTTGTTTGCTTGTCTGATTCACTGATGGAGATGTCAACATGGTTGAAATGCTTCCATGACTGGAAGTTAAGATTTGGTGAATGGGAAGTCGGCTCAGCAGACCTCAAATGCTAGAAAGGTGTGAAAACAGGGTATTATTTGCCCCGGCTGTTATGTGCTGAAGTTCTCACCCTGGGCCAGCAGGGGGGTACTGTAGATAGTTTTCACTCAGGTCTGCATATGCAAATAAGGAATTGAAAGTGACGTTCAGTGATTGGATAGTTACAGAAAGTTGTTACTGTTGCTTTGTAGTTGAGCTCTATATAAGCAGGCTGGCTAAACCCTTCAGTTCAGTTCTGTTCTGGCCTGTGAATAAACAAGAGCTGTCTGAAGAATCGCTGTGTCGTCTGATATGTACACCCACAACCTAACACCGGCCTCCTTTGGAACTCAACACAGAGCATACCCTCCAGGTGTCCTGATTTTCCACTTTGTAGATTTTTTATTAAATTTTTCCATAATATCTCCAATCATACAATTTTCCAAATCACATATTTTGACATATTGAACCTCCCTCAACTCCTCTGACAATCATCCGTAGTTAAATTTCTATCTTCACATTCCTTAATTATAGTATTGCCTTTAAGTAAAATTTTTCTGTCCTCATTTACATTCTTGCAATATTCCTTATTTTTTCACAAAGCTTCTTTAAAACACACTAGTGTTGTTTGTTCCTCACATACAGTCTTCAAATATTCTCTGAATTTTCCCCAGTCCTCTAGGAACTTATGGTCTCTTTGAAGTCTGATTTTTCCAGTTAATTTGTCCAGTTCTGCTGTTATTGCGTACTGAAAGAGTTTACAGTCCCTCTTATTTATTTCATTTTTAGTTATTCCCAGTAAGAAGGTTTCTGGTTTCTTTACAAAGCTATATTTCAGCATTTTCTTTAACTCATTATATATCATTTCCCAGAACCCCTTCACTTTCTTACACTCCCACCACATATGAATAAATGTACCCTCTTTCTCTTTAAATTTCCAACATTTGTTACAGGTTTTGTACATTTTTGCCAATTTAACTGGTGTCATATACCATCTGTATACCATTTTCATAACATTTTCTTTTAACGTAGTACATGCTATAAACTTCAGATTTTCATTCCATATTTTTTGCCAATCTTCCATATCTATACTATACCCTAAATCTCTGGCCCAGTGAATCATTACCGCTTTGACTTCCTCATCCATCGTGTGCCATTCCAGTAAAATTTTATACATTTTTGAGATTATCTTACAATCATTATTAACAATTTCTGTTTAAAATTTTGAATCTTTTTCTTTATACCCTTTTTCTTTCACATCCTTTTTAAACATATCACTTATCTGATAATAGTGCAGCCAGTCAAATACATGTTCTTTTACTTGCTCATATGGTTTCAATCTCCATTTCTCTCCTTCTTTCACCACCAAATCTCCGTAAGTAATCCAATTACTCCTCATGTTAATTTTCTTGACTCCCATAACCTCTAATGGGGATAGCCAATGTGGAACCCCCATTTCTAGTAAATTTTTGTATCTGTCCTATACTTCAATTAACGATTTCCGGAAGATATGGTTTTCAAACGATTTATAACCCTTTTTCTTCTCTTGCCATAGATACGCATGCCACCCAAATCTGTTATCAAATCCTTCTAGATCCAATAGTTTTGTATTTTTAAGTTTTATCCATTCTTTTAACCAGCAAAGACATGATGCCTCATAGTATAACTTCAAGTCTGGCAGGGCAAAGCCTCCTCTTTCTTTTGCATCTGTTAGTAATTTATATTTAATTCTCGGCTTTTTGCCCTGCCAGATATATCTTGAAATCATTCTTTGCCATTCCTTAAAAATCATTACTGCTTTTAGTATTGGAATCATCTGAAATAAGAATAACATCTTTGGTAGCAAGGTCATCTTGATCATTGAAATTCTACCCCAAAAGGATAGTTTTAACCTTCTCCATACCTCCAGATCTTTCTTGATTCCATTCCACACCGGAACATAATTGTTCTGAAACAAGTCGATATTTTTTGGAGTTAACCATATTCCCAAGTATTTAACCTTTTTAACAATTTCAATACCCATTTGTTGTTGCAGCACTTCCATCATTGTTTGATCCATATTTTTAATTATAATTTTAGTTTTTTTCCTATTTAAAATAAAACCTGCCACATCACCAAATTTTTCAATTTCCTCTAACACTTCAGTTGCACTATTCATCAGATCTTCCACCATTATAACCAAATCATCGGCAAAGGCTTTGACTTTATATTCATTTTGGCCTACTGTCACCCCCTTTATCCTTTCATTTTTCCTAATTGAATTCAGAAAGACCTCCAGGACCATTATAAACAATAAAGGTGAGAGTGGACAGCCCTGTCTAGTACCTTTTGATATTTTAATTTCTTCTGTTATCACGTTATTTACTATCAGCTTCGCCCTTTGTTCAGTATATATTGCCTTAATTCCATTAAAGAAATCATTCCCCATCTCCATTTATTCTATATTTTTCAACATAAAATCCCATGATACATTGTCAAATGCCTTTTCAGCATCTACAAACATTAACATTGCTCGTCTCTCATTCCTGGCTATCAGATATTCCAAAATATTTATTATATTCCTCACATTATCTCTCATTTGTCTGCCAGGAAGGAAACCCGCTTGGTCCTCATGAATGATTTCTTGTAAAACCTTTTTTAATCTCTTTGCCATTATTCCTACAAAGATTTTATAGTCCGTATTTAATAAAGAAATCGGTCTGTAGTTTTTTACTTGTGTTGGATCCGCGTCCTCTTTTGGAATAAAAGTTATAAATGCGTCTTTCCAGGTCTCAGGAATCTCTCTCTCTTTTAAGATATTATCCATTACTTCCTTTAATGGTGTCGTCAGGGTTAGTCTCAACTCTTTGTAGTACCTTGCTGTAAAGCCGTCTGGTCCTGGGGCTTTCCCGTTTTTCAGTTCTGTTATTACCTCCTTGATCTCCTCGATGTCAATCGGGGTGTTCGGCCTCTCTGTTGCTTCTGCTTCTTTTGCACCTCTTTCTCTTTTAAATATCTTTCTATTTTCCTCATGTTGTTCTTTTCTTTGTTCCTATACAATTGTCTGTAAAAGTCCAGGAATCCTTTTCTAATACCTTTAGGGCTGATTATCTCTTCTCCTTCCACTTTAATTTTGTTTATTGTACTTTGTTCTTTCCTTTTCTTGATCTGCCAAGCAAGCCATTTTCCTGATTTGTTTGCAAATTCAAAGTTCTTTTGTCTTAATTTTTTAATGTTCCATTCCACCTCTTTATTTATTATCATTGCAAATTGGGTTTGCAAGACCTTGATGCTTTGTTTAATTCTTGTATTGTTTGGTTTTTTAATTAGTTTTTGTTCATTTTCCATAATTTGTTTTAAAATCTCTTTCTTTTCTTTCTCTCTGTTCTTCTTTTTGATTGAATTTTGTTGTATAAGAAACCCTTTCATCACCGCCTTGCTTGCATCCCACACTATACTCATCTTCATTCCTTTGTTACAATTGTCCACAAAATATTCATTCAGTTTCTTCTGTGCCTCTTGTACAAATTTTTGATCATCGAATAGATAATCATTCGTTCTCCATCTGAATGTTCTTTCTTTAAAGCCTTTGAGTTCTAACTTGATCAGACTATGATCTGAGATTACTCTTGGTTCAATTTCCACTTGAAGGATTCTTGGGGTTAATTCGCTTGAAATCCAAATTTGATCAATTCTAGACATCGACTGATTTGGTTCTGAATAAAATGTAAATTGTTTTTCCAATGGGTATCTTAGCCTCCAAATGTCTATTAAATTACAATTTTTTACCATTTCAAAAAATGTTTTGGGTAGTTTACCTTCTTTCGTTCCACTGTCTCTCAGTCTATCCATTTCTGTTGAAACTACCCCATTCATATCTCCCATCACAATTATCTTTTGGTCCACATATTCCAACAATTTTTCTTCCAAACTTTTGTAAAAATCAGTTTTATTTCCATTAGGTGCGTATATCCCGACAATTATTAATTTTTCACCTTGCCAATTAATTTGAACAGCAATAATTCTTCCTTCTTCATCCTTAAAAATTTGCTGGGCTTCAATTTTACTTTTTATATACAGAATCACTCCTCTTTTCTTTTCTTTGTCTGAAGATATAAATTCGTTTCCGAGTCTTTTGTTAATCAGAATTTTCCTGTGCCTTTTTGCCACATGCGTCTCCTGCAGAGATTATATCTAAGTTTTTTTTCTTTAGAAATTGTTCCACCTTATTCCATTTTTTTTGGTCGTTCAGTCCATTAATGTTCCAATTCCATATTTTTAACGCCATATTGTTTCCAATTAATAAAAATGATAATTTTTCCTCTAATTTATTTTATTATAATCTTTCCTCTTCTTCCTCCTCCTCCTCTTCTTCTTCTTCTTCTTCTTCTTCTTCTTCTTCGTCAGGCTTTTCTCCAATTTTCCTCTTCTCCCCCAAATCCTTCACTCCTTTAACATCCACTCCTCCTGTTGCTCCTTTGACTTCTTCTTCTTCCTCTGTTAGTAATTCTTTATATTTTCTCTGGAATTTGCCTATCTCTTCCGGGCTGGTCAGTCTGTGCCTCTTATTTTTGTAAATAAAAGAGATCCCTTCCGGGAACTCCCATTTGAATTCTATATTGTTCTTTTTGAGAATTTGCACCTGTGGCTTGTAGGGGTCTCTCCGTTTTAACAATCTAATTGGAATATCTTTAAAGATGATTATGTAACTGCCATCTATAGATAATCTTTTTTCTCTATTTTTTTGAAGTACCAAATTTCTCATGTCTCTATCCTTAAAAGTCATAAGACAGTCCCCTGGAAATTTTCTTGCCTTAGTCGTTCTCACTTTCATTCTGAAAACATTCTGTACTGTACTTGCCACCTCCTCTACTTGTAACTCCAACCATTGTGCCAATTCTGTTACTAATTTTTGTCTGATATTCTCACCTTGGCTTTCTGGTACCCCCCTCAGCCTTAAGTTGACTTCCTGTTGCCGAAGTTCATTCATGGAGATCGCATCCCACATTTCTTCTTGTGATTTATTGGTTTCCGAGAGACCTACCCTGATTTTGTCATCTTCATGTTTCAATTCCTTCATTTCCAATTTCGTCCTTTTCATTCCTTCCTCTAACGCATGACTTCTTTTGGATACCTCTTTAATTTGCCCTTTCAGTTCATTTACTGTTTCATCTATTTTCTTGTCCATTTTCCCAATCTTTGAGAACACCTGTTCTATTTTTGTTTCCAAATTCTTCTCACTTTGTCTGATCTCTGCGAACATTTTTAATATTTCGGTTCTGAAATCTGATTCTTGCTTAGACCCCTTTCTTTCTGCCGGAGTCCCCCCATCCCCACCTTTCTTTGGTGGATGAGACATTTTGTACAAATATGTTAGTAGTGCACCAATTAAATATAAAACCTATTTCAATATTAGAATCACCAAACCCAAAAAAAGAAAATATAAATCAGTTTTGCAAATATTTTACAAAGCTCAGAGCAAATTCCAATCAATTAAGTTCACTAAAGTTCAGTATATTTGGTTCTGATGTATTTATAATAAATCGTTTTGAATAAAGTTCCAATATCTTCGTCTTGTTGCCACCAATTAGGCTAATCCACCGAATAGGATAATCCGAAAGCCCCCCCCAAAAGAAACCAAAATTCAAATTGTAATCCCTCCAGGGGTATCCAAAATTTAAGTTGAAATCAGATGCTTAGATCATTTCTTAAATCTTCATGCCTCCATTTAGGCTATTCCTTATAGGGTCGTTTGTAAAGTATTTTTTTTAGAACCACTCTTAGTCTTCTTGCCCTCAATTGGGCTAAATTCCACAGAGATTCAGACCAGCAAAAGGTTCCAAAAGAAATTCAGGCAGACCAGAGTTCATCCTCCAAAAGTAAAAATCCAACCTTCAAAAACGACAGGCCGGCCCAGGGAGTCCAGCAAACACCAGAAAAACAAGTTGTAATTTCTCCCCCATCCACCAGGAGTCCACCATCCGGCAAAAAGAAGGAAAAAAAGAAAAGAAAAAAAGTCTGCCCAGCTTTTGTTTTAACTTCCCAAAAACAATGGCAATAGTGGCATGTCCATAAAAATTATTTAGAGTTATTTAAGGTTGTCTAAAGTTATTTAAGGTTACGTAAAATCAAAATCCCGAAGGAAAAAGATACACAAAGCAATGGAACAATGAAACAATGGAATCTTCCGTTGCGCAGAACTTTCAAAGTGAAACTAGATTTCCCTTCTTTCCCACCGTCACAAAGAGGACTAAAAGTAACAAAATATTATCCCTTTGCTCCCCCTCTACTTTCCTCTTTTGCCAGTTATTTTGTATCTTCAAGTGTAGTCAGAGAAAGTTAGAGAGGAGAGAGAAACTTTGGCCGCTAGCGTCACTCACGTTTTCCTCCGCTTTGTTTAGATCTCTGCGTCTGCGATGATTTCAGATAAGAATTGAGCTCTTTTTTACTTCCTTTTGTTCGAATCTTTCCTTAAATGACATCCAGATTACTTTTGTCCTTTTTTGAGCTCGAATTTCCTTTTTTTGAGAATCCAGCGCTTCTCCTACAGGCTCGGGGCTTCGCTTTTTCGGAGATAGCTATGGCTTCCCTCAGCCCGCTTCTCCCCCCGCCGTACTCTTCGCTCCAAACCGGAGTTACCTGACGGCCGGGAGGTCCGCGTTTTGGCTCCGCGGGAACCAGTGTGTCTGAACACCCTCCAGATACTTTTCAGGGGACCACGGCGCCCTGTGGAACCCCTATTTTCTCCGAAAAGCTCGGGATTCTCCACTGGGAAGAAATCCCCGCCTGAGTCGGAGTCGCGCTGAACCGGAAGTCCAGGTGTCCTGATTTTCTGGGGACAGCCCTGGATGTAAAAGCCATCCCAGCTTATGATTTGATCCCAGAATGTTCCACTGTACCAGAGAGGAAGATGAGCCAACACTTGTTCCAAGCACCAGCGGTGGGAGCAGTGGCAGCGGCAAGGCAGCCCCCTGTTGCCTCTCCACGGCTGCCACTGCTGCCCCCCTCCCTTGGGCAACTTGTAGCAGCTGCTGGAGAGCAAGCAAGGAGGATGAGGCCATCAATACTGAGGCCCTGCCTCGCATGATGCATCGGCTCTGAGGGGCAGGCAGAGGGCAGGACCGCCCTGGGTGGGAAGAAAGGAGGAGCGGAGCGGGGCCCTAACTTTCTTAAGGAAATGCTTTGCATGCCCACATCTAATCTTGCCCCTTTCTAAAATTTATTTATCAGTGTGTGTTTTCCTTTTTGTAAATCTACCAAAGAATAAAATAAAATAGAATTGGGATAATGGGGTTTTCTCAGAATGGGGGGTGCATGTGCTGTGTCCTGTTGGTTTCATGGTGGGGGCACATTCCCTCCTTCAGATAGGAAATGCTCTGGAGGGGGAGGACACATATAAGATGGGGGGGTCGAGGAGGGTCAGTTGGGAGGGGAGTAAGAAATATTGGCGGTATGCAAGGGTTTGTCCCATAACAATGGCCAGCACCACCAACACAGAGAAAACCATGGCAGCTCAAGATGGGAGCTCCTGGTTCTCTGCTTTTTGCCTTCCTTACATGCCAGCTGCCTGGCAGTTTCTGCATCCACAGTACCAATCTATTTCTTTTTTTAATAATATTTTGTATTGAGTTTCCTTTTCATAACACTTAAGCACATCCTCATTATCCACTTAATTTTTTTTGCTCTTATGAGCTTATCGACTTCCCTCCCTCCCGCCTCTTGGCTTTCAGAGTTAATCTTTATATCATGGCATTTATACATTCTGTTTCGCTCCTTCAAAATATCCCAATTATTAAATAAATATAAAAAGGTAAGAACACACTACATGTCTTCTTACAACCCTGCTAGTGTTGTTAGTTGTTTACAATGGTCCTTCAAGTATTGTATAAATTTACTCTTGATCACGTTGGTTTCAAATTTTTCCGGTCAGCTTCGCCAATTCCACAGAGTACATCATCTTCACCTGTCACTCTTCTTTCATTGGTATTTCTTGTTGTTTCCAATTTTGGGCTAAAAGGATTCTTGCTGCAGTTGCTGCATACATAAATAATTTTTTATCTCCCTTTGGTATCTCTTCCCCCACTATTCCCAGTAAAAATGCTCCCGGTTTTTAAACAAAAGTATTTTTATACATTTTCTTCAACTCATTATATATCATTTCCCAGTACGCTTTTGCCTCTTTACAAGTCCACCACATCACAGTACCATTCTAGGTGGTTATTTTCAGAACAGGTTGCAGAATCCTTGTTTTTGGAGCATGCATCCACTTTCTCAATGCCACGCTTATAATTTCATAAACATCTATCATATCTCCTCTTGCTTGCCTTTTCTCTAAGCTGAAAAGTCCCAAACACTGCAACCTCTCTTAATAGGCGAGTCACTCCACGAGTACTTCAAAACACATCTGAACCACACTTATCCCCCTCAAAGGATTCTGGGCACTCCAGCTGAACCCTTTGCAGAGATCCACATTTACCTTTCCTCTGCTCTTTCCATTATCTGAGGGCCAAAAAATAATAATTAGTGCTTGGACACAGAGCTTTAAAGTCCAGACTGTGCCTGGATAGGTGGAAGAAAAGTAAAGGTAGATATACCCAAAATTCCCAGCAACCCTTAAGAAATCACAGTGCTCAGAATTCTTTGAGGAGGGAAATGTGTTTCAAATGTGCTTTAAAGGTTTAGTGCATGGGTAGGCAAACTAAGGCCCGGGGGCTGGATCCGGCCCAATCGCCTTCTAAATCCGGCCCACAGTCGGTCCAGGAATCAGCATGTTTTTACATGAGTAGAATGTGTCGTTTTATTATAAATGCATCTCTGGGTTATTTGTGGGGCCTGCCTGGTGTTTTTACATGAGTAGAATGTTTGCTTTTATTTAAAATGCATCTCTGGGTTATTTGTGGGGCAAAGTAATTGGTTCACTATTTCTTTTCAAAATATAGTCCGGCCCCCCACAAGGTCTGAGGGACAGTGGACCGGCCCCCTGCTGAAAAAGTTTGCTGACCCCTGGTTTAGTGCATGCACAGCCAGCTAAAGGAATCTGGGCCTTCTTTCTCTTTCTCTCTCTGCCCAGGATGTCAACTACTTAGCACAAAGGTGAAAAGTGAGGATAGGGGTAGATGGGAGCTCAGTATCAGACTGGCAGTTTGACACACATTCCTCTGCACACGTGCCTCTCTTTCCCCCTGCAAACCAAGCTTGTTTCTCAGCCTGACGCACACCTCCCTGGCAGTTCCCTGGGCAGGAGGCCTCGCAGCTGTGACTAATGGAATGTTTTGACACCTCCGAATTATTCTAGCGGTTCTTTTCAGCTATAGGGAATAGGAAGGGAAGAGGGGGAGATGCAGCGATGGAAGCCCCAAGGAGCCACCCCAGTACTAGGAGCGGTCTTGCTTGACAAGACCCGCGCACAGCAGGGGCATGCACACACAACAACAACAACACAAAAGCATTATATTATTATTATTATTATTATTATTATTATTATTATTACTACTACAAATACAAAATGCTGAGGGACAGAATCTCAATCTCCCCTGCTCCTCCTTTCTTCTAAAATTAGAGCAACTAAAGGCAAAGAAGGACAGTCCAGTTCATGGGTAGGCAAACTAAGGCCCGGGGTCTGGATCCGGCCATTCGCCTTCTAATTACGGCCAGCAGATTGTCCAGGAATCAGCGTGTTTCTACATGAGTAGAATGTGTCCTTTTATTTAAAATGCATCTCTGGGTTATTTGTGGGGCATAGGAATTCGTTCTTTTTTTTTTTTCTTTCAAAATATAGTCCGGCCCCTCACAAGGTCTGACAGAAAGTGGACTGGCCCCCTGCTGAAAAGGTCTGCTGACCCCTGGGCCCAGTTCCTTCGGCTTTCCGGCATTGGGTATTTCAGGAGACAAGCTATACCTACCCCAAATCCCTTTTCCACAAGAGTGTGGTTATGTATCAGCTATTCCCTCACAGTCTTCACCATGCACATGCAACACACACACACACACACACATTGCAGGGCAGCCCCAATTTCACAAGGGTTGATACACGAGGTGCCAGGATTTAAGAGTCACCAGTCTACAGTGGAAGGGACGCGGGTGGCACTGTGGGTTAAACCACAGAGCCTAGGACTTGCCGATCAGGAGGTCGGCGGTTCGAATCCCTGCGACAGGGTGAGCTCCCGTTGTTCGGTCCCTGCTACTGCCAACCTAGCAGTTCAAAAGCACGTCAAAGTGCAAGTAGATAAATAAGTACCACTCCGGTGGGAAGGTAAACGGCATTTCCGTGCACTGCTCTGGTTCGCCAGAAGCGGCTTAGTCATGCTGGCCACATGACCCGGAAGCTGTCTGCGGACAAACGCCGGCTCCCTCGGCGTATAGAGCGAGATGAGCGCACAACCCCAGAGTCGGCCACGACTGGACCTAATGGTCAGGGGTCCCTTTACCTTTAGTCTACAGTGGTACCTCACATTAAGAACTTAATTGGTTCCAGAAGTCTATTATTAACCTGAAACTGTTCTTAACCTGAGGTACCACTTTAGCTAATGGGGCCTGCCGCTGCCGCCACACAATTTCTGTTCTCATCCTGAAGTAAAGTTCTTAACCCAAGGTACTATTTCTGGGCTAGCGGAGTCTGTAATCCGAAGCGTCTGTAACCCGAGGTACCACTGTACTTTCAAAAAAAACGCAAGCTGCAGGAGGCACACAGAATACCTTCTCTGCTCCAGAACCTCTTCCCTCTTTCGTTATCCCTTCCACAACTCCTCCCCCCTCCTCTGTCATTCACTCACCAAGGGGGGGGGGTGGAGAGGGAGGGCTGCAATCGTGGGGGAAGCCTTGAACAGAGAACACAAACCACTTTTCCAGCGTACAGAAGATTGTGGTGGGGGCAGCAACAATAATTTTTTCCGAAGACAGCATCAAACTAGTCTCCTCACACCCACTGTATCATGGAGGGGTGGGTGGTCGAAGCTAATGACCTACGTTGCAAAAACTACCGAAGGAATGTGTGCGAGAAGTGTTATATAAACCCTGACAATGACAGGAATGGTCGTTGTTCTTGTTGAAGCAGGGACCCCGTCCTACTCTGCATCTGTTTACACGATCCATAACGCTATTCAATGAACTCTTTCATATCCCCTCTCTGTTTTCTTAGTAATCCTCCTCATATGCTTTCCTCAGGGAGCATTTAGCAAGAAGGACGCGGGTGGCACTGTGGGATAAACCACAGAGCCTAGGACTTGCCGATCAGAAGGTCGGCGGTTCGAATCCCCGCGACAGAGTGAGCTCCCGTTGCTCGGTCCCAGCTCCTGCCAACCTAACAGTTCAAAAGCACGTCAAAGTGCAAGTAGATAAATAGGTTCCTCTCCTGCAGGAAGGTAAACGGCGTTTCCGTGCGCTGCTCTGGTTCGCCAGAAGCGGCTTAGTCATGCTGGCCACATGTCCCGGAAGCTGTACGCAGGCTCCCTCAGCCAATAAAGCAGAGTCGTCTGCTACTGGACCTAATGGTCAGGGTCTCTTTATCTTTACCCTGGAAAAACCACCCAGGAGAACGTCTTGACCCTGCTCCTCTTCTCTAAGTTGTATTTGTGATCTATATTTCAACCCGCTTTGTATTGTATGATGTGCATCGCCTGGTTTGACTACTCCCGCTATTGAAACTTACATTGGCCTGAGTTCTTGGTGTGCTTTTTTCTTGGTATATTTAATAACAAGAACTCCAACTTATTTATCGCCTAGTTTGAGGCCTCTATATCGCACATGTGTTTCCACAAACAAACATATTATGCCTAGCAGCTCCATGACCGCTGATGTAAAAATTGGGGTTTGGCTTTTGCTGCCCAATTCCCCATGGGACTCTGAGTCCCCTAAGTTCATGTTCGGTCAGAGAAGAATGGATGGAGGCTGGATCCAATGGAAAGCAAGGCAGATCTTTCTTTTTCTGTCGCAACAGAGTTCTCTCCCCTCCTTTCAAGGAGGGAGAGACCCTGAACAAAAGTGTGCAAGAACCTTTAAAGACTTTGGACATTGCCCAGCCCCCTTAGCCAAAGACCACCACCCCCAATACATCCATACATCATAGGAGGCGGGTCTACAGCAGAAATTCTATCTGCCAGGATACCTGAAAATGGTCACTGATTGCATTACCTGGACAGCCTGGCCATTCTTTTGTGCTGTTAGTATTGCTTGAATCCAGGTCACAGGCTCACCCTATTCATACACAAATACGCCCTGAAGACAGGATTTGTAAGCGAAAAGACAGTGGGAAGGCTTTCCCCATTTGCCTCCCACACTGTAGAGGAATACTTGAGGTCACTGGGAGAGTCAAAATGGCTTCAGGATCGTTCTCCTGCACTATTTCAGGCACATGGTTTATATATATTTAGATATGTGTGCTTTTATGAATATTCATTCTATATTTGAGACCTTAAAATTCTCCTAACACCGCAGTGCAGAGTGTCTTCTCTTTGCACTAGATTGTGAGCAGGGGCCTTGGAAACCGGAGCTGCGTGGGTTCATCTGGCTTAATTGCCAGAGTGACTCCTCTTCCCAACAGAGAGAAAACAGCGTGATTGGAAGGCAAGAGGCCAGCCCTGGCGCAGCCCAGAGCCTCATCCTGCAATCCAACCCAACCTGACAGGGGCACAGCTGGGGGTGCAATCAGCACAGCATCGAGCCAGCGCACCCCCTCCAAGCTCGCTTGCTCCCTCCCCTCCTGCCACTGGAGTCTCTGGAATCAAGCACAGTACGAAGGAGTGGGGTGGGGAGATAGGCAGTTAATTAACAAGACTCTTCTCCTTGTGAAACCCACTTACGTCCGGTCCCAGGAGGCAGGCTCAGAGCAGAGGAGAACAGAGTGCTCCAGCCACCAGCTGAGCAGCTGACTGTCACCATCTGGTGTGGCAGCAAACCTGAAGGGAGGGGGGTTAAAAAGAGCAATCAAGAGCATTTTGGCAGCCCTGGACTGGCAGGAGGGGAGCGTTCCACTTGATCAGCAAGATGGCTTTTGTCTGGGGACATTTTCTCTTGTGCAGGGATGCTCCTTCCAGGGCTCTTTGCAAGAGACAAGACCTTTTCCTACTCTTTGCTGCAGATAGTGGGTTGCTGGTGTCGTTGTTTACTTGTTTAGTCAGTGCGATGTAGTGGTTAAGAGCGGTGGACTCATAATCTGGTGAACCGGGTTCGTTTCCCCGCTCCTCCACATGCAGCTGCTGGGTGACCTTGGGCCAGTCACACTTCTCTGAAGTCTCTCATCCCCACTCACCTCACAGTGCGTTTGTTGTGGGGGAGGAAGGGAAAGGAGAATGTTAGCCGCTTTGAGACTCCTTCAGGTAGTGAAAAAGTGGGATATCAAATCCAAACTCTTCTTCTTCTCTTCTTAGCCATGTCTGACTCTTCGTGACCCCATGGACCAGAGCACGCCAGGCACTCCTGTCTTCCACTGCCTCCCTGCAGTTTGGTCAAACTCATGCTGGTAGCTTCGAGAACACTGTCCAACCATCTCTGTCGTCCCCTTCTCCTTGTGCCCTTAATCTTTCCCAACATCAGGGTCTTTTCCAGGGAGTCTTCTCTTCTCATGAGGTGGCCAAAGTATTGGAGCCTCAGCTTCAGGATCTGTCCTTCCAGTGAGCACTCAGGGCTGATTTCCTTAAGAATGGATACGTTTGATCTTCTTGCAGTCCATGGGACTCTCAAGAGTCTCCTCCAGCAGCATAATTCAAAAGCATCCATTCTTCGGCGATCAGCCTTCTTGATGGTCCAGCTCTCACTTCCATACATCACTACTGGGAAAACCATAGCTTTAACTATATGGACCTTTGTTGGCAAGGTGATGTCTTTGCTTTTTAAGAGGCTGTCTGGGATTGTACCAATATTCAATATGTGCACATGCTACAGCCACAATGCCAAGCAGGTTGCGACAAGCATTAAAAGGATCCTTCCAAAGCGGATCAACTTGGTGACGGAAAAGCCAATGAGATTCAGCAGAAGGAAATGCAAGCAACAAAAATAACAATCCGAATTTCACATTCATGCTTATTAGGTCTAATTTCCCTCTAAAATATGAACAGTGTGCACAGGAAAAATTAAACTCTCACTCTCTCTCTCTCTTTTTCTCTGCTAGACCTCCAAGTCGTCTAATGAATGTGATTGGCAAGTGGGCTCCAGAGAAACAAAAGGAAGTACTTATTCATGCAATGCAAAATTGGATTATGGAAGTCATTGCTAGAGAATGCAATAATGGCTACTAGCATAGATGGACTCGAAATAAGGACGTCTAGATTAGTCATGGATAAGTAATAATGGAAGCTGCACACTTAGAAACTGTGAGCTTCTGAGCAGCAGATTTAGTGCTTGAACTAAAAGCGCAGGAAACAGTCTGGCCTGTTCTTCTGCTTTCAAGAGTGGCTTGATATGTGCAGAACTCTGCAGGTGAAGCTTTCAGCGGCACAGAGACTAAGCATTTGTCACCTGCTGGTGTCTGCCGTTAAAGGCACAGCAACAGAGGCCAGATGAATATGTGCCAATCCCAGAACTAATGCCACAAAAAAGTAGCATGGGGTTACCTGAAATTTTGCATTTACATGGTACTTCACTGACAAAAGGCAGGTTGAAGGCCACTCATTTATATGGCATTTTTTTAAAAGGGCGGAGCTAACAGCTCAATGGATTCTCCATATTCAGAGGATTGGATACTTGGATGCTGGGGGTGTGGAGAAGGAGGCCTCTTCCCTTTGTATGCTGCTCAAAAGTTTTCCAGACCAACCTGGCCCACAACATTTTGCCGCCTGAGGCAAGGGCAAAGATGGTGCCACCCAACATCACCAATTCCACATACAAAAGCCAATTGGATTGGCAGAAGACCATGGCAACAGGACAATATTGTCCTCTGCAGTTGAGGGCAGCGGGCTATTTTAGAGGGACGCCAAACAGGCTCTACCACACAGATAGCTCTGTCCTTCAGCACCTCACCAAGGCTCCTTGCTCCTCAGCATTTTCTGTCTCTGTCTGTCGAATGGTAGGGCCGGCCCTGTTAGATCAGATCACCTTCGGTTTGATAAAACAAGACCTATCTTATGTCTGTTTCTCCCTTTTCCTGTTACATCCTGTCCAGAATTGAATCTAACAACTACTACCCTTACCCCAAGGTGATCCTTAGCAGCCATTCTGTTATGTCACTTAGCATAAACCAGCTCTACTTCCCACTTTCTTTTCTCCCCTGCAGAGTAAAAGGTTTGCCATAATGTAACCAGCTAACATCAAATTTACCCTTACGACACTCAAGCCCAAGAGAAGAAGCTCTTGACGTTATGAGCACAAGACAGCATTCATTACAGCACTGCTCTCATGTTATGCTCCTGTTGGGAAGTACGTCTTGGGAGATTGCTTTAAGTACAAAACAGAGATAGGGCTCGGAGAGAAAGGGAAAGGGTAGCTTTAAAAAAAAATTGTGTGGCTTTAAAAAAAATAACATTTCAGCTGTCACTAAAAAGTCATCAGTGTCTCTTTGAGTGAGTGAGTGAGTGATTCACACCCCTGTATGAAAAGTTTCTGAGTCATTGTATGGGATTTAAGGGGGTGGGCTGCATTGACTCAACCTTCAAGCGGGGGTGTGGGGTGTTGAGAGACGTTGCAAGTCAATATCAATATAAGAGTTATATTTATATGGAATAAGATATTGATGCCCTCCCACTGGGCAGTATTCAGTTCAGGTCCTGGACTCCAATTTTTTCCCACCACAAAGCTTTGCAAGGTGAGCAAGACTGAAAACAGGAGAGCGAATCAATCCAGACATTGGCAAGGGGGTGTCATTATTCTGTTAAGGGCTATCTGGACCTCCTCTGCTCCCAGCCCTCTGTCAGAATGCTCCATCCATGGCCTCGGACGTGAGGTCGCCAGGCTGACTGCAGATGGACTGATGGACTTTTGTTGGGGGTCGAAACCGGGAAAGGGGGTGGTGGGGCTTTGGGAATCCAAAGGGTGTACAATTATATTCTGTTTCATTTAATTTTGCTTTGCCAATAACATAAAAATGGGGAATTCGGGGAAGGGAATTGGGGCCGACCTTAGAAAAAGATTTTTAAGAATAAGTATTGATGTATAAAGATTGGGGTTTATAAGTTAAAATTGGTTAACTAAAATGAATTAGAGAAAATAAGGTAAAGTTTGGGGACAAGAACTTGCTGAGCTAAAAATTGGAACTGGAATACAAGAAGGGGAGGTGTGGGGAAGTCAAGGAAATTGGTCATTGACAGTAAGAAATGTAAATTTTATGTGTTTTTAATTGTTGTTTTTTTTTGTTGTTGTTTTTGAAAATTCCAATAAATATTTATAAAAAAAAACAACAGAATGCTCCATCCATGTATCCCAGACTTATGTTTCATTTCTCTCACTGCCAATCCAGAGTGCTGGTTTTGACCAATACAGAGTTTTATTTGACTCTGGGCTATGATACCTTTCAGACCACCTTTCAGCTGGCGTGACCCTCGTGTTTGGAGGCCCTTCTGTGGGTGCTTCTTCCAAGAGAAGTAAAGAAGGGTGGTGACAATAATAATAAATAATAATAATAATTTATTATTTATACCCCGCCCATCTGGCTGGGCCTCCCCACCCACTCTGGGCGGCTTCCATAAAAACCAAAAATACAGTAAAATATCACACGTTAAAAACTTCCCTGAACAGGGCTGCCTTAAGATGTCTTCTGAATGTCAGGTAGTTGTTTATCTCTTTGACATCTGCTGGAAGGGCGTTCCACAGGGCAGGTGCCACCACCGAGAAGGCCCTCTGCCTGGTTCCCTGTAGCTTTGCTTCTCGCAATGAGGGAACCGCCAGAAGGCCCTCGGCGCTGGACAAGAGAAGGGGTCTTTCCATTGGAAGCCCCACACCCCCAATTTGTAGAGCATTCTCCCCTGGCCCTGACATTGTCATCTATTTAGCACCAAGTGAAGAAGGCTTTATTCTCCCAGGAGTTTGGAACTGGAAATTGTTCCGGTTGTCATCTTATTTGGGCATCAGCTTGTGCTCACCCAGTTGTTGAGTGGGGAGCTTTTTTCCCCTGCCTTGAGACTGATTTTTGTGGCGAATTTTTAAGTATTGTTTTCCAACAGGTATATTTTATGCCTTGTCATTACGAGTTCTGCTACTTCTTTTAGCTGTTTCATTCATTCGTTCATATACGTGCATGCATACATCCATGTTTTTCTTTCAGAAGTCTAATATGTGGGACAAAGCTCCCTCTGAAATTCACTGCTTCTTCTACCCCTTAGGTCAAGGAGATATTTTTTTTATATAGAAGCGATGAACACAGAAATGACTGCTAAACTTCTGCTATATTTCCAGGAGTGAATTTTACATCATGTGAAAGACAACATGAAATTAGGATTATCTGGTAAGGAAACACCAGGAAAACTGAATAAAATGCTGTCTGGATGCAGCCAGTGGTGAAGCAAGCCGATCGGACACCTGGGGCAGCTCGCATGCCCTGCACCCAGGGGCATAGCCAGCCGCCTGTGGGACGGGGCGAGCCGGGGCAGGACGCTCGGCGGGGCCTCCAAGGAATTGGCCTGCCTCCTCACACTCAGCTGCCAGGCGGACTGTTTGGGGCAGCCTGTGGGTGCCTAAGCCACTGTGCCACCCCCAAGAGAGTGGCTCAGGCGCGCTGCAGGCCTGCAGTGAGTGCCTCCCAGCATTTTGTCACCCCCCCCAGTGGTGACACCCGGGGTAGACTGCCCCCACCCCTGGATGCAGCCTAAGTTTACAAAGTGCAGACCTGCCTGAATGGAACATCCTTAGACGGCAAGGCAAAACATTCACCTCTCATGAAACCACTTAGTAAAATTGTTTTGAGGAACTGCTGAGCAACTGCTCTTTGTGCTAGGAAAGAAACACTAGCCACGGGAGGAAGCACTAGGCTGGAAGCTGTACCTGGGATCCGAAATGGATGCCAGGAAAGAGCCACCCTGGCAAACATAAGCCACAGAAACCCTTCAGCAACCATCACGCAGATATTTTCAGCAGGAGGTAGAAACTTCCTCTCTCTTGCCAGACAACGCCACTGCAAAATACAGGGGTATTTGCTGAAGGAATAGTGTAATTATTCAAGCTGGCCCAATTCCTAGATTACAAGCTGCTATTTCACATACCATTGAACAGCATGTGGTCCTTTAGCACATGCTAGAACAACTGACGAATTACTAGAAAAGTGGTCCTTTCCAATAGCGGAATATCATACCCACTGGCAGGATATCCATGTCTCCCCGTACCCAACTTGCTCCAGCTTCTATTTCCCACATAGACATCTAATTTTGGAGTCCTTATTTAAAGTGTCCAGTTCTACTTTTAAAATCTTTTCAGTTTATCTTACACCCTGCAAAATGAGCATTCTGTTGGCAATTGGTCTCCCTTAACAGATGCAACTAGACTGTTTTGAGGTACTTATTTTAAAATAAATAATAGTAATAATAATGACTAACACCGTAACACATGCGCAGTTTTGGAATGCTTGAAAATAAACAGCTCAGTTACACTGCAAAATGTAGAACACTGCATCTAAGATGGGCCTGCAGCGTGCAGTAAACCAATGCCAGGGCTGTGGGTGCATTGCTCTTATGAATAAAGGCCTGAGCTCAGTGATAGAGCACCTGCTTATCATGCAAACAGTCCCACATTCAAACCCCAGCATCTCCAGGTAGAACTGTGGGAGCCCCCCGTCTGAAATCCCGCTGAGCTGCTGCAAATCAACATTGGCAATGCTTTTCTAGACGGACCAACATTTTGTTTCAGTACATGGCACCTTCCTTTGATCCTTCCATTTGAGGAAAACAACATTACAGTACAGGCGTCAGGGTGAAGGGATTGCCTTCTTCCTGACTTGTCAGTTTTATTTGTGCTATTGGGCTTTGTGTGAGCTCCCACCTGTACTCTGACACAAGTTGACCATGACAGAGAAATCTGGACCACAGAATCTGGTAGCATCCCTTGGAGACTAGGAATGAAGCACACTGTATGTTTAAAGCACATTCAAAGCACGTTCCTCCAGCCTCAAAGAATTGTGGGCAATGCAGTTCACCCCTCACAGAGCCAAAATTCCCAGCCACCCCGAATGAACTATGGTGCCCATAATTCTTTGAGGGGAAAATGTGCATTGAATGTGCTGTAATGTATAATTATATATCTCCCTCCCCCTCTCTCTCACACAAAAACTTCTGTAAAATGTTATTACCAAGAAAAGGTGTGCAATATCTTTAAGAGGGAGCAGTGAGAGAACATCCCTAGAAGCACAGAGGTGTTGCAGGAACAACTTATTTTCTTGGCGGGCACAAATGGCAGAGGGGCACGCAATGGCGAGAGGTAGAGTTCCACCCCAGAACTCATGTCACAAACTGCAACGACAACTATTAAGTCAGAGGTG
Source organism: Podarcis raffonei (assembly GCF_027172205.1). Taxonomy (NCBI): domain Eukaryota; kingdom Metazoa; phylum Chordata; class Lepidosauria; order Squamata; family Lacertidae; genus Podarcis; species Podarcis raffonei. The sequence continues at coordinate 7,265,340 of NC_070607.1, read as the reverse complement.
TAGCACAGCGCCACACTCCACAGTTCAACTCACAGTGCAATTGTGACAGGGGCGTGCATGACAATTTGCCCCAAACCACCCCAGTATTGTGGGTACAGTTCTGTGGAATACCCTCCAAATGGTTAATGGAGAGACCCCCATCCCTGTTGAATTTTGTGAAGACTTTTGAAATTTCAGCAGTAAGCTTTTCTGATTTTATGGTTAATTTTAACTGATTTATCTTTCATAAGCTTGTTGAATGCTCCATAAAAGCTACACTGTTGTGAGCATATAAATGGTTTAGATAAATAAATGAAAGTAGAAAGCTTTTTTAAAAAAATAAAAAAGTAAAATAAGCAATATGAGAAGTTTGGTACTGTTTTGGGAGATAATATTGTCTGAACCACTGATAACAAATGAGTGAGCTAACACGATTTGCATTTGGGGAAAGCCTTCCTCAGAAAATAAGAGAAGCTGGAAACATTTGGACATACAACACGAGAATATCTTTTAGACTCCCCACAGGCCTTGTCTGCATGTGAGCATTGTTAATGTGGGGTAGAAAGTGGATGAGCATGCTGTTTGAAATTTCTAGCAAGTATACAGTGGGCATTCGAATTTCAGACACAGGTAGTGCACCCTACACTGTCTGGCGTGAATGTGCCTATAGCGCTTTAAAAAATAAAATAAAATAAGCGGCTTGGATACACAAGCCTTGGCTACTCTCCATGGTGCTGAAATTCCGCCTCTCTGCCCCACATACCAACTTACCCTTAGCAAAGAATGAACTCTTCTTCCCTAATTCATTGGCTTTTAAAATAAAGAAATATAAACTCCACACACACACACCATCGCTGCCGCCCAAAAAAGCCAAAGAAATTGACAAAAGTTAGAACCCCATTCAAAGACACTTGCGACAGAGCCTCAAGGATTCTTGTGAAAATCATTTCCAAGTAAACATACACAGTTTTGGGGCTGCATATCATGGAATTAACCAATATACCCAATTTGCATAATTATTTCAGCTGCTGCATTTTATTAGCATAGTCTGAGAATTTGGGTTACTTTAGTACAGCATTCTGGAACTCCCTAAATGTGCCTCAGTACCCCAAGCCAAATTAGCCTACATAATGCATATTGTAATGGGGGCATAAGCGGAGAGGTTGTGTGAGCAAGATAAGCTAAACCCTTGGTGCCCCCAGGGCAAAGTTACATTTTACATGGATCTCCATGTTCCAATGAGTCAAGAGAAAGAGGGGCAATGTGCTGCAGCAGGGAGAAGGAAGAAAAGGAAAGCGGCCAGTGTTTCCTATCAGACACTGATTTGTAATGGAAGATACAGGAGCCAGGAAAGTTACAGAATCAGAATAAACATATCAAGATCCCAAATCTTGGGATCAATTATTCACACCAGCATAATTCAAGGCAGCCTAACTAAGGACTCTTCCCTTAGTTAGTCTTGCAGAAGGAAATAGGAAATGAAAAGGGACGTCAAATAAAAAGCTAACTTTAAAATAAAAAAAGTCTAGGAAAACAATATCACTTTGGATATAGAAGGCTGCTGTATTGACACATGGTAACGAGGTCAGATTCTGCCATGAGGCTCAGAATCTCTAAATTGATGGAGACAGAACAGATTACAGGAGAAGGAGAAAGTCAGCCTTAGAGTTTCCACAGCAGCATATTCCTGAGACGTCACCAGTGAGCTGGTTGCAGCGAACACCAAGCCTTTTTGTGTTATGATCCACAACCCACTTTTGCCAGGTCTAAGAAGCTGGCACTAAAGTAGATTTACTATATATCTATATCTATCTAATCTATATCTATCTATCTATAAGGTAAAGGTAAAGGGACCCCTGACCATTAGGTCCAGTCGTGGCCGACTCTGGGGTTGCGGCACTCATCTCGCTTTATTGGCCAAGGGAGCCGGCGTACAGCTTCCGGGTCATGTGGCCAGCATGACTAAGCCGCTTCTGGTGAACCAGAGCAGCGCACGGAAACGCCATTTACCTTCCCGCCGGAGCGGTACCTATTTATCTACTTGCACTTTGACGTGCTTTCGAACTGCTAGGTTGGCAGGAGCAGGGACCGAGCAACGGGAGCTCACCCCGTCGTGGGGATTTGAACCGCCAACCTTCTGATTGGCAAGTCCTAGGCTCTGTGGTTTAACCCACAGCGCCATCCGCATCCCTATCTATCTATATGGATATATATATAGACTCTCAATAGAAAAACTTTTTTTAAATAACATGCTGAAGTTAAAATGCCGGGCAGCTCAGGGTAGACTAGTAGGTGTGAGCAAAGTCACATTCACTGTATTCAATTGTGCTCTGCATATTCCTGAGAGACATTCTCTCTTGCATAGGCTGAACTTTTGGCCTTGCTTTGTATTAAAAAATGACAACTTCTCTCAGAACTCAGGGTATGTGTGCCTGCGCATGGAAACATGCATCTGACAGAGTGGGCTGTGTTTGGTTAGATTTACTTACTAATAAGTATGTTTAGGATTGTAGCCCAAAATCTGCCATTGCTGTTCTGTTCTCTTTGCTAAAGTTAATTGACTTCCTCCTCGCTATATGCAAATCTTACCTGGCTCAGTTTAATCAGATTGCAGAGGGAAACTCTATAGCAACTCAGTTCAAAAGAAATGCACCTTCCCTCTTTGTGCTACAATGTGAAATTTGGCTTTCCTCATGATCTTAAGTATTCGACTTACCTGATTTAAGTCTCTTCCGGATATATTGCGCTGCTGCTTCTTTATTTGTATTTGTACTTCTGTTATTTTTATTGTATTGATTTGTTTGACTTCAATAAAAAAAGAATTAAAAATGTAAAAGGTTTTTTTACAAATTTAATTAAAAATGGTTGTTGTTGTTATTGCATCTTATTTGTTCTACGAAAAACTTTATTGAGGAAACTTGTTTTTTAAGCAGCAGCACAATTTTGTTGAAATGCATCAAAACAAAAGCAATCTTGAAAAGGTAGATATTGCCCACCAGTAATATACTGTAGAAAGGTAAATGATAATCTTTAAATTGCAACCCCCCCCCAAAAAAAGACAGAATAGATATGGCAAGTTTTAAGAAGCTAGTACAGCAGGAAAGGCAATCTGATTAGAGGAAGTGGTTAAAAAAAACCCATCTTCCCTAATGAGTGAGTGCGTCAAGAGTGTGTGAAGCACTGCACAGATAAGCACGCTCAACATAAGTCTAACCTGAATCTAGTTTAGGAATCAAATAGTTGAGGATTGGGGGGCAATAGCAGCCATGGTAGCTGAAAATGCAATGGCTATTGGCAAAAGTCCTGTGGAAAACCTTTCAGTACATAAGATGCTACTGAATTTGACTATCTATCCCATGGGTAGGCAAACTAAGGCCCGGGGGCCGGATCCAGCCCAAACGCCTTCTAAATCAGGCCCGCAGACAGTCCGGGAATCAGCATGTTTTTACATGAGTAGAATGTGTGCTTTTATTTCAAATGCATCTCTGGGTTATTTGTGGGACATAGGAATTTGTCCATATATTTTTTTCAAAATATAGTCCAGCCCCCCACAAGGTCTGAGGGACAGTAGACCAGCCTCCTGCTGAAAAAGTTTGCTGACCCCTGATCTATCCCACGAGTGGGGAACCTGTGGCACTCCAGGTGTTGCTGTACTACATACAACTTCCATCATCCTGACCATTGGCCACGTTGGTTGGTGCTAAGGGCAACTGGAGCCAACAACATCTGTATGCCAAAAGGTTTGGCATTCGTTATCTCTAGCCCATTATTATCTACACTGTGTGGCAGAGTAGCTCTCAGGTAGAGTCCCAACCTTGCACCCAGAGGTTTTTTTAAAAAACAAAAATGCCAAGGATTGGACCTTCACATGCAAAGGAGATTCCCTGTCATTCAGTTATGGGCTCCCTCTGGTCAGCCATGGCCATCAGACACTGCTGGGCTGCCCACCTTACACCCCCAAATGTCTCTGGTCATCTCTGAGGTCCTCTACAGCAGTGTTCCCCAACCTTGGGCCTCCAGCTGTTTTTGGACTACAACTCCCATCATCCCTCGCTAGCAAGACCAGTGGTCAAGGATGATGGGAATTGTAGTCCGAAAACAGCTGGAGACCCAAGGTTGGGGAACACTGCTCTACAGGACTAGCTGTTCTTACTGGAATAAGAAGGATGGGGAATTTGCCTATTCCAACTAGAATTTGCCACAACTGTTACTCTTGAACAGCCCTGCTGAAAATCAGCAGGACCTTCTGTTTGGCAGTATCAGCAAGGCCTCAAGGTGCATCATTCTCAAAAGAATTTTCCTGATTTGTTGGAGCCCCTAGGTTCCCCACTCCTGCTCAAAAGCGCTTGATGCTTTGATTTTGCAAAGGGTTAAAGACAGGTCAAAAGGTTTTAGAACAAGGTTGGTCATCTCTTTTGGGAGGAGAGCATTATAGATTGTGGTCTATCAGTTGCCATTTTGCTGTGCAAACTGACTTCTCAGAAGTGGTCTGGCTCCAAAATAAAGATTCTGCCATCTGCCCATTTGGAATTCACAATTATGAAGAACATGTGTTCAGGCATAGCATTAGATTAAAAAAAATCAGTGAAGAGATTCAAGACTAAAACATACAAGATCTGTGTTCCTTTAAAAAGTTTGCCTGCTACTGTTGTTGTTGTTGTTGTGTGTGTGTGTGTGTGTTTGGGGGGTTTTGCAACCAGTCCTTGATTAAATTTTGATGGAGTTGCTAGGGGCCAGATAAAAACTGCCCCATGTATTATGGGTAGCCAATTTGCCAATCCCAGTTTATTTAAATTATATTGGCCCAATATCCAATATTAATTGGATATTGGGTCAATTGTAGGGACTTTGCAAGTCTTCTGAGGTTACTGGTGAGACCAGCATGACTAGCCAGGGGACCAGCATAAACTTCTTGAATTTTCTGCTACTGAGGAAGACCAGAGTGAGTCAATTTTTTCTAATGAAAAACATTTCATGACTGTGCTACTGTGACTACAGAATATTGCAGTAGTCAAAGCTTTTTATACATTTGTCCCAAAGAACGGTGCTCTCAAATCTATCCCTAATTGTACTGAGAAGAGGATGAGACCGAGAAAAAAGCTTTCAGAAAACTGATTCACCCAACGAAAGGAGAAATGATTCATGTATGGTGTGATGGGAACACTTTTACAAAGCACATGGCTGGAATGTGACATGAGTTGGCTAAGAAGCCCTCTCCAGGAGCCCCAATGAATGGAGGTCCCAAAAAATTGTGAATGAAAGCAGATGATGACAACTCCAACATTAACGAGGCAGCAATTAAACAACTAAATTGCTGTGTGATGAAATATGCAAACCAATATGATGCTAACTTAATTGTGGGGTAGGAAGGGGGAAGAAAAACTAAGGCATAAAAATTCAAGCAATTAAGGAACCATTTCCCTTACATCCTGCAAGTTCTGAAAAGGGTCCATCCATCCACCTGTGACTCTGGTGGATTTCTTAGCTGCAGTTCACCTTAAAAGGATCCACCTTAAATGAATGAGTAACCTCCAAATGTAGGAAGGCTACCTTAATAAAAACTTTCTCCAGCCAGAGCAAAAGCATCTTCCTTTTAAAAGTTCCACTTACAAACTTTGGGTGGGGGGTGAAAGTACAAGAAAAATCTACCTGTAAAAGAAGCCAAAGTAAAGCCCCAAGAAACACATGGCCAGTATAAAACAGAAGGCAATACTCCTAAGGATTGCAAAGAAGCCGTTCTGACCAGGTTGCTGTACCGCCAAATCAATATTAGTAGAAAGCACCTATGTATAATTCCAAAGTTCCTAGCATTGTCATAAAAAAATGATAGCACAAAAGCCAAAAGTATTGGGGATGGAATTCTGCAACGATTAAAATCTATTCTTTAGATCAAAGGCAAAATGTAGCCACAGTTCACTCAAAGGGAAATTGGGGGGACTGGAAGCCAGCCAGCCATTCCTCTCCAACAGGTAGGAGCATTACACTGAGATTAGCTACTACTCTAGGATTCCTTCTTCTGCAAGGTATAAAACACAGAACGCCAAACAAGGGGAAAAAATTAAAGAGGCATTACCTACTTTTAAGTAAGCTAGCAATCTACCCCAGACAGCCATTATTGCAAACAGAGGATCTAAAATAAGCTCTTACCTTGAATAACATGCATAGCTCCTGGAACTAGGCTGTGATATTATTCCAGAGACATTATTTGTAATAGAAAGATAAAATAAGACTGAAGGAAGGAGGAGAGACGGAGGGGAAGAGAAGAGGTGGAGGGAAATAAATAATGAGAAGAGGACTGGGGAAGGAGCGGAAAAGGGAAAGGAGGAGAGGTGGGAAGGGGCAAAAAGGAAAGGAGGAGAGGGGAGGAAATGAAAATAGAGACAGTAAAAAATCTGTCTCCTGCCCACACGGTGGAAAAGAAATTTCTGACAAGCAAAAAGAGAGAGAGAGAGAAAGAGAGAGAACTCGCACACATACCAGAGGGGGCAGACAGGGGAATAACAAAGCAGAACAAGGGAATCAAGAGGAATAAAAAATGGTAAGACAAATGTCTAGACCTGAAGCATACAGAGGAGATGGGGAGGTGCAGAGAGAAATTGAGGGTTTGCCGGGAGTGCCATGCTATTTTGCATAATTAGAGTAGTAAACAGCCATGTGTCTGGCAATTTAGGTCAGCTGAGTTGTTAAGAATGTGGGTGAATTTGACAAGGAGCAAGGGGGAGCGTGGACCGATCCAATATCACACCAGACTTCTCAAGAATAAAGAAGAGAGGTCATGTTGAGCCTCTGTTATTTGGCTGCAAGTTGCAAAAAGGACGTTGGAGGCAGAAAAAGTGCTGTCTCTGGGAGAGCTCTCCATAATGGGCATGGACAGGTATAAGCTGCTGTGCAAAATCTGATATTGCTAAAATGCAAAACAGTGTGGCTAACCAAACGCTCTTTCAACTAAATCTAACCCTTTGTTGCTCACGTTGTGTCCAGCCGCAATACATCTATGGCTCAGTTTGTCAGAGAGAGCACACACTTGTTGCTTCCACAAATTTATATGGACATTTTCTGAGAGCAATGCTCATTTCCTCTGGATCTTTTTTTATTTATTTTGGAAGCTCCTAAATATTTGATCAAAATGAAGCAACCTGTTAGCCCCAGGATACTTACAGAGTTTTATGGGTCATTAGCAGTGGCAACAGCAGCTTGAGATGAACCCAGAAGCCACAAGGGACCATTGCATTATCTTGCAGCTTTCTTCCTTAACAATAAGATTCAGGCAGGCAGTTGGAATGAAAAAGCAAGCAGGAACATCATATTACCTCCCCATGGCCATCTGATTCTGAGGACCAGGATTCTGATCTCTGGCGTGATCTATTCCAGTTTGAACTCAATGCAACACAGAGCAGTTGTGTTCTTCAGAAGGTGGAAGGGTTGAAGGCACGATATGCCCCAACTTCTCCTATTTACCAAGACAGCCCCCATTGTCTGGCAACTCCTGCTGTAAATTACTGCCCTTCTTTTTGCAGATGCCTTGTTCAAAAATGTCTGGTGCTGTCCTTCAGCTCCCTCCCCAGGGTCTCAATAAGTTAAAATCCTAACCCTAACCCTAAACCTATGACTGCTCAGCACTGGGCTTCTGGGTTGGAGATTTCTTTCCAACACTCTTTGCGGGGTGACCAGAGCAAAAACATTTTGATTAATGGCACCCTGTTTATGGAATTCCCACCCCAGAGAGACTTGCCTGGCATCAACATTGTTTTTGTTTCAGTGCCAGGAAAAGAAGTCTGTATTTCCCCAGGTTTTTAAATGTATTAATACATTTTTTATGCTGCTAAGGGTTGCTGTTTTTTGGGGGGTGGTATATTTATCTTGCTTTTCTCAACTGCCCTGGAAGCACACCTAGTTTTCTATATTCTGGTTAATCTTGGCTGCTTGTTAACAATGGAAGAGTTTTTATTCCTTAACCCACAATCTGAAGTTGGACAGTGAAGGAAAGAAAGTTCAATCTCCTCTTTGTGGAGGAGATTGGTCAGGTAAGTACAATATTAACTGAAATGCAATAGCATCTCATTATTCTCCTCTCCATATCTTCTACCGTTTTCTTTTCTTTTTAATTTATTTTTGATTTTGACATTATTAGCAACCCAAAAGTGCACTAGCAGGGTGTTGCATCATACCATAGAGCAAGCAAAATAAGCAATAAATATTAAGAAAAGGAAATGGTAACAAACTAATGTAAATCAAGATACCAATATGCCCCAAGTTGATATGGATGGTGAATACTGAGCCATCTATATGAGAAGCCTTTCCTAGACAGTTGACTGTTGGCTCTGGTGCAAGAAATGAGCAGTAGAGGAATTGGGTGTGTTCAAGGCTCTGGAGTGACTCTGGATATTATGGAGTAGAGGGGCCTATTTCCTGTTTTCACCAATAATAATAATAATAATAATAATAATAATAATAATAAAAAATTTACTATTTATACCCCACCCATCTGGCTGGGTTTCCCCAGACACTCTGGGTGGCTTCCAACAAAACACTAAAATACAGTAACCTATTAAACATTAAAAGCTTCCATAAACAGGGCTGCCGTTAGATGTCTTCTAAAAGTTTGGTAGTTATTTTTCTCTTTGACATCTGGTGGGAGGAGGTGGTGTAGTGATTAAGAGCGGTAGACTCGTAATCTGGTGAACTGGGTTCGCTTCCCCGCTCCTCCACATGCAGCTGCTGGGTGACCTTGGGCTAGTCACACTTCTCTGAAGTCTCTCAGCCTCACTCTGTTAGCTGCTTTGAAACTCCTTAAGGGGAGTAAAAGGTGGGTTATCAAATCCAAACTACTCCTCTTCTTCTTCTTCTTCTTGTTTTTAGGTGCCAGCTCAACCAAATTGCTGATCAAGCAGGGGTTCAGCCTGGCCAATGGTTGGCAAATTTAGAGCCCTCCGGATTATTATTCAGTGTTCATCTGATTTGCATTCATGATGTTATCAAGAGGGTTATACACAAGTGTGCTTTGAATACCGTTTGTGCCTGCCCAAAGAGGCAGACATGCTTCTTTGTTTCAATAGGTGCACGTCTCATACTTTCCTGCTAAACTCTTCCAACTTATTGATCCATAAATATTGCAGGGGGGAGGGGTGTTGTTTTTGTTTGTGTCCACTGGGGAAGAATTGTAAACAACAAATAAAGCAGAATGACGTGTGAATGATCCAGTATAAATCTACCACAAGTGCACTAAAGGTAAAGGTACCCCTGCCCGTACGGGCCAGTCGTGTCCGACTCTAGGGTTGTGCACTCATCTCACTCTAGAGGCTGGGAGCCGGCACCGTCCGAGGACACTTCCGGGTCACGTGGCCAGCATGACGAAGCTGCTCTGGCGAGCCTGCACCAGCGCAGCACACGGAAACACCGTTTACCTTCCCGCTGTAAAGCGGTACCTATTTATCTACTTGCACTTAAGGGTGCTTTCGAACTGCTAGGTGGGCACACAATAGTGCACACCACAAGTGCACTATTATTGTGTAAATGACATATTGTGGAATATACCCACAAAGAAAATACCAGTCTTTTTATTTCTGTCTCTGCTGACATTAGATTCTTACTTTGCTTTTTATTGTGTTTCGAGTGCTCTTCACAAACAAAATAGAGTGATAACTGTACACACACACACAACTATGGAAGCTGACAATTCTCCCTCATGAACTGAAGTTTCATCTGGCTCTGGTTGATGGATCTTGGGGTTCTTGGGGGGTTGGATGGCAAACGGAGCCAGCAAAGTTGAAATCTGTCCACTCTGATGTGCATCAGCCAATCAGGTGTGCAAACTCTTGTCCTCTGAGGATCAGTGCCCTTTTAGGGATGCCAGATCCACTCAACTGTGTTAACTGCTACACACATACGATTGGTCCTTAATTTTATTTAGTCATGTTTTAAAGTATTCCACAGACTCAGGGCAGATTGCAGCCATTTCATCAATAGTTGTCCCCATCTCCAAAGGGATCTCAATTTAGATTTTAGATTTAGATGGCTTAATAATAATAATTGTACTCCACCCATCTGACTGGGTTGTCCCAGCCACTCTGGGAGGCTTCCAGCATATACAAAAACATAATAAAACATTAAACATTTTTAAAAACCTCCCTATACAGGGCTGCCTTCAGATGTCTTCCAAAGGTTGTATAGTTACGTATCTCCTTGACATCTGATAGGAGGGCATTCCACAGGGAGGGTGCCACTGCCAAGAAGGCCCTCTACCTGGTTCCCTGTAACCTCACTTCTCGCAGTTAGGGAACCACCAGAAGGCCCTCAGAGCTGGACCTCAGATAATAATAATTTTTTATTTATACCCCACCTATATGGCTGAGTTTCCCCAGCCACGCTAGGTGGCTCCCAACAGAATATTAAAAACATGATACAGCATTAAACATTAAAAACTTCCCTAAACAGGGCTGCCTTCAGATGTCTTCTAAAAGTCAGATAGTTGTTTATTTCCTTGACATCTGGTGGGAGGGCATTCCACAGGGCGGGCGCCACTACCTAGAAGGCCCTCAGCCTGGTTCCCTGTAGCCTCACTTCTCGCAGCGAGGGAACCACCAGAAGGCCCTCGGCGCTGGACCTCAGCTGGATGATGGGGATGGAGATGCTCCTTCAGGAATACAGGACCGAGGCTGTTTAGGGCTTTAAAGGTCAGCACCAACACTTTGAATTGTGCTCAGAAATGTACTGGGAGCCAATGTAGGTTTTTCAGAACCAGTGTTATAGGGTCTGGGTGGCCGCTCCCAGTCACCAGTCTAGCTGCCACATTTTGAATTAGGAGACAAAGGACAGCAAATAACCATTCCTTTCCATTCACAATTTTCCTGTACCATACCCCCTCCTTTTCTCCCCGAAATCAGCCCTCGCACAACATACACTTTGTTCTAATTCCATTCACCGCTACCAGCTTTGCTTCTACAGAGCTAGAGGAGAAACATTTGGAAATGAGAGAGATGGCATCAAGATGTTCTGTGAGAGAGATGTGATATCGGGGGGGGGGGAGGAAGAAGGCAGCCCTTTGAAATAAGGAAACACTTTTAAAAATAAAATACTTCCGACTCCTTTCCTGGTTACATTAACAAACACGTTTGACTCTTTCATCCAAGGATCTTGAGGCAGTTATTCCATTATATCCTTGCAATAGCAATGACAAACCTAGACAGCTTCCTAAAAAGCAGAGACCTCACCTTGCCAACAAAGGTCCATATAGTTAAAGCTATGGTTTTCCCAGTAGTGATGTATGGAAGTGAGAGCTGGACCATAAAGAAGGCTGATCACCGAAGAATTGATGCTTTTGAATTATGCTGCTGGAGGAGACTCTGGAGAGTCCCATGGACTGCAAGAAGATCAAACTTCTCCATTCTGAAGGAAATCAGCCCTGAGTGCTCACTGGAAGGACAGATCCTGAAGCTGAGGCTCCAATACTTTGGCCACCTCATGAGAAGAGAAGACTCCCTGGAAAAGACCCTGATGTTGTGGAAGATGGAGGGCACAAGGAGAAGGGGACGACAGAGAATGAGATGGTTGGACAGTGTTCTCGAAGCTACCAGCATGAGTTTGACCAAATTGTGGGAGGCAGTGGAAAACAGGAGTGCCTGGTGTGCTTTGGTCCATGGGGTCACAAAGAGTTGGACACGACTAAATGACTAAAGAACAACAACATCCTTGCAATAACTTAGTGGTGCGGTGCCCAAGACAACCTCAGCAAGACTCATGTCCGAATTGGAGTTTGAACCTGGGTCTTCCTTGTCCAACTTCAAGACTACTATCCCATGCTAGGCTGACTAGGGGGGAAGATAGAATATTGGTCCCCAACAGTACCTGTGCACCTTCTGCGTTTTTCAATGGTCCTGATAAAAAGCACAGTCTGCTCTTGCAACTGGGCACAAAACAACCGCTCTAACCCCCCATGCTGTGAGACAGGTCAGAAGCCTCTGCAGATCTTAACAACAGTTATCTGTGTCCTGTCACTCAAAACAAACAGAGAGAAGAATATATAAGGCTCACAACTGTTCATACAGAATCTCCCCCATGGATTTATTCACTCTTGCCCACATGCAGAAAGCCAGGCCTCCCTGCTAGCTTGGAAAGAAACTGCATTTGTCCAGGTGGCTGAGAAGTCTGTGTATGCCAAGTACATGTTTTTCCTAGAATAGAGATGGAAAGGAGACCGGTGGCTCTCCAGACAGGGTTGCCACCATTGTTCTGGCAAAATACAGGACAGGACAGCAGTGGCGGAGGAAGGGGTTGCGGGGGTGCTGTCCACCTGGGGTGTCATCACTGTAAGGTAAAGGTAAAGGGACCCCTGACCATTAGGTCCAGTCGTGGCCGACTCTGGGGTTGCAGCGCTCATCTCGCTTTATTGGCCGAGGGAGCCAGCGTACAGCTTCCGGGTCATGTGGCCAGCATGACTAAGCCGCTTCTGGCGAGCCAGAGCAGCGCACGAAAACGCTGTTTACCTTCCCGCCGGAGTGGTACCTATTTATCTACTTGCACTTTTTTGTGTGCAAAACCGAGCAACAGGAGCTCACCCCGTCATTGCAGGGATTCAAACCGCCAACCTTCTGATCGGCAAGTCCTAGGCTCTGTGGTTTAACCCACAGCGCCACCTGCATCCCGTCATCACTGTAGGGGGTAACAAAATGAGTATTTTTTTAAAAAAAGTGGGCTCACAAAATTTTTTAGGAGTGACATGGTGGCTTTGGTGCCTGCAGGTTCCGCGGTGCCTAAAACAGCAGCGTGGGACTTGCGTCTGCCTACTGCCTCTCCCTCAGCCGCCCCACAGCTGAGGGGGAAGCGGTGGAGAGGCTCCAAGCATCAGAGAGGCTCGCCCCGCCCCATGGGTGCATCGCTCCACCCCCACGGATGTGGATTGCCCCACCCCCGGCTGCAGAACATGCCCCCCCACCAGGCACCCGAGTGGCTAGCTATGCCGCTGCAGGACAGTGCGGTAAAAAGGGTAAAGGTAAAGGACCCCTGGACGGTTAAGTGCAGTCAAAGGCGACTCTGGGGTTGTGGTGCTCATCTCGCTTTCAAGCCAAGGGAGCTGGCATTTGTCCGCAGACAGCTTTCTGGGTCATGTGGCCAGCGTGACTAAACCAATTCTGGCACAACGGGACACCATGACGGAAACCAGAGCCATTTACATTCCCGCCGGAGAGGTACCTATTTATCTACTTGCACTGGTGTGCTTTCGAACTGCTAGGTTGGCAGGAGCTGGGGCAGAGCAAGGGGAGCTCACCCCGTCATGGGGATTCGAACTGCTGACCTTCCGATCGGCAAGTCCTAGGCTCAGTGGTTTAGACCCCAGGGCCACCCGTGTCCCAGGACAGTACAGTGCAGTGCGGGGGGGACGACATTATTATTAATTTTTTTCATCAGGTGCTGAAGTGACTTCAAAGCAATCCATGACAACTATTGGAGCCTAACAGGATGGCCGCTCTGGAATTTGTCTCACACGTGCGCGCGCACACATACATGGATTTGTAAATCTGTCTGTGCTTGGCTACCCAGAGCTTAAAGACATGACCTCGCTCTGATGGTGTTTCCTGCTTGGCAGGGGGTTGGACTCGATGGCCCTTGTGGTCTCTTCCAACTCTATGATTCTATGATTCACACACCTTTTCAAACACATGCATTTGGAGGGGATCCCCAACATGGCAGACACAGAGACACACACACACAGAGAGAGAGAGAGAGAGAGAGAGAGAGAGAGAGAGAGAGAGAGAGCGCATTGAAATACAGGACAAAACTGTTATAATACAGGATGTAGCATTTTGCATCGAAATATGGGAAATACGGGACAGGTGGCAATCCTATCTCCAGAAATTGTTGGACTCCAACTCCCATCATCCCTGACCATTGGCCAAGCTGGCTGGAGCTTAGGGTTGGAGTCCGATGACATCTAGAGAGCACCACACTGACATCTGTGTACCAGAGGCACTGAGTGCATACGAACACCATATGTGCTTCATTTTAAAGGGCAGGCTGGAGCACTCTTGAGTAAACTACCTGTTTGCCTACATAGGATCATGAGGGGATGCAGAAAAGGATCTGAAAGCTGCCCCTTAACTTGGAATTAAAGATCTCTTTCCTCATTTTAATTGGGAAGAAACCGTCACCGGGGGGTGGGGGTGGGACGGACCCTGGTTGAAATGTGTGACGTTCACCATGCCCTAATTCTCCTCCTGAAGTTTGTTTTGTTCAGGACTTCAGAACACATCGGAGTGAAAGCATCGTCTAGGGGCAAAGGATTTTTTCCTGAAACTTCAAGAAGGAATTGGAGTCACCCTTCTGCCATGAACGTCTTCTAAAGCGCTGACTCCCCGGTTGAATAATAATAATAAAAACAGCCAACAGAGCTATCAACATTCAGAGGTGATTTTCTTCCTGTCAGTGGCGTAGCGTGGGGGGTGCCAGGGGTGCCGGCCGCACCGGGCGCAACATCTGGGGGGGCGCGAGTCCAGAGGGAAGGGACAAGTTCCTTCCTCCGCCGGGCTCCCCGCCGCCAACGCCAGCCTTGCGCCCTAGCGCGCGCGCGCCCCCCGCCGCCGCTGCGCTCCACTCACTGCTCGCAGGAGGAGCAGCCGCTGCAGCAGCGCCGACGCCGCCACCGATGCCTGGCCGGGCACGGGCAGCCTCCGCACCCCGACGCCATCCCCTCGGCCCAGCCACAGGCGGCGGCTGCTTCTGCCGACTGGGAGGGAGGAGAGCTCCGAGGGGCCTCGACGCGCCCTGCCCTCCCCAAAACCCTCCGAGAGGAAGCCGGCGGGCGGGCGAGGGTCTCCCGGCGGAAGGGGGCGCCACTGGCTCCAGCTCTCAGCGCAAGTCTCAGCCGGGGGGGGGGGCGGACCCGGCCGGGAGGAGGAGAGGCGCTCGCCAAGCCCGGATCTGGAGCGCCTCGGAGCGCAGGCTCCACCTACAGCCCAAGGAGAGGAGGGGGCTTCGGCTGCCTCGGCCCGCGGGGGCTCCGCAAATAATAAATTTAATAAATTCCTGCTGAGCCTTTGGGGGGGTCCTTGGCTTCTTCGCTCGCCCCCAGCCCCAGTGGCGTAGCGTGGGGGGTGCAGGGGGGGCCGGCCGCACCGGCCGCACCATCTGGGGGGGGGCGCGCTGGCACTCGAGTGCTAAAATCCACGGGTTAGGGGGCGCAAATTACTTGCCTTGCCCCAGGTGCTGACAACCCACGCTACGCCACTGCTTCCTGTTGTCTTTGTGCATTTCAGTTTTCCCAAAAATAAGATGCATACATGGATTTTAAGATATTTGGAAAATTAACCTTTCCTTTAAAAAATTAAGTTTCCAGTCCCTATGAAACACCAGTAGTAGAGAGTATCTCCAAAAGAAATATTTGGTGCCCTATATAATCATCTTGTCACAGCTCTTTCTGTACTACTATTACTAAGCACCTGATGTTGAGCCACACACTCTAAAAGAAATTAGGAACCCAGTCAACAGCTAACAATCCAAAAACTGAGAGGAAAACAGCAGAACTTGCCTACTTTCCTTCTGATGGCTTTCCCTACTTCCTAACAACTCCAATTCTGTTCCAACAAAGAAAATTGGGGGCAGGGGGACTAGAATAACGCCTTGCTCAAATCCAGTTCATACTAAGAGCAGAACAATGCATTGCCTCAGTAACTGTGTCTGTACTCAACCCCATACTTGCTGAGACTGCACAAACATGGAAAATCAACAAGGAGGAGGATGAAATGTTCAGCCCTACCTGTGCCTGAAGGTTGTCTCCTGCAAATGCTGCTCCTGACACTCTCTCCCCCAAAGGACTTTTTTTCCATTCCTAGAGATGGGATGATTTGGGGAGGGGTGGTATTAGCTAAACACACAGGGGAGAAGAAGTGGGTGATGAAAACGTTAGGTAAACCCCTGGAACTGCCAGATCTTTCCTACAAATGCCCCCATACCTGTATAAGACAAGCATAAAGGTAAAGGGACCCCTGACCATTAGGTCCAGTCGTGGCCGACTCTGGGGTTGCGGCGCTCATCTCACTCTATAGGCCAAGGGAGCCGGCGTACAGCTTCTGGGTCATGTGGCCAGCATGACTAAGCTGCTTCTGGCGAACCAGAGCAGCGCATGGAAACGCCATTTACCTTCCCGCCGGAGCGGTACCTATTCATCTACTTGCACTTTGACGTGCTTTCGAACTGCTAGGTTGGCAGGAGCAGGGACCGAGCAACAGGAGCTCACCCCGTCACGGGGATTCGAACCGCTAACCTTCAGATCGGCAAGCCCTAGGCTCTGTGGTTTAACCCACGGTTCCACTCCAAGCATAGGGTCAGGGAAATGCTAAGGAAATGTAAGTTCCTTCCTAATTTGGGTTCCAGAAGTAACAGGGTAAATAATCAAATATGTGTGAACATCACCAGGGCCAGATTTAGGTTTGATGAGGCCCCAAGCTATTGAAGGTAATAGGGCCCTTTATATGTGATATTTTAGGGAGCAGGCTAGCAGGCAAGGCCCATTACTTACATCATAGGAGCATACACAGCACAAAACGCTGTTGCTGTATGTAGGTTTTATTTTATTTGATTTCTATCTTATATTTTGAAAATGTACATCCAGGTTTTTTTCCTTTAATTTTTGGGGGGGACCCTGAGAGGGGCCCTAAGCTATAGCTTGTTTAGCTTATATGAAAATCTAGCACTGAACATCACATTTATTTAACTGGGTTTCCTCCAAAGAAGCAAGAATCAGGAAAATTATTGGATCCCTATACCCACATCTGTTGCAGGGGAACCCAGGCATTTAAATGTGTGCGCACAATTCACAATTTATGGAACCGTTTTAAATTTTCATTTCATTTTTTTGCCATTTAAAATTAGATACTATGAATTAGCTGTTAGTTGGATAATATTGCACGAATGTCAAACTTGGCTTCAATGAGTTGATCAAATCCCTTCCAATATATTTTTTTCAGAGATTGAGATTCACCTATGTGATTTTTCATATGAATAAATCTTTTCATCTGGGTCACACACAAAACTGCGCAACTACACAACTTCCATTGGAGCTGGTGGTTGCATGGGCCTTTAAGGAAATTTGAAAGCGTCTCTACCATCTAGGAACCAAAATTGAAGATCTGTTCTACCTCTACTCTCAGAAGCAGAATGTATTTATATATTCATGGAGGGCAAGGCTATCAAGGGTTACTAGTCATGTGTCAGGGACGTGGCTGAATCGAACGCCTGGGAAGAGCCCGACTCTGGAGATGAAGGAATGCCAGTACAGAGGGAGACAGAGTGACTCTGGAGACGAGGGTTACAGACGGGGTTAGTTCAGCCCCCCTTCATCAAGTTCCCAGACTCAGATAGAGCAGCAGACTCAGAAAGTTTGCAGGCAAAGGGAGGGGAGGAGATAGATGGCATTGAGGGGTTTGCTGTGCAACCAGGAGGGAGGCAGCATTTAGAGGGGTCTTAGTTTGAGAGTGGGGGGGTGTTCACCCACAGTCTCGCCGAACCAGAAGAACTGAAAGGGTTAAAATGCAACGAAAGTCCAAGAGAGGAAGGACTGGACTTTGGCACCCTTTGTGCTGTGAAAGGGGCGGAGGCTCAGAGTGACCAACTTGTAGCTAAGAGCGTCAGACTCGGCACCATGCTCTGGATGTTAATTGTAAATAAACGTACCATAAAACTGCCAGAGAGTCATTAATACCCCAGTAATAAGATCATTAAGTGTGCAGATGATACAACGGTGGTTGGTTTAATCACGGCTGGAGAGGGGAAGGCGGCCTATGGGAAGGAAGTTGAGCAGTTGGGGGAGTGGTGCAGGAAAAACAACTTACTCCTTAACTTAAAGAAAACAAAAGAGATCATTGTGGACTTCAGGAAATGTAAATTGAATATTCAGCCACTCATTATTGAGGGGAAGTGCGTGGAACAGGTCTCGGTGTTTCAATTTCTGGGAATGGAGTTGAGAGATGACCTAACGTGGGGAGAAAACAGCAAGGATCTGATGAAGAGAGCACAGCAGAGATTGTGTTTTCTAAGAATCCTCCAGAAAAACAATCCCTGAAAGGACCTGTTGATGGCATTTTGCCATTGTACTGTTGATAGTGTATTAACTTATGGTCTGTGTGTGTGGTTTGGGAGCTGCACAGTCAGGGGAAAAACAATGCTGTCCAGGGTTGTAAAGACTGCAGAGAGAATAATTGGGTGCACTCTTCCCACCTTGGATCAAATCTATGCTTCCAGGTGCCATAAGAAAGCTGCAGAGATAGCGCAGGATAGTGTGCAGCCCGGAAATGATCTCTTTCAGCTTCTGCCTTCTGGAAGAAGGTACAGGGTTATAAAGGCCACGACTAGCCGCCTGAGAAACAGTTTCTATTCAAATGTGATTTTGGTTTTAAATGCAGTGTAAGGTAGTCTCTATGGGAGTATATTATATTTAATTATCGGGTATCAGAGTTTTTAGGGGGCTAACCAGGCTGGGATAGCAGGCTTGTTGGTTTCTGAATGTCCTATGTAGATTTTTTCAATTTCGTTGTTCTGTATGGGACAATGACCATAAAGAATATCGTATCGTATTGTAATTCTTATCAGAGCTTGCTTGCCTGCCTGAGATCATTACATCATGATGGTTGTCGGCAGTGCTATACAGTGGTACCTCGGGTTACATACGCTTCAGGTTACAGAAGCTTCACGTTACAGACTCCGCTAACCCAGAAATAGTATTTCGGGTTAAGAACTTTGCTTCAGGATGAGAACAGAAATCGTGCTCTGGCAGCACGGCGGCAGCAGGAGGCCCCATTAGCTAAAGTGATGCTTCAAGTTAAGAACAGTTTCA
Organism: Podarcis raffonei; assembly: GCF_027172205.1. Taxonomy (NCBI): domain Eukaryota; kingdom Metazoa; phylum Chordata; class Lepidosauria; order Squamata; family Lacertidae; genus Podarcis; species Podarcis raffonei. The sequence continues at coordinate 7,246,538 of NC_070607.1, read as the reverse complement.
GGTTAAGAACGGACGGACGGACGAATTAAGTACTTAACCCGAGGTACCACTGTATTTCTAGAAAAAGTGGTGCCAGAATTCATCATGAATGACTCCCTTTGTTATGTACTGAAGTTCTCACCCTGGGCCAAGCAGGGGGATACTGAAGATAGTAATAATAATAATAATAATAATAATAATAATAATAATAATAATAATTTATTATTTGTACCCCGCCCATTTGGCTGGGTTTCCCCAGCCACTCTGGGCGGCTTCCAACAAAAATGAAAAATACACTAAAATGTCACATATTAAAAACTTCCCTGAACAGGGCTGCCTTCAGATGTCTTCTGAATGTCAGGTAGATGTTTATCGCTTTGACATCTGATGGGAGGGCGTTCCACAGGGCAGGTGCCACTACCGAAAAGGCCCTCTGCCTGGTTCCCTGTAACTTGGCCTCTCGCAGTGAGGGAACCGCCAGAAGGCCCTCGGAGCTGGACCTCAGTGTCCGGGCAGAACGATGGGGGAGGAGACGCTCCTTCAGATATACTGGACCGAGGCCGTTTAGGGCTTTAAAGGTCAGCACCAACACTTTGAATTGTGCTCAGAAACGTACTGGGAGCCAATGTAGGTCTTTCAAGACCGGTGTTATATGGTCTCGGCGGCCACCCCCAGTCACCAGTCTAGCTGCCGCATTCTGGATTCGTTGTAGTTTCCGGGTCACCTTCAAAGGTAGCCCCACGTAGAGCGCATTGCAGTAGTCCAAGCGGGAGATAACCAGAGCATGTAACACTCTGGCGAGACAGTCTGAAGGCAGATAGGGTCTCAGCCTACGTACCAGATGGAGCTGGTAAACAGCTGCCCTGGATACAGATTTAACCTGTGCCTCCATGGACAGCTGTGAGTCCAAAATGACTCCCAGGCTGCACACCTGGTCCTTCAGGGGCACAGTTACCCCATTCAGGACCAGTGAATCCTCCACACCTGCCCGCCTCCTGTCCCCCAAAAACAGTACTTCTGTCTTGTCAGGATTCAACCTCAATCTGTTAGCCGCCATCCATCCTCCAACCGCTTCCAGACACTCACACAGGACCTTCACCGCCTTCACTGGTTCTGATTTAAAAGAGAGGTAGAGCTGGGTATCATCCGCATACTGATGAACACCCAGCCCAAACCTCCTGATGATCTCTCCCAGTGGCTGCATGAAAATGTTGAAAAGCATGGGGGAGAGGACAGAACCCTGAGGCACCCCACAAGTGAGAGCCTAGGGGTCTGAACACTCATCCCCCACCACCACTTTCTGAACACGGCCCAGGAGGAAGGAGCAGAACCACTGTATGACAGTGCCCCCAGCTCCCAGCCCCTCAAGACGGTCCAGAAGGATGTTATGGTCGATGGTATCAAACGCCGCTGAGAGATCCAGCAGAACTAGGAAACAGCTCTCACCTTTGTCCCTAGCCCGCCGGAGATCATCAACCAGTGCGACCAAGGCAGTTTCAGTCCCATGATGAGGCCTGAATCCCGACTGGAAGGGATCCAAATGGTCCGCTTCTTCCAGGCATGCCTGGAGTTGTTCAGCAACCACTCGCTCAATCACTTTGCCCAAGAATGGAAGATTTGAGACTGGGCGATAATTGGCAATCGTGGCCGCATCTAAAGATGGTTTTTTAAGAAGCGGTTTAATAACCGCCTCTTTCAGCGGGTCTGGGAAGGCTCCCTCACAGAGGGAAGCATTCACTACCCCACAAAGCCCATCGCCCAGTCCTTCCTGGCTAGCTTTTATAAGCCAGGATGGGCAAGGATCCAGGAGACAGGTGGTTGGCTTCACTCGTCCAAGCAGCCTGTCCACATCCTCGGAGGTAACAGATTGGAATGGATCCCACACAACTTGACTAGACAGGACTCTAGCACTCTCCCGCCCAGTTATGCAAATGAAGGATCGAAAGTGACGTTCAGTGATTGGATAGTTTTAGAAAGTTGCAACAGTTACCTTGTTCTGGAGCTCAATATAAGCAGGCTGACTGAGCTCCTCAGTTCAGTTCAGTTCTGGCTTTTGAATAAACAAGAGCTGTTTGAAGAATCGCTGTGTCGCCTGATATGTTCGCCCACAACTTAACACCCTTGTTCTCTTATAATGGCAATGATGTCCACCTGAGAGGTGCTGGAACTGAGTTCAGGTGAGTTCCAGCCCTGGCTTTGTTTCAGCTGCACTGTAAACCAATCGCTGAGATTTACAAGTGGGGTGAATGCTGCTGCACTCTGGTCCTGCTTGGAATAATAGAATCATAGAATTGTGGAGTTAGAAGGAACCCTGAGGGTCATCTAGTGCAACCCCCTGCAATGCAAAATGCACTTGACTATAACACAAACATTGTTTCGTACAATATTCTCCTTGGCCATAGTAGAAATCATTGTTCAATTAAAAAAAACAAAAGATATGCCAATTTGATCAGAACAGGAAAAGGGCAAAGGAGCGAAGAGGCAATTATGTATTAACACACAAAAGCACTCGTAAAAGAAGTACAAAGCCCACACCATAGACCTGGGGGGCGGGGGGGGGGGGTAACTGAAGGAAAGAGAAAAATTATAGGTGCAGCTGCTGTGTTGACCTAATGGGCACACGGTGTCCAAAACTGCACCACGCTTGAGCGAGGCCTAAGATTATAGCAGTATCTCTGCCATTTAATTGTTTGTAACTCTACCCAACTTAATAAAGCAAGTTCAGCCATCTAACTAGTACAGTGGTACCTCGGGTTAAGAACTTAATTCGTTCCGGAGGTCCGTTCTTAACCTGAAACTGTTCTTAACCTGAAGCACCACTTTAGCTAATGGGGCTTCCTGCTGCTGCCGCGCCACCGGAGCACAATTTCTGTTCTCATCCTGAAGCAACGTTCTTAACCCGAGGTACTATTTCTGGGTTAGAGGAGTCTGTAACCTGAAGCACCTGTAACCTGAAGTGTATGTAACCAGAGGTACCAATGTACTAGTACTAACTAGTACGTGGGTGGCGCTGTGGTCTAAACCACAGAGCCTAGGGCTTGCTCTTCAGAAGGTCGGCGGTTTGAATCCCCGTGACGGGGTGAGTTCCCGTTGCTCGGTCCCTGCTCCTGCCAAGCTAGCAGTTCAAAAGCACAGCAAAGTGCAAGTAGATAAATAGGTACCACTCCGGCGGGATGGTAAACGGCAATTCCGTGCGCTGCTCTGGTTCCCCAGAAGCGGCTTAGTCATGCTGGCCACATGACCTGGAAGCTGTATGCCGGCTCCCTCGGCCAGTAAAGCGAGATGAGCGCTGCAACCCCAGAGTCATCCGCGACTGGACTTAACGGTCAGGGGTCCCTTTACCTTTACCTAACTCTACCCGACTAACGAGCCATCTAACGAGTACTTTCTTTTCTTTTTTTTTGCATTCAGCCTTCCCACAAGTAAAACAAAACACTGTAAGTTGTGGGATCAGGATGCTAGACTAGATGGGCCTAGGCGGAGGGAACGTTCTTTCATACGTAGTGGACATGTAAAAGGGTAAAAGAGTATTGGGAAATTATCTATCATGAATTGGGGGGGGGGAATGTTTAAAAGTAGTTTCCATAAAAACACAGAGATAATTCAGACTGCAATCCCCAGGTGTCAGAAAAGGCTATTTATTTCTGCAACAACTGCAGCCCATGTTTTGTTAGCCCCAAAATGGAATACAAGCAAGATCCCAACCAAAGGAGAATGGCAACTTAAGTTGACAGAATATGCCCAACTTGCAGACTTAACATATAGAATAAGAGAACAAGAAGAACATACGTTTAAAAAAGATTAGAAAACATTTATTGAATATATGGGAAATAATTGTGTACAGCTGTAAAAGCTGGCAGCATTAAGATAAATTCAAAAGTCTAAATAAGTTTCAATGGATGCAATAATGGAATACTGAATGGTATAGTTTTTGTAAAATATTCAGGGATTTATGATATGTAAAATGAACCATGGAAAGAGAAGAAGGTGAGTTATTGATATCTTAAGGGTGTAAAATGAGTATTTTAAATTGTAAAACAGAAAAATCAATAAAAATTATATTTTTAAAAAAATTGATGGCCCTTTTGCCTGATCCTGCAGGGCTCTGCTTATGGTATTATTAACAGCATAATCCTATGCATGTCAGCTCAGAAGGCTAAAATCATGTGCGCTTTTGCCTGGCTGATAAGTCAAACTCATTGGGGCTTTCTTGTGAGCAAACATGCACAGGATTCCCAACCAGAGTTCCTTCTTATGTTACAGCGATATCAATGGAGCTGAGGTGCTGGGACTCCTTCCCACAATGCACAGTTAATCTGAAAAAGTTTGGGCACCGAGGAAATGCTGGCATTTGAAGAAATGAAGTTTTCTTATACCGAGTCAAATCATTGGTCCCCTATCTCAGTATTGCCCACACAGGCACTGAGACTGGGGTTTCTTGTATGAAAGCAGATGCTCTACCACTGAACTCCAGCCCTTCCCCATAAGAGGAACAAACTTTTCCCACACAGCCTGAGATTTCTCACGTTACTCAAACAGCTCTTCTTCTTTGGCGATCCCTCGTAGCCAAGTAAGATTGTCTTCCATGAACACGGTCTTAACAGCGAGTCCATAAGTGACTGTGGAGGCCAATTCTGGACCCACACATCCTTCCACAGTGGGGACATAGGTTTCCGGGCAGGAGTTGATCATGGTGAGGGTTTGCCAAGCGTGCCTTCCTCTTAGCACATTTCTCACTTTTGTCCTGTGTTATGTACTGAGTTGAATAGGATCCAAAAGGCAGCAGTCTGATTGGTCCTAGAACAATAGGAATCAGAATGCAGCAGTCTGATTGGTCCTAGAACAATGCAGCAGTATGATTGGTTGGCAGGAACTACCCAATCATGCTCCAGATAGAAGTGAATCCACAACCTGATTGGCTTACAGTAGAATTCCGGAATTAGCCAATCATGTGCAGCCCATTGTGTAAATAATGTATATAAAGCAGATACTTTGAGGGGACATTCATTCATTCCTCCTCACCACTATGAGCTGAATAAAGAGCATGAAATCACTTTGCAACTCTGAGTATATTTCATCCTGAGTTCGAGCATCTTCAAAGCCCATGACACCTTTGGTAAAGGCTGTTCTCCAATTGGGGCACTCACAGGCCAGTGTTTCCCAGATGTTGGTGTTTCTACTACATTTTGTTAGATTTGCCTTGAGACAGTCTTAAAACCTCTTTTGTTGACCACCAGCATTACACTTTCCATTTTAAAGTTTGGAATAGAGTAGTTGTTTTAGAAGACGATAATTAGGCATCCGCACAACATGACCAGTCCAACGAAGTTGGTGTTGAAGAATCATTGCTTCGACACTGGTGATCTTTGCTTCTTCCAGTACACTGGCACTATTTCGCCTGTCTTCCCAAGTGATGTGTAAAAATTTTGATGGAATCTTTAGAGGAGCTGGAGATGGTGTTTATAAGTGGTCCATGTTTCACAAGCATACAGTAAGGTTGGTAATGAAATAGCTTTGTAAACAAGCATTTTAGTTTCCCTGCGAATGCCCTGGTCCTCAAACACATATAAATTCATTTTTTTAACATACCATTTTCAACAGTAATTAAACATATCTTTACAGCTTATTAAATTTTTTGACTTCCATCAGTCCTGTCTGAAATTTTTCCAATCTAATCTCTTAGTATACAGTTGTTATTTTCCCTGTTACATTCAAAACTCATAACCAATATCTCTAGTCTTTATCTACTTTGTAGCACTTCATATACTTCTCCTTACAAAACTTCTTGTAGGGAAACAGCTTCTTTTTACATGAGTAGAATGTGTCCTTTTATTTAAAACGCATCTCTGGGTTATTGGTGGGGCAAAGGAATTCGTTCCTTTTATTTTTTCAAAATATAGTCCGGCCCCCCACAAGGTCTGAGGGACAGTGGACCGGCCCCCTGCTGAAAAAGTTTGCTGACCCCTGGATTGGACCAATAAAATACTAACTCTGTGGCAACCATAAGTAGCAGGGAACAAACAGGCTGCAAAAGAGGACTTGGACCTGGACCTGTCAAGCCAGCACACGATGGAGGAGGGAGGGATGCATCAGAGAAAGCTTCTCTTGGCAGTCTGGCGAAGGCGTTTTCTACACAAGCAGCACCACCTATCTTGACTTTGTTACAATGGCTCCGAAGGGCAGGCCCGGATTAATAATTCAGCACATGGATTCCATTTCAGTAGTCATGGAAACCTAGCTCTCTGACATCCAGTTGTGGGGAAAGGGAAAGAGGGGGTAGCAGCAGAGAAGACACACGTACATGTGATGATAAGCGAGGCTTCTCTGCTAACCTAGACGGCCTGATTATTCATAGAATTATAGAGTTGGAAGTGACAACAAGGGCCATCTAGTCTAACCCCCTGCAATGCAATGCAATCTATTGCCCAATGTGGGGCTCAAACTCACAGCTCTGAGATTAAGAGCTTCATGCTCTGCCCACTGAGCTATCTCACATGTCTACCTTCCTCATTATTAGCACTTGATTAGTCGCTACTCTGTTCCTTTCAACGTGATGAAAATAGGGACATGCTATTCTAATAATAATAATAATAATAATAATAATAATAAAATTTTATTTATACCCCACCATCTGACTGGGTTGCACTCAGGGCTGCTTCCAATATATATAAAAACATAAGAAACCATTTAAAAAGTTCCCTAGACAGGGCTGCCTTCAGATGTTTTCTAAAGGTTGTATAGTTACCAACCGAGAAACGACTCTGCCCCTGTGGAGATGGCAATCTGGAAACAGTGGCTCATGTTCTCCTGTCCTGTCCCCTTTATAAAGACTTGAGGAATGAGATCATCACCCCACTCCTACTCACCATCCCAGGCCACCCATCTGCAGCCACATTGTTCTTTCTGTTATCAGATCAAAATGATCAGACAACAACAAAGGTTGCTAGGTTTATTGAGGGTGCAATGAGATTAAGGGCCACTATCTGATCATTTGATTGTCTTTTTTATCCGTTGTTGTCTTTTTAATTGTATATATTGCTGGTTTTATGTTGCTATGGCCATTGGCTAATGCAAATAAAGTTTATTATCTTTCTATAGTTACTTATCTCCTTGGCTTGGGAGAGGTCACAAACACTCCAACGTTTCTCTGATGAAAATAGGGACGTCCTAAGAATAAGCGGGACATTCTATGTAAAGAAAATGAAGGTACATTCTTTCACCTTTGGTGGACGTGCCCTAGGATTAAGGCTTTCTGGGAAATGATATGCAATGAGTTGAAAAAGGTATTTAAATATACCTTCTTGAAGAAACCAGAGGCCTTTCTCTTGGGCATGGTCGGCCAAGTGGTGCCAAAGAAGGACAGAACATTTTTTATGTATGCTACAACAGCAGCAAGAATACTCATCGCAAAGTATTGGAAGACGCAAGATTTACCCACTCTGGAAGAATGGCAGATGAAACTGATTGACTGTATGGGATTGGCAGAAATGACTGGCAGAATCCGTGACCAGGGAGAAGAGTCGGCAGAAGAAGATTGGAAAAAATTTAAGGACTACTTACAGAAATATTGTAAAATTAAGGAATGTTGAATGATGCTGGATTGAAATTGAGTGGTTTCTAGCTGTAATGGTATAAAGGAACATGAAAAAATGGTTGGATAGAAAATAAGGTGTTTTTATAAGCTGTAATGCTTTGAGTTAAGGATTTGCTGAACAAATAATTTGAAATGGAATACAAGAAGGGGAGGTATGAGGAGGTCAGAGAAATATGTTATTGAAAACTACGTATTATGAACTATATGTCTTTTTAATTTTTTTGTTTGTTTTTCGTTTGCATAAAAAATTGAAAACTTTAATAAATATCTTTTAAAAAGAAAAAGCGGGACATTCTGGGTTCAAATCAGAAACTGGGAAGTCTGGAAAGTATCGCCAAAGAATGTCCTCCCCAACCTTCAATCCTATACCAATATGTTGCTTTTCTCTGTCATTTAAAATCTTAAATATATTCTAAAGTAGGCCATTGGTATCTCTCTCCTTCTCCCCTCCCCCAGTGCCGGTTCTCTCACCCATAATGCAATATAGCGTGTCCTCCATGATGGAGGGCACGTGTTGTGGTGAGATCACCATAAACTGCCTCCCTGTTGTGGGGCAGGACCATTTGGATAGCCACAGCACCCCATTGGTTGCCACTTGGTTGCGGGGGCTAAAATTTGGCTGGTTAGGATGTCTATTGGCTGCCAAGGGGCTATTTAAGAGGCTTCACATCGCTGGAGAGCTTTTCTTGCAAAGTGCATCGGATCACCCACCCTCCCTCCCTATAGTTAGGGCTGTTCTTTGGCCTTGCTATGCCTGTCTAGGGGTCATCTGTTTTTGGAGCAGGGGCCCAGTAGGAATTTTGCCATTTGGCAGATTGGCTGTTGCCACTTGGTTTTTGCCTAAGGTAAAAGGACCCCTGACCATTAGGTCCAGTCATGGCCGACTCTGGGGTTGCAGCGCTCATCTCGCTTTACTGGCCGATGGAGCCAGCGTTTGTCCACAGACAGCTTCCGGGTCATGTGGCCAGCATGACTAAGCCACTTCTGGCGAACCAGAGCAGCACACGGACATGCCGTTTACCTTCCCGCTGGAGCGGTACCTATTTATCTACTTGCAGTTTGATGTGCTTTCAAACTGTGAGGTTGGCAGGAGCAGGGACCGAGCAACGGGAGCTCACCCCATTGCAGGGATTCGAACCGCCAGCCTTCTGATCGGCAAGTCCTAGGCTCTGTGGTTTAAACCACAGCGCCTCCTGCATCCCTGGTTTTTGCCTACCTTGTAGCAAATCATCACAACTTTGTAAGGTTGGCGGTTAGGCATTGGTTCAACGTTTTGTGAAGGGGAAGTGGGTGGCTGTGGCTGCCAATCCATTGCCGCTGCTAGGGAATTATGTTAAAGGAATCCGGGGGCTCGCCTTGCTTTTGTCTGAACACTGTCAAGGGGCTAGGGCCACACCAGAGCCCCTGGGAGCATCTGGGGTGAGCTGTGAGATTGAAGGAGTTCTCGCTCCCCCAGAATGCTTACCCTTACTGACATATGGTGGGGAAGTGATTGAAGGGAAAGTGAAATTACTGAAGGCTGCATACAGCATACTATTAGAATGGGAGACGAAAGATGAAGAGGTAAAATCAGTCATGATTAAATGGGCACAAGATGTAGGTCACAACATTATGATGGAAGATTGGAAAAAATTATGGAAAACTGATTTAAAATTTACAGACTGTTCCCTGCTGAAGGAGAATTATATGAAGATGGTGTACAGATGGTACACAACACCAGTGCAGTTAGGGAAAATGTCCAAATCTAGTTCAAATATATGTTGGAAGTGTAAGGAAAAGGAGGGGACATATTTTTTTTTATAAAATTTTTATTAGTTTTTCAACATATATTATAAGACATTACAAACAACAATACACAAACAAACATATAAACATGTATAATTTCATAATCTTTTTTTCTTATACCCAATTTCAACGACTTCCCCATGCCTCCCTTTTCTGCATCCCTGTTTTAAACTTTTTCAGCAACCCCTGATCTAAATTACTTATAAATCCCTTTTTATTAACCCTTTTCTTTCCTCTTATCCATCATTTATCGCTGCAAATCTGCTATGCTTTACCCATGACATTTTAACACTCACTAATTTTACAACAATTTTTAAGATAAAATTTAAATTTCTTCCAATCTTCTTCCACCGTCTCTTTCCCTTGGTCCCGAAGGAGGGGACATTTTATCATATGTGGTGGGACTGTAATGTAATTTTAAAAAATTGGGCAATGATATATAATGAATTGAAGAAAATGTTCCATCTAACATTTGTCAGAAAAACCTGAAGCATTTGTGTTGGGATTGTAGGGAAAGACCTGCCCAAAAAGCTAAAAAACATATTCATGTATGCAACAACAGCCACGAGAGTCCTAATAGCACAAGGATGGAAGACTGAAGAAACTCCAACTAAAGAATCATGGGAAGAAAAACTGATGGACTATGGAGAACTGGCAAAATTGACACATAAGCTACGGGACAAGGATAACTGTGACTTTAAAGATGAATGGGAACCCTTTACAAAGTATTTGAAGAGGCAACAAAGTGAACTGGACTCCTTGGCAGCTTTTGAATAAACTTTCACAAACTTTTTATTGACAATAATAAGTCATATAATTTAAGGATCTATACAACTTTGAAACATGCAGAGAACAGCATTTACAGAGAAACCAAAGACTGGAACTGAGGGAAGTCGGGGGGGGTTGTGTGGGAGGGAGGAAAAATGGGGGGGGGGGTTGAGGATGATATGTTTTTGGATATTATGTTTTGGTTAAATGTTCAATTTTATTTTTTTTAAGACATATGGTGGTGCCCAGTGTCAGTCCTGTTCCTGCCACCGTGCAGGTTCAGGTAGTCTGGAACCAATGCCTAAGCAACCACTCACATGCTGTAATCAATAAAGTTGTGGCCAAAATTAATGCCAAAAACCTGAAACTGAATTCTGTGTCTATTGTGTCTTTACTTTGGGGGTGGTTTTGGGGGTCTTCACATGCAAATGGCCAGTCCAAACACCCTTGCATGTCATCCCACAAAACATCTAAGTACAGCAAGCCACCCTCTCATCATCATCATGGCCTTGGCCCCTGGATTCTTTGAAAATTATGTTTACTATTGTTTCTTTTAGAGTTGCTCAGGGACTAAGCAATGCTTTGGAGAATGAGGTTTCCATGGTTACTTTGTGTAGCAAGAGCAGGGGGTAATTGAACTCTTGGGGTTCAATGCTGAGCAGGTGTCTTTGCATATAGCCCCCTATAATAACTTTGTGCTTTTGTATATAAACCAATATGAATTCTCTGCTCGACAGGAATGACGCAGAATGTTTAGCCTTTTCTCCCACAGGCAACCCAATCCCCAAAATGTTTGCTTTCTTCCCAAAATTCACCTACAGCTGCAAGCCTGTGCATAAAACTGGGAGAAATTCACATTGAACTCAATGTGGGTTGAGCATAGGATTGCACTGTGGCACATGGGAGAGAATGCAATTTCTCACCCATCCAACAGGTGGGCCAGCCGAAGTATTGGTCCTACTTAGCACTGTAACTTCAAAAGCGATGACAAACCTAGACAGCATCTTAAAAAGCAGAGACATCACCTTGCCAACACAGGTCTGTATAGTTAAAGCTACGGTTTTCCCAGTAGTGATGTATGGAAGTGAGAGCTGGACCATAAAGAAGGCTGATGGCCGAAGAATTGATGCTTTTGAATTATGGTGCTGGAGGAGACTCTTGAGAGTCCCATGGACTGCAAGAAGATCAAACTGATCCATTCTTAAGGAAATCAGCCCTGAGTGCTCACTGGAAGGGCAGATCCTGAAGCTGAGGCTTCAGTACTTTGGCCACCTCATGAGAAGAGAAGACTCCCTGGAAAAGACGCTGATGCTTGGAAAGACTGAGGGGACAAGGAGAAGGGGACAACAGAGGACGAGATGGTGGGACAGTGTTCTCGAAGCTACGAATGTGAGTTTGACCAAACTGCAGGAGGCAGTGGAAGACAGGAGTGCCTGGCGTGCTCTGGTCCATGGGGTCACGAAGAGTTGGACACAACTAAACGACTAAACAACAACAAGAAGAACACTGTAACTTACTTGCATGTCAGTCGCTAGCAGGCATTAACAGTGCTGAAATCTCTGCCCTGACCTTACGTAGACCTGTCAAAAAAGTTCACAGGTGCACACAAATTTGGAGTACCTTTGGGAGAGTCTGTCTAGATTGCTCTCCTAGACCTCTATTACAACAGCAGAGTTAAAACCAAGCTCTTGTCTAAATCTACAATACATTGAACTTCAAAGCTGGGAGCAGAGGCTTCATGCCAGATTTCACTGGCGATGGGAGGTTTAAAAATGGGGTTTGCTCTTGGAAGGACTGAAGATCAGATCTTGAAAAAGCAACATATTTTAAGAGTGTTTATTGGTGGTTTCTTTTTATACCTTACAATAAGCTACTGCACTGCTATCAAGCTAGGGAAAGGAGTTGTAGCTTGGCACGCGCGGGCCCATCTAACAATTTCTAAGAGCAATCCAGTCTTGTGGCACCTTAAAGACTTAACAATTTTATTATAGCATACGCTTTCATGGATCGTTTGGCTGTTTGGTGGCAGCATCAATTCAAAAGGAAAACACAAACCCTGTTAAGTTGATATGTGTACATTTAAGACAGCCCTTGCACAGCACATGTGCCAATAACAGTGCATGCACAGATGAGTAAGAGTCCAAGCGGCTGCAGGGACACAGAAACAAAACATCAGTTGTTTTGTGCATCAGGTGAAAACATCATCACTCCCTCTTTGGTAGGAACAGCAATGTGTGGTTTGATGACCTCACTGCATTTTAAACCACTAATGGACACATCACCTTAGATTGCAGAAATGGGTCCAGAGTTCATGTGCCTGTTGAAACATTTTAATATGTTGGGTGCAGGGCCAGATTTAGGTTTGATGAGGCCCTGAGCTACGGAAGGTAATGGGGCCCTTTATATGTCCAGCTGTCCTTTGTCAATAACAAATTGTCTCTGTTTTTTGCGTTGAATATATGCTATATGGTAATTTATGGACCTAATAGGTATCCAAAGCCATTTGCACATAACAAAATATGTATTTTATCAAAGTAATTGTTGAACTGAAATACAATTAAGAAGTATATCTATAGTAAAATACAATTAAGAAGTATATTGGGGTGGCAAGAGAGTGGGGCCCTAAGGGCTTTATGTAAATCCGGCACTGGTTGGGTGAAGCCTATCACATATCTCTTGCATCACATCTTATTTGACCCTTTAATACTCAATTCCCATTGCCTTTTGTTTTGTCACATATTACTCCATATTCATAGACGGCCCGCTGAGTGTGTGACAGCCCTGTAGAAAACCTGCCCTCACCGAGGGCTATAAACAATAGATGAGCCCAGGTTTTCTCATTCCATAGGAAGAGCAATTTAGCATGCCTCTTGCACACTGGGAGAAATTGACATACGTGGGGCACTGATAGGATATTGGCAATGAGGGCTGCTCCTTTCTTGCAGGAGTCCACCACAAATGGTTTCCACAGGACAGCTCACACTTCTATGACCTAGGGCAGGAACATCCAGCTCCCAAGAGACTGCGATCTACTCCCAGTATAACAAAACTGGCTGTGATCTACCCGTTGTCATTACCAACAGTTGCTGAGCTTTCTGGAGGGAGCATTGCCCAGAGTAGTTGAGCTTTGTTTGTTTGTTTGTTTGTTTGTTAGTTAACTCAATATTTATTTCATCCCACGATCAGTTGGACATGCCTGACCTAGGGACATTAAGATGAAATCCAAAATGGCTGAATGGCACAGCCTTCCATTGGAATGACACACGAATGATCACTTTTGGGCTCCTGTGATAACCAAAGCACGTGCACTTTGGAAAACTGGTGATGTTATTTAGATGATTATGTGTTATTGCTTTCTATATATCTGATATATTTGGGGGTCAGCGGGTGGTGCTACGGTCTAAACCACTGAGCCTCTTAGGCTTGCTTCTCAGAAGGTCGGTGGTTCGAATCCCCGCAATGGAGTGAGCTCCCGTTGCTCTGTCCCAGCTCCTGCCAACCTAGCAGTTCGAAAACACACCAGTGCAAGTAGGTAAATAGGTACCACTGCAGCAGGATGGTAAATGGCATTTCTGTGTGCTCTGGCTTCCGTCATGGTGTTCCATTGTGCCAGAAGCGGTTTAGTCATACTGCCGACATGACCTTGAAAGCTGTCTGTGGACAAACACCAGCTCCCTCAGCCTGAAAGCAAGATGAGCGCCGCAGCCCCAGAGTCACCTTTGACTGGACTTAACCGTCCAGGGGTCCTTTACCTTTTACCTTGATATTGGTATGTCTACTCAGATGCAAATTGTGTCCTAATGAAAACTCTAATTGTTGCTATAAATTGTTATAAAGATAACAGTATACACATTCTATTTTTTCTCTCTCTCTCTCAAGGAGGATATCTTAAACAGGGCAGAGAGCTGAAACCTCACATGGCAGTAAATGCTAGAACCAAATTAATGAGGATGGGCAATGTTTTGCTCAGAAGCAGTGAAATGAGACTGCTTGTTCCAGAACCAAGGAGGGGGGGAGAGAGAATGCTCAATAAAATACATATATAGCAGGCATTTGTGTGATGAAAAAGCTAAGCAAAGGGCAAAAGCTATTTTGTTCTTTTCCTGGAAGATGGATGGCTAGAGCAGGATTAGTAGCTGACTGTGATCACTGTGACTACAGAGTGCAAACAGAAAGCATAGAGAAGATGCTAAAACAGAGGAGAAATTAGCCTTTTAGATAACAAAATAAAAGCCACAGTCTCTGAAAAACCAACAGAGCTATCTGCATTCAGGCAGGACTTCTGAACTCAAAGTTCACAAGCAGAAAATACTGTACAAAAAATCTGCAGGGAAGAATAGTTCTGCACACTAGACACTTGTTTCTGATAATATGTCGCCAAGTTTTTGCTGACAATATCCTTCTATAATAGTATCTCTTGATTTTAAAAATTTAAATTTTTTTATTGCATGGTTTTATGTATTATTGTATTTTTTTAATGAATAGGAGTATATAAATATTTTTATAAACAAATAATGAGGAACACTCAGGAAGGTGCAATGTCTTCTATAGTAACAACAATAAGGAAGTCCTTTGTTAATAAAACAGGGGTGGCGAACTTTTTTTTATCCTGAGGGCTAGATGGCCTTTCCCCCGTTTCTGATTGGATCATGGAATGTCCCACTTTTCCTTAAGACGTCCCTGTTTTCATTGGAGAAATGTTGGAGGGTATGGAGTTAACCAACCCCCAAGCCGTCTGAAGGCAATCCTGAATAGGGAAGGTTTTTTAATGTTTAATTATGTTTTTGTGTATGTTGGAGGCTGTGCAAAGTGCTGGGGCAACCCAGTAAGGTATCTGGGGTATAAATAGTAAAATTAACATTATGGAACGGGACGTCCCTATTTTCATCGTAGAAATGTTGGAGGATATGCACTCACAATGCCTAGTTCAACACACACCCACCCCATTTAAGTTTTCATTACTTTTATCACCTTCATCCCAGTGGGGAGGGGAGATTCATTCCAAACTGGTCCCTGCTCAGGTCCCGTCAGCTTCCCATTCAGTTCAAAAGCGGCTCTGCCACCTTCTTAATTTTAAGCACCAATAGGCTGGGTTCTATCTCGGTTCAAGTGAAGCTTGTCCCTTTTTATCCAGCACAAACTTGTTCATCTTTTAATGGAATTGTTTCTCCTTGATTGCTATCTGCCCAGGGAATTTTTTGTTACTGGGCAATGTAAAACCCTTCAAATAAAAATAAATAAATATACTTTTATGCACTTCCACTTCAGAACAGTAAGAATTTCCTGGGGCACCCCTACAGTTAGCTTCCTTCGGATGAGAGAGAACATGCTATTTTGGAAGTATCTGCTTGATTTGAATGCTGAAATGGCAAAACTGACCGGGAAGCTCAGGAACCAAGACGACCAAAACTTTAATAAAGAATGGGGGGGGGGAATTATAATTAGCAGGATTCCAATAACACTTGTAATGTAGCAAATATTATGAACAAAATGGAGAGTTATAAAATATGGATTATGAAATAATATGCAGTTGAAAAGGTTGACAATAGGACCCACGAAGGGGGAAGTGGGAAGTCCAGAGATTCAGAAAAATCTCTAAATGTGGATACATATTTTGCATTGTTATAATTCTATACGTGACGCAGGTGGCACTGTGGCTTAAAGCCTCAGCGCCTAGGACTTGCCGATCGAAAGGTCGGCGGTTCGAATCCCCGCGGCGGGGTGCGCTCCCGCTGCTCGGTCCCAGCGCCTGCCAACCTAGCAGTTCGAAAGCACCCCCGGGTGCAAGTAGATAAATAGGGACCGCTTACTGGCGGGAAGGTAAACGGCGTTTCCGTGTGCTGCGCTGGCTCGCCAGATGCAGCTTTGTCACGCTGGCCACGTGACCCGGAAGTGTCTCCGGACAGCGCTGGCCCCCGGCCTCTTGAGTGAGATGGGCGCACAACCCTAGAGTCTGGCAAGACTGGCCCGTACGGGCAGGGGTACCTTTACCTTTACCTTTAAAATCAAATAAAAATTATTTCGAAAAAACAGGAAGTATCTGCTTGATTTTCAAAAAAAGGAAGGCAGGTTCAGCCAACTCTCACCCCATCTCTCTCTATAAATTCATGCAGCAAACTGTCTGTCTGTCTGTCTGTCTGTCTCACTTTCTCTCTTTCACCCCGCCCCAACCCACCCCCAAGGAGCAATGGTCCGTAAATCTCACCCTAGAGGCAACCTCCTAATTGAAGAAAAACCACCCAGTGTCACTGTACACAATTACATTCTTTTGTCAAATCCCTGACTCTCACTAGGCCGCACTGTAGGCAAAACCACAGTGACCGACACATTCAATGTCGTAATAATCCAGAGCGATGGACACATTCAAAAGAGCCCTGCATGGGGAGGTAGAACCAAAGCAGATGGGGAGAGGCCCCCTCGCCTTCACGGCTTAAGAAATTCACCTCCATTTTCAACTTTAGCTGATAGAGCAGGTGCTCTATATAATACTAGCCATAAATTACCTCTGGCCTTGTTACTATCTGTTCAAGCTGCTTCCTTGAGGCAAGAGCACATTGCCTTGTTCAGATCTGTTGTGTTACCATTAAACACTTGAAAAGCAACATCTCTGCAATTAACAATCAATTCACTCTGCGCCAACAAAGCGCCCAAGATCTGGGTCACTGCCTGCTGATCTTCAAGGCGTGGGGAGAATTGTCTTCAGGCGCATATAACACACCAGGGGGAGGGTTCGGCTCTTGCTCAGTATGGCAAATTTGACCATGTGCATCCTAAGCTTCCTTTTCTCTTTTCCTTTTGATGCTGGGGAGGAAATTTTGCCTGGCAGAAGAGTTTTTATTGATATACTAAAAAAATTCCTTGTGGAAGAAAGGGGTTAAGTTTGCTGCATGTACTGTATTAAAAGAAAACATCATGAAAATGATGTATAGATGGTACTTAACCCTAGTAAAACTGGCAAAGATCTACCACACGAATAACAATATATGTTGGAAATGTAGAGAGAAAAAAGGTACTTTTTTCACATGTGGTGGACATGTCCCAAGGTGAAAGACTTCTGGGAAAAGATTTATAATGAATTGAAAAAAAATGTTGAAAAATACATTTACTAAGAAACCAGAGGCCTTTCTACTTGGAATAATAGGATTGGAATTGCCCAGAAAAGAAGGTAGACTATTTTTGTATGTCACTATAGCGGCAAGACTACTATTAGTTAAAAATTGGAAATCTCAATAAATTCCAACAGAAGAATGGCAGGTGAAGATGTTGGGTTTTTTGGAGCTAGCCGACCTGACTGGAAGAATCCGAGACCAGAAAGAAGAGGAATATCAAGAAGCCTGGAAGAAATTTAAGGACTATTTAATTAAATATTGTAATATAAGTAACTAGAAGTCACTTGAAAGTACCAAATAGGCCTAGGATTAAAATAAGATTGGATTTTAAGTAATTTGGATTCAGAATATTAAGAAAAGAAAAGAAGACAGTTAATTGATGGTATCAATTTCATTTGAAAAATGATATTGGAGAGCTGTTATAAGGTGATACAATGAAATTAAGATAGGAGGGATCTGAGGAAGTCAATTAACAATGAAAGCTAAATTGGGTTTCACAGGTAATAGGTGTTTAAATTCTTTGTTTTTCTCTTATTAGTATTGTAATGTGTTTTCTTTTGTGTGTGTTTTTTTCTATGTTATATTTGTTATAATTGTGGAAAACTTAATAGAAAGAATTGAAGAAGAAAAATTCCTTCCAATAGCACCTTAGAGACCAACTAAGTTTGTTATTGGTATGAGCTTTCGTGTGCCCTGTTTAGGGAAGCTTTTAATGTTTGATGTATTGCAGTATTTTAATATTTTTTTGGAAGCCGCCCAGAGTGGCTGGGGAAGGTGATAGACTATATGGGACTGGCAGAAATGACTGGTAGAATCCGAGACCAGGGAAGAGAGACAGCGGAAGAAGATTGGAAGAAATTTAAGGACTATCTTAAGAAACATTGCAAAATTAATGAATGTTAGAATGACGCTGGTTTAGAATTTACGTGGTTTCCAGCTGTAATGGATAAGCAAAAAGAAAAGAAAGGTCAAAAATTAAATGAAAATTAAGGGAAAGGATTTGCTGAACTAATAAATTAGAAATTGGAATACAGAAAGGGGAGGTATGAGGAAGTCGGGGAAGTAACTTATAAGAAAATAAGGGATTGAAAGTATACTTGTTTTTACACTTGTCTGTTTGTATTTTTGTTTTGTTTTTATATAATTTTTGAAACTTTAATAAAAATCTTTTGAAGAAAAAAAACAGAGTGGCTGGGGAAGCCCAGCCAGATGGGCGGGGTATAAATAATAAATTATTATTATTATTATTATTATTATTATTATTCAGATACACATGCACACGAAAGCTTATACCAATAACAAACTTAGTGGTCTCTAAGGTGCTACTGGAAGGAATTTTTTTAATTTGTTTCGACTACGGCAGACCAACACGGCTACCTACCTGCATATCTTTCCAATGGATATAAAGCGATGCCATCTGGAACAGCCACCCACAATATACGGCATACATTTAACCACAGAGTCTCATCGCCATCACTGTGGCAAGGGCTCTCTCATAGCCAGGGGGCAGGGGGGGAGCTGCCCCAGGGCTGTCTTAAGCATATCCAGCGCCGTGATGCAAACATCACGTGAGGGGAGAGACTCCATCAGGCAAGGCAAGGCCTCCTTCCACCTGCCTTGCTCCACCCTCTGCTTCTCAATGTGTATTGTATTGTTTTGTGTCCTGTGGCTTGCCGTTGTTTTATTGATTATAGTTTAGATATTATTGTAACTGTTGAGTGGATTTCCGTTTAACTTTTGTATGCTGATATTATTATTTTATACCATTCTAATGAGTGTCGGTGAGCTCCCGTTGCTCGGGCCCTGCTCCTGCCAACCTAGCAGTTCGAAAGCACGTCAAAGTGCAAGTAGATAAATAGGTACCACTCCAGCGGAAAGGTAAACAGCGTTTCCGTGCGCTGCTCTGGTTCGCCAGAAACGGCTTCGTCATGCTGGCCACATGGCCTGGAAGCTGTACGCCGGCTCCCTCGTCCAATAAAGCGAGATGAGCGCCGCAACCCCAGAGTCGGCCATGACTGGACCTAATGGTCAGGGGTCCCTTTACCTTTTTAATGAGTGTTGAATGCTACTTTTTTGATGGAGGTTGCCTATTTTAAAGTTATGTTTTATTATCACATTTTTGTATGGCATTCGGTTGTTATAAGATGTACATTTTTTGTTTCTTCAGCTTGTAAACCGCCTTGAGTATTGTAAGATAGAAAGGCGGTATACAAATTAAAAATGATGATGATGATGATCCCTCCAGCGCCCCCTCCCCCCCGGCAACTCCAAAACAAGGGAAGGGGCCGGTAGAAAATGTCCTCTGCCTCCCCCACCGCCCCGATCCCCGACGTGGTGGCGGCAATCAAGCAGGAAAACGTGGTGGCGGACATGCCCTGGGGCGCCCGAGAAGGCAGCCCAGGAACGCCGCCTTTCACCAGGAATCAGGAGGAGGACAAAGACCGAGAGCAGGACTGTCTTTAGTGGAGGCTTGGGAAGGAAGCTGCATGCCTGCCAGCCATATAGTTTGCGGGGCGCAGCTGGCAGGTGTGCAGGGAAAGGGGAGGCTGCCAGCAAAGCCACGCAGCTCCCCCACTCGCTAGGGCGCCCCTGAGAGGCCGGCGCCCTGGCGCAACAAACCACTAAGACCAATGGGAAAGACGGCTCTGGCTGCCCCTTCCTAATCAAAAGCAATACAAAGCAATACAAATCTGAGGTTCTGCACCCCCAACAAAAATCCTGGCTACGCCCAATCATCAAGTACTGTAGTCTAAAGGGTGACAAAGCTGGTCCAACCACAGAGGCAAACTAAGCAGCCTCAGGCAGCAAAAGGGGGCGGGCCAACACTGTAATGCCCTATTGTTAAGCTGTTCGGTGCAAGAAACAACTGAAGGAGTGTGTGCGCATGGGTGCACATGCATAACAGTGGGCATGCAAAACTTTGCTTTGTCTAGGGCAGGCATGTCCAACTCCCAAGAGACTGCGATCTACTCCCACTGGCATTGATCTACCCATTGACCAAAGTTTTTGAGCTTTTTGGGGGGAGAGGAAGACCGAAGGTTGATGAACTTTTGGGGGGGGAGCCAAAGTTGTTGAGCTTTTGGAGGGGGGAGACACTAAGTCGTGGGAAGAAGACACTAAGTTGTTCAGATTTGGGGGGGAAGGAAGACCCAAAGTTTTTGATTGATAGATCAGGGTCACACAATCAACCAGGGATGCCCCGCAATTGACTGGTAGGTTGCGATCGACCAGTTGGACATGTCTGGTCTAGGGCAACAACCAAATTTTAAAAATGTAAGAGGCAAGACCTTAGACAGGGCTCCATAAATTCCGACATGGAAATTTTGATAGGCAAACTAACCCAAATTCTGTAATTATGTCACATCAAGCATCCTTGCATATATTTGTGGCGATCACACAGGGTCCCTGGACGTTTCACCGTCTATTGATCCCTGTGCCACCACTTTATTTCTCGCTGCCACCACCCAGGCCCTACCTGGTACAATACTGAGTCCAGTCAGGGTTAAATTAGGAGCATAAACTTCTGTTTATTTATTGCAGTTTAACAAGCGTGTGGTTTCATAAACGGTATCGGTCAATTACAGTCATGGGGTGCCTATCCAGACCTATAACTTCCGCTACCTGCTCTCACTCACTAAACCACCTCTCAGATATTTACTTGTCTTCCTAGCTCCTAACTGTTCCTGACTCAACTTATTTCGCTACACGAACTCACCCTACCCACAGATTCTATCCCAATTCACTCCCACTCCAACCAACCACCCAACTCCCAACGAACTCTCCTTTTGCCCCTCCCAGAGCTGGTTTTATAGTCCCTCTGACTCCACCCCCCAGGGTTCTGATTGGGTAATGTGATAGGAATTTTATTTACAACAGTAACCTGTTTAACCATTTCACCTCCAGCACTCTCATATTTTAACATCACAATATTGTCTTATTTTCAGTCTCACTGAAAGGGGCAAAAAGTTATGCAGAACACCCTCTGGATCTGTCCCCTGCTTCCTCGCACCCCAGACTTTTGAGATTTTACCACCATGTTCTCATGTTATCAAACATACTTTCACAGTCTTGTGGACCAGAAACTTGATTTTGCTTGGGTTTTTAAAAAAATATTCTGAGGATGTCGAATTCCACAGCCAGTGCCAAGTTCTGCATAAGTAAATGCAGTCAGAATCTGTAACGGAATACAGTTAAATCATAGGCCTACTCTTAAGATTATTTTCATTTTTCAAGGAATAATAGGGCATTGTTTTAAATGAGTTTTGTGGGGGAAATGGTTACCTTTGAACATTATGGCACAGCTGGGGAAGGCAAATTGTTCTGAACAGAACACCATATTTGGTAATAACATGAGCTTGGAGATCTCAGCTCATCTGCATAGTTTGGCTGAAAGTGGCACTTTGCATAATTTGTAGATGCGTTACAGGAACACTTCAGATGCTACAATGAGTAGGCATAAAGCACTCAGTTCTTAAAAAATGAAATAAGATAACCAACAATTCTTAAGATACATACATGTGCCAAAACTTGACATGACTGAACGTTAGAATTGCCCTGCTGCTGGAGCCAGAGGCCCAGTTTATTCTGTGTGGTTTTGCCCACAGTAACTCCACCTGCTTTCCACCAAAATTATCACCTGAGGAATTATTGAAGTTAAATCCATTGAAGACAGAGGTCCTTTGGCTGGGTCGGGACGATATGGGATTGGGGGGACAACTCCCATCTCTTGCGGGGACACAATTAGTGCCAGCACCGTCTGTTAAGAGTTTGGGTGTAATCTTCGACACCTCCCTTTCCATGGAGGCGCAGATTGCAGCTATAACAAAGGCGGCATTTTTCCATCTCCGCCAAGCTAAGCAGTTGGCTCCTTACCTCTCTCGCCCTGACCTAGCCACTGTGATCCACGCGACGGTAACCTATTATAAATTGGTACAGTGGTACCTCGGGTTAAGTACTTAATTCATTCTGCAGGTCCATTCTTAACCTGAAACTGTTCTTAACCTGAAGCACCACTTTAGCTAATGGGGCCTCCTGCTGCCGCCGCGCCGCCAGAGCCTGATTTCTATTCTTATCCTGAAGCAAAGTTCTTAAACTGAAGCACTATTTCTGGGTTAGCGGAGTGTGTAACCTGAAGCGTATGTAATCTGAAGCATATGTAACCCGAGGTACCACTGTATTGTTGTAATGAGGCTATTATTGGATGTAATTGAAAGCTAATAAAAATTATTATAAAAACAGGATGTGAATCTGCCTTGAACCATTGGTTGGCCTAGTGTAGCTGACACGACAAGAGCCAGAACTCTGGCTTAGCAGGAAAGGCAGGAATGGTCATTCTGCAGCAGAGAGTGGAACAGAAGCCTTTTCATTCGGCTTTGCTTTCAGACCAGCGCAAGCTGTGCACTATTATAAAGCAATTTCTGTAAAAGCGGCCTGAAGCCTTACACGTGAAACACCCATAGATTCCCCCTCGCAAGCTTTACTTTGGGGGGGAGGGAGCAAAAAAACTAAATTCTCAGAGAGGCTGCCTACAGAGGAAACCATCATGTCAGAAGAAATTGTTCTGTGACAGCCTGTCGGGCCGAACGCCAGCACAGACTTAAACATGGTAATTGTCTCTCCCAAAGGATACCTGGAAACACAGTTTCGTGGGAAGCAAGGCATCTCTGACGGAGAATTCTCAGCGAGTGGAGGAAGCCACAACAATTAGAGAAGGTAGGAAAAAAATAAAACACCACACACCACATAAGAGGAGCGCTTCTGGATCTGACCCAAGAAGCTACGTAGTCCAACCACATGCAATGGGCGAAAGATGTGGGACATAATAATGGATTGGGAGAGATTATGCGAAACAGATCTGAAATTTATGGCATGTTCTTCCCTGAAAGAAAATTATATGAAAATGATGCGTCAGTGGTACTTTAACTCCAGTAAATCTAGAAAAGGTGTACAGAACAAGTACCAATATATGCTAGAAATGCAAAGATAAAGGGTACCTTTTATCATATGTGGTGGGATTGCACTGTAATTTTAAAATTCTGGGAAATGATATATAATGAAATGGGGGGAAATGTTTAAATTAACATTTGTTAAAAGACCAGAAGCTTTTTCATTAGGAATTATAGGTACCGAGATTCCAAAAGATCAGAAGAAACTGCTCGGATGTTGCTGGAAGGGACAACCCCGACTAAAGAGGAATGGCAAATCAAGGTGATGGACTGTGCCAAAATGGCAAAGTTAACTGGGAAGCTCAGGGACCAAGATGACAAGAAATTTATAAAAGAATGAGAAATGTTTATAATGTATATACAAAAATATTGTAAACAGATCAAAACATTAGCAGGCTTCTAAATACACTTGTAATGAAATAGAAAGTATGGATAACTTAGGAAGATGACATAATTGGAGAAATATTGATATGCAAATAAAATAGAATTGAGAAGAAGAAGAAGAAGAAGAAGAAGAAGAAGAAGAAGAAGAAGAAGAGGAGGAGTTTGGATTTGATATCCCGCTTTATCACTATCATAAGGAGTCTCAAAGCGGCCAACATTCTCCTTTCCCTTCCTCCCCCACAACAAACACTCTGTGAGGTGAGTGGGGCTGAGAGACTTCAAAGAAGTGTGACTGGCCCAAGATCACCCAGCAGCTGCATGTGGAGGAGCGGAGACGCGAACCCGGTTCACCAAATGGACCCATTGATGGGGTGGAGGGGAAGTCAATGAGATTCAGGGTAATCTCATGTGGAATTGTAAGATTTTTGATCTAAATTTATCTTTTTCTTATGTTCCTTTCTTCTTCTTTTGTTTATTTTTGGAAATTCAATTTACAAAATTAATTTTTAAAACCCACATGCCTCTGAACTGATGAACAAGGCATGTTGGACAAGTCTCCCTTCTCCTTCTCCAGGGTGACAAGCATGTAGTGCCATCCTGCCTCTCAAACTCAGTATAAATTTGTAGCACAGTAGATCATTAAACGGGACGCTGGTGGCGCTGTGGGTTAAACCACAGTAAAGCCTAGGGCTTGCTGATCAGAATGTCGGCGGTTCGAATCCCTGCGACGGGGTGAGCTCCTGTTGCTTGGTTCCTGCTCCTGCCCACCTAGCAGTTCGAAAGCACGTCAAAGTGCAAGTAGATAAATAGGTAGCGCTCCGGCAGGAAGGTAAACGGCGTTTCCGTGCGCTGCTCTGTTTCACCAGAAGCGGCTTAGTCATGCTGGCCACATGACCCGGAAGCTGTACGCTGGCTCCCTGGGCCAGTAAAGCGAGATGAGTGCCGCAACCCCAGAGTCGGTCATGACTGGACCTAATGGTCAGGGGTCCCTTTACCTTTAGATCATTAAACTCTTACATCTCAAGATGGTTACCAATCTCAGCTGGCCAATATGTTTCCAGTTAGGCCATAATCTTGTTTCGAGCGATGAAAATATTCACCTCTGTGGAGAACCTTGTTCTGTCAGACCTATATCAGAGGCACGGCAGGCCATTTACCCAGCTGAAATCCTATCTCCGCTCGCCTGGGTAGAAACCCTGTTAAACTCACTGGGACTTCTAAGGAGAGTCAGAGTCTAGCGTTGCAGTCCCTCAAAACTCCACCAGAGGGCTGGAGCCTCTCTCTGGTTGGCTACCAAGACAGCAGGTCAGAGGGGGGTGGAGCCAGCCCTATGTGCAGGAGAATAAAAGGTACCGTTTCTGAGGGAGGGAGTTGCATAAAGCTGGAATTGAGATGAGGGACTGGGAGAGGGCTTGTCTGAGAATCGGTTCAAATTTGAGTTGAACATCTCTGGGCTCCTCCAGATGATCTGCTTATTGAGCATTTATCCTGACTCGTTTGCACAAAGCTTGTGTGAAGGCATTCTTTTGTAAATGTTTCAACAGAATGAATGAATGAAACTTTATTTGTGTCAGCCATCGGCCATAGCAACAAAAGAACATTGGGATGTACACAGAACAAAATAAAAAGTCGATTATATAAAGCACGGTTTAGGGTCATGAATTGGCAAACAAATAGTGGACCTTATTCCAATTGCCTCAGAGGTTTCCCCGGCAATTGATTTCTATCCCACTGTTTTTACTGTATTCTATTGCCTAATGGTAAAATGTCTGTTGTTGCTGCTGTAAGTAGATTTGTGGTGCCAGAACACTTTAATCTGCTTTAATTACGCAAACCTAAGTTTACAGTGGAGGGACGTGGGTGGCGCTGTGGGTTAAACCACAGAGCCTAGGACTTGCTGATCAGAAGGTCAGCGGTTCAAATCCCTGTGACAGAGTGAGCTCCCGTTGCTCGGTCCCAGCTCCTGCCAACCTAGCAGTTCAAAAGCACGTCAGGTGCAAGTAGATAAATAGGTTCCGCTCCGGCAGGAAAGTAAACTGCATTTCCGTGCGCTGCTCTGGTTCGCCAGAAGCAGCTTAGTCATGCTGGCCACATGACCCGGAAGCTGTACACCAGCTCACTCGGCCTATAAAGCGAGATGAGCGCTGCAACCCCAGAGTCGGTCACGACTGGACCTAATGATCAGGGGTCCCTTTACCTTTACCTAAGTTTACAGTATGCAATTGAATGACTTCCACAAAACACCAACAGCCTGGATAATGATCAAATGGGGTTGTTTTATCTATTATAGTGTATTAATTTTGTTTGATTTCCTTTTAAACTGCTTAGCTTTTTTTAAAAAAGTGTATGTGTGTAAAATGCTACTACTGGAAATCATAATAAATATACATGCTAACTCTTTAACACTGGTTTACTACTGTTTCTATCTCTACGGTTTGCATGTCACCAACGGTAGTTTGGTGTTATATTCTAATTGGCAAATTCAGCAGCAACTCCACTAATCTTTTTCACTGGGCTAAGAGAATATGAGAGAGAGAGAGAGAGAGAGAGAGAGAGAGAGAGAGAGAGAGAGAACGAGAACAAATGGTTCAGGAATAGAATGTAAGAACTTCTGATTCCCAAGTATAAATAGCTGAGCAGAGAGTTTCCTTTCCAAGTGTCATCCAAGCACACTTATTCAATAAAAAGAAAATATAGAATACACACTACTTTCCATCCGGTGGGGGCGGCAGACAGAGAATAGAGAAAGTGTTCACTCACCGATAAAAGGTTTATCCACCAATGAGGTGGCACTGCAGACTGCATAGAAAATAAGCACTTTAACGCTCAAGTGAATGTGAAAATAATTTGGCGCTGTTTAGAAAGCTAGAGGTGAACACATCTAGCTCACCTATTGTGTATATCTGTCTCTGAACAGCTTGAGCAGCAGATGGGACCTCAAGGTCTCTGTGTTCAACATTATAATTAAACTATTTCAAGGCAACACTCAGCTTTTTACTCTTTAACCACCAATACAGTATGTTATCTTTCGCCAAAAACAAAGAGAACAATGCCATTCTTCAGCTGCTCCATGGCCAACTATATGAGGCTGGGTGATGTTCCAGCTACTAGTAACTCCTTCAGTAGGCTCATGTGGTCTGGAAGTATTGGCGAACTGTAGCTCATCCTGACAGGGACAGCTGGACAACAGTCCCCCTCCAAGTTCTCACCACTGTTCATTGCCAAGTCTGAAAGAGATGTGGCTGGTTTATTCAACGTCAAGGGAAAGACCTGTTGTGTTCTAGACAACTCTTTTGCTCTCCACCCATCACTCTTTAATCCTTGTCTCTGTTTCACCCCTTCCTTCCTTCCTTCCTTCCTTCCTTCCTTTCCCGTGAACTTCCAGGAGTTCTTCAAATCTAGATGAAGTGTGATGGCCTTGTGCAATCCTGAGGTTGCCTTTGCCTCCCATTTGAAGTGCAGCAGTCCGGTTCTAGTCCAGGGGCGGCCCGTTCTCTGCTCTCCACTTCTTCCCTCGCACCAACAGGTCTTTCCCTCTTCTGACCCAAGAGGAGATGGCAGAGACTCTGGATGGCAGCCCCTATGACCTGAGCAACAGCCTCATTTTGGACCTGTTTGAGAGCAGCCACTGCTCCACACCCGACTTGCAGCTGATCAGGAGAACTTGTCCAAGGACACCTTCCTCCTGAAGCACTTGCAGAAGAACAGGATGGGCTTTGCCAGCATTAAGCTCCTGATGTCTTTCAAAAAGGTGAAATATTTAACCAGAGATTGCCAGGTGACCTTTTATGCACTGCAGTTTTCAGAGCTGCTGGAGGTCAACGAGGAAGGACAAAGGTGTGAAGGAAGTCCCCCGTTCCCAAACATCTGGTGGACATCCCTTCAAGCAAGATGCTCCTGGCCTGGAACATCCTGTCCCATGAGCAGGACACTCACAGCTCTCTCCAGTTCCAGATGACCTTCCTCAACAACATTGCCAAGCTGCTCAACCCCGTTGGTGACATCGCCTCCATCCGAATCCTCCGGCCTGGCAAGAAGCTCCCTTCAGATGTAAGAAAGTGCTCATCACAGTACCCTGAGTGTTGTGACCAGGGGTGTAGCTAGCTGCTCCAGCAACCGGAGCGGCAGGGGTGGGACGAGCCGCTCACAGGGGCAGGGCGGCAATCTGCGCACGGGGTGGGGTGGCGATCCGTACACAGTGGCGCTGCACGGGGGTGCCACGGTGATCCACGCATGGGTGTGCTGTGGCAAGCTGCCCACGGAGTCCACCAGGTGGATGCAAGACCCACACTGCCGTTTCTGGCAGCGCGGGGCGCTGAGCCACTTCGTCACTCACAGGAGATAGGCGTGGCTTGGGCGCGCTGCAAACCAGGCCCCGTGGTCAGTGCTGACCCCCGCGGTGTGCCATTTTGTCACCCCTCTCAAGGATGACACCTGGGGCGAGCCGCAACCCCCCTTCCTACGCCCCTGGTTGCGATGGGTGGAGACCTAAAGGAGAGAACATCACATGTATGTGATGATCTGGCTGAGATAATAGCGAATGACATTTGTAGACAATCCTTCAGGAGATTAAGCAAAGTACCGTATTTTTCACTCTATAAGACACACTTTTTCCCTCCTAAAAAGTAAGGGGAAATGTGTGTGCGTCTTATGAAGCGAATGCAGGCTGCGCAGCTATCCCAGAAGCCAGAACAGCGAGAGGGATCGCTGTGCAGCAAACCCTCTTGGTGTTCTGGCTTCTGGGATTCAGAATTTTTTTTCCCCTTGTTTTCCTCCTCCAAAAACTAGGTGCGTCTTATGGTCTGTCTTCTAGAGTGAAAAATACGGTACTTTTTTCTTATTGTTGACTCTACCCCAGACATTTCTCATACAGGTCAGTATGCATGGGGGGGGGTATTTTTGTGTTTTGTGCCAATTGACAGCCACACTGTATAAAACTTACCTGAAACTGTCATCAGCAGGCTTCAGAAGTATGGTCTTGACATCAGTAATTGCAAGGAGCAAACATATGATAAACAAGGAATACAAGTGATTAATAACAGGGTCTGCATGTGTGTACAGTATGAAGTATGAAGAATTATGCCAGGTGTGTGCCATTTCCTGTTTTGGCCATTTCTAGTTGGCCAAAACAGCATGGATGATGATCTTTATACAGTGAAGCTGTGCATGTTTCTTGATGCTTTATATAGGTTGTCGTCCCCTCCCCAATATCTATGTACAGATGGCAATTACCATATTTTTTCGTGTATAAGACGCCCCCATGTATAAGGTGACCCCTAATTTTTTTAGCCCAAAATTAAGAAATAAACAATTGCAACATTTCGTGTATAAGACGATCCCCAATTTTAAACTTAAATTTTTTGGGGGGAAATATAGTCTTATACATGGAAAAATACAGTACTTCAAGACAATACTGACCACTGGTCCAACTCCTCACTCTGCCAGAAATTCCCCCGCCTCCTGTCACAAGCAAGCAGTCCTGCAGTGAAGATGTCTCTTTATCTGACCGTATTTCAGAAGCCTTAATAAAGATAAGCAATGATTCCAAAGAGAAAGCAGTGGTTAAGTTAGGAGTAAACTCTTTGGTAAAGAAAACGAAAACATTTGGAAATTTCTTTATGGCATTCTTTAAGTCCTCACAGATGTCAACAAAATCTTACAAAAACCAGACCTTGATGTTGTGTCAGATAAAAATCCTTTCTCCCATTATCACCTTTATCCATGGCACGTGGAACAACTTGAAAGAACTTGAGGAAGATGCAAAGGAACTAAGTAATCAAGTGGAACCCACATATTCAGGTGAATGACCAATAGCTCAGGGACACAAATCAGTTTCTGCAGAAAACTGAATGCAGACTAACAGGCTGAGACAAATTCAGGGTTGAAACATACTACAGTGCCTTAGATAAACTTCAGGTGGAAACGGAGAACCACCCCTGTGCTTACGCAGAAATTGTGAATCTATTTGGATTCATGGCAAGACTGGGCCATTCTTCCTAAAATCATGCTACGCTGGAAAAGGACACAGAAGCTTTAGTGAGAGCTCACCCAAATGATCTGCACATTTTTCTGCTCTCCAAACTCATTTCTTAGATATTCATTTCTTAGATATTGCGGAGGTATGTGATGGATCTGAGACTACAGCGCATAGATAATTTACAGTGAGGTTGAAGCCTTTCCAAATATTACCACAGCTCCCCGGCTTTATCGAAGCCTGCTAGTTTTGAATTGTGAAGGAAAAGAGCATCTCCAATGTAGACTTTGTTAAAAAAATAAGTTATGTTCCACAATACTACAGTCAAGACTGTCATTATCTGTTCTAGCCATAATAATGATGATAATCCCATCTCTGAATTTGCAGCAAGAAAAGCAAAAAAAAAAAATGAGACAACTTTTAAAATATTCTGAATATAGTTTGTCATTGAGTATAAATATTTTCTATAACTTTAGTCATAAAATCTTTCATAAATCTTAACATCCTGCTGTCAAATATAGCTGTTTTTTGAAAGTGTTATATGCACACTTTTTTTCAGCTGAGGGGGGAAAGTATCACTGACCCAAGGTGCTGTTAGGAGGAGAAGCTTGGGCTTTGAGCCTCTCTTTCTCCCCACCCTCCTTTCCTCAGTTTAGGGTTGTTTGTGAATGGTATGACCTTGCTATGGATAATGTGGGTCGCCATATTTTGGGGGCGGGCAGGAATTTCCCCAGCTGGCAAACTGGCACCAGCCATTTGGTTTTTGCCTGCTTCATAGCAATCGTCGCAACTTTGTAAGGCGGATAGGCATTGGGTGAACTTAGATCTTGGTTGGAGGGGAGTTTGTAGCCTCCACCTGCCCGTCCACAGGTAAGGGTATCCTGTTAAAAGGATCCGAGAGGAGTGGTTCCTGTCCGACGCGCAGACGAGGGCTAGGCCATACCACTCCTCCAATGAGGACCGTGTGGTAAAGGTAAAGGTACCCCTGCCCGTACGGGCCAGTCTTGACAGACCCTAGGGTTGTGCGCTCATCTCACTCTAGAGGCCGGGAGCCAGCGCTGTCCGCAGACACTTCCGGGTCACGTGGCCAGCGTGACGAAGCTGCTCCGGCGAACCGGCACCAGAGCAGCACACGGAAACGCCGTTTACCTTCCCGCTATAAAGCGGTACCTATTTATCTACTTGCACTTTGACGTGCTTTCGAACTGCTAGGTGGGCAGGAGCTGGGACCGAACGACGGGAACTCACCCCGCCGCGGGGATTCGAACCGCCGACCATGCGATCGGCAAGTCCTAGGTGCTGAGGTTTTACCCACAGCGCCACCCGCATCCCCGGACCGTCTGGAGGATGCCCCAATTTGATATAGGTCATAGGGCGTCCCTTCTGGTTGGCCTTCCCCTTAGTGACACTGCCAGCAGATGGGCTGGAGTGGTATAAACCAGGAGTCCCCAAACTAAGGGCCGGGGGCCGGATACGGCCCTATCGCCTTCTCAATCTGGCCCACGGACGGTCTGGGAATCAGTGTGCTTTTACATGAGTAGAATGTGTCCTCTTATTCAAAATGCATCTCTGGGTTATTTGTAGGGCATAGGAACTCATTCATTCCCCCCCAAAAAAAAAAATATAGTCCGGGGCCCCCACAAGGTCTGAGGGACAGTGGACAGGCCCCCTGCTGAAAAGTTTGCTGACCCCTGGTAGAAACAGTTGCTTATCCCAATGGTTATGCCCAAAACCTTCACATCTGTAACCAATAAAGTTATGGCTTACTGCATTTGATT
The DNA here is from genome assembly GCF_027172205.1 of Podarcis raffonei. NCBI lineage: Eukaryota > Metazoa > Chordata > Lepidosauria > Squamata > Lacertidae > Podarcis > Podarcis raffonei. The sequence goes on along the minus strand of NC_070607.1, from coordinate 7,215,222 downwards.
CCATAAAACCAATATTCTGTGTGCTGTCTAGTTAATCCTTAGGGAACAGGGTGGTCACAGGGTCTTGACACGCAATTATCAATGAGAAAACAATGAAGTCAACGTAACTGCATAACCAGAGTGGCTGAAGGTGAGCTACTGAGAGCTCTTCAACACAATGCCTGCTGTTCTTCTTAATTAGATCGGGTGATGTGTGTCGTGGCCCTGTGCTGCCAAGCCACGGCACAGCTCAGTAGCAGGAGAGGCCAGCCAACCTGCCAAGTTTGGGGGGGGGTACTTACCTGGAGGCAGAGTCCATATGCCAGGTTCAGTCCAGTTCTAAGGTCAGGAGTATCTCAGTTCACGTAATCAGATGGTCCAAGGGTTAAGAAATCTGAAGGTCCAGGGTCACGAAAAGCAAGAAGGAGCAAGGTCTGGCCAGGAACAACAAATGTTGTTTCCAGCAACTGACTGAGGCTGAAAACCCTGCTTGAGAAAGCTGGAACCAGCTGGTTCTCATCAGGAGCAAGAAGGCTGATCAGCAGCAGGTGGAGTCTCTCTGCTTTCTGCTCCTTCAGGCTGCTGCTCAACAGGTGAAACTGATTCCTGGCCGACGACACTGCGACAGCAAACTCTCCATTAAGGTGTGTCCCTTTTTGTAGACATTGCATTTCCCCAAACTGAGATGTTGCTGGACTACAACTACCACAATCTCTGGCTATTTGCCTTGCTGATTAGGTCTGATGGGAGATAAGAGTCCAAAAATATCTAGAGAGTCACAGATTTCCCAGCTCTGCTTTATACTGTCTGAAATCCCAGATCAGAATTAGAATTCTAAACTATCACCAGAATGACAACAGCATACAGATACAGAAATAAAGAAGGAAAGAAGGCAATGTAAAAGACCAAAAGAATCCAATGTAATTCAAATAACATGTTTTACTGGAATCACAGTGACAATGGATAGCAGGTTTTTGGGTTGCACAGAGCACTTCTTTCCTCCCTGAGGAATTCTGTGACATTTTAAAGATTGTCAGACTGCTCTGTCAAATGTTTGGTCTAATAAAAGCTAACATCTGAACCATTTCTTACTCAGTGTGAAAAGCGTTATTGGCAATGTTCAATTTTCACTCTACTGCTTGTGTCTACAGGGTGGCAGATTAGCATTTTGGTGTTTTTTTTCAGTTTACAATCTAAATTTCCATTAAGGCCCACACATTGCACAAGCCCTCTTGAAGAACTCCATAACGTTCTTGTCAAAAGCTGTAAAAACTTCATCGGTTCTTACCACTCCTCCAGTTAATGGCATTTGTCATAGAGTGGAGCAGCCTGACAAGAGATTTAAATATCACCCAGCTGCAGCTATAAACTTGTTCCTCATAGCCAAGCACATCTGACCGTTGTTGAATAATATCCCACCATTTGTCTTGCATTTACCAGAACAGAAGGGAAATCTTCTCAGGTTGCATAGGTGCCCTGAACGTGGAAGAGGGCAAATGTAATGTGCCTGTTAACAGACAGTGGAAACAAGCCAGCAAAAATTAATCACGCCTAAAGGGCTAACTAATGTGGAACTGTGCTCCCACATATTTTTCCCTTTTTTAAGGAAATGGTCTTTGGGAGAGAGAATTTAAAGCAGAGAAGTGGTAGGAGGAGAAGGAGGCTGTGCTTTCACCATTCAGAATATAAGAACTGTTGCCTCAGTGCTATGCACTATTATTAATATTGCTGTTGTTGATCTTGCTTCCTTGAGATATATTATAGCCAAAGGGCTGGCCGCCACTGATGAATTCAATTCATCTTTGTACGGGCTCCAGCAATTTAAAAATAGTTAAATCAGTTTACAACAAAACATTAGGGTGGGTCCTGAAACCATGCATCTTGGGTGTCAAATGTGTATCTTCCGCATGGAGTAAACTTCTCTCTTTCCGGGGTGCAAGCAGTCCAACAGTCCAGCAGTCAAGAAAGCAGTTTCTGCATGTGCTGTAGAGGGAAGTGAGAAGAAGAAGAAGAGTTTGGATTTGATATCCCGCCTTTCACTCCCTTTAAGGAGTCTCAAAGCGGCTAACAATCTCCTTTCCCTTCCTCCCCCACAACAAACACTCTGTGAGGTGAGTGGGGCTGAGAGACTTCAAAGAAGTATGACTGGCCCAAGGTCACCCAGCAGCTGCATGTGGAGGAGCGGAGACGCGAACCCGGTTCCCCAGATTAGGTGACTACCGCTCTTAACCACTACACCACACTGGCTGATGGGGCACGTCCACCTGGAAAGGAGAAGGACAACTCTGATCGTCAACCTCTGCTGCCTTGAAGATTATCTTTGGAAGAAGAAAAGGCTAAGGAGTAAACACTACACAAATCCAAAGTGGAATCCCTAAAGCAGTTGGGTGGTGCCTTGTGTGCCTCTTTCCGGCAACTCCTGCAGCCAAGCTGGTGCCAAACATACTGCTCTGCTTTCCTTTGGACCACGTGAGCCAGCCCAAGAGGGGGGTCATCTTCTGGGCAGCCCAGGACCTCCATATCCGGCACCGTGGTGCATAGATCCCTCCGGCGCCCCCCCTTCCCAGAGTTGTCAACCTTTTTCTAGGGCTGGAGGAGGCGGGCATCAGCTGGAGGGGGGCTGAGACCTTCCGGCTCAACTGGACGCTTAGTGCCGCGGTGGCCACAGCAGGCAGCACACCGAGCGAGCGGGCCTGCGCCAAGCAAGTGAGGGCACATGTGCCACTCCCACTGAGCCTCGGCTCAGTTGTTTCCCTTTTAGCCTTCTGGCGCCCCACAGAATTCGGCGCCTGCAGGCTAAAAGGGAAAATACTGAGCCGATGCTTGGCGGGAGTGGCACACGCACCCTCACATGAGTGGCGCACTCAGTGCTCTCATTCGTGTTCCCCGGACTCTCGCCTGGCGCCCTCCAGAACTTGGCGCCCTGGCGCCCCGCGCCACTAGCCTTATGGGTAAGACGGGCCTGCCTCCATGCACACTGGCCAGGCTTGAGCCCCGGGGAGGTTATTTTGGTTAGTTAACGCAGCAGTTTGACTTCATCCATTATTTCTCAAGACAGAAAGGCGCCCACTAGACCCAGCCTGTTAATGAACAGAGCTAGTTCAGTTATATGACATAAATTAAAACACAGTCAGAGCCGTCTTTCCCATTGGGCTTACTGGCGCATTGCGCCAGGGCGCCAGCCTCTTAGGGGCGCCCCAGCGAGTGGGGGAGCTGTGCAGCTTTGCCAGCGGCCTCCCCTTTCCCTCCTGCATGCCCGCCAGCTGCACCCCATCACCTATATGGCTAGCGGGAGTGCAGCTTGCCTGCCAAGCCCCCGCGGCAGCGGGGTCAGTGGTAACTTTGACATGACTGATCTCGCGCCGGCAGCAGGCAGGCAGCACGAGATCAGTCATGTCAAAGGTGCTGCGAGTGAAACATTGCAAATTGTGTTTTAATTTCAACACTTACAGTTCAAATTCGTTTAGAGAAATAGTTTTTAAAAATAGTGTTTATTTTCGCTAATTGTCGGCATTTTCTTTGACTAACTACTTAGTATTGAGGGCTCTGCTACACATGCGATTCAGCACAGCACAATTTTAGTTTTCCATTTTCCCAAAAACGCGCCTAGAGCACACACTATGAATTCCGCGAGCTGCATTTTTTCTTCATTTTATGACGAATGACAAGTGGGAAACACATTTTGGAGTAATTAGAAATACATTCCAAAATAGATTTTAAGCGTGGTGTCTGACATACGCATAATAAAAGTTAATTTGGAGGCTAAACTAAATTTGGGGGCGCTGGGTGGATCTTTGCATGCTGGAGGCACATATGCTAAAGATGGCCCTGTGTGTAGGGATAGCTGGACTGGCATAGGTTGGGGTGTCTACAGAGAACAATGGAGCAGCGATTCGTGTGAATGGGGCTGAGGTCCCAGGAGGAGATTTAAGAAGACTTCTAAATTATAATCCTGCAAATACAGTCTTGATGACGTAGAGGCAACAGAAGCTATTATGCACTCCATGGGAAGGCTGTGTTCTGCTCCAGCTCTCTTAAAAACGATGGTCTTTCACAAGACTCACATAACCACTGATTATTATTTTTTCTGCAATCAAGCGGCATATAATATTACATTATGAAATGAAATAAATGGATAAATTGCTGCTGGTCCCCCTTGCTTCTTTCACTTACTCTTGTTGTTGTTACCATGGTGCTACCTTTGGAAGGTGACTCGGAAACTGCAACTAATCCAGAATGCAGCAGCTAAACTGGCGACTGGGAGTGACTGCCGAGACCATATAATGTGTTTAAGTTTTTACTCTGCTAACTATACGTTGGAGTTCTGCTCTGGATCAACATTGAGTTGAATTTCAATGACCATATTTCCTTAATGGCCACAAGATTTCCATATAACAGTGATCCAGATGTTTACAGCTGGCTGACTACAGTGCCTTTGCCAGCAATTATTTTCCTCTTTCCCTGGCCACAAATCCCTTATTTATACATACATACATACATACATACATACATACATACATACATGTAGACCTGGTCATCTTAGTTAGCACCCTATGAAGAGAGGTTCCTGCTGAACAACTCAACAGAGAAAGTTGCAGATTTCCACAGATGCACTGTGTGAAGTAAATCTTTCTCCGCAAGAGGCATCATCTCAGCTATTTGCCCATTATAGGTTTACTTTATCCCCCTCCCACCGTCATTCACATTTCACTTCCTTTGACAGAAAACTAAATCTGCAAGCGGATCAAAGCAAAGAGTTGCTATATTTATCCAATGAATAGGTGTGTGTGTGTGTTTTCTAAAAGGCATATGTTGCCAAAGCAACTGATGTCTTAAAAGTCCCCTCCTCCAACTCCTGGCCCAAGGAGATTTGTTTGCTTATGAGAACAATATGAAATGCATGTCTTGGCTGAATACGGCAATTGTGATGAACTGCGGCAGGTATATTATGTGTATGCATTCACACATGTATAGCATTTAAGGCAGACATGGCCAAGCTGATGTCCTCCAGAAGTTTGGAACTACAACTCCATCATCCCCAGCCAGCACAGCTGTATGATGCTGGAACCGGTGGAATTTGTAGACAGAAACATCTGGGAAGGCACCAGCTTGGTAAAAGCTGTTTTAAGGGTTTCTTGGGGGAGAAGATCTTTATTACCTTCTCCCCACCCCACCCCACCCACAATCAATGTCACATCTAGAAAAGGGCCCTACAACTGACAGAGGATGTGTAACTTAAACCA